>NC_142877.1:114003000-114615750 GCF_051225735.1 Oryctolagus cuniculus | reverse complement strand
CACACTGAGGGCGGCGCCATCCTACACAGCCACACACGCACCACTCCCACGGCGGAGCCCGCCCCTCCAGCCTGGCCCCTTCCTTACCCAGGGACATGAGCTCGTCGTCAAGCAGGGAAACTGAGGCGCTGAGCTGCTCCGGGCTGGCCTGGCTGCCAGGGCCAGGAGGCGGGGCCAGGGGCGTGGCCCCGGCAGGAGGGAGGTCCAGGCCCGAGAGGTCCAGCAGGGCTGACGTGCTCCCTAGGGCGGGAGGGGAGCGTCCAGCAGGGCCTGGGTGGAGGACACTGGGTCTTGGGGTCCCCGGAGCTTTTGGGGGGAGCAATGCCTAGCCCCACCCTCACCCCTGCTGGCCTCCTGCCTCCCCCTCCTTGGCCACGTGGCACTTCTGTCTGTGTCACGTGACGACAGGACAGGGAGCCCTCTGAGGGGCGTGTCGTCAGGGGCTGCCCTCACTGCAAACACGCCCAGTGCCCGCGTGGCGGGGCCGTGCCCGTACTGTCCTCCTAGCTTTGCTGGGCGAGCTGCCCTTCGGCCTTAAGGCCACACTAAGCCATGGCTGCCCCTGGGGCACACCCCGCAGCCAATGCCAACCTCCCCCGACCCGTGCCGAGCTCAGCAGGCGACTCCCTCCTGCCTGCTCTCCCTCCGGCAGGCCCGGCGGTGTCACCCAGCCCCGGGACAGGAAGACAAGCTGCCTTCCCACTGGGCTCTCCAAGCCCTCGCCCCAGCACACACTGCCTCCCCCACAGCTGCGGGCGCGGCCCAGCACGGCCGTCCCCCAGCTCTCTCCCTGGGGCCCTCCCCACCTCCCTCACCGGGCCAGCTGTGGGACTGGTGCCACCTTACACCCTCGGTACGTGTACACACACAGACACAGAGACACAGACACACAGACACGCATGGATACATACATACATGCACATACACAGATACACACAGACACACACACATACACACGGATACGTACACACAGATACACACACATAGATACACACATACATACATACACATACACACGCAGAGACAGATACGTACATACATACACATATACACATCAATAGATATATGTACACACAGAGATATACATACAGATACGTGCATACACACACGGATACACACAGACATACACACAGATACATACGCAAACATAAATATACACATACACACAGATACGCACATGCACACACGAATACATATACAGAAAGACACACACACAGACACACCCACGCAGATACATACACAGAGATACACACACACACATACATACACACGCACGCAGATAGAGATGCACACACACCCAGAAACACACATGCACACACAGATAATACATTCACACACACACGGACATATACACACAGAGACAGAGACACATGGAGATACACACAGACACATACACACATATATACACACACACACATACATACACACGCACACAGAGATGCACACACACACCCAGAAACACACATGCACACACAGATAATACACTCACACACACACACACGGAGATACACACACACAGAGATATACAGACACACACAGATACACACACAGATACATACACACAGAGACACATAGGCACAGGTACACACACACTGAGACACACACACAGACACAGGTACACACACAGACACAGGCACACACACACTGAGACGCAGACATGGACACAAGCACACACACACTGAGACACAGGCACACACACACAGACACAGGTACACACACACTGAGACACACAGAGATGCACACACGGGCACACACAGACACACACACACACACACACGGGCACGGCAGGCCCCGCCCGGCCTCCTCCTCACCAGGGATGGCGCTGGCCGTGGCGTCCCCGTTGACTTCCTCGCCGCGCACCAGCTGCTTGTACAGGTTGATCACCTGGGTGAGGTTGTCATTGGCCTGCAGGATCTCGGCTGCAAGGCGGGAGGGGCAGCCAGGCTGAGGGACCGCGGGAGACCCCGCGTGCAGCCCCGCCTGTGTATGAGGCGGGGCGGGGGTCCTCGTCTCGTCCGCTCAGCCTCCGCCCGCCCCTCTGTCACCCCCTCAGCCACGCTGCCGGGCTGGCCCTGGGCCCTGGCACGGGGCTGCCTCGCGTCTGCATCTTCTCGCTTCCTGGCCCCTCGCTGCCTCGGTCTTTGCCCAGGAGGCACCTGGGAGGCTGCTCCTAAGCCCACCCTACCCTGCCTCCCTCCCCCCACTTCTCTCCTGCCACGGTCACCGTTCACGGAAGTGGTTCACGGCCACCCCCGCTAGCAGGCTCCAAGCTCCAGGAGGAGGCCCCTGCCACACCCTGCGGGTGGCCGTCCCCTCACACTCAGGTGCCAGGTGGACTCCCAGACACCTGCCCCAGGAGCCCAGCCAGACGCCCCCAGCTCGGCTCTGGAACGGCTCCGAGGCAGCGGCCCTTGGTCCCCTCTGGCTCTGTCACCTCCCACCCGATACGGGACAGTGCCGTGCAGCCCGTGCCCACAGAGGACCCTGGCCCAAAGGCTCTCCCAGCTGCGGGAGCCCCTGCTCTCTGCTCCCTCCTGCAAGGGCAGAGGCCTAGCTCGCCGGTGGAGGAGGGCACCCTCTGGTGGAGGCTCCCTCTCACTGCAGGCATTCCGCGGGGCTGGGGGCTGGGCAGGAGAGAGAAGCGGAGGGCGGGGTCGGGCCAGGCCTGGGCTCACCTAAGGCCTCGTCGTTGTCCTCGGTGTCGCTGGCCAGTCGGAAGAGCGTGGGCCGCATCCGCTCACACCGCTGGTATAGTTCCTGGGGGCGGCAGGGCAGGGGGATCAGGGTGGCCAGGGCCTCCGGGGTGGGCCCGGAGCGGGGAGGGGAGGGGAGGGGACGGGAGGTGCAGGCACCTTCATGAGGTCCTCGCTGCCGCCCGAGGGCGCGCCGCCCTGGCTGTGGCTCATCACCATCTCCGTGAGCAGCCTCACGTTGCTGTTCACCTCCTCGATGGCACTGACCCGCCGCGAGATCTTCTCCATCCGCTTCTGGTCCTGCAGAAGCAGCAGAAACGGGAGCTGGCCTCCATGCCCCGCCCCCTGCCCTTTGCCCCTTGCCCCTGGGGAGTCTGCTGGGGGTCCTCAGACCCTGCTGAGCGCACGCCCCTCCACACTCAGGACAAAGCACCCTGTCACCCTGCAGGCGCTTCCTCTCTGGCCAGCACCCCCGGCCCCAGGCCTCTGCATGAGCCCAACAGAACCCCCAGAGAAGGCCTGGGGTCCGGATTCCCACCACTCAGGTGCTTCTGAGGGACCAGGGCCTGAGCCTTGAACCTCCGCGACGCCCCCTGCGTGCCGGCTCTACAGTGAAAGGGGCCTTTCACCACACACAGCCGAGCAGTGGGCGCTGCAGCCCTCCCGGTGCCAGCCAGGGCCTGGCGCACACAGGAGCAGGAGCAGGAGCCGGGGCCTGGCGCACACAGAGCAGGAGCAGGGGCCGGGGCCTGGCAAGGCAGCTGCAGGAGTGACCCGGGCCCGACCTGGCCCGTGAGGGCTGGCAGAGCAGGCGGCAGACGACCTCAGGCGTCCACTGCCTGGGCCTCTTGCCCCCGGCTGCAGGAGCGCCCAGGGGAGCCCTCAGCCCTCGCTCAGCCCTAGGCCAAGCCATGCAGACCGCATTCAGCCCCAGAAGGAGCAGCCAGTTCTGGTGCAGCTGTGCCGGGAGGTGGCCGCTACCGGGAGTGACGGGAGAGCTCGGGATCTGACGACCTGGCGACACCGGGCTGTGGCTGGGTGCGCACCCTGCACACGATGGGAGGGCGCTGCCTCTTCCTGCCCCAGGGACGCCCGTGCTGTGGCCCCGGCCCTGCCGGGTGCCCTTGATGGACCCCACACCCAGGGAGCGCCTGCCAACGGCAGTGATGTGTCCTCGTTCACAGGAACTTCCGGGGCCGGCGCTGAGCGCAGCGGGCAAAGCTGCCACCTGCAACGCACGCACCCCACAGGGGCGCTGCTCCGCTGCCGATCCAGCGCCCTGCCAATGCGCCTGGGAAGGCAGTGGAGGCTGGCCCAAGTGCTGGGCCTCTGCACCCGCTTGGGAGAACGGGAAGAAGCTCCTGGCTTCAGCCTGGCCCAGCCCTGGCTGCTGCAGCCATCTGGGAAGTGAGCCAGCAGATGCCAACCAGTAGTGTCTCTCCCTGTTTCTCTGTCATCTTTCAAAAGAATAAATCTTAAAAAAAAAAAAAAAAAAACACACCACATACTACTCTCTTCGTATGTCTACACGTATCTGAGCATGCTATGTATGTATGTAAACATTTAACCACACTATGGTCTCATCTACTTCTCAAGTCTGTGCGGCAGCTGGCCAGCCCGGAGGCTCACGGGCTGGAAACGCGTCCCCGGCACACCGGTCCCGAGCTACTGGCGCTGTCAGCGGTGCTGGCGGGAACCTGTGCACAGGGAGCCCTGCTCCCATGCACACCCAGCCCCAGCTCAGAGCCCCGCCCAGCGCCATGCCCTGCCCCCCCCCCACAGTCCCACCTCGGAACCTATCACCCCCCCGACATGCCCACAGTCCCACCTCGGAACCCGTCCCCCCCACCATGCCCACAGTCCCACCTTGGAACCCGTCCCCCCAACAATGTCCCCCCCCCACCATGCCCAGTCCCACCTCGGAACCCGTCCCCCCCACCATGCCCACAGTCCCACCTTGGAACCCGTCCCCCCAACAATGTCCCCCCCCCACCATGCCCAGTCCCACCTCGGAACCCGTCCCCCCCACCATGCCCACAGTCCCACCTTGGAACCTGCCCCCCCAACAATGTCCCCCCCCCACATGCACACAGTCCCACCTCGGAACCTGCCCCCCCAACAATGTCCCCCCCCCCCACCATGCCCAGTCCCACCTTGGAACCCGCCCCCCCCATGCCACAGTCCCATCGGAACCTGTCCCCCCCCCGCCGGCCCCGCCCGCCCTCACCTCCTGCACCATGTCCTTGATGAGCTTGTTGGCTGCTCGGAGGTCCTCAGGGTGCGAGCTCTTGAGCAGGCGGGCCAGCATCTGCGCAGACAGAGGGGCTGGGACTCGGGGCGGGGGCGGGGACTCTGGGCTGGGACTCGGGGCAGGGGCGGGGTGGGGGCGGGGGCCGGGACTCCGGGCAGCGCTGGGGCCGGGGCCGGGGCCGGAGGGGGCTCTGCAGGAAACGCCTGAGAGGGTGGCCCCGCGCCTCTGCCCGCTGCTGCTCCCGGGCCCCTCACCTTGGATTTCTCCTCATCTTCAAAGATGACGTTCTTGGGCCGTGGAGGAGGAAGGGCGAAGATGGCGTCGTCCGGGAGCTTGGGGTCAGACTTCACTATCCCTGAGGTGACCGGGCCAGCGGGGAGAGGCGGGGCGGAGCAGGGTGGGGGTCAGCCTCTGTCCAGCAGGGCCCAGGTGCCCGGGGAGAGGCGGGGCGGAGCAGGGTGGGGGTCAGCCTCTCTCCAGCAGGGCCCAGGGAGAGGCGGGGCGGAGTGGGGTGGGGGTCAGTCTCCAGCAGGGCCCAGGTGCCCGGGGAGAGGCGGGGCGGAGCGGGGTGGGGGTCAGCCTCTGTCCAGCAGGGCCCAGGTGCCCGGAGAGAGGCGGGATGGAGCGGGGTGGGGGGTCAGTCTCCAGCAGGGCTCAGGTGCCCGGGGAGAGGCGGGGCGGAGTGGGGTGGGGGTCAGCCTCTGTCCAGCAGGGCCCAGGTGCCCGGGGAGAGGCGGGGCGGAGCGGGGTGGGGGTCAGCCTCTCTCCAGCAGGGCCCAGGTGCCCGGGGAGAGGCGGGGCGGAGCGGGGTGGGGGTCAGTCTCCAGCAGGGCCCAGGTGCCCGGGGAGAGGCGGGGCGGAGCGGGGTGGGGGTCAGCCTCTCTCCAGCAGGGCCCAGGTGCCCGGGGAGAGGCGGGGCGGAGCGGGGTGGGGGTCAGTCTCCAGCAGGGCCCAGGTGCCCGGGGAGAGGCGGGGCGGAGTGGGGTGGGGGTCAGCCTCTCTCCAGCAGGGCCCAGGTGCCCGGGGAGAGGCGGGGCGGAGCGGGGTGGGGGTCAGTCTCCAGCAGGGCCCAGGTGCCCGGGGAGAGGCGGGGCAGAGCGGGTGGGGGTCAGCCTCTCTCCAGCAGGCTGGCGCTGGCTCTGGACTTGGTGCCAGCCTACCCCGACTCTCATGTCAAGAGGCATGGGGAGAGGGGCTGGGCACCCACACTGGGGTTCCCCGAGGAAGCCCCGCTGGCCGGGAGCGCGGGGGCGGGGCCTCACCCTGCTTCTTGAGCATCTGGTAGGCCTCGGCGATCTTGGCCTCCTCGGGCAGGCCGACCGTCCAGCTGTACAGCAGCTCCAGGACCCTGCCCTTCACCTTCTCGGACGTCCGGGAGCCCAGGTACTGGGGGCACAGGGGAGGGGCGGCTGTGACGCCCAGGGCGGGGCACACCTGGCCCTCCGGCTGTTCAGCAGCTCCACAGTGGGCCATCTCTCAGCGGGTCCTCTCGTGTGGCCGTGGGTGACACCATCAATATCCACTCGGTCCCCGCCCGGGCCCAGCCCGAGCCTGGCTGCCTCCCCAGAGCCCCCTCCGAAGGCGTCTGGACCACGGGTGCAGCCCAGCGCAGACGGGGTTCCCGCCCAGCTCTGCCACTCGCCAGCCAGGGGCGCCTGCTCCCAGGTCTCCCCACCTGCACGCGGCTCTGGGGTGAGGCTGCGGAGTGGGTATGGGGAAGGCCCAGCGCGCAGCCCAGGCGCAGAGCCGGCTCACGGACACTGACCCTTGAGACCCCAGGGGGAGGAGCCAGAGGCTCCCACGTGGACGTGGACGTGCGGCTCCGAGCCGCTCCCAGCAGCCCACGGGGGAGGAGGAGGGTGTGGGCGCTCACTTACGGCACTGCTCCCGTGCGAGGGCGCCCCAGGCTCCGTCTCTCTTTAGCACCTGGAGGCCCCCGTGTGTGGTGGGCTCAGGGGCACGTGCCGGAGCCGAGGCGTGCAGGGAGCGGCCCCCAGGCTGGCGCGGGGGTGGGGGTGGGGCAGGCCCGCGCTCGCCCCTCCCGCGGCCCCCAGGCTGGCGCGGGGGCGGGGCCTGAGCAGGGCGGCCGGCTGCAGCACCCACCTTGGGAGACACGACCTTGATGAGCTCGTTGAGGAAGCGGAACTTGCCCACCTCGTCGTGGAAGCGCTTGCCGCAGCTCTTCATGCATGTCTCCAGCACCTGCGCAGGCGCGGGCGTGAGGCCCCGCCTCCACACCCAGGCCACGCCCAGAGCCCGCGGACGGACGGACGGACGGGGATGGACAGACTGGGTCCTGGGTAGGGAGCCCCCAAGCGCCCCGGGAGCCCCTTCTGAGAACCCTGCTCGTTGGCTTCCCGGGTTCTCCTCCGCTCTTTTTAACCGTCGGCGGGCACCACTGACCAGGCGTCCTGCCGTGCCGTCTGTGCCGTGAGGACATGACACACCACCCCAGCCGTTGTCGGCACAGGAAAAGCGCTCCCCGCCACGGCCCCACCAGCGCTGTCCTACGTGCGTGGGGACGGCGCCCACTCTGCTCCTTCAGGGAAGTGCAGTTTCGCCCCCGCCCCCGGGACTGCGCTGTGCTGGGCCTGGGGGCGCGCGGACCCCCAAGGCAGCACGACCGGGGCGCCCCCAGGGAATGGCCTGCACCTTGGCACCCCCAGTGCCATCGCGTGGCCCGGGGACAGAGCGCCGCCCCCCTCTCCTCACCGTCAGGGCCTGGAGGGCCTCCCACTCCTGCGGGGACTGGATCTTGTGGGCCAGCAGCCGGGTGGCAAGCGGAGGCCTGGGAGGGAAGGACGCAGAGGCGTGACCCCCCGGAGCCCGCGGCACCCCACTCACACGGGCACATGCAAAGGCCCGGCTCGCGCTCTGACCAGGACGCAGCCCAGGACCGGGTGGGGCGGGGCAGGCAGGCTCAGCCTCCTGCTGGTTTCCCGAGAACCCGACAGCAAGTGCGGCGCTGCGGGAGCCGGCCTGGGAGCAAAGGACCTCCTGCGAGGGGCGTCGGCAGCCTCACGGGGGGGGGGGGGGGGGGGGGCATCACCAGGGAGTGACAGCAGGTGGCACACGTGCTCTCCTGCCAACTGCAGAGTCGAGAGGCGGGCAGCACCGTCACTCCCGCTGGACAGCGAGCCCCGAGCACTCCGCGGGGGGGGGGGGGTGTTCCCACGGAACCAGGCTGACTCCAAAGCAGAGCGCAGGCACGATGGCCCCGCCTTAGCACCGCCCGCCACCCGAGGAGGCCCCTCCCGACGCCCCGCCGGAGGTCAGCTCTGGGCAGCCCGAGGACGGGCACTGTGCCCCGCCCCCGCGCAAGGCTCTGCCGGCCCCCTCCCAGCCGGCCATGGGACCCCAGGAGAGCTCAGGGCCGCCACTTCCTCTCCGAGGCCCCGAGGCTCAGGGGGGGCTTTCTTCCCCTGTGAGGGGCCCAGCAAGGCCCCGGCCAGCGCTGCCCCCCGGGCGGCACTCGGCCCCAGCGGCCAGGGTCGCCGTCGGGCTGCCAGTGCCTCCGGCCTTCCCGGGGGCCGGGCACGCGGGCACCTACCCCTCAAAGTCCTCGCTGAGCTGCTCGCAGAAGCCGTTGATGCTGGCCCAGTCCAGCTCCTTGTTCAGGGGGTTCGTGGCTCTGTCTGCAGGAGGAGGGGTCAGCGGCCTGCGCGGGGTCCCTGGTCCCCCCCCGCCCCAGGCAGCCAGCCCGTCAGGTGAGGGAAGCACTCGGAGAGGCCTCCCTGACTTCCCGCCTCCCTTCTCAGCGCACCTGTGCTAAGAAGACCCACGGGGAAGGAAACAGCCAGGCACAGCAGGGGAAGCCGCCACCTGCGACGCTGGCATCCCATAAGGGTGCCGGTTCAAGACCCGGCTGCTCCACGTCCCATCCAGCTCCCTGCTAACAGCTGGGAAAGCAGCGGAGGACGGCCTACGTGCTTGGGGCCCCGCACCCACGTGGGACACCTGGAGGAGGCTCCAGGCTCCTGGCTTCAGCCTGGCCCAGACCCGGCCATTGTGGCCATTTGGGGAGTGAACCAGCAGGTGGAAGACCTCTCTCTCTCTCTAACTGCTTTTCAAATAAATACATCTTTACGGATAAAACAAAACAAAAACCAGCCGTGCTCAAGGAGCTGTGTGGCGGGCAGGGCCGGGGAAGCCAGCTCTTAGTAAGAGTGATGGAGGCGGGGCTTGGGCCGGGGGCGGGGGGCCGGGGCAAGGACCTGCAGGAGCTGAGGTGGCTGGTGCTGGGACTCCACCCTGACCAGCTCCAGGGGACACACGGTGTCGGGGCCCAGGCACAGCAGAGGTGGCAGGCGTGTGGCTCCTTCCGCCACGCTGGCTTCACCAAGTCTCCTTGGCAATGGCTCAGTGTCACCCACCCACGGCGGCCTTGCCGGGCCAGGGCACTGACCCAAGGCTGCGGTCACGCCGCATCCCAGCTGCCGTGCGCACCTGGGCAGGCAGGGGCAAGGTGTGGGGACGGGTGGTGGCCGGGAAAGGGCACACAGGAGGGCACCAGCGAGCAAGGCCCGACCCCTGCCGCCTTGGCCCCTAATGAGGTTCAGCAACAACGGGGCTCACATGACCTCCCCTGGCCTCCACCCCCGACCCCTCAGCTGCACTGAGACACTGTGGACACAACACCGCCCGTGAGGCCACGGGGCAGCTGGGCTCCAAGCGTCACCCTTCTAAGCCAGCTCTGCAGGGCCTGAGGACAGGACGAGGCTGGGGCCAGCACGGGCTGGGGGCCTGAGCCCTGGCAGCCTTGTGCCTGGCGGCTGTCATTCAAGTCCTCCGCGTTCCATGCACACTCCAGGGGCCTAGGCTACAGCGGTCGGGGCGCACTGGGCTAAGGCCCGGCTAGAGCAGTCCCGTGCGCATCTGTGCCGGTTCCCGTCTCGGCCCCTCTGCCTCCAATCTCGCTTCTTGCTCGTGTGTCCCGAGAGGCAGTGGATGCCGGCCCAAGTGGGCCCTGCCACCCCTCTGGGAGAGCCAGAGGGAGTTCTGGGCTCCTGGCTTCAGCCTGGTCCATCCCTGGCTACTGTGGACATTGGGGAGTGAACCAGCAGAAGGAAGACCTCTCTCTCTGCCTTTCAAGTAAAACAAATAAACATTAAACACACACACACACACACACACACTGGACATTTGGGGAGTGATAAACATTACACACACACACACACACACACACACTGGACATTTGGGGAGTGATAAACATTACACACACACACACACACACACACACACACACGGGTCTGGCGGGAAGAAGGAGCGAGCCAGGGCGGACACACCGCCGGCCAGGCCAGGCACCAGGCCCAGTCGCACAGGGGAGGAAGAGGGCGTCCGGCAGCTGCTCGTGGGGACACAGGCCCGCAGGACCTCCCGGCCCCTCTTAGGGAAGACCTGCTGAGCCCCCTCCTTCCCCACAGCGCGGCCAGAGACCAGGGGGCACCCGTGGGACCAGGCCGCTTGGTGGCCCTGCAGCGAGTGGCAGAGCCGGCGGGGAGGAAGTACAGCATCACGAGACACAGCTCCCTCCCCTGCCCGGCCCCCAGCCCCCTTAACTCCTCGGGGTGGGGTGGGGGAGCCCCCTCCCTGGGGGGGGGACAGCCTTTCAGGGCCCAGCCCCCACCGCGGCGGAGCCACTGTCACTGGGATCACTCCCCCCCAAGCCGTTCTGCCTCGGGCTCCGCCAGGGAAGCGCCCAGGGACCTCCAGGCCGCCGGACAGCAGGGTCCAGCTGAGCCCCGGTGTCCTGACTCCTGCCAGCTCCCAGACTCCGGCCTCTCGGTTGCTAAACCCGAGAGGGGCTGGTGTCGCCACGGACGCGGACCAAGTCCTGTAGCCTCTTTGGGCCTGCTCAGCCAAGGCCCTGCCCATCCCCCAGGCTGCCGGACCTGGACACCTGTGGCTTCCAGAAAGGTCAAGGGCCGCCCAGCGCCTCCTCTCCCTGCCTGCCCCCGCGCCGGCCGGCCGTGACTTTGAGTCATCCCTGGGGACGGTGCGGTTCTGCGGCCAACCTCAGGGTTCAACTCTGCTCAAGACCGGCTTAAAGGGGGCCGGCCACGACCCCAAATCGCCCTGCCCAGCTTCTCCTAGAGGCTGAGCCGAGGGGAGACCCGGAGGCGTCCCGGGTCCCTGGCCCAGGCGGGGCCCGACGCGAGGGAAGCCCTGGGGAGAGCGGTCACTGGGTCGGGGGAGGCTGGCCCGGGGGCGGGGTGCGGGTGCGGGGCGCGCGAGCACCGAGCACGGGACAGGGGCCTCGGACGGAGGTGCGGACGCCGCCGGGAACTGCCCAGAGGGTCCTGCCCTCCCGCAGCGCCAGGGAGAACGGACGGGAGGGAGTCGCGCCCCGCAGGACCCAGGAGCAGCCGGTTCAGGCCCGACTTCCTCCCGGGTCCGCGGGCTCGCCCCCCGCCCAGGCCCCGAGGAGCAGCTCGGAAGGCCGCGGAGGCTGCTGCCGCGTCCGGGGGGCTGGGGGCACGGCCCACGCCCGGCCGGGGTCGCCGCCCGGGCTCGGGGCGGGTGGGCGGCGTCCGGCCGCAGGTCCTCCTTCCCCCGGGGTCGGCGCGCCGGACTCGGGGCGCCGCCCCTCCTGGGCTGGGGCGGGGCGTGAGGAGGGGGCGCCGCGTACCCCGCCTCCGCCGGGAAGGGGCCCGCCTCGCGCCCCCGGTTCCGGTTCCGGTCCGGCCCGCGCCCCTCCCGGACACTCACTGATTCGCGCCTCCAGCGTCTCCGGCTCCATCGCGGGCTCCATCGGCCGCGGGCCCCCAGCCTCGGCGCCGCCCCCCGCCCCCCGCCGCTCTCGCGGGACCTCCTCGGCCCCGCCCGCCGCCGCTTAAAGGGGCAACGTCCGCCCCGGCGCGCGGGAGCGGCGCGCGGGAGCGCCCGGCACCATAGAGACGCGAGCGCGCCCGCCTAGAGCGTCGCCGGCGCGCCAGGCCCCTCCCCCAGGCGCCGGCGCCGTCGCAGGCGGGACCCGGCGCTCCCCTGCCCGTTCCCGGAGCTTAGGCTGCAGAGGAGGCGGAGAGACTAGGGGCTGAGGGGAGCGCCATGGAAACCCCACAGGACGCTCCGAGGGGCCCTGCGTCACGGAGGGGCCTGTGACCGCTTCCGGAAGAACGCCCCGCGGCCATGTTTCTGAGGGGCTCTAGCTCTGAGGTCACTTCCGGAGCCCTCAGCGCGTACTTCCGCTCGGGAGCGAAAATGGGAGGGTCTCTTAAAAGGGCGATGGCGTTCGTCGGCCACTGTGCAGGTGATGACGAAATCGGTCTGAGGGCTGCTTACGGCCGTCGCTCTGAGCCTGGCGGTTTGCCTGAGGTCACGGACCCCGGGGCTGTGACTGCTGCGTTTTGTGTTTTCGCGAAGTGACGGGCCCGGGAAGAGACGGGGGACGCCCACGGCTAGCGGCGACCCAGGAGGTGGGGCGCCTGGCGGGGGACAGAGGCCGTGGCTTTCAGCCGAAGGGCGGTCGGGTCTCCCCGCAGACCTGGCGTGAAAAGACCAGGGCTTTGCGAGTGCCCTGGTGCAGCCCCAGAGGGTGGTCGCCGCGCGGGCCTGGGTCGCGCAGGTCCCGGGGCCGCTGCGTGCGCTGAGGCTTCGGTACAAGGCCAGGCAGCGGCCGTGGGCAGGAGAGACCGCGGGGGCAGCGCCGAAATCGGCGAGGGCGGATGCCCCAGGCTCGGGCGGCCAGGGTGACGTCACGCCCCGGGCTGCGGGGCCCGGGCCGCCTGGTGACGTCACGCCCGGGTTGCTCTCGGTCGCCCCCTGGCGGCCCTCCGGGGAGGGAGTCCCGGGACCCCGGGCCCTCCTCTGGGTCAGTTTTCCCCCTGAACTCAGCGTCCAGCAGCCGGGCACGCTTTTCTAAGTCCCGCCCCCGCAGGCCGTTGAAGTCCTACAGACAAGCGACGCGCGTGCTCATCGCGTTCCTCAGTGAAGGCTGTGAGAGCGTGTGCTTTGATTTTTCGGCCTCGTTGCCGACATACGAGGCAGAGCCGGGTGTTGTGCATGGACGCGGGCGCGGCCACGCGCCGGGGGTCACTTTCTGTTTTCGGACAGCACGGATTTGGCCCGGCTGCAGGTCGCTGCCCCTGTGGAACTCAGACCGGTCTGAAGTGGGCTGTGAGCGGGGAGCCGCCCGCACCTGTCCCCCCCTCCCCACTCGGCACTCCCCCACACCCTGTGCGGGTTCTCATCCTGGCGCCTGCCCGAATGTCACCTCCCGCAATCAAGAGGATTGCGGGGCGGCGCTGTGGCCTGGTGGGTAAGGCAGCGCAGCATCCCACATGGGCGCCGGTTCGAGTCCCGGCTGCTCCACTTCCCATCCAGCTCTCTGCTGTGGCCTGGAAGAGCAGTGGAAGGTGGCCCAAGTGCTTGGGCCCCTGCACCCTCGTGGGAGACCTGGGGGAGGCTCCTGGCTTGGGATCGGTGTGGCTCTGGCTATTTCAACCATCTGGGGAGTGAACCAGCAGATGGAAGACCTCTCTCTCTCTCTCTCTCTCTCTCTCTGCCTTTCAGATAAATAAATCTTAAAAAAAAAAAAGAGGAATTGCATCTGTTGGGCCCTTAACCGGTGAGTGTCGTCAGGGCTGAGAGTGGAGTCCTTCAGACTGAAGGAAGGACCCGGATGTGGGCGCTTCCTGACCCCGCGGCAGGCCGGAGGAGCCAGAATCCCCTCCCCCAGCCAGCCGTGAAGCCCAGACGTGGCTGACCTCCCCTCGTCGGGGAGAGGAGCTGGCGGTCAGGTGTCCAGCCCAGCGGGTGCCATGGAGCACGGCCCTCACTGCCCGGGTCCCGCCCTGGGCCGAGGGAGGGGAAGAAAGGGGGGGCTGCAGGAACCTGGCCCCACGGGTCTCCCCAGCCTCCCGTGGGCCCTGCCCCGTCAAAGCCCAGCGCAGGGATGGCCAGCTCACCGCGTCCCCGTCGTGCGAGGCTCCCCTGTCACCCAGAGCCCTGAGGAGGGAGATTCGCTCGCTCTCCTTACCGGTCACCTCCCTGCAGCCCCCCGGGACCCCGGCTTGTCCCCGGCTGCAGCACCCAGTCAGTGTGCACTGAATGGATGAGGGCACCCAACGCCGCACAGCGGGGCGGGAGGGCAGCGGCCTGCCCTCATATCAGAGTACATTCTGGTTAACGTCAGATGGCTTTGGGGCCCGCGTCTCCTGCGGGAGCCGGTGCGTGATCACTGTCCCATTCCAGTCCAGCTCCCTGGTGTGAGCACGCAACCAGGCATCCTCCTGGACATTTCATGAATCCTCTTTCCGAAGGGAGTGACCCTGGGGGCCGAAGGAGCGCAGGCGCCCACCCTGCGGGAAGCGATTTCGTTGGCTGCCTGCAGCGAGGGCTTTCCCAGGAATTCTGGGAATAACGGGAATAACGGCAGGGTCTGCTGGGAGGGAAGTGGGCCGGGTGTGGTGGGGGAGGCAGGCTGAGGCCCCCTGACTGGGGCACAGGGGGGGTCTCCCTTGGGGTGGAGGGAAGTGGGCCGGGTGGTGGGGGGGCAGGCTGAGGCCCCCTGACCTGGGGCGCGGGGGGGGTCTCCCTTGGGGTGGAGGGAAGTGGGCCAGGTGTGGTGGGGGGGAGGCAGGCTGAGGCCCCCTGACCTGGGGCGCAGGGGGGTCTCCCTCGGGGTGGAGGGAAGTGGGCTGGGTGTGGTGGGGGGGAGGCAGGCTGAGGCCCCCTGACTGGGGCTGGGGCGCAGGGGGGTCTCCCTCGGGGCGGCTCCGCTGTGATCCCACGACAGACGATTGCTGCTGCTCACGGCCACGTGCCAGGACTGTCACACGTGTCACAGGCTGCTGTCCCCATTCTGCAGAGCCGCTGAGAAGAGCTTCATGGAGGGTGCAGGCAGGGGTCCGCTTGGTTCCCAGGGTGCCACTGGGTCTGTTCCGGTTTCCTGGGGAGTGACCACCTGGTGGTCAGGCAGAGGGGGAGCCGGAGAGCAGGCCCGGGTGTGTGGGCCAGGAATGTTGGACCCAGTCAGCATTCAGGCCGCCCTTGCTCCCCTGCCCGCTCTGTCGCCCTGGGGCCCGAGACCTGCCGTGAGCTCGTCTAGGAGTGGTGGGGGGGTCCGTGCGAGGACCATCCCTGCAGCACGGTGGGACCCTGGTCCCGAGCCTGCCTGCGCCCCAGCTGCTTCCAGCTTAGGGTACCGGCTGGGGCTGGGGAGGGAAGAGCCCTAGCCATCCCTCCCCCCACCCCTTTTCAATGAGTAGGAGGAGCTCAATTACAGGGGCGTGGCCACAGAGGCCCCTGCTGTGACCCCACATCCCACTGGCTGCAAGGAAAGTAGACACCTTGGCTTTGACCAATGGGAAGGCGGTATGCAAATACTGCCCCTCCTCAGTCGACTGATGGACGGTACCATTCATTCACCTGCTCCAGGGAGCGATCTGGTCCTGTGCTGAATGAGGCACCTCCCTCCTAGGATTTACATTCCAGTGAACCAACAGTGTGCGTCTGTCAGCGCGGGGCCAGGACGGTCAGGGTGCTGGAAGCTGGTGCTGCTGGGTGATTGCTGCAAGGGGCGGTGTGTGGGCGGGGAGGGGCTGGTGCAGGTGTCAAGGCGCCACGGGGGACGCCACAGCCCATGGAAGTCCCTGCTCCACTTTGGATCCGGCTCCCTGCTGCCGGGTGCCCTGGGAGGCAGCAGGTGACAGCCCAAGTCCTCGGGCCCGTGCGCCTACGTGGGAGACCCAGATGAAGCCCCTGGCTCCTGGCTTCAGCCTGGCCCAGCCCTGGCTGATGGGAGCCTTTGGGGAGTGGACCAGGGGACAGGGCTGTCTCTCTCTCTCTCTCTCTCTGCCTTTCAAATAAAATGAAAGTAAAACAATTAAAAACTTAAACACAAAGAAACAACCAGAGAGGGGAAGTGCCTGGGAACCAGAAACGGAAGCAGGCAGCGGGTAGGGGGGAGTATGACCTCAGTGTGACCTCAGGAGGAGAGCAGGAGGTCACTTCCCTGCATGGCACTCAGCACACAGCAGGTGAATGGCACTCAGCACACAGCAGGCGCCTAATGACTCCTCAATTTTAGAGAGTGCTGTTGTTGGGAGAGAGGCTTCAGTTCCACTCCCAGGCTGAGGGCTTTGGTCCTGCTGGCCTCCCGCCACCCCACCCCGAGGCACCTGCCTTGGCCTCCCCGCGGCTCCTGCACACTGCCGCTCTGTCTTCCCGTCTTCAAGGACAGCAGGAAAGACTTGGATGAGCTCCAGGAAAGGACTTCCTTGTCTGTGTGCTAGCGTGGCAGCTGCTGAGAGGAGGGACCAGGGCAGCTTCCTGCAGACTCAGACTTGGGGCTGGAAGGCATCTCTGAGCTCCCTGCAGGGCAGCGCTTGAATCTGGGCAGATTCCTGGGGCGGGAAACGCGTTTCTTGTTTACAGGGCCTGGCGAGCTCAAGCTCTGAGCATCCTGTAGTTAAAAAAAAAAAAAAAGGGATTAAAAAAAAAGCATAAAATCATTAATGCAAAATTATGTATTTGTTTAGAGTGAGAAGTACATCCCCAGGAAACATCCAATTTTAAAAGCTGACAAACGGGGAAGCCATCACCTGTAACACCAGCATCCTGCATGGGCGCTGGTTCGAGTCCCGGCTGCTCCACTTCCGATCCAGCTCTCTGCTGTGGCCTGGGAAAGCAGTGGAAGATGGCCCAAGTGCTTGGGCCCCTGCACCCTCATGCGAGGTCTCCCATCTGATGGTTCACTCCCCAGCTGGCCGCAACGGCCGGAGCTGCACTGATCTGGAGCCAGGAGCTTCTTCCGGGTCTCCCACACAGGTGCAGGGGCCCAAGCACTTGGGCCATCTTCTACTGCTTTCCCAGGCCATAGCAGAGAGCTGGATTGGAAGTGGAGCAGCCAGGACTCAAACCGGCACTGGTATGGGATGCAGGCATTTCAGACCAAAGTGTTAACCCACTGCGCCATAGCGCCGGCCCCGAATAAATAGATCTTAAAAAAAAGAAAAAAAAAAAAAAAAAGGCTGACAAATGCCATAACCATGAATGAGAACAGTGAGGTGTTGTGGTTTTAGCTCCCTGACTGGCCATGGTACCCTGTTTTTCCTACCATTTTGGACCAAATGCACACAATGATTTTTATTCCTTTTTTTTTTTTCGGAGTGAGAAAAACAAGTCAGCCATCTAGCAAGATTGACCAGAAATGTTTTTTATCTTAGAAGTGTTTTTCTCAGCTTCATAATCTGCGATCAGTCATGTGTCACGCGCTGGGACGCCAGCCCATGTGTCCTGATGTAGCAACCATTAGGCGCCAGCTGTGCGGGGCCTGCCATGGCTTTGTGCCCGACCACAGATGCACTGGGGGGCTCACGCCGTGGCACGGTGGGCTAAGCCACCACCTGCGCCCCTGGCATCCAACGTCAGAGTGTCAGTTCGAGTCCCGGATGCTCCCCTTCCGGTCCAGTCCCCTGCTAGTGCGCCTGGGATAGCCGCGGAGGAGGGCCGAGTGCTTGGGCCCCTGCAGCCGCGTGGGCCTGCACCTGCGTGGGAGACCCGGATTGGTTTCCAGGCTTCTCAGCCTGGCCCGGCTCTGGCTGCTGTGGGCATTTGAGGAGGGAAGGGAGATGTCTCTTCCTCCCAGGTGAGACAGGCAGTGGAAGCCGTTCCCGTGTTAGGGCTGCTAGGAATCACGTTTGTGTCACTGACTGTGACCCTCGTAAGCTAACCAGGTCCCGGGGCGCCTGCGCGAGCCCGGGGATCGCACCTCACGGGGGACAGCGGGATGGAGAGCAAGTCAGCGGGAAAAGCAGGGGCCACGCTGCTGGTCCCTTCCCGAAACAAGGGCGGGGCCTGGGGTTCCCGCTCCATCAGCCTCGCGGTGGAGCCGTCTCTGGTGTGACCGCCGCACACGTGCACAGATGTGACGCCCGTCGGGCTCCACTGAGTACCCTGGCCACGCGCCAGGCACGCTGCTGCTCTCTGCTCTGTTTTTTTGCAGCCTGAATTTGAAGTTGCTGGTTCAGGCCCAACCTGGGCCCAGAGGGGAGTAGTGACTCGGCCAGTGTCCCAGAACCGGGGTGGCCCCTGAGCTCTGTCACCTGTGCTCCGGCCTGCGGTCATTTCTTCTACTTCTGTTCAACACCTCTCCCCTCTGTTGCCTTTATAACAAAGATTTAATTAATTGCTCAAAAGACAGAGTTAGAGAGAGAGAGGTCTTCCATCTGTTGATTCACTCTCCAAATGGCCGCAATGCACAGAGCTGTGCCGAGCCTAAGCCAGGAGCCAGGAGCTTGTTCTGGGTCTTCCACGTGGGTGCAGGGGCCCAAGGACTTGAGCCATCCTGCACTGCTTTCCCAGGGCACAGCAGAGAGCTGGATCGGAAGTGGAGCAGCCGGATCTGGGACCAGCACCCATATGGGATGCCGGCATGGCAGGCTGTGGCTTTACTTGCTACACCACAATGCACTGGCCCCAATAAATTAATTATTAAAAGGGAAAAGTTTCGGGGCTGGCGCTGTGGCTGATCTGTTTGTGCTTTGGGAGGAGTCGACCACACGGGAGGTAGGCAGGGATCCCACGGTGATCAGGGCCAAAGTCCCCAACCGCAGGAGCCACTGGGGACATCTCCGGGCTCAGCCTCCATGGTGCTTCCGGCCCACGGCCCCGAAATGTGTAAATTTCTTATAAGATCAGGAGGGAAAAAATGACCCTTTAGGTGGAAGGCAATGTTTTCAGTATTGGTTTATTCATCCCCTGATGTCAATGAGAACTACACACGTGTGCGTATGCTTGCGTGCACAGCTTGTGTGCTGCAGCTTCAGAGGGTGGTGGAAAACAACACGAAGCTGCTTACTTTGGTGCAGAGCTGTTTGAGATCTGCACACAACAGGTCTTTTTTTTTTTTTTTTTTGACAGGCAGAGTGGACAGTGAGAGAGACAGAGAGAGAAAGGTCTTCCTTTGCCGTTGGTTCACCCTCCAATGGCCGCCGCTGCAGCCGGCGCACCGCGCTGATCCGATGGTGCTTTTCTTGGTCTCCCATGGGGTGCAGGGCCCAAGCACCTGGGCCATCCTCCACTGCACTCCCGGGCCACAGCAGAGGGCTGGCCTGGAAGAGGGGCAACCGGGACAGAATCTGGTGCCCCAACCGGGACTAGAACCCGGTGTGCCGGCGCCACAAGGTGGAGGATTAGCCTAGTGAGCCACGGCGCCGGCCCCACAACAGGTCTTAAGAAGTGCGTGGAAAATGCAGATTATTTTAAAAACCAGGCCCGGGGCTGTGATGCAGCTGGTTAAGCAGTTGCCTGCGGTGCCGGTTCGAGTCCTGGCTACTCCACTTCCGCCCCAGCTCCCTGCTAATGTGCTTGGGAAGGCAGCAGAAGATGACCCAGCACCCACATGAGAGACCCGGAAGAAGCTCCTGGCTCCTGGCTTCGGCCTGGCTCAGCCGTTGCGGCCATTTGGGGAATGGACCAGCGGATGGAAGACCTCTCTCTCTCTCTCCCTGCCTCTGCCTCTCTGTAGCTCTGCCTTTCAAGTAAATAAATAAATCTAAAACAAGAAAAATGAAAACACCCCGATGCCTGGACTTCAACCTTTGCGCCAGATGAAACCATTTTAAGTCCCACGTCCAAGAGCGTTGTGCAGCAAGGAGCTGACAAAGGCAGAAGTCGTGGGGCCCCAGCAGGTCAAGGTAGAACATTCCGGAGACCCAGCGGCCAGGTGCGGGGAGCTGCCCCCGCCTCCGCGCCTGACACAGTGGGACACGGGCTCCTGAGGACAAGAGTGATTAACGAGCCAGGCGACACCTCCCTTGGTACACTGATTCCCACTTTGCAGAGGGGGAGACCTGGGGTTCTCTGGAGCCTTCCGCGGTGGTGGGGGGCGTAAGGCCTCGTTTTCTAGTTGTTTCCTACGCCCAGGCTTGTGTCCCCAGCTGGGTGTGGTCTCTCGACCACGTGGCCGCGTTCCGCGTGTCCCTTCCCCGGAAGCCCTCGTCCTGCGTGTGTGGGTCAAGGCCGGTGCTCATTCCGGCCCGGCTGCGCGGCGCCCTCCCGGCCTGGAGAGGCGCACCTGCTGCCCTGGCGTCGTCCGTGCTCCTTGGCAAGGTCTCGGCACAGCCGCTGCTTCCTGCAGCTTCAGCGAGGGCAGCTCTGTTAGGGGCCGTCGGGAAGTCCTGGGAATCTCCCGCAGAATTCCGTAGTCCCTGCGGCTCCAGAGCAGGGAGCCCCGGCCGCGGAGGGGACATCTGACAGTGGCGCTGTCAGAGGCGCGCGCCTGCGTTCCTGGGGTCATTAACTCAGCCGAGCCCGACCGCGGGTGTCTCCCCTTCCTTCTCCCCAGGGAGGACGAGGGTAATGAAGTCAGTTAACGAATCAGTGAGTCTCTCCACCCAGTGCTTTCCGGGTGGTGGCGACCACTTTCCGACCATCTGGCTTGAGTGAAGAGTCAGATTTTGAATGTTGAGAACTCAAATTCTACAAGAAGAGGCCAAGACTCAGAGGAAAAGTCACAGCTTTCACTGCATTTATGAGAAGAGTGTTGCGACCGTTTGGGGAGTGAACCTGTGGATGAAGCTCGCTCGCTCGCTCTCGCTCTCTCAGCTGTTGTCTATTTATTTGCGAGGCAGAGTTACAGAGAGAGGGAGACAGGGAGAAAGCTCTGCCACCTGCTGCTTCACTCCCCAGATGACCTCAGTGGCCGGAGCTGAGCTGATCTGAAGCCAGGAGCTTCCTCCAGGTCTCCCACGTGGGTGCAGGGGCCCGAGGACTCGGGCCATCTTCTGCTGTTTTCCCAGGCCACAGCAGAGAGCTGGATTGGAAGTGGAGCAGCCGGGACTAGAACTGGCACCCATATGGGACTCCAGTGCTGCAAGTGGAGGCTTAGCCCACTGCACCATGGCACTGGCCCCTGGAGGGTCTCTCTCTCTCTCATTCCCTCTGTCTCTCCATTTCTCTGATGCCCTGCCTTTTAAATAAACTTGTTTTTTAAATAAAGGAGATTCAATTAGAAGACAATTGCAATTCTTTTTTTTTAATACTTATTTATGGATTTGAAAGTCAGAGTTACACAGAAAGAAGACACACACACACACACACAGAGAGAGAGAGAGAGAGAGAGAGAGAGAGAGAGAGGTCCTCCACCTGCTGGTTCACTCCTCAAATGGCTTCAATGGCTGGGGCCGTCCACATGGCTACAGCGCTGTAGCTGGCCTCAGGTGTCATTGGTGAGTGCCAGGGGCTGGGGACGGCGGAGGGCCCTCTCAGGGACGGCCAGTACACTACACAAAGGATTTCTAAAAACTGATTCGCTTAATTGGTTTGAAAGACAGAGAGTGTTATCTCCCACCTGCTAGTTCACTCCCCAAATGCCTGCAACAGGCCAGGCTGGAAGCCAGGTCTCCCCATGGGTGGCAGGGACCCAAATACTTGAGCCACCCCCCGCTGCGTCCTAGGGCGCGCATTAGCAGGGAGCTGGAACCGGGAGCAGAGCCAGGAACGGAGCCCAGGTCGGGGTCTCAGTCGCTAAGCCCGACATCACTCTGGTTGGCTGTGAAACTCTTTCAGTGGTGTCAAACGCACGCACCAGAAGTCGACGGAGCTTCCTTGCCGTCAAGCATCCGGTTTTCACCAGGCAGCCCTGCAGTTAGTTCTCTCCAGCCCGCACTTTCTCTGCAAACGGCCAGTGTGTGCGGCCAGCTAGTATCAGTCTCACAATCAGAAAAGCACCTTTAACTGCTGTGGTTTCTGTTGGCTGAGTTTCGGGGCGAGAACCTTAAAGCCCTTTATCTCCTTTGGGGTTTACCGAGGCCCTGGAAGAAAGGCCGAGAAGGGACTGATTTCCTTGTGGGTGAAGTGAAGGAATCTATCCACTAGGGACGGTGTGGGCTGAGGGTGGGGTCCTGTGTTTGCGTACCAGGCAGTGAGCCCCCGAGGGCCCCGGGGAGGGGCTGGCTGGCTGCTCCGCACCCTGCCCAGCGCCACCACTGCCAGCTCCGATGGGAAGTGCTCAGAGCCAGGACAGAGCTGGAGCGTCACCCCGGGAGTCTGTCCTGCGCTCGCTGTCAGTGTGCAGCGAGATTTAAGGCCGCAATATTTTTAACTGCAAACGTGGGGAATGAAGGTTCGCTGTTGAGCGGAGGAAATTGGTGACATCAATCCAGCCATCGAGAGGTCCAGCATTTCTCAACCATTAAAATACAATTTGGAAACAGCGATGGGTGATTTCGGTTTCCTGATTGAAACGGGACCCAGGGCCGCCCCGGCCACCCGGCCACCCGGCCGCCCCGGCAGGGGGTGTCCACGACATGGAAGAGGCTGGGAGGCGGCGGCCAGCGCGGCAGGGCTGGGAGCGGCCGTTTCTGTTCGTGCTTAATCTCTCTGAGAGTAGACAAGCAATAGACACAGCCCCAAGGTGGGTGACTCCCCACCCCCAGCTCAGCCCCCCTCCCTTCTAGAGACTTCTAGATGTTTCCTTTGAGTCCCCCAGGTGTCCCTCTTAAAGCCCACCTGGACGATCACAGAATAACGGGGTGCGGGGACAAAGGGACCCTCCTATGCACCAGGACGCTGCAGAAAATGCAGAGCTGGGAGATTTTTTTCAGAGCAAGTCTCTTTTGAGGGCCACGGGGCTGTGGTTTGCTCAAGGGTGGAGCTGGGGCTGCTCCCCTCAGGCTCTGGAGGCTGGGCTGGGGCTGGGGGATGCAGAGGCAAGATGGGGGTCCTCAGCCTGCTGCTCTGGAGACGCCTGGAAGGGAGGGGCCAAAGTTCTCATTTATGGCCTTGGAGGGTTAATGTGTAATAGCGCAGGATATAAGCTTGACTCAGACTGGTGGCCCTGGGCATAGGAGCTGCTGCCGGAGCCGTCGCCGCTGGTCGCCAGGAGCTGTCGCCATGTCGGTGAGGAGGCCAGCCCCCAGCCCACTTCCCCGCGTTTCTCTGTGTCTTTGCTGGGGCTGGGGGCCGGGGCCCTCAGGAGAACACATGGACACCGCCCTCGGTCCTCTTTCCCTGTGTGCGTGGCAAGGACGTTGGGGAGATGGCCCCGCGGCCCCTTGGCCCCGAGGTCTCTGCCCCCTCTGCCATCGTCCCGCCGTGGGAGCCTGGGCCTGTCTCTCTCTCTCTCTGGCTTTAGCTTTCTCATCAGCAATAAGAGTAATAACAGTACTAGCAATAATTAGCTGCGAACATCGACGTAGCATCTTTATAGACGCAGCGACTGAGGCTCAGAGTTAAACTGGCCGAGGTCACAATCTATAAATTGCAGGGCTCGAGCGAGGCTCTCTGAGTCCACTCCTGGCTCAGCCACAGCCTGGCTGCGTGGCCGTGGGGCGGTCACTGCCCTGTCTGAGCCCCGCCGCCCCCATGTAGAAGGCATCCTCTGTGGGTTGGAAGCTGTTTCATTCCCTGTGACCCAACACCTCAACGGGCCGTCGCTCGCCGTCCCCTAGCTCCGGGGGTCGCAGTTCAAGGTCCTGAGGCCCCTGAAGCAGAGTCCTTCCTGTCCCTTGCAGCTTCTGCCTGCAGCCAGGGCTTCCGGAGCTGTGTCTCTCGGTCTCTGCCTGTCTTCACGGCCCCTCTGTGTGTCTGTCTCTCGGTCTCTGTCTTCACGGCCCCTCTGTGTGTCTGTCTCTCGGTCTCTGTCTTCATGGCCCCTCTGTGTGTCTGTCTCTCGGTCTCTGTCTTCACGGCCCCTCTGTGTGTCTGTCTCTGACTGGTCAGGGGCCGCCCTCATCTTGGCTGCACCTGCAGAGGGGTTGCTTCTGGAAAGATCGCATTTGCACATGCCAGGGGGACATGATACTGGGGGACGCTGTGCAAGCCAGAGCAGGTGGGAGGCCGGGTGTGACCGGGGCTGCTGAGGATCCAGCATGGAGGGCCTCACCCCTGCTGGGGAAGGGCAATGCCTCACCCCTGCTCCCAGGAGGGGCAGCGTGGCCCTGGGGGCCTTCCCCACTTCTCTTTGCTCTGCTGGTACTGCCCCTCCCCCTCCCCCTCCCCTCTCCCTCCCTCTCTCTCCTTCTCTGAGACCACCTAATTCAAACCCCTCCTGTTACCGATGGAGGCACCAAGACCCAGAGAGGGGCAAGGCTGGCTCAGGTCACTCAGCCACTTAGGGCAGAGCCACCACGAGACACTGGTCCCTGGACTCCTCAGCTCTGCGGAGCAACCCTGGTCCCCACTCTGCCTCCTCGCCTCTCTCTCTCTCCTCTCTCTCTCTCCTCTCTCTCTCTCCCAGCCTTGCAGCCTGCTGAGTGTGGAAAGGATCCCTGGCCAGCACGCACACTTCCGCATCCGTGTGGGTCTGAATGCACACCCAATGCCACCTGTCTTGTGTTGGCATCTGGCTGTTAAGTGGAGCACAGCCTAGAGCATGCTCCCAGGCCTCACCTCCCAGGCCTGGGTAATGAGCTTCACCCCCCAGCCTGGGGAGCCTCTGTTAACGGCAGGGCAGATGGAGGAAGGTAAGGAATCCCGGGTGCTGGCCGGGCAGCCGAAGCACAGATGAGTGATGACAAGTGGCTGCCCCTGGCCTTGACGTTGGTCTGCACCGGGCGCTGGGCTTCAGCTTTGCAGCTGTGACCTTGACTCCTCCCTCAACCAACTGCCCTTGTAAAATGGGCCCATTTTACAGAAGGGGTGCTGTAGAGACACATCCAGACATGGGGCTTATGGCTGCAGCAGCCAGGGCTGAGCCAGGCCAAAGCCAGGAGCCAGGAGCTTTTTCTGGGTCTCCCACATGGGTGCAGGGGCCCAAGGACTTGGGCCATCTTCTGCTGCTTTCCCAGGTGCATTAGCAGGGAGCTGGATTGGAAGTGGAGCAACTGAGACTCGAACCGGCGCCCATACGGGATGCTGGTGCTGCAGGCTGGGGCTTTAACCCACTGTGCCATAGCGCCAGCCCCCAGATCTATTGGCTCTTAGTGTTGGATGGGCCAAGATCTGTGTCTCCTAGTCCGGATTCTGGGGTTTGAACACTTTGGGGAAGTGTGAGATGGGCAGGGACACCACTCCTCCCATTTCATAGCTGGGCAAAGCGAGGCTCCGGGAGCCGGGCCCTGTGCCTTCAGGTCCAGCTGTTCTTCCAGCTGGGCTGGGGTGAGGGGGCTGTGGGAGGCCTGGGTCCGAGCATCTGGTGCCTGCGCGTGGGCAGGGGAGGGGGTGCCTCTGGCCGTGCCCTTGCTCCCCCGGCAGTCAGGGGCTGGGTGCTGAGGGCTGATGGTCCTGCATGGATTCCAGTGGGCTGTTTCTCTGTTGCCACAGGAGAAGTTTGAGATCACAAACATGGACATGAGGGCGGGCACCTCCCTGAAGCTCAAGGGCAAGATTGATGACAACTGTGACGGGTGAGCAAGTGGGGGGATGTCCACCTCGGCGGGGGGACAGAACAAGGAGCCCCTCCCAAGAAGCCCTGCTGGCTCCCCTTCTATAGGCCCAGAGCTGATGCCCATTTACTTTGCTTCTTTGCCCCCCACCCGCCCCCGCCCCAGGGAACCTGGGCCGTGGCCTCTGGCTGGCAAAAATCAGAGGCAGCCACCAGGGGGCGCCAAGCAGCCTCGTTTGCATCCTGTTGGTCAGAACCGCAGGCGTCCAGCCAGTCACAGCTGGACAGGGCGATTTCAAGGGTGCTGGGGACAGCTTGCCCTACACTTTTGGCTGGGAAGGAGGCAGGCAGATGCACGGGGCGAGAGCCGAGAGAAGGGTGACTCCCTCAAGTTCACGGACGTGCAGGCACCCATGACCCAGAACCTGCTCCCAGGGACCTGACACCATGGGAGTGGGGGCTCCTGTTTATGGCCAAGGACAGCAATTTTGTCCTTCAAGACAGACACCCCCCATTCCTGGACTTCCACCACCGCCCCTGTGGCCACGCCCCCAGCTCGAAGGCACCAGCTCAATGCCCATCCCCCAGCGTGCGCCCACCATGTCCCTCTCCTGCAGTTTCGTGATTAACCTGGGCCAGGGGACAGACAAGCTGGGCCTCCACTTCAACCCCCGCTTCAAGGAATCCACCATTGTCTGCAACTCCCGGGACGGCAGCCAGTGGGGAAGAGAGCAACGGGAAAACCACCTGTGCTTCAGCCCGGGGTCAGAGGTCAAGGTGAGGTGCGGGGGGAGCGCCCAGCCCGCACACTGGCACCGTCTGGGCCGCCAGGCACCACCCCGGCCCCTTCCCGGGGCCCCTCCTGTCGCCCTGACCCCTCACCCTCCCTCCACAGCTCACGATGACCTTTGAGGGCGATAAGTTCAAGGTGAAGCTGCCGGACGGCCACGAGCTGACCTTTCCCAACAGGCTGGGCCACAGCCACCTGAGCTACCTGGGCGTGCAGGGTGGGTTCAGCATCTCCTCCTTCAAGTTCGAATGAGCCGGAATAAAAGACCCCAGCCAGGGTGCCTACCGCAAGCCTTCTTCCTGGTCGCGCCGGGGTCAGCAGCCCTCACCCCCCCACACACCTCCAGATCCTCCCCGGGAAGAACCCACCTTTACCTGGAACCCTGGGGAGTGCTCCCAGGTGTGAGGCGCGAGGCTGCCTCGCAGGGAGGCCATGGACCGGCACCCTGGCACCCCCCCACCAGCCGAGCCAGGCTCCCGTCTCCCTGGCCCCCATTATCAGGGGAGCAGATGCCAGGTGCCGGCGCTTCTGGGGCTGCTGACGCTGGCTCCAGGCACCTGGTGCTCCCGGAACTGCAGATAAGGCTCCCACCTGGGCCTCTTATCACAGGGCATTCCAGGCCGGTTACTCATTACCCCTGCCTGGGCCTCCCTCCCCTGGTTGGGGGCCTTCGCGGGGGGGGGGGGTCCCTAACATTCGCAGCTTCCCGGCAGAAAGGGACCTGCTACAGGTGGAGCCCACGCTGCCCTCCCAAGCCCCCAAATTCCTCGCAGGACACCGTTATCAAAACAGCTTTTTAATTAGGCCTCGGGGCGGCAGATCTGGGGTACACAGGAGGGGGTCCCCCCGTGAGGGCACACCTGGCCGTTCTCTGAGGCTTTGAGGACAAGGTGGGGAGGATGTTGGGGAGTGGCAGGGGCCCCGAGAGGCGTGGATGGCTCTGCGTGCTGCACGCCCCATCCCCACCGTAAGGGGGGACAGATCCCTCTGGCACAAGGGCCACACAGTGAGAGGGAGTGCAGGGGGCGGGCCTAAGGAAGTGTGCCCAGCCTGAGTGGCAGTGGGGGAGGCAGGTGAGCCGGGGACGGCTTGCTGGGGACCCCGGTCCCGGGGCGAGCGTGCTGTCCTCTGCCCCCTCCCACGTCCGGCCCACAGAGACGTGGAGCAGTGTGGGGGCGGCAGGGGCTCTCCCATCCCTGCAGGAGCCAGCCCTGGCCCAGGCCAGGGAGGGGGGCGTCCTGAGCCCCCGCCCCAGCGTTCACACCTTCACCTCATCATCCTCCTCGGCGCCAGCAAACCCGAAGGTGTCTGCCTGCACGGTGCTGGGCACGGGGGTCCTGCTGCCTGCCTCGGGGGGCGGCCACTCTTCGTCCAGGCTCTCCCAGGAGGCCCGGGCCTGGGGCAGCACCCCCACCAGCTCCCGCCGGGCATCCATCTCAGTGTAGGGGCAGCTGGGCCCCCAGCTGGTTCCCCAGTGCCTGCCCAGGGCTCCGGCTGTGGCGGCAGGTGCTCGGGGACCCTCGGCCACTGTGCCAGCCCTCGACTCAGCAGTCACACCATTGGGGCAGTGTCCATGGGCTGGGGGGCTTGGGGCAGGGGCTGGAGGGTTTGCAGCAGGGGCTGGGGTCTCAGCGGCGGGGGCTTCTGAGAGGCTCATGGCCCCCAGCAGCTCACTGAGGAGAGAAGGCCCAAGGTCAAGGCGGAAGGACAAGAGAGAGTCGGAGCGGCGGAGCTCGGGCTCGGCAGGGAAGGAACTGTCGCGGTCCCGGTCGCGATCGCGAGGCTTCTCCGTGCGAGGCAGGCGGGAGATGGTGCAGAAGCCGGAGTCCATGCCTAGCAGGGAACGAGGGAGCGGCATCAGAGAAGGGGTCCCCGGCCAGGGACTGCGCAGAGACTCAGGACCGACCCTGGCTGGCTGTGTGGCCTCAGGCAGGCCAATGCCCTCTCTGGCCTGCTTCTCCCTTGTTCTCAACACAGGCGAGAACCATGGCCTCTCCTGGCACCCTCTCGGCAACCCTGAGAACCGAGGATGGTCCTAACCCCCATTCCCACTTTGCACACGGCGGGTGAGGCTCAGCAGGAAGTCACAGCTTGTGCACGTGCAGCGAAGCCAGAGTCTGGGTTTGAGTGCACTAAGTCGGACTTGCAGGCCTGGTACCCCAGGGGACCAAGGTAGGGTTCTACACAGCCCCCTAGGGTGCAGCAGAGGGATGCCTCTTGTGAGGAGGTGGGGGCCAAAGCTGCAAGGCAGGAAACAACCACCAGATGGCAGCAGGGATCCATGGTTCCCAGGCCGAGGCCGGGCACCTGGTTTGCACTCAAGTCTGCGAAATTATGGGAAGTTTTGTTCACATAAGGACATCTCAAGTGTCCTGAGCACCTACTGTGTGCCAGTCTCTGACCCCAGTGTGTGTCGGTAATGACTCCACGGGGCTCTGCACACGGGTATGGCCTTGACCCTGGAAGCGCTGGAATCAGGCAGAGCCAGGACTCGAACCCAGTGCCCTGGCTCCCACGTGTCCAGGACATCACCTGGGGGTTGGCTGGCCCAGCCGAGGGCCCGGCGAGGTGGAGGCTGGCCCACATTGCACAGCAAGCGAGCACTGCGTGGGGAGGACAGTGGGCCCCTCCTCTTCACTCCCCACCCCACAAGCCCCTGGGGCAAGCGAGCCAGGCCCTCACCGTAAGCGGAGTGGCCGTCCGGGGAGCCGGTGGCGCTGCTGTCAAAGCTGAGCTTGCTCACCACCAGGCTGTCGTAGGCGGCCTGGTTGAGCTGCGGCAGTGATATGGCGTTCTTGATGATGGGCGAGACGGCGGGCGGAGCCGGCGAGGGTGCTGGCGGGGAGGCCATGCGCCGGGGCGGGGCCCTCACCCTCCGCACCTGCTGCAGCTTCTTGGCCAGGAAGCTGCGGGGCGAGCGGTGGGCGCTCCCGGAGCTGCCGCCGTGGTTGCTGAGGAAGGAGGTGTCGCCGAAGACGTCCCCGCCGCGGCCCACGTGCATGGTGTGGCGGAAGTCCCCGAGCGGCGGGCTGATCATGTCGGCCGTCAGCCGCCGCTTTCCCTGCGAGCCGGACACCCAGCCCACGGGCGAGAGCTTGCCCAGGCTCATGGCGGGGGCTCCACCGGCCCCCTGGGGGCCGGGCATCAGCTCGGGCTGCTCAGGAGCGCTGGGCCATGCCCGCCGGGACCGCGGCTCAGAGCCCACCCCTCGGCTCGGCTCTCCTGAGGTGCTGGCCCCGGAGGCTGAGGCTGGAGGGGGGCGTGGCTGTGTCTCCAGGCCCGGCTCAGAGAGAAGCCCACGAGGTGCCCCACAGGGGCAGAGACCTGGAGGGACAGAGAGGAGAGTGAGCCACGTGCGGTGACACCACAGTGGGGGCCACGCTGCTGCGGTCTGGGCAGAGAAAGTTCCAGAACCAAAGACGTACTGATGGCGTCTGAGACCAGGACTGTGGCTGCCTTTACACAGGAACTGACCAAAGCCACCCAGCCGCCCCTTAAGATGTGAATCTGGGGGCTGGCGCTGTGGCACAGTGGGCTAAGGCTCTGCCTGCAGAGCTGGCATCGCACATGGGCACCGGTTCAAGTCCCGGCTGCTCCTCTTCCGATCCAGCTCTCTGCTGTGGCCTGGGAAAGCAGCAGAAGATGACCCAAGTCCTTGGGCCCCTGCACCCACATGGGAGACCAGGAAGAAGCTCCTAGCTTTGGCCTGGATCAGCTCCAGCCGTTGCGGCCATTTGGGGGCTTGAACCAGCGGATGGAAGCTCTCTCTGTCTCCCCTTCTCTCTATGTATCTCTGCCTTTCAAATACATACATAAATCTTTAATGTAAAAAAAAAAAAAACAGGGAACAGCGGAAGTTCCCTTATCTTAAAAAAAAAAGTAAAATAAAAATAAGATGTGAATCTGCCAAAAGGGGCGGTGACCTCTCAAGGCCCGCCCACCTACGAGTGCGTCACCTGCAGCTGTCACTCAGCCCGTCCCAGAGGCGGCACCACATTAGAGGAGGGAAACTGAGGCACCGAGAGTAGCGACTCGGCCAAGGCTACACAGGGGGCGGGGTGAAGCTGAGCCCCAAACCTTGATGACGCCAGGAGGGAGGCGGGGCCTGGCCTGGGCCTCTGTACTGCTGTGCAAACCGCCAGCCAGAGGCTCCTCAGAGCGGCCCCCACCCCCGGCCTTCAAGGTGCTTCCTGGGAAGAGGACCCTGTGGTCAGATGTGGCTTTTTCCAGCCGCCTCCTGCGCACCTGGGTGTGCGTGTTCAAGGCTCTGAGAAGGCCTGCAGGAAGGACTTTATCACGGTTTGTCAACCGACGTAGGAACAAGTTTTGGGAAAAAGCTTGCTGGGGCTGAAAGCCGACCGTGCCCCCTCTCCCCCGCCCCGGCCTTCTCCCAGGGTCTCTTGGTTCTGCCCCTCGGTGCTTCCTAGGACGTCCTGGGCTGAGGGCGCCCTGGTGGCCACGGCCAGAGAGGGCAGAGCCCACTCTGGGTCACGTGGCGACGGCTGGTCGCGACTTGAACTCAGAGCCTGGGACACACCGAGGCCCCCAGCCAGCCTGGCTCGTCCACGTGGCCAGGCCCGGATTCCCGCCAACTCCCTCACAGGGGAGCTCTGTGATAAGCTTTGAGCCAACAGGTCACCCTCCCGGCGAGCGAGCGGTGACCGCAGGCGGGGACGCTGTGTCCCGCTGGGTGACCCTGGGCAGGTCACTCACCTCCACCAGCCAGGGACAAGGACACCTACCCTGGAGCCTCAACCTTTTTTTTTTTTTTTCTTTAAGAAATTACTTCCACCTCTTGCAGCATAAAAATCTGCCCTTTGACTGTTATTTGAAATTCAAAATAGGTTAAGGAACAAGATAACAACAAAGGAGGCACCGGACAAAGCTTGCTTTGTCCCCCACTGCTGCTCGCCCGTCCCACCACCCGCCGGCTCCTCCCCCTGGGGGGCCTCTTGAATCATCCTCCCCCTGGCACCCCAGGCACCGCCGTGTCCTCGTGGAATGTGGCTGAGGTCACCAAGCGCTCTGCACTTGGCCAGCGGTGCCATGATGTCACCTCGCTCCCCAGCAGCCCTGCGGAGCCGGAGGGTCGGCCCATTCCAAGGTCACGTGGCAGGTACCTGGTGGGGGCTTGGCCCTGTGGCCACACCCACCTCACCCTCACCCCAACTCCAGGCTTCTCAAGGCAGCCCCTCCCCTCCCAGCAAAAGGGGCTCCAGCTCCACGCAACCCCCAAGCACGGCCTCCTCCCAGCCTCCCAGGTGCCTCTGGACACCTCCCAAGGGTCACCCCCACCGCCCCACCCAGCCGAGTGCAGCAGAGGCCCGGGCACCGCATCACAGATGGGTCCCCTCCAGGGCAGCCGTAAGGAGAGATGATGTTCTCAGCAAGCCCTTAGATCCTGGGGCAGGGCAGCTCTGGGTTCAAATCCTACACCTCATTGTGGAGACCCTTGGGGGTAGCTGACCACAAGGGCGCCGCTGGCCATGGGGGTGCCCCCCAGGCACAGAAGGAAGCTGGGCTCTGGGGGTCCTAGGGAAGGGCTCTCCTCCCCTCCCCAGCGCAGGAATTCTACCTGTGAATGGTCACAGCACCCATTTTGCAGGTGAGAAAAACGAGGCTCAGAATGGAGCCTGATTTACCCTGGGTCACGGAGCAGAGCCTGGCGCGCCTGGGCGCCAACATCGACAGTAAATGCCCCAGGGCTGGGGTGGAGTCTGCGGGGGAGGGGGCACAGGTGGTGGAGGCGCAGGTGCCCAGCACCCGGAGGGCGGGAGCCTGTGTCTCTGCAGCTCAGTGCCTGCGTCCTGGCCAGTGCGGTCGCCACGCAGTCACCGTGTGCCCGGGTCCTTCCACTCACCCTGCAGGACAGTCAGGGGCTGGGCCGGGTATAAGGCCAGCAAGTGCAGGAGCCTGGCGGGGGGCGGCACCAGAGAGGCCAACAGGGGCCGCTGTGGAGGCCTAGGGATGACCTGAGCCCTGGGGAGGTGGTGGCCCCACAGCCCAGTTGTCACCCAGAGGTCACCGGCACGCGGCTGTGTCCTGAGCAGTGCCACGTCTCACCCCAGAGGCCACCGCTAGTGTGCACAAGGCTGCAGGCGCCCGGCGGGGTGACACCCTCCCCACAGGACAGCAGGCCCTCCAAACCTGCTATGACCTCAGGGGGAGGGGGTTAACTCCTTTTCAAGCCCCTCTGAGCCAAGCCGCTTGGGGGGGGCAGGGCAGCTGCGGCCAGAGAGGGGGGCAGTCAGTTCTCCTGCCCCAAGGTGGAGGAAGAGGGAGCCCAGAGAGACCGGGGAGGCGCGAAGGGGGCCTGCGCCACCAACCGCCCGAAGTCAGAGCTGGGTCTCGGGTCCCAGCGCCTCTCTGATCCTCAGCCTGCCCGTCCGGAAAATGGGCTTCCAACTTGTCGGGTCTCTCACAGTTGGGGCCAGGGCACAGCCGGCTGGGACCCGGCCAAGAGTGAGGTCCGGGAAAGACTTTCGCCCTAAACATTCGCTCTGGAGGACCGGAGGACCGGAGGACCAGGGAAGGCAGGGGGCGGAGGGGCGCTCCGCGGGGAAGGGGCCGGCCGGCTGTCGTGGCCGGAGGGGAACCGGCCGGAATGACCTCATCCGCGGCTCCAGCCTGGAATGCGGCGGCGGCTGGGGAGGGGGCAGGGTGCCTGGTCCACGCCGGCCCCCCCTCCACTTCCCGCTCCGGCGTCGGCCCGCACCGCGGGGCCCCACGTCCCGCCCGTCGCCCCCTCCGAGCCCCTACGCAGGAAGCAGCGCAGACGGCCTGGGCTCGGCGCCTCTGCCCGCAGGAGCGCTCCCCGCGCCGCCGCCGCCCGGGACTTTGCCAAACAGCCCGACAACTCGGAGCGTGCCTGCCCGCGCCGCGGCGCTCCGGGCCTTCCTGTTGGCACCGCGCGCTTCCCGCGGGCCCAGACCCTCCCCGGCCCGGCCCCCCGAGGTCGCCGAAGGGTGCGGAGTTCCCGGGGGTTGCCGCGGACCCCGACCCGCGTCGGCGCCCAGTGGGCCGTCGGCGATTACCTGGTCTCGGCGAGTCCCGGGGCGGGCGCACTCGTGGGCCGCGGTGGCTGCGCGTCCCGGCGCGCAGCCCGAGAGAGTCGCCGGGCCGGTCTGCACCGCCCTGGCCGCGGGCTCGGCGGGCTGGATCCGGGGGCGGGGGCGGGGTGTGGGCGCGCGGCCTCCCCGCCCTCCCTCCCGTCCCCTCCCCTCAGCCCGCGGGCGGGGCCGGCCCCCTCCCCGGCCCCGTCCCGGGCGCTGTCCACGCCGCGAGAGCTGCAGGGGCGCGGCGGGGGGCGCTGGGCCAGGCTTCTGCCGGCCTGGGGCAGGGCGAGCAGGGAATGTGCGAGCTACCCTGGGGAGGCGAGCCGGGCGACAGGGCTGGGGGGGCTCCGCGCCAGTGCGTTCCCAACAGCTCCCCGCGCAGCCTCGGGGCTTTGGGCCTGGTCATCTCGCCCCGGGTCCCCTCCGAATGCTCCACGCGAGACTTTGGGCACCGAGGAGGCGTGGTCCAGATCCTTGAAGGCCCGGGAGACCTGCGTGGACATGGAGTTTTGCAATGGAGGGCAGCCGGCCCCCTTGCGCCAGCCCGCCAATGCTTCCCACCCCCCTGCAGGCTCTGTGGGTGGCAGCGTGGCCAGACCTGGCCACACACAGCCGCCCCCACCGCTCCCAGAGTGCTGCAGTGTGGGACTCGGGGTCATGGAGTCTGGAGCCTGGGGCCACTGCTCTATAGCTTCCGTGCCTCAACTTCCCCAACTTAACAGTGGGACAGTCACAGCAGGCATCGAGCATTCTCTGCTCTGTCAGCACCCAGACGACTTGCAGAACAGGTAATGAGGCCACGCCTCACATGGCTTTGCCTAGGGCTCCTGGCCCCCAGTCCCCAGAGGGGACGAGGCCTCCCAGGGCCCTGTACCATCCTCAAAAAGGTGGGTGTCTCCTGCCTTGCATGGCTGTGCCGGCCTCCAGTCTCCACGAGGGGTCACTGCCCAGAGAAGCCCCTACCAGCAGCCAGGGTGGGGGCTCCCACAGGTGACACCTATGTTAAGTGCTAAAGGCAGCGGCGCGCACCCCTGGCAGGAGCCGGCACAGCACGGCCTTGGTGCCAAGGCTTCCGTTGGAGAGGGCAGGTGTGGTGGCAGGAAATTGTACGCGTGCTGCCCTGGCTGGGCCAGGGCTGTATTTACACACAGGTGAAGGAGACAAGGTCCCTACTGTCCCCAGAGGCCACGCCTCCTCATGCTGGCCACCGCGGGAGGGGCTGGTTTTCCCAGCTGGACAGGTAGGGAGACCGAGGCACATGGCATTCATTCCAGCTTCTGGGCGGGCGGTGCAGCAGGTCATTCTGGCTCTTTCCCTGGAGATGGACTCCTGGCGGGTTTTGCCCCGTGGAGAACTGCGGGAAGGAGGCCCTGAGGAACACAGGTGAGCAGGAAGGGGACTGCTCCCGAGAAGGAGGGACGGGGCAGGGGGGAGGCGGCGCTGGCCGGTGGCTGCCCATCCCCCCCCTCCCCCCGCACCCAAAGCAGGGGTGGGAGGCAGCAGGCAGCGGCGGCGGCAGGTGCATTTTAGAAGCTGAGAGCAAGGACAGGCCTGGGAGGGCAGTGCTGGAGCCGCTGCAGCTCTTGCCACGGCCAGCGCTCGTGACAGTCAGCACATATTGAACGCCTGAGGCACACATGCCAGGTCTCCAGCCCCTGCATGTGTGATCACCACAGCCCCTCAGGAGCGACTTCCGCAAAGCCCTCCACTGTGGCAGGCTGCCCACTCCTCCCAGGTTGCCTAGGACCGTGCCCGGATAACCTGCAGTACTGGCGCCCTGGGTGGATGGTAAGACACACGGCACTGCAGTCAGAGGGGCCCGGAGCAGCTGGAAATGTCACAGACACGGAGCGCTGGGGTGGGCGTGGGGGGCACAGCAGGTTGAGCCACCACTGGAGTTGTCTGCGTGCCGTGTCGGAACGCTGGGTCCAAGTCCCAGCTACTCCGCTTCCTACCAGGCTTCTGCTAACTCACATATCTGGAGGCAGCTGATGACGGCTCAAGTCCCTGCCATCCACGTGAGAGACCTGGATGGAGCTGCAGGCTCCTGGCTTCAGCCTGGCCCAGCCTGGCTGTTACAGGCATTTGGGGGAGCAAGCCAGCAGATGGAAGATTTCTGTCTCTTCTCTTTTCCAAATAAACAAGTCAACATAAAAAAAAAAAGAGAGACCCAAGGGCTGCCCAGAGCAGAGCACTTGGCTTCTCCAAGCCTTACGTTTCCCATCTGTGAAATGGGACTATCACCAGTGCGGGGATGTTGTGAGCCGCAGGGAGATGACGGCGGAGAAAGCTGTCCTGGCGGGAGTGGGTAGGACCTGCCTCGCCCTCGTTCCTTCTTCGGCCCCCTGGGCTGGGCTGGGTTGGGCGGGCAGGGAAAGGCCAGAGGAGCGTCCCTACCCTGCCCCAGGCGCTCTGTCATGCGGTAACCTGTACGGCAGGAATTGCCAGCCCATTTTAGAGATGGGGAAACAGGTGGGAGGAGCCCTCTTCCTCATTCGCAGCCAGTTCCGGGTGGAAGTCGCTCTCCCGTAGGCTGCCTCGCTGTTCCTGGCTCCCCTCCCGGCTTAAGGTGCCTACTTGGTTTGTTCTCTGGAAGGTGAGACGCAGGGAGGTCCCAGCATCTCTGAGAAGAAGTGGGGCTGGGCAGCCCCTCTCTTGGGTTTGCCACCCCGCATAGTCCCTTGTCTGCCCTTCAACAGGCCCAGCCTGGGAGTGCAGGGTTAATCCTGGCAACCCTGGGCCCCAGCTGGGCTGCCTGCAGTGCTGAGGGAGAGTGGGGTCTGGGGGGACTCAGTTCAACTGCCCCTCCCCTCACTGAGGCTGGGGGCCCTGGGGCAGGGGCTTGGGGGAAAGAGGCTACTTCCCAGGTAGCAGGTGCCTTGGCTGCCTACAGGTGTGAGAGGCTTGGAGCTCCGCCCGCTCGCCAAGCTCCTGTCCAGCCCCTCCCTGGAGAGTGTGCCCCCTAGACACCCACGATTGGGCCTCCCACTCCTCTATCTCCTGGGTATCCGCAGGCCCTGCCCCTGCCCCGCTCCCTTGTCCATCCATCTGTCTGCCCGTGACCCGCTCACCTGCCCACCCATCTGCTGATCTGCGGCCCACCCCACCCAGGCACCTGCCCACCTATCCCCCTCCACTGATCCACTGCCTGCGCACCCCCCATGTGTCCTGCTGCCCCCTCCCGTGCAGCACCCCCGATCCAACCCCCTCCACCTGTCCCCGCCTGAGTGTGTCTTCTCGTTCCAGTTCCATTCTGCGATGGCTTCTCCCTCACTCGCCCCTGGCCCCTGCTGGGTCCCTGGGCGCATCCTCTTCTCTCTTACGGGTATACACCTCCCCCAAGGCGACTTTGAAATGTCCTCTCCTCCGGGAGGCCTTACAGCAGAGTGAGCCTCATGCCTGCACCTGACCCTGTTAGCATCTCCCTGTTAGCATCTCCTGCCCGGTGAGGCCTGGCTCCAGGCTCACTCCCGCGCTCCCTGCCCTTTGGCTTTCCTCTTGGGACCGCTCCAGAGGACTCCCAGGCCAGGCTCCTGCAGGGGCTCAGACGCACGTGGGCAATGCAGGGGACGGGCAGCGATGGACTCTCCCCAGAAGTCGTGCAGTGGGCGTGTCCCCCGGAGGTGCCCTCACCCCCAGGAGAGACTGTGGTGGGCTAAGGGGGACGGACCCCTGTTCTCCCTCTCTGTGACCCTGTGTGCATTACCAAGTCAAAAAGGGCCAAGTTCACAGCCCAGCTGTACCCCTCACTAGCAGAACGGCATTCGTCCCGTTGCTCCCTGACCTTGGCCTTGGGTTGTCTGATGAGACGTGAAGTTCATGGTCAATGGTTGTTGCTGTCACTATGACCATCTCCCTTCTGCCAGGCTGTGAGCCTATGAACACGCTCTGCGTGCGCAGCTGCTACAGGGCGGCTCCGGGCCGCGAGCCTCGAGAGGGCCAGTGGGGAGATGAAGCCCAAGACAGTGGCAGAAAGGGGCTCTGGAGGCTGAGGACTAACCGGGAAGATGCTGGAGGCTTCCTGGAGGAGGCAGCATCTTGGGGTAGCAGCGCCTGTAGTTGGAGCACTTGGGGAGAGTGCAGACCTCAGCAGAGAGGTGGAGGTGGGAACTGGCGCACGTGGGGGGGATTGGTTCAGGGTTTGGTGCAGGACAGGCAGGTGATGGGCTGGGAATGGCCTTGGGGGGCAGTGGAGGATCCCCTGTGGCAGAGCTAGGCTGGGCCCCTGCCCCACTGCGGCGGTGGTCCCAGGCCTCGCGGACCCTGGGGTCTCTGGGCAGCAACCTTGGCCAATGTCGGGTCTTTGTCTCCTGGCTCATCTCGAAGCCCTCGGCCACCCCCTCCCCAAGGCCTCAAGAGTAAACATTTGGGGTGGGTGGGATGCGGGGTCCTCAGAGGCTCCCCCGGATGCTGAGGCCCGGAGAGTGGGGACTTGCCAGGGATGCCAAGTCCAGGCGCCTTCCGCGTGGGCGAGCATCTCCTGAGTGCCTGCTGTGCCAGCTCCTGTCCCGGCGGGACACGCCGGCGCTCAGACAGTTAAGGCGCATCAGCAGCTCGCTGGAGTTTCCAGGAAGGCTGCCTGGAGGAGGAGGACCGAAGACTTGGCACAGATGTGGGAGCTTGTGACCAGGCTGGGCATACCAAGTGTGGGTGGCCACAGGACCCCGTGGAGCTGGCCGACTTGGGGGCCGGGGGCCAGCACAGCAGTCCGTGTCTGTCTTGCGCAGCTGTTTCTCCAAGGCTGGGTGTGCAGGGCTCTCGGGCCTGCAGGGGGAGGGTGGGAGCTCCAGCCCAGGCCCAGGGTATTTGGGAGGGCGTGGCCGCAGGGAAAGCTCCATGGAGTCTCATGGAGTCTCGGGAGACAGCTGTCCGGCCGGAAACGCCTCTGGAATTCCAGGCTCTGGGAGAGGGGCCGGCGGCTGCGGAGGGACCTCAGGGGGGCGGGAGGGCCAGGCCAGCTCAGCGCTGCTCGGGTGTGCAGGGAAGTGGGGGTGGGGAAGGACCCCTCCCCCCAGCTCCCTTTCTCCTTGGCGGGGGCCGAGGAAGGATGTGGGGCCAGTTCCTCCTGCCCCACCCAGAGGGGGACAGACAGATGGATGCGCTGAGGGGTGAGCGCGTTGGGGGGCAGGGCCAGGGGACACTCTGGTCCCGTGGGGGATGGAGTGTGGGTGCTGGGCCTGGGCCCAGTGGTTCGGGGCCTGGACAGAAGGGCAGTGAGGAGGGGTCCTCCAGGGGACCCTTTGTTCTTGCAGTGGGGGGGGGGGCAGGAAGAGCTTTGAGGCCCGAAACAATGACCCATTCTCTGCATCCCGCCTGGCCTGGGAGATAGGCCCGTGGGCTGAAGGCCAGCCCTGCCGCCTGCCTCGCCATCTCCACCGGCGGCCCCGCCTAGGGGGCTGGGGGGCTCCTCCCCACCACGTGCCGCTGGCCTTGTCCCTGGTCTCTTCAGGCCCCTGTGGGGTGGAGGTGACACCCCTGGGCCCTAGCACTCCTGACGCCAGCCCCTCGGCTGCCCTCACCCCCTGGCCTTTGTCTTAGCCCCTGGTGTGGCCCCCCTGTGCTGGGGGGGCGGGGCTGCTGAGAGCTCTCGGTGCCACACCCACGGCCGGTGCTCAGCCCGGACCCTCATCTGCTGTCGTCCAGTCTGGGGCCCAGGGGAGGGGGCACTGGCTCAACCTCCCAGGGCTTGGAGTGACCACGGGACTGGAGCCTGGGCACACAGCACCTGTGGTGCCGGCTGCCGTGGGGGCCGAGGCGTGGCTGCCTGGTGGGTGTGGCCTCTGCTCACACGCCTTGGTTGATGGGAGCTCCCCACTTCCCCGAGAGGACAGCTCTGCCAGCCCAGCCTTTCCCAGTCCCCTCGCAGCCTCTGCCCCCCACCTCCTGGGCTGCCCAGAGCCCCCAGAGGGATCCCCCTTCCCGACGTCAGGAGGCCTGGCTCCAGCTGTTCCCAGCCTCGGGTTTTGGGCAAGTTCCTCAGCGTCCCCATGCCTCAGTTGTCTCATCTGTAAGATGGGCCCAGTAACGCCCGTGATCAAAGCCGACGTCTGGGAGAGTGGGAGAGCCGGGCTGCGTGTCACCTTTATTGTGGGTGCTGATATCCTTGTGCTTTCTTCCGTGTTCCACGGGCTTAACTGTCACAGCCTAGCCGACACTCATTAAAGCCACAGCTCAGCGGCGGCCGCCGGTCGCAGCCCTGGCCTTTGAACCCACGCGTCTTCACCACCGGCCTGCAGAGGGGACGCGAGGGTTTGCACAGCTTTGTGGGCACAGGAACTTGTACACATCCACGAAGACTCCAGAAACGTCCTCTGGGGGAGAGAGGGAGTGCACAGGTGAGGACACGGGCGGCACGTGGCGGGGCAGGGCGGGGGCGGCCAGTCTCCCAGCGCATGCCCGGTTGGGCTGGCAGGAGTTAACTGGGGGGGGCACCCAGAGCAGCAGGAGGGAGGGTCTCGTGGGGAGTGGGCGGCCCCCTCGAGACCTCTGCCTCCCCCTCGGTGGGCAGATCCAGTCCCTGCCAGCCCCTTGCTGACTCAGCCGGCGTCTCCTGCCAAGGCCTGCTGGCCGGAGCTCCCACAGTGGCGGGGCGGGGTGGGGGGGAGGCCACATTCTTGGTGCTGCTGCCTGCGGGGCGGCTGGCACCTCCTGGTGGATTCTGCAGAAGCCCAGGACCCTGGGACAGCTGCTGGTGGGCGGTGGATGTGGGGGGGAGGTCAGGAGGGGCCACTACGGGGGGACTGTTTAGCCAGGAACTGAGCTACTGGCTGGCATGGCTCAGCTCTGCCACGAATGACTTAGGTGAGCTCAGCGCCCCTCCCGCCTCAGTTCCCCCATCCATCAAATGGGTATATGCTAATAAACCTGGCCTGCCGCACCTCACAGCTGTTGGGAGCATCAAAGGGCCCCGGTGAACGCCCTTCGGAGACCTGGGGCTCAGCTCAAGGCTGCCTGTTGTCCCGGCCTCCTCGGGGCTAGACACAGATAGCTCAGGTCCCCCCACCTCCTCCTGCCTTTGTTCCCTCTGCCTACAGCACTCTCGCCCCTGGTAAGGGAAACGCTGCTGTCTTCCCGCCTCAGTGTCCGTGTCGTCCACTCAGAGGCCAGCAGACCCCAGCCCTAAGTTAGCTTCTTTCCACAGCCCGCGGCCCCAGGACCCCCTCCCTCGCGTGATTCTTTTTACATGGGGACCATCTCCCTGAGGACAGGGTCGGGGACAGCCTCGTCCCTGCTGTGTCAGGAGATGCACCTCGGTCTTTGTCCCATGTGAACGGGGCGACGCCTGAGGCTCAGAGAAGCCAAGGGCGGTGTCCAAGGTCACACAGCCGGGGAGAGATGGAGCCAGGACCCTCTAGAAGCAGCTCCCACTGCCAGCCTCACCAGCCTGGAGAGAGTTTCTCCCCCCTGCTTGTCACCGCCACCAAGGCCAGCGGCTGCCTCCTCCCTCGGCCACGGCAGGTGCCGGGCACAGCGCTGGGGGCGACAGAGACCGTTGGACAAGGGCAAGCTGCTGGGCTCCCTCCCAAGCCAGCTGCCACCGCGTGGGCCTCTGTCCCCCCACCGAGGACCAAGCGCTGCCGCCCGGGGGCCGGGCTCGGGCATTCCACGGGCCTGCGCGCCCGCTCCGGCCGCCTCGGCAGCTGCAGGACGGCCGGATGCCCCCCCTCCGGCGCCTCTGGGCCCTGAGCCCAGGCCACAGGCTGAGCTGCGGCTGGCACTGCTCCTTGGGGTTGGGGCAGGAACACCGCAGGGATTTTAAAAATAAAGGGCCTTGAGACAGTGGCCTGGCCCGGGTGGCCATGGGGCGGGGCAGGGGCCAGACCGGGACAATGGGGGGACATTCCTCCCACCGCAGCCCCCCCCATCCTCCCCTCCCCCAGCGGTACTGCTCTCCCAAGAACACTTCCTCCCCTGCGTGTCCTAAAAATAGGCCTCGACTATCTCTGGAGCACCTACTATGCGCCAGCCCCCAGCCCCTCCCCCGCGGCCAGCTCACGGAGGGGGAGCTGAGCCCCCACTACGCGCTCGGACCCCCCCCCTTCAGCTTCCCGCCCTCCTTCGGGCCTCCCCCAGCCAGGCTCCTCTGCTGGCCGGGCTAACAGGAAACAGCAGCCGGGGAGGTCAAGAGCCCAGCGCGCACACACAGGGGCCTGTCTGCCAGCGAGGGGGGCTTCCTGTTTACCACGATCCAAGGACCCTCGGGCCGCGCCCTGGACAGGCCTGGGGCAGCCCCGCTAGGCCGGATCCCAAGTCCTCGCCGGGGGAGGCCCCCTTGCTCCCCTCTGAGCATCTCCCCAACTTGCTCAACCCCAATCCCCCCCACTGCACTTGGTGGGGGGCACAGGATGGGAATGGCCAGGGAGCCCAAGTCCCAGGGAAGCATCCGGGGCTCCGGGCCCCCTGGGCGGGACTCCACCCGGTCCTCCCTTCCTCCCACCCGCCCAGCTGCAGGAGGGGAGGAGCCGAGGGAGCCTGGAGGGAGGAGCCAGGGCCTGAGCAGACTCTGGGGGCCTCAGTTTGCACACCCCTAGGATGGGCGCGGGCTGGCTCCTCTGCCAGCCCGGCTTCTCTCTCCCCCGTGACGCCCCTGGAGCTGCCAAGAGGCTGGATGGCTTCGAACCTAGCAGAACCCCTCCACGGTGGGTGGGGCTGGCCAAAGGTGCCACCAGGAAGTGGACACCTCGTCCCCTCCCCCTCCCTGCAGCCCCAGCCAACTGGCCCTGTGTTGCTCAACAGGTATCGACCCAGGGCATAGGGTTACAGCCAGGCCCCTCCCCCCCTTCCCTCCCTCCCCTAGCCCCCAAGAAGTTGGGTGGGTCCCCGACAGTCTTCTGTCTCCCCTCCTGCACTGCACCCCCAGCTCTGGAGACAGACCCTTAGGGCACAACGTCACTTTCCTGAGAGCTGTGGTGAAGCAGTCCTGGAGGGCTTCCAGGGGGAGGCCCAGGAAACAGCCCAGCCAAAGGCACCGATCTCCAGAGCAATGCCAGGGGTCTCATGGTCCAGGAGGGGGCGGAGGGAGCTGGGGATGGGCAGGGACGAGGTCATCGGGCCGGGCTGGGCTGGGCTGGGCTGGGCTTCTCACGGCTCTGGGGTGCCCCCTTTTGCCCTGGGCAAGGATTTGGGATTGTGTGGGGCCTCTGCAGGTGTGGCGAGGGGAGCTGCGGCACAGCCCCTGTGAGGGGTGCTCGGGGCCCGGGCCCTGGGGCTGCTTGAGGAGGCCGCACGGCAGCCCTGAGGCGAGTCCCGCTCTGCCAGGGTGCAGCGTCCTGACCGTGGGCGAGAGCAGGACGTCCCCGGCCTCAGTTTCCCCCTCTGTGAGATGGAGCTCCACGCCCTGGCCTCCGGCAGCGAGGCTCCTGGCACCTGTGAGCACTCCCTGCCGGTTAGCAGCATCCGTATGAACTGAGAAAAAGAAAGTGGGTCCTCCGAGGTCGGCTGGCGGGGGGGGGGGCAGGCGTTTTCCCAAAACTCTGCAAAGGCAGACCTGGTGGGCAGACCTGCGGGATCCCAGGAGCCCCCGCGGCACCCCTGCCCCCACGCTCCGACCGGCCGGGTCCGGGCTGGGATGGGGCAGGTGTGGGGTGCATTCCTCGGGGTTCACAGCGGGGATTTGCCCCTGGCCTCCTCCAGGGGCAGGGACTCCCACACCATCGCCCCAGCCAGGCGGCTGCTAACGGGCCCGCGGGAGGCACAGAGAGTCGTCCCGTTTTCCTGGTGGAGAAAGTGAGAGCTCCAGGAGCTAACAGACTGGTCGGGATCGCAAGTGCCTTGTGAGGCCCCGACCTGGGATTTGAACCTGCACACGAACTCTTTAAAAATATTTATTTATTTTTGGGGCCGGCACTATGGTGTAGCAGGTAAAGCTTCCGCCTGCAGTGCCGGCATCCCATATGGGTGCTGGTTCAAGTCCCGGGCGCTCCCTTCCGATCCAGCCCTCTGTTGTGACGCTGGGGTGAAGAAGCGGCGGGCCCTGGTGTAGACCCCTCTGCGAAACAGAGCCTGGGACTCAACCCCGTGCCTGACTTCTTTCCCTCCGCCGGGGTCCGGGGGTTCCTGCCCTGTCCGGGTCTCTCAGATGGGAGCAGCCGGTGGGCTTCGTCACTGGGCCCACGCAGCCAGGCGTGGGAAGGGGCTTGGGAACAGTTCTGCCCGCGGGGTGGTGGGCCTGGGACGGGGGTGGGTGGGGGGTGGACCTTGGGGGCGGGCAGTGGTCGCAGCGGCTGTCCCTGGGGCTAGAGTGTCTCCCCCCCCCGCCCTCCTCCCCCATGGATGGCAGATTGGGGCTAGCAGGAGGGGGGTTTGTCTGGGAGCTCGGCTGCCATCGCACGCCCTGGCTGGGCGTTGTGGTGAGTCACTGGCGAAGCCCCAGTTTCATTTGTAACCAGGAGCCAGCCGCGGAGAGCCTGGGGCACTTTCTACTGAGCCCAGAACCCCCGGGGGAGGGGCCGGGAGCCGGCAGAGTGCCAGGTCCCTGAGAGTTGGCATCATTTGCATAATTCACTCCTTTCTTTGAGGATTGTGAGAAAGCCCCAGGGCGAGTTCCCCCGGCTGGATGCTGCCACTCACTCCCTGGTTCGGTTCGTCCCACCCCTGTTCCTGCCATCCCCACTGTGTGGTCGTGTGGCTGTCCAGCTCACGCAGGAACAAGGGGCGTTTGCACAACTCAGGGCCCCGGGCACGGGGTGGGGGATGGACTTGGGGTTGGAGGGTAAGTGTGTGTGGGGGGTCTCCACAGCTCTGTTGAACAGTTTTGCAGCCCCTGCTCCCACCTGGGCCTTGATTATGCCACCTGTGAGCTGGGCACAAGAATGGGGCTGTTAGGAGGTGCACTGGGTGCCTGGTTGGCCCAGGGACATTTCTGCTGCTGTCAGTGCTGTAGGCTGCGTACCCGAGACGTCAGGGCCAGCCTGGCTGGCAGGGAGGGGCTTTCTGGACCCCAGGGCCCAGAGGTGTGTGGCCTGCGGCTGTGACGGCAGTGGTGGGAGGGGGGGGGCGTGGAGGACACCGTCATTCTCCTTGGGCTTTCTCAGGGCGGCAGGCAGCCACGGAGGGCTCGTGAGCTCTGGAGAGATTTGGTGGATCTGCGCAGTAGTCAGGGGCTGGAAGACGGAGGGACCGGCAAGGGCCTTGGAGCCAGGGCCGTAGCCCAGTGGGGCGCTCGTGGCTGAGGCAGTGGACGGATGCCTGGGCTGCCGGAGGGGGTTGTGGGAGACTGGGAGCCATCCATGGGCGGGCTTTGAAGGGTGTGTAGGAGTTGTCCTGGGACCCCGAGGGAGGGGCAGCAGCCCCTGGAAGCAAGCGTGGAAGATGCCACAGAGCCTGTGGGTCTGAGTGTGCGGGGGAGAGTGTGGGGTCAGAAGCTGGGGGCCTTGGGTGCCACCTGCAGGTCCTGGGGGTGGGGGTCAGTGGCTGAGTGGCACCTTTTGCTATGGTAACACAGGGCACAAGGGCCTGCCTTGTGGTGGGTTATACCTCTGCTTTAGACTCCAGCATCCCATACGAGTCCCGGCTGCTCCGCTTCCGATCCAGCTCCCTGCTGGCGCGCCTGGGAAAGCAGCTTGGGCCCCTGCGCCCGCGTGGGAGACGCGCGTGCAGCTCCAGGCTCCTGGCTTTGTCCTGGCCCAGCTCTGATGTTGTAGTCATTTGAGGAGTGAACCAGTGGGTGGAGGATGTCTCTCTCTGTCTCTCTCCCTTTCCCCTTCTCTCTTTCATTTTGCCTTTCAAATAAGTAAACAAATCTTTAAAATAAAGACAGAAGGCCACAAACCTAGCGGCTTGAGACCACGAGACGTCCCCTCCGTTCCACTGTCCCTGCTGTCCTGCTTCGGGAAGTCAGGGGTCAGAGGGCTCTGGGAAGAACTCGCCCCAGCCTCCTTCCCTCCCTCTGCACCGGGACCCAGGAGGCTGGGTTGCACCTGCGGGGCGAGGGCGCCACCGTGTGTCCGTCTTGCATCAGTGCGGACAGCAGCGGCTCTACGCCGCCCAGACACCCACGAGCAAGACCCAGACTCGCGCGCGGGGGGCCGGGCGGGGCTTCTTAGGGTCTCCGTGTCCTCACCTGGAACCGGAGCGGGGCGCTGGCGAGCCCGCCTGGAAGGGGCCCCTTCCCAACCTCTGACCCTGAGAGAAGCGAGAAGACCCCGTGGGCCCCGTGCATCTCCGGCCCCTGAGTGAGCTCCCAGTGCGGGGCTCTTCAGCGTGGGTTGTTCACCGGCTTTCCCTAAACAGCGCGTCAGAGCGAACAAAGCCGACTCCCGGAGCAGCGACCGCCAGCGCCCCCTGGAGGGAGGCAGGGGGCAGGACACAAACCCAGTCTGAAGCGGTCCCTTAACCATTAGGCCACACTCCCCCCTTAACGTGTTTTTGTAGAACAGACACTGTATGGTCTAACTTATTGTTATTTTTTATGGCTTGTGCTTTGGTTTTTTGGTTTAAGACACCGCTGTCTATTACAGGGGGCGTGTATCAGAAGAGGAGAGGCCGGCGCCACGGCTCACTAGGCTAATCCTCTGCCTGTGGCGCCGGCACACCGGGTTCTAGTCCCTGTAGGGGCGCCGGATTCTGTCCCGGTTGCCCCTCTTCCAGGCCAGCTCTCTGCTGTGGCCCGGGAGTGCAGTGGAGGATGGCCCAAGTGCTTGGGCCCTGCACCCCATGGGAGACCAGGAGAAGCACCTGGCTCATGCCTTCAGATCAGTGTGGTGCGCCAGCCACAGCGTGCAGGCTGCGGTGGCCATTGGAGGGTGAACCAACAGCAAAGGAAGACCTTTCTCTCTGTCTCTCTCTCTCCCTGTCCACTCTGCCTGTCAAAAAAAAAAAAAAAGTGGAGGAGAGACTGAAATCCGAGCACTTGGATATGGTACGCAGGCAGCCCGAGTGGTGGCTTCCGCTGCTGGGCCGTGGTGCCAGCTCTGGGCCCTGCTGTTCTAAGTCACCAAGTTGGTGGCAGGTTTTAGGAGCAGCCCCAGGAAGCTCACACCGGGGTCAGCCGCACCTCTCCCCACCCCCAGGCTCTGGCGGCTGACCCAGGCCCCTCCTTCCACGGCTCTGTGAGCCCGCCTGCCCGGGTGGTCACTCAGGCGGTGGAAGCTGGGAGCTGGTCTCCGCCCTGTGCCCTGTCGCTTTCTCTGTTCATCTTCTGCACCTGTGCCTCGACGGAGCTCCCGCGACCCCACACAGGACGGTCCCCGGGCTGCTTCCTCGCCTGCTCTTTCTAGAAACGGCTTTTTTGTTGCCCGTCGACATACGTTTTAGAATCAGCGCATTAATTTCAGGAGAAAAACCAAGCGCAGGGATTTTGATTGGGGTTGCATTACATTTGTAACCCGGGAAGGATCCGAAGATCACAGGCTGGACTCCTCCAGTTCACAGAGATGCCTCAATGTATCCAGCTTTTCTGTATTTTCACATTTCTTAAAGATTTATTTATTTATCTGAGTGGTAGAGTGAGAGAGAGAGAGAGAGAGGTTCCGTCTGCTGGTTCACTCCCCAAATGGCCACAATGGCTAGAGTTTAGCGAATCCAAAGCCAGGAGCCAGGAGCCAGGAGCTTCCTCTGGGTCTCCCACATGGGTGCAGGGGCCCAAGGACTTGGGCCATCCTCCACTGCTTTCCCGGGCCACAGCAGAGAGCTGGACAGGAAGTGGAGCTCTCCTGGTTTCGAGTCGACTCAGCTCCGGCTGTTGAGGCCATCTGAGGAGTGAACTAGCAGATGGAAGACCTCTCTCTCTGTCTCTCCCTCTCTCTGTAGCTCTGCCTCTGAAATAAATAAAATCTTATATTAAAAAAATCTATCTTCTCATCAGCTGATGGCTGTGTGGGCTGTGTGGGCTTCTTGGCCGTCGATAGTAGCAGGAACAGCGTGTGTAAGCGTGTTTGCCGTTGTCCCGAGTGAAGCCGCTGGCCGCACTGTGGCTGTGTGTTTCACTTCGGGAGGAAGCACCCTGCGGCTGCTGTCCCCTCATCCTCTCATCCCCTCGTCCCCTCGTCCCCTCGTCCCCCCTCGTCCCCTCGCCCCCTCGTCCCCCCTCGCCCCCTCGTCCCCTCGCCCCCTCGTCCCCTCGCCCCCTCGTCCCCTCGTCCCCCCTCGTCCCCTCGCCCCCTCGTCCCCTTGTCCCCCCTCGTCCCCTCGCCCCCTCGTCCCATTGTCCCCCCTCGTCCCCTCGTCCCCCCTCGTCCCCTCGCCCCCTCGTCCCCTTGTCCCCCCTCGTCCCCTCGCCCCCTCGTCCCATTGTCCCCTCGTCCCCTCATCCCATTGTCCCCTCATCCTCTCGTCCCCTCGTCCCCTCGTCCCCCCTCGTCCCCTCGCCCCCCCTCGCCCCCTCGTCCCCTCGCCCCCCCTCGTCCCCTCGTCCCCTCGCCCCCCCTTGCCCCCTCGTCCCCTCGCCCCCCCTCGCCCCCTCGTCCCCTCGCCCCCTCGCCCCCCCTCGTCCCCTCGCCCCCTCGTCCTCTCGTCCCCTCGCCCCCTCGTCCTCTCGTCCCCTTGTCCCCTCGTCCCCTCGTCCTCTCGTCCCCTCGCCCCCTCGTCCCCTCGCCCCCTCGTCCCCCGTCCCCCCTCGTCCCCTCATCCCCTCGTCCCCCCTCGTCCCCTCACCCCCTCGTCCCCTCGTCCCTCGTCCTCTCGTCCCCTCGCCCCCTCGTCCCCCGTCCCCCCTCGTCCCCTTGTCCCCCCTCGTCCCCTCGTCCCCTCGTCCCCCCTCGTCCCCTCGCCCCCTCGTCCCCTCGTCCCTCGTCCTCTCGTCCCCTCGCCCCCTCGTCCCCCGTCCCCCCTCGTCCCCTCGTCCCCTTGTCCCCCCTCGTCCCCTCGCCCCCTCGTCCCATTGTCCCCTCGTCCCCTCATCCCATTGTCCCCTCATCCTCTCGTCCCCTCGTCCCCTCGTCCCCTCGTCCCCCCTCGTCCCCTCGCCCCCCCTCGCCCCCTCGTCCCCTCGCCCCCCCTCGTCCCCTCGTCCCCTCGTCCCTCGTCCTCTCGTCCCCTCGCCTCCTCGTCCCCTCATCCCCTTGTCCTCTCGTCCCCTTGTCCCCTCGTCCCCTCATCCCCTTGTCCTCTCGTCCCCTCGTCCCCTTGTCCCCTCATCCCCCCTCGTCCCCTCGTCCCCTCATCCCTTGTCCCCTCATCCCCTCATCCCTCGTCCCCTCATCCCTCGTCCCCTCGTCCCCTCATCCCATTGTCCCCTCCTCGTCCCTCATCCCCTCGTCCCCTCGCTGGCCTCCCGGGTGCCAGCGGCAGCGGCTGCCCGTGTGTCCCGGGGCTGGGCGTGCCGTGCGGCGTCCCACTGCGGTGTTGATTTGCATCTTCCTAATGTGCAATCATGTTTTGTGGTTTTCAGAAGAGCGGCTCTTACATGTCTTTTGATTTATTCCTTGGGAGAGGATGATTTTGATTTTCCTATACATATTACTTTTCTTAAAGATTTATTTATCTGAAAGGCAGAGTTACAGACAGTGTAAGGGAGAGAGAGAGAGAGAGAGAGAGAGAGAGCGAGCAAGATCCTCCATCTGCTGGTTCATTCTCCAAATGGCCACAATGGCTGGGGCTGTGCCAGGCCAAAGCCAGGAGCCAGGAACTCTTTCTGGGTCTCCCACGTGGGTGCAGGGCATACGCCCTTGGGCCTCTGCTGCTTTCCCAGGCCATTAGCAGGCAGCTGGATCGGAAGTGGAGCAGCCGGGACTTGAACTGGAGCCCACAGGAGAGGCTGGCATTGTAAGCAGCCGCTTAACCCGCTGTGCCGCAGCGTGGGCCCTGGCAGCTCGTTTATTTTTGGCACGGATGATTCCATTGTTGGGCTGTGTACCGGGCCACCCACTTCCGATCCAGCTCCCTGGGACTGTACCTGAGAAAGTAGCGAAAGAGGACGCAAGCGCTTGGGGTCCTGCACCCATGCGGGAGACCCAGAGATGATTTTGCAAATCCTTTCTCATCATTGTGGCTTGTCTTCTCATTCTATGGACAGTGCCTTTCTCAGAGCACAGCTTTTAATTTTAACGACGTCCAACGCGTTCACTATTTCCTTTGAGGATCCTGACTTCGATGCTTTGAAAAGACGCAGCAAAGCCAAGGTCACGGAGGTTTCTCCCGTGGGCTTTGTGTTAACGGCTTTGCCCTACTGTAGGCTCAGGGGAGTGCTCTTTTGTTTTCTTAAAGTTCTATTTATGTGTTTATTTGAAAAGCAGAGAGGGAGAGAGAGAAGGAGAGGGATTTTCCGTGTGCAGGTTCACTTCCCAAATGCCGTGCAATGGCCAGGGCTGGGTCGGGCCGACAACAGGAGGCTGGAACTCAATGCGTGTCTTCCACCTGGGTGGCAGGGACCCGAGTGCTTGGGCTTCATCTGCTGCATCCCAGGGTGTGCTTTCTTTATTTTTACTATTTTTTTTTTGACAGGCAGAGTGGACAGTGAGAGAGAGAGACAGAGAAAAAGGTCTTCCTTTGCCGTTGGTTCACCCTCCAATGGCCGCCGCGGCTGGCGCGCTGCGGCCGGCGCACCGCGCTGATCCGATGGCAGGAGCCAGGAGCCAGGTGCTTTTCCTGGTCTCCCATGGGGTGCAGGGCCCAAGCACCTGGGCCATCCTCCACTGCACTCCCTGGCCACAGCAGAGAGCTGGCCTGGAAGAGGGGCAACCGGCACAGAATCCGGCGTCCCGACCGGGACTAGAACCCGGTGTGCCGGCGCCGCTAGGCGGAGGATTAGCCTAGTGAGCCGCGGCGCCGGCCGCTTTCTTTATTTTTAAGATTTATTTATTTATTTGAAAGGCAGAGTTAGAGAGAGGGAGAGAGAGAGAGAGAGGTCTTCCATAAGCTGGTTCACTCCCCAAGTGGCTGCAATGGCCTGAGCTGTGCCGATCCGAAGCCAGGAGCCAGGAGCTTCTTCCGGGTGTCCCACACAGGTGCAGGGGCCCAAGCACTTGGGCCATCTTCTACTGCTTTCCCAGGCCATAGCAGAGAGCTGGATTGGAAGAGGAGCAGCCAGGACTCGAACCGGCGCCCATATGGGATGTGGGTGCTTCAGGCGACTGCTTTACTTGCTATGCCACAGCGTCGGCCCCCAGGACTCTGAGGGCAGCCAGACCCCTGCGTCCTGCCCGAGTCAGCGGGAACACAGCCCCTGCGGTGGCACCACCACGCCTGGCCACCCTATCTGCGGGGCCCTCTCCACTCACCCGGGGCCAGCTGCTCCAGTGCTGGGGCTTCCCTCCACGCTGCCAGGCCCAGCGTCTGCCACACCTCCCCCAGGAAGCCCTCCTGCTTGCAGTACTGGGTGATGTTGAAAACCAAGCTGACTGCAGAACCAGGCTGTGCCTAGATTGAAACCCTCGGGATCACCCGCTTCCCAGCTGGGGTCCTGGGGTCCGGTCGCTGAACTTCCAGGCTCAGTTGAGGGTTGTGGGGTGGCTACTCCTCGGGTCTGTTGCCACCTGCATTGCTGGAGTCATGGGCGATCCCTGGGCCGGATCCCAGCAAGTGCACTGTGCTGACCACCTAGGATGGGCCGCGCGTCATGCTGAGCTCCTCCAATGTAGCAACTCATTTGGTCCCTGGAATGGCCCTGTGCAATAGCTATTTTTATATCCCCATTTCACAGACCAGAAGACTGAGGCCCAGAGAGAGGGATTTGTAAGCAGGCAGGCTGCTCCAAAGCCTAGTTTCCTGCCCCCATGCCATGATGCAGCTCATGTACTTTTTTAAATTTTATTTTTTGTCTTTCTTTTTCTTTTTGCAGCTCAGGTAGGGAAACTGAGGCCAAGAAAGGAAGTATGAGCTCCCCAAAGTCTAGAAACAAACACGGAGCAGAGTAGGGCTTTGAACCAGGATTCCTCATGCTCACCGTCACGGCTTCTCCCCAGAGTGCGTTGAAGCTGGGGGAGGTTTCCGGCTGGGCTGGGAGAGGGCAGCCCTGCCCTCGGCCTCACCTGAGCCCCCGCCTCCTCCTTGCACCGGCCCGCCCCGGGGCTCGCGTGAGAGGAGCGCTCATTCCAGCCTGCGCTCAGCTGCGGGGAGCTTCCTCTGGGAGCACCAGGGCCGGATTATTCACCTCCTTCCAGGCAGACGCCGCCCACTCATCTCCTCCCTCCCGGGCTTGGGGGCTGGGGGGTGGGGGCTGAGTCACCGGGCGGGTGGTGAGCAGAACTCACCGTGGCATGCAAGGGTGCAAGTTTCGGCAGGTGAGAGCCAGCACCCCTCGCAGAGCACCCTGGCCGGTCCTTCTCCAGGCCACCCCTCCTGCACTGCCTCTTCTTGGATTGGGGTGCCCAGGGTTTCCTCTTCTCACCTCCCGTGTGGGCGTGGGCTTGTGCTCCTGCGACAGTGCCTGGGTCCCCAGGGCGCCAGACGGGGCTGAGCCGTGCCGGCAGGTGGGGCAGGCCCGCCCCCCAGACTTAGCCCCTGTGGTCACTGCTCCAGCCTGCAGGGCCCTGGGCCTACCTGTGGCCATAACGGAACCTGGGGTTCACAGAGGAACTGACTAGGGGCTTGTTAAGATTTAAGGGGCTAGGCCGGCGCCGTGGCTCAATAGGCTAATCCTCCACCTTGCGGCGCCGGTACACCGGGTTCTAGTCCCGGTCAGGGCGCCGGATTCTGTCCCGGTTGCCCCTCTTCCAGGTCAGCTCTCTGCTATGGCCAGGGAGTGCAGTGGAGGATGGCCCAGGTGCTTGGGCCCTGCACCCCATGGGAGACCAGGAAAAGCACCTGGCTCCTGGCTCCTGCCATCGGATCAGCGCGGTGCGCCGGCTGCAGCGGCGGCCATTGGAGGGTGAACCAACGGCAAAAGGAAGACCTTTCTCTCTGTCTCTCTCTCTCACTGTCCACTCTGCCTGTCAAAAAAAAAAAAAAAAAAAAAAAAGATTTAAGGGGCTGGGGCCAGTGCCGTGGTGCAGTGCTGGTGCCCCATATGGGCACCGGTTCACGTCCAGGCTGCTTCACTTCCGATCCAGCTCCCTGCTGGTGCACCTGAGAAAACAGCGGAAGACCACCGGAGTGCTTGGGTCCCTGCACCCACGCGGGAGACCCGGATGGCATTCCTGGCTTCCTGCTTTGTCCTGGTCCACATGTGGCAGTTACGGCCATTTGTCGAGTTAACTAGCAGTGGATGGAAGATCTGTCTCTCCTCTCTCTCTCTAACTCTGCCTTTCAAATAAATAAATAATAAATCAATAAATCTTTAAAGAGCCAAAGATTTAGGGTGCTAAGCCTGGAAACCACTTACGTGGGTACCAAACAAATGCTCAAACCATTGGTGCTCACGGAGCCCTGGACTTTAGATGGCGCCATTCCTCTCACAAGACACAGCCACGACTGTCTCCAGGTGGAGATTTGAACTCAGGGCTGGGCGACTACGTGTTTGGGCCATCGGCAGGGGAAGGCTGGCCAGCCACGGGCCGTGACTCAGCGTGGGCAGGTCCCCCGCCCACCTCCCGCTCTTTCCCGCTGACTCAGCCCTGTGGATTCGGCCGGCTTTTCTCTGGAATCCCGGGCCCCAGGTCGTGTTCCCCAGGCAGCCGCCTCCTTGGGGACACCACTGCTGGGGGATGTGGGTGATGACCTGAGTGCTCATGACAGCTCTGGCTGTGTCCTGTGTCCCCTGGGGGCCTGGAGCTCCTCTCGGGTGGGTGGGGCTCCTCCCTTGCTCCCCCTTGCAGGCAGAAGGGCACCCCAAGGCTCCGAGAGAGCACCCGAGGTGTGGCTAGGTGGCACAGCCTCAGGACCAGAGTGCTCAGGCTCCTGCCTGCTGCCCTGGGTCCCAGGGCTCAGCTCCCAGCCCAGCCCCCCACCCCAGCTCCGCCTCGTGCCTAGCCCAAGGCCAGGCAAGCACAGATCTCTGTAAGGGGTCTGATGGGAGGTGGGGGTGAGTCAGTTGTTGGGAATGGGGCTGCCTTCCTTCGGCCCCTGCCGGCACCCCCACCCTGCAACTCGGAGAGGCTCCGTGGCCGCTCCGGTCTCTGCTTCCCGCGCTCTGGTCTCTGCCTCGGGGAGCCAGGTGAAGCCACCCCAGACTCTGTCTCCCCAAGATCTGTAAAATACGGGAGTCTCCTGGACTCTAGTCTCCTAGTCTCTCCAGCCCTGTCCCTCCTCCTCCCTCCCTGGGCCCAGGTGCACCCTCAGATGAACAGCAGGGATGGGCTGAGGACTGTGCCCAAAGCCACAAGCGGGCGTTGTACTAGGACAGGAGCCCTGGGTGTTCTGGCCCATCCTGGGCCATTGCCAAGTGTCCTGGTGGCCACTGCGGTGGCAGGCTCTGTGGGGGGACCCTTATGACCCAGGCCCTCCCCGTCGGTGACCAGACAGCCACACACGGTGAGAGCAGTCTTGGGGCCGGGGTCCTGGTGCACCCACACTTACAGACTGTGCAACTCTAGACCTAAACCCCTGGGTACACTCGGGACCAAAGAGGAACAGAGATGGCGCAGGGGCCGGGGCCGCCGGGAAGGAAGGAATGGAATCGTGGACCCCCGCCTCTGTGGACCGCGTGGCTGGTTTGGGGAAGGCCCGGATGGTGGAGTATTAGATGGAGGCCAGTGCCCTGAGAAGGACGCTGTCCCTCTCCTCCTCCCCCTGCCCCTCCTCCCCCGCTTCACGCCCCCTCCAATGTTCTTGGAACGTTCCCGTCCACTCTTGTAGCCCAGCGCTGCACTGTTGTTGGGGCGGAAGCAAGAAACAGGCAAGCCAAGTGAGCACCTGCGGGTGTCGGGGGAGACAAGGCATTGGGGCGGCGGGAGGGGTGCGTGGAACTGCCCGCCTGGAGACCCTGGAGACCCAGGAAGAGGAAGAGGCTGGACAAGGGCCTTAGAGAAAGTCGCTCGTGCAGCGATCCTGGGACGGTACCCAGCGGCCTGGCACAGGCTCCAGACCTTGTGTGTTGCTGCTGCGGTCCCGCCGCCCTGGCGTGGCTGCAGAGCGGAGATGGACGCGGCAGAGCCCGCAGAGGACACTGGAGGAGATGTCCAGCCCCAGGCGTCCGCCATCGGGGCTGTGGGTGCCCAGGGACAGGACCAGGAGGTGCTGCTGTGTGCGGGGCTGTGGGCGGGTCTCTGCCTCTCCCCACATGGCCCGATGCCCACTGTGAGCAAGCGTGAGTGTGAACCCGCGGCCCCTGGGGGGCTCCTGCTCTGACCCCTGTCCCCTTACTTCTCTGTGCACAGATCTGTCCATCACGTGGCTTCTGTGCCTTATCTCTGGGCCCTGCTCAGGCTTCTGGCTGAGAAAATAATTAACTACAGACTCATTTCCAAGGCCTCCATCCCGGTGTCCTCCCAGCCAAGTTAAAAATACAATGAGCAGGGCTGCTGCTGGGCGGAGCTGCTCCATGTGGGAGCGCCAAGGACATCCAGGGCCAGAGAGAGGGAAGGTGTGTGTTGGAGGGAGGCCTGGTGTGTGCGGGACACAGAGCCTGGGGGAGGAGAGAGGCCAGGCGCCTGGCTCTAGCCTCCCCTCCTCCCCGCCTGCCCGCCTGGCTGCCTTGCTGTGTGCATGTGGGTGAGTCCTTCCTGGGTTCATGGAGAAGTTTGCACTGAAACTTTGTCCTCCCTGCAAGCAAACAGGTGAGACCCAAACAGAAATGAGAGCGCAACAGCAGCCAAAGAGCAAGCCTGGTTTCCAAAGGACCCCGGGTCCAGAGAGCTCCTGGAGGGCTTTTCAGAGCCTTTACTGATTGAAGACTTTTTTATTCGGAGAAGTAGCGCCCTTGGCCTCAGCACTGAATTCAGAAGGTGTGGCAGGGGGCCAGGGCTGTGGCTTAGCGGGTAAAGCTACCGCCTGTGGTGTCGGCATCCCATACAGGTGCCGGTTCTGGTCCAGCTGCTCTAGTTCCGATCCAGCTCTCTGCTGTGGCCAGGGAAAGCAGTAGAAGATGGCCCAAGTCCTGGGGCCCCTGCGCCTGTCTGGGAGACCCGGAAGAAGCTACTGGCTCCTGGCTTCGGATCGGATCGGCTCTGGTCTTTGCAGCCATTTGGGGAGTGAACCAGTGGGTGGAAGATCTGTCTGTGTCTCCTCCTCTCTCTGTAACTCTGACTCTCAAATAAATAAATAAACAATATATTTTTTAAAAAAGCTGTGGCAGGCATTTCAGGAGCTCATCACTGATCCCTCTCCTCCCAGGTGTCCCCCACCCCCAGCCCGGCAGTGACAGCTTCCAATGCATTGAGAGCTGATGACAGAGAGAATAAGGGCATAGACCAGATGTCCGCAGCTAAGGGACCGCCCATTTCCAAGAGAGGGTGGAGCGTGGAAACAATGTTTCTCATATGAGGGCACTTGAAGAAATTTGTGCAGAACTGGAATCATGCATAATCTTTTTGTTTTTAGACCTATTTATTTATTTGAAATGCAGAGTTACAAAGAGCAAAAGAAGGTGGGAAGGAAGGAGGGAGAGAGAAAGAGAGGGAAAGAGAGATCTTTGATTTGCTAGTTCACTCCATAAATGGCTGCAACGGCCAGGCAGAAGCCAGCCTGCAAACTGGGAGCCAGGAATTGGGTTTAGGTCTCCCCACGAGTGGCAGGAACCCATACACTTGAGCCCCCAGTGGAGCCTCCGAGATCTGCATGAGCTGGGAGTTGGAGTCAGGACCTGCAGCTGGGAATTGCACGCAGGCCCTCCCCCATGCCGGTGGTGACCACCTGCATCCCCTGAACTCTGGGGAGACCCTCCCACTCTCCACCTGCGCAGGCGCTTCATGTAACAGGGGCTGCAGCTGTGGGGGCTGTGGGTTCGGTCCCCATCTCTGAGCACCCAGGGTCTGGCCCCAAGTGAGCAGCTCAGCTGCCCAGGGCCATGGGCGGGTTTCCACATGGGAGGAGGTGTCTGGGGCAGGGCCTCGTGGGGCCTCCTGGAAGGGCTGAGCCCTCCCCCACACCTTGGGTCCTTTCCTGGAGGGCGGGGGGCGGGGAGCGCACAGACTGGGAGCAGGTGCGTGGCCTGGCTGCTGTGCCGGTGGCGCGGGGCAACTTTGAGTGCGGCGGGCGCCCAGTGCATCTGGGGCACTGTAGTTTGCGGGAGACACCCGGCGCAGCTGAGCCGCGACCCCGAGCGGCCGGGCGAGTGGTGGGCGTGGGGCGCCGACGCGCGTGGGCATGCGAAGGTGCCTGTCGGCCCCGCCCTGTCCCGAGGCCGGGCAGGTGTGGGCGGGCCGCCCGGACCCCGCCGCGCCAGGGCCGGGAGCGCCGGCGGGAAACAGGAAGCTGGGGGGGAGGCGCGCGGCCGGACGGCCGGGAGGAGGGCGTGCGGGCGGACCTGCGGGGCGGCTGGCGGGCCGGACGCTGTGCCCGGGCCGCGGCGGCGATGGGGGGCGGCCCGGGCAGCCCCGGCGGCCCCGGCGATGGGGATAGGGACGGGGACGGGGGCGGAGTCGGGGGCGCCGAGGACACCGCCCCCCTACGCCGGCGGAGCCGCCGCCCGAGTGCGGACCGGGGAGCTCGAGGCGGCTGCGGCGCGCGGGGTGAGTGCCGGGCGCGGGACGCGGGGCGCGGAGCGCTGAGAGGGGGTCCTGGCGGCGGGGCCTGCAGGCGACTCAGCGAGCCGGGATCGGCCGGCGCACCCAGCTCCAGGGCGCCCCTGCTAACTCGCGCGTCCCTTCTCGCCCGTAGACCCAGAGGACGCGGCCATGCCGGGCAGGGCCGAGGCGGGGGAGGCCGAGGAGGAGGCCGGAGCCGGCTCGGGGTCCGAGGCGGAGGAGGACGCGCTGTGGGAGCGGATCGAGGGCGTCCGGCACCGGCTGACGCGCGCCCTGAACCCGGCCAAGCTCACGCCGTATCTGCGCCAATGCCGGGTCATCGACGAGCAGGACGAAGAGGAGGTGCTGAGCACCTACCGCTTCCCGTGCCGCGTCAACCGCACCGGTGAGCCGCGGTCGGGGGCCCGCTGTGTCCCGCAGCGCAGCGCGCGCGCCTGTGCAGGGCGCACAGTGCCGGCGCGCGGGGCCGGGCGCTGCTCACCGGCCTCGGGCTCCGCGTGGGTGGAGTGGGCTGGTGGGGTGTGCCGGTCATCCTGTTACAGCCCAGGCGGCCGGCGGGGTGGCCCGGGCGGCCGCGTCTGGCTGCTTTGGGGTTCCCTTTCACTTCCTGTGCCCGCATTGGAGCAGCGGCTTGGATGTGGTTGCTGGTGCTGCCACGCCTGGCCGCTCACTTGGCATCTTCCCTGTGCCCTTTGACCTCCCCGCCTCTCTCTGTCCCTTCTTCTGAAGCGCCTGGGACCCTTCTTAGCTTCTGGAGGGTCTCCTGCCACACGTGTGTGTGTGTGTGTGTGTGTGTGTGTGTGTGTGTGGGCCCCGGCTGGCAGAGGAATGAGGGTCTAAGGTGGAATTTCAGGCACTGGCTGGTGGGAGTATTTACTTTGTTGTGGGGAGCAGTGGGGACTTCATGTCATTGCATAGGCAGGCGGCTAGCAATCGGCTAAGATACAAGTGTGGCCAAGGCCCCCAGGCCCCACATTGGAGGGCTCCTGACTCCCGCTTCCTGCTCATGTACACCCCGGGAGAGAGTGATGATGGCTCAGAGAGACCTGGGAGAGAGTGATGATGGCTCAGAGAGACCTGGGTCGAGTTCCTGGCTCCTGGCCTCAGGGCCCTGTCCCAGCTGCTGTGGGCATTTGAGGGGTCGACCAGCAAGCCGGAGCCCCTTCACTTTTGCCTGCCTCTCTCTCTTTGCCTGTCAAATAAATAGGTGGAAATTTAGAGACAGGTTAATAAGAAAGGAAAGGCAAAGGGGATTTACAGGCCCTGCATCTGTGGTGGGGAGGGGAGGGGCAGTTGAAGTTCAAGTGCCATGGGGGAGGGGGTCTGGCTCTCCAGGCCATGGCTGCCTCCAGGCTCACTTCCCTGATGTGTTGGGACAGGCCCCTGTGTGTGTGTCACCTGTTCAGAACATCCGGGGAACGAGGGCCCCTGGAGGCTGGTGGAGGGAGCCAGCAGCCAGCCTTGCCTCAGCCCCTCCCCTCCCCCCCAGGGCGTCTGATGGACATCTTGCGCTGCCGTGGCAAGAGGGGCTACGAGGCCTTCCTGGAGGCCCTGGAGTTCTACTACCCGGAGCACTTCACACTGCTCACCGGCCAGGAGCCTGCCCAGCGCTGCTCCATGATCCTGGGTGAGTGGCTGGATCGGGGGCCTGAGCCACCCGCGCACAGGCACCCCCGGTCCCCCTGCTGAACAGACGGGGAAACCGAGGCGCCGAGCGACTGAAGCGGTTTTGCCAGGGGCCCCGCAGTAGGTGGAGGGTGGGACTGGGATACCCATCTGCATAGTCTGAGTGCAGAGCCCACGTGGGTTTCCGATAATGTTGCTTCCACGTGTCCGGCCTGTGGTTTCCATGCGTGCCCGTGAAAGGTCCAGGTGCCCTTGGAATAGGAAGAGCCTTTCCCCCGGCTGCCGCTCCGCTCTGCTGCTTGGCTCGGCCAGGTCTCGCTGTCTGCACACCGACACCCACTGGCCAGCACCGTTGGCGGTGTTCATGCCCAGTGTCCTGATTTCCCCCACGTGCTCCACTTCAGTGGGTCTCTCATGTCCGTTAGGCTTGTTTTAAGGGATGGCCTGGTGCTTGGTAGTGAGTATTAATGACAGAGAACACGTAGAACCCTTCCCTGTTGACAGCCATCCAGGTCATCAGTTCCGGTTTTGCAACATTGCGATGATGCTTCTAGAAGCATTCCTGCCTTTGCATCTCTGTGCAAATGTGTGTCTTGGGGCAGGGGTCTGAGAGGTGGAAGTCCTGAGAGCCCGGGTGTGTCACGGCCCATTTGCTCTCGCTTCCATGAATCCTGGGGGTCATTTACAAATGTTTTTGCCAGTCTGATATGTGAAAAGTAACCTTTCTGTTTTAAGGTTTTAATTCATTGAGTGGTGTTGTTGATGGCTTAGTAGTTTATAGACTTCAGATAAATGACTTGACCTTTCTGTGTCTCAGTTTTTCTGTCTTTAAAATTGGTACAGGGAGAGCCCAGTGTTGGGGCATAGCTGGGAAAGACACCGCCTGCAATGCTGGCGTCCCATATGGGTGCCGGTTCGTGTCCCCGCTGTTCCACTTCCCATCCAGCTCTCTGCTAGTGGCCTGGGAAAAGCAGCGGAGGATGGCAAGTCTTTGGACCCCTGCACCCACATGGAAGACCAGGATGGGTCTTGGCTCGGCTCCTGGCTTCGGCTGGCCATTTGGGGAGTGAACCAGTAGATGGACCATCTCTCTCTGTCTCTCCCTCTCTCTAACTTTGAATTTCAAAGAAATGCATAAATCTTACAGAAAGCTATAAACTTGGTACAATACCAGTGTTTACCTTGTAGTGTCATGAAGATTGACGGAGCCGACATCCGTGTGTGGTAGAGTGAAGTCTGCAGGTGGCGGTCCCTAATGTTGTCGCTGGTGGCGAGACCACCTTCGCAGTGTTTATTGCCATTTTTATTCTGAGGCTTGCTTGCTTAGTGTTATGCCTGTGTATTTATTCACACGTTTGCCTTTGGAGCCGCCTTGCCAGGAGCTCGCTGTACGCTGTGCTTCTGTTTGTTATTTTGTTTCTATTCTGCAGCTTTTCTTTTAACTTTGTTGCGGCTTTCATGTAGTAAAGGTTTCCAAGGTCTCCATGGCTGGGCCACTTTTCTCCTCTCCCTGCTGGAGTTTGTGCCTTATGGAGGAAGGCCTTGCCGAGCCCCAAAGGACGGAAGCACAGCCTAGAACTTCCCCGCGCTGGTTTTTATGGCTGGGGTTTTTCTGTGCGGTCTGCCACCCCCTCTGGAGCCGCTTGGCCCTGACCCGACTCTCTTTGTGTCTGGGCAGACGAGGAGGGGCCTGAGGGCCTCACCCAGTTCCTGATGACAGAGGTGCGGAGACTGCGGGACGCCCGCAAGAGCCAGCTGCAGCGGGAGCAGCAGCTGCAGGCTCGCGGCCGGGCGCTGGAGGAGGAGCGGGCGCGGCTGGAGCAGCGGCTGCGGGAGCAGCAGCAGGCGCAGGAGCGTTGCCAGCGGCTCCGGGAGGACTGGGAGGCGGGCAGCCTGGAGCTGCTGCGCCTCAAGGACGAGAACTACATGATCGCCATGCGCCTGGCCCAGCTCAGCGAGGAGAAGAATTCCGCGGTGCTCCGGAGCCGGGACCTGCAGCTGGCGGTAGGCCCTGGAGCTGTGGGTGGGCTTGGGTGGGGAAGGAGGCGCCCTGGCCAGAAGTGATAGTGATCTGGGAACAGTTACAGAGAGAGAGGGAGAGACCAGAGGGAGAGAGATATATCTTCTATCTGCTGGTTCACTCCCTAAATGTCTGCCACAACCAGGGCTGGGCCAGGCCAAAGCCAGGAACCTGGAACTCTATCCAGGTCTCCCATGTGGGTGGCAGGGGTGCAAGGACTTGGGCCATTTGCTGCTGCTTTCCCAGGAGCGTCCACAGGAAGCCGGACCAGAAGCGGAGCGGTGGGGAATCGTACCGGTGCCCACATGGGATGGTGGTGTTGTAGGTGGTGGCCTAACCCACCCCGGCCCCACCTAGACTCATGTTTAAATTGATAATTTTATATGATGTTGCAAATATCTAAATGGCCCTTGGCAGAAAAAAAATTGCCCACCGCTGCTACAGTGCATCCTGCAGCCTGCACCTTGCTAAACTTTCTGGCCCCAGGCGTCTGTGGTGCCAAGGCGGAGGAACCTGGGGCTTCGAGGACTCCGTGAGTTCAAGACCCAGGGTTTCAGATGCACGATCCGTGTCATCGTTAACTGTGGCCCTCGGTGTCACGCCGCCTGGGCCCACCCACTGCGCTCCAGCCTCTGGTTTTGAAGTTCAGATGCTGAGGCCTGGGTTGGCAAAGGGGCTCGCTCTGGGTCCCCGAGCCGGGTCAGCCAGCGCTGGCCTCCCTTGCCTGGTGCTGTGGGCCTGCTCCGTGGCCGGCGGCTTCTCCACCTGGGAGAAGCCGAGGCTCACTTTCTTGGATTCTCACTGGGACTTGGCCTGGGGGATTATACTGGTGTTTGACTGCCCAGCGAGTCATCCCAAGGGTTTAAGGAGCTAATCCCTGTCAAGGGCTTCAGGGGGCCAGTGGCACACAGTAGATGCTTTCCAGCCCCTCTGTGCAGGGTGCCACAGCGGGCACCCCCCACCCCCACCCCGGAGCCGCGAGCTATGGCGGCAGGGTTGCTGGTGTGTGTGGTTGTGCGTGCCAGGTGGTCAGTGTGGTGTTGGGAGGCGAGCCTGCTTCCGAGAACTGGCGGCTAACTTGTGAGGTGACCAAGAGGCCACTGCCTGAGGGCCCGCGAGTGTTTGCTCTCTTTTTTTTTTTTTTTCAATTTGAAAGGCTGGTGGTAGAGGGGAGTGGAGCCCCGCATATGAGCTCCCATGAGGGGTGCTTCATTCTGTAAATGCCTGCAACGGCCAGGACTGGGCCAGGCTGAAACGAGGAGCCTGGACCTCCACCTGGGTCTCCCCTGTGGGTGCAGGGGCCCAAGCACTTGGTCCATGCTCCACTGCTTTCCCAGGCCACAGCAGGGAGCTGGGTTGGAAGTGGAGCAGCTGGGCCGCGAACTGACATCTCATGCTGGTTTTGCAGGCAGGGGGTTAGCTCGTTGCTCCACAACACCAGCCCTAAGGTTGTGGGTGTCTGGGGTCCCAGGCCTTGCCACTGCTATCACCCCAGTTTCTGGAGGGGGAAACTGAGGCAGACAGCAGTTGCTTAGAGCACTGTTCCGGAGTCTCTGCCCGACTCAGCTCTCAGCGCTGCGGAATCCTGGCGGGTGGGGGTGGCGGGAGAGGATGTGCGAGTGAGGTCCCCCCCCTTCACCCAGAGGGGCGTCTGCTTTCCTGCCTGCAGACCTGGGGCTTGGGGGGGGTTGGCGAGAAGCACTTGGCTGCTCGGGGCAGGGGAGTTTTGCCTCCTCACTGTGGGCTGGAGTGTTTGTGAGTGTGCACGTGTGACAGGACGGTGGCCTGTGTGTGTGTGTGGGGGGGCGTCTGGGGGCCGTCGGGATGGGGCTGGGGGCTGGAGGGGCCTCCATGTCTGCAGGTCAGCCTAGGGGCTCAGGGAACACCTCCAGGGAGGCCAGTCTGCCCCTGGGTTCCCAGGATGGTGCCGGGTGAATGGAAGTTAATACGATTTTCTTTGAACTTGGCTACCGTACGTTTACCTTGGCTTTTTTGAAGCTTTTCTGCCACAAAATCAACAAAAGGCGTTGCAGGTGGGTTTGAGCAGCGAGGCAGCCTGGGTACCCTCCCCCGTGGACAGGTGCACGGTGGCTGATTTAGCGCCGTGTTTTATAAGGTGCAAATTTAATGAGCTGTTATTTGCCAGCAACATAAACCTCAGGGAGGGACACCGTAATTTGGTGCTCAGGGAGTTTGTACACCAGGATTAAACGCGTGTTTCCTGGTGGCGGGCAGGCGGGGACTCGCAGGTGCCCGCTGTCGTGAGCTCACCGGGGAAGCTGCCTGGGGTGGCTGGGGGTGGCTGGGCTTGCCCCGGAGCCGGCGGCTCACAAAGGGAGTTTTGTGAGTGGAAAGGAATGCGGGAGTCATGGATTTCTTTCTGAGTCTTGCGGAGGAGGAGCGGAACGTTAATTTGTGGACGGGCCTGACCCAGCCCCCGGACCCCGGCGTGCGAGTGTGTGTGTGTGTGTGTGTGTGCGCATGTGCCATTCCAGGCTCTGAGGCCTGAGGGACCAGCGCGCCAGGAGCAGCCGGGGCATTCCTAGGGCACCAGACGTTGGCACGCCGAGGGTGCCCGGAGGTCACTGTGACCTTTTCGCAACAAAGGCTGCATTTCACCGCCTGCCACCTGCTGTTCCCCTTATCACTGTCTGGCCACGCAGACCCCGCGAGCCTTGGGAACTCGTCCCTGGCTGGGTACGCTCGTAGCCCTGCAAGCTGTTCATGCGTGTCCAGCCTCTGCCGGGCGGCCACGCCCCCTGCCGCCTCCGCAGCCCCAGCCAGCCTCTGTCTGCACACGCTGAACCCGTGGCCCATCAGGGCCCTGAGCCGTGGTTTAAAGCGGTCGAGGCAGCCCTAGTCACGTCCATGGCAAGGCTACTGCCTGCCTTTTTTTTTTTTTTAATTTATTTTTATTTATTTGATAGGCACAGCTAGAGAGGGAGGGACAGAGAGAAATCTTCCATCCGCTGGTTCACTCCCCAAATGCCCTTAACGGTCAGGGCTGGGCCAGACCATAGCCTCTTGCCAGGAGCTTTTTTCCTGGTCTCCCACGTGAATGCAGGGGCCCAAGTACTTGGGCCATCTTCTGCTGCTTTCCCAGGTCATTAGCAGGGAGCTGGATTGGAAGTGGAGCAACCGGGACTCGAACTCATGCCCATGTGGCACTGCAGGTGGCAGCTTTACCCGCTATGCCACAGCGCTGGCCCCCACAGCCTGCCTTTTACCGCAAGAGGCTCTGCTCATTCCTGCCTTTGATTCTCATGGTGATGTGAGGAGGCAGGTTGGGGGCGGCTGTGAGGGCAGTCGCTGGGTCCGTTTTACCGGCAAGGACACCGGTGACCTGCTCAGGATGGCGGCGCCTAATAAGTAGTCAGGTGGGAACCAGAGCCCTGGCCGTGGAGGTCTTGTGCGGACGAACTGAGAGGCGCAGCTTGGAGCTGGGGTGGTCAGGAGTCTCTTTAAGGAGGATCGGGTACAAATCTGAGTGTGTGACGGCCGGGAGGTTGGGTTGGAGGGGACACCTGGCTGTTTCTGAAAAAGCAAAAAAATTGATGTATGTAGTTGAGAGGCAGGCGAACACAGAGAGATCTTCCACCTGCTGCTTCATTCCCCAAATGGCTGCGATAGCCAGGACTGGCCGGGCCGAAGCCAGCAGCCCGGAGCTCCGTGTGGGTGGTGGGGCCCACGCACTACTGCCTTCCCAGGCCATCAGCAGGGAGCTGGTTTGAGAGTGGAGCAGCTGGGCCCCCCGCTACTCCTATTGGGACCCTACAAGAGGCGCTCACCCCGCTGTGCTGCAGCACAAGCCCCTCATCCTGGCTTTCGGGCGGGCTGAGGCCCCTAAACACATCCTCCTCCTCCTCCCTCCCGTGGGCACATGGGAGCCAGGACGGGCCCACGCCACTCTGAGTTGAGGCAGATCCTCCATTCTTTTTTTTCTTTTAATAAACTGGAAACTTTTTTTTCCCCTAAAGATTTGTATTTATTTAATTGAGAGGTAGAGTTACAGACAGTGAGAGGGAGAGACAGAGAGAAAGGTCTTCCTTCTGTTGGTTCACTCCCCAAATGGCTGCAACAGCCGGAGCTGTGCCAGGAGCTTCTTCCTGGTCTCCCACGTGGGTGCAGGGGCCCAAGCACTTGGGCCGTCTTCCACTGCCTTCCTGGGCCATAGCAGGGAGATGGATTGATCGCCCTGTTTTTAGGCAGTGTCGTCATGGTCATTCCCCCACCCCCTCCCTCCCTCCACCTCCTCCTCCCCCTCCCCCTCCCTGTCATGCTGAAGGTACTCAGTGTCAGAAGTGTGGGGCATTCTGGCTGTGACACCGCCCATCCGCCCACCAGTCCTTGAAGCAGGTGCACCTGGGAGGGTGGCCTTGGCATTGGCCTTGTTGCCTGCCTCTCTCCCTCCCTTCTCCCTCCTCACGTCCCAGGTGTCCAGCCTGCCCCTCCTGCTCATGCCCGTCTGGGAATCCAGAGGCCCCCGGGTTGGGGATCAGCGCCCCCACCACGCGCACACACCTGGAGGGCGCGCCGGCCCTGCCAGCGGGTCCTTCTCTGGGCTGACCCGTGTCTTGGGCCGCAGGTGGACCAGCTCAAGCTCAAGGTGAGCCGGCTGGAGGAAGAGTGCACCCTGCTGCGGAGGGCCAGGGGCCCCCACGCCGGGAGCGAGGAGAAGGAGAGAGAGAAGGAGCCGGACAGCGTGGACCTCGTCTCCGAGCTGCGCGCCGAGAACCAGCGGCTGACGGCGTCCCTGCAGGAGCTGCAGCAGGGCCTGCAGCAGGTGCCGGGGCCGGGCTGGCGGGGGTGGGGGACCCTGCTTCTCACTTGTCCTCCCTAGGCCAGGAAAGGCGAGGGCTTCCGAACCAGGGGCCTGAGACCTGGGTGGGAGCCTGGCTGGCCTCTCGTCTGAGCGGAGGGCGTTCGGCCCAGGGGCTGCCGGTGGCCCCCAGGCCACCTTTGTGCTCTGTGAAGCCCTGCGGCTGATTTTGAGCATGAGGAGCGTCCCCACCCCGACCCTGTACTTGGATTTGTGAGGGGTCCGTGGCTCCGGCAGGATGAGCCGGGTGGGCCTGGGGCTCTCCTGGTGTCCCGTGGCTGGGAGTAGCTTCCTGGCCGAGGCGCCATACCGGAAGTGGGGTGGGAGCCGGGGAGTTCCAGGGGTTGGAGGCTCCTGGTGGAGGTGTGGGTCTGGGGGCTAGAGCTTGGGCCCAGGGTCCTCGTGCCTGGGCCAGGCTCAGGCATAGTCTCGTGAAGACCCCCCCCCCCCCCATCAGGGGCGTGGGCACAGGCCTTGGAAACGACCGTCAGGCCCTGGGCCCTCGGTGGGTGGGTCTCCTTGTTGTTTGGGAACGAGAGATCCTGGCTGCACTTGCCCCAGCCCGCCCTCGCGGCTGGGCCACACCCAGGCCCCTGGGGGGAAGCCAGGCTCCAGAGAGGTCGAGGCCTAGGCCAAGATGGCAGAGCTGGTGGGGCGGGGGTGCCAAGGGCTGCGTGTGCCCCTTCCTCCCCACACCCCAGGTGGGCCCTGGGCCAGCTGCTGAGGCAGTCCTGAACCCCGATCCCCAGGAGGCGAGCCGGCCGGGGGCCCCAGGCTCCGAGCGCATCCTGCTGGACATCCTGGAACACGACTGGCGGGAGGCGCAGGACAGCAGGCAGGAGCTGTGCCAGAAGCTGCTGGCCGTGCAGGGGGAGCTGCAGTGGGCCGAGGAGCTGCGGGACAAGGTAGCCCCTCCCCCCGCGCGGCCGTGCTGACGCCTGGCTCCTGGGAGTGGGAGGGGCACGTTCCTCAGCGCAGCTGGCTACGGGCCCTGTGCTAGGAGCCAGGCGTGCGATGGAAGCCGCCTTCTGGGGCACTTGAGACACAGCCGTGAACAACACAGAGGACTGTGGATCGGAGCAGGGAGATGGGCAGTGTGGCAGAAGCCACAGGCGAGGCGGGCGGCAGGGCAGGGCAGGGAGCAGGCTGAGGCGCGGAGGCAAGGCTGGCCCCTCCTGGGTGCCATCGGTACCGTTCCCCCATTTTACAGATGGGGCAGCTGAGGCCCAGTGAGGTGAGGTCAGTGGCCCAGACGGCCCTGTCATTAGGGCCCAGGCCTCTGCTCCTTGACCCGCTGGGCGCTGGCTGGTCGGCGCTCGCCATTCCCAGCCCTGGGGTCTGAGCCCGCCCTGCCCGCTCGCCCGCCCGCAGTACCTGCAGGAGATGGAGGACCTGCGGCTGAAGCACCGCACGCTGCAGAAAGACTGTGACCTGTACAAGCACCGCATGGCCACTGTCCTGGCGCAGCTGGAGGAGATTGAGAAGGAGCGGGACCAGGTGAGCCTGCACCTGCTGCAGTGGGCGGGGTTTGACTCCCGGCTCCTGCACCAATCAGGATGCTATGACGAAAGCCCCTGGCACACAGGAGGTCCCAGGAACTTTGTATTTATTTAATCTTTAAAGATTGATTTAGGCCGGTGCTGTGGCTCACTGGGCTAATCCTCCACCTGCGGTGCCAGCACCCCGGGTTCTAGTGCTGTTCGAGGCGCTGGATTCTGTCCTGGTTGCTCCTCTTCCAGGCCAGCTCTCTGCTGTGGCCCAGGAGTGCAGTGGAGGATGGCCCAAGTGCTTGGGCCCTGCACCCCATGGGAGACCAGGAGAAGCACCTGGCTCCTGGCTTCGGATCAGCATAACGTGCCGGTTGTGGTGGCCATTTGGGGAGTGAACCAATGGAAGGAAGACCTTTCTCTCTCTCTCTCACTGTCTAACTCTGCCTGTCAAAAAAACAAAAACAAAAACACCATACACTTGAGTTGCTGGTGATTCATAAAAAAAAAAAATAAAGATTGATTTATTTACTTGAAAGGCAGAGTGACAGAGAGAGGAGAGAGAAAGGGATCTTCCATCCTCTGGTTCATTCCCCAGTGGTCACAACAGCTGGGGCTGGTTGAGGCTCAAGCCAGCAGCCTGGAGCTCCATCCGGGTCTCCCATGTGGGTGCAGGGGCCCAAGCACTTGGGCCATCTTCTGCTGCTTTCCCAGGCGCACTAGCCAGGAGCTGGATCAGAAGCGGAGCAGCCGGGGCTTGAACCCATGCTCCCATATGAGATGTGGGTGTTGCAGGAAACATTTTAAGAAGGGAGAAGCTGGTGCATCCATGGTTGTGGAAATAGATGCCAACGGTGTGCTGAGCGGTGCAGGGTGGGCAGGCCGGCTGGGGGACACAGACGCAGCCCCGTGGGCTGGCGGTGCCAGCCTCGCTCCCTGAGCCCACCTGTCTCAGCTGAGCACCTGTGCCGGTTAGGAAATTGGGCCTGGCAGCCTCGATTTCTGCTTCGCCTGTTCTCTGCGTCTCAAGGACAGAGCTGACGCTGGAGGTGTTTGCAAATATTTGCCAATGAAGAAATCTTCCCAAGTCTGGCTGCCGGTCCTTGGCACCGTGGCCCTTGTCACTTGCCAAGACTGCGAGGGGCCGAGGGCTCCCGCCCGCCTGTGTGTGTGTGGTTCTCCGTGGGGGAGGAGGGCAGGGGGTTTTGTCCTTGAGCGAGTGTGTGTCCTGCCAGGGGAGTTCAAGTCTACACATTGGCGTGGCTCCGATCCCCCTGGTGGGCGTGGCTCCGATCCCCCTGGTGGGCGTGGCTAAGGTTGGATTTGGGGTTCCTCCCTGGATGTCCTGATTGGGATGCCTTGAGGCGAGGCCCGGGCTTCTGTGTCACCAGGCTGCTGCCAATCCCCTCGGGCCTCTGGCCCCAGCTCCCTCCAAGGCAGCGCCGTGGGCCCAGCGCTCAGCGACCAGGTCTTCATCCTGGGGAACAGCCCGGGGGATGCAGTGGGCGGGGCTTGACCCCTCCAATCGGGATGCTGTGAGGAGAGCGCCTGGCAAGCACCCAGTGGGTCTCCTGCGAGGGAGTCAAGTCTTGGTGGACTGGCAGGAGCCTGGGAGCCTGCAGCGGGGCGGTGTGGTCCCTGCGCCTCCATCCGCCGACGGGCCCGGCCCATTGGAAGTGCGCGTTTTAGCGTTGTTCCTGTGCTCGTGATCGGAGGCCGGGACAGCGCCCCCTGCTGCCCGCCTCTCTCACTCCCCCGCCCCCCTCCCCCCTCCCCCCAGGCCATCCAGAGCCGCGACCGCATCCAGCTGCAGTACTCCCAGAGCCTCATTGAGAAGGACCAGTACCGCAAGCAGGTGCGGGGCCTGGAGGCCGAGCGGGACGAGCTGCTGACCACGCTCACCAGCCTGGAGGGCGCCAAGGCCCTGCTCGAGGCTCAGCTGCAGCGGGCCCAGGGCGGGTCCTGCCTCAAGGTGAGTGGGGGCCCCAAACCAGGCAGGAGCTGGCGGGAGACCTGGTGGGGCTGGGAGTGCTGGGGCCCAGGCTGGGAAGGTGTGGCTCAGCAGGCTCTGAGCTGGGCCAGGCCACAGCCAGGAGCCAGGAGCTCCATCCGATCTCCCACGGAGGTGCAGGGGCCCAAGCACTCGGGCTGTGGCCCGCTGCCTTCCCAGGTGCATCGGCAGGGAGCCGGACAGGAAGCAGGACTCAAACCTGCGCCCATATGGGATACCCGTGACGGTGGTGGAGGCTTAACCTGCGGCACCGCAGCCCTGGCCCCATGGTGCCTTTTTTGTTCTTGGGTAAACGCAGAGCCCCTTTTCATGCCAGAGAGGCCCAGCAGGTTTGAGCTTTCCTCCCTGTAGCCTGTTGCTATGAGTCACAGCTTTTTAATCCCCGGAATGGGGCACAGTCCTGCCTCAGGGCCTTTGCACATGCTGTCCGGGCTGCTGGGACCCTCCTCCCCAGCTGTGACATAGCTTGGACTCTCAGAACCCACGTTCCCTGGAAAGCACAGGTGCTTCTTGGCTGGGTGGGGCCCGTGAGGACTCTGCACGGCCTGGCCACTTCCCTCGTGATCTGCAGCTTGGAGTGGTTTTGTTCATCTCTCGCTGGTTTACAGTCTGTCTCCCCCTGGGGGCTGCGAGCAGCGCAAGGGCAGGGCTCAGGCTCCCCGCGCCTGGCACGTGGCACGGACCCAGCGCGGCTCACCACCTCTCTCCCCTCCCCCTCTCCAGGCCTGCGCCTCCTCCCATTCCCTGTGCTCCAACCTCAGCAGCACCTGGAGCCTCAGTGAGTTCCCCTCCCCGCTAGGAGTTCCGGAAGCAGCTGGGGACGCGGCCGGCACAGGCGGCTCTGAGCCCCTCACCTCGGTAAGACGCCCAGCCCGCCCCAGATACGGGGCTCAGCTGCCCATAACGTTCGCGTAATTACTGACCCTGGCTCTGAGTCACAGGTGACGACACCGCGGCCCGTGGAGGCCAGAAACCCTTCAGAGAATTCTCTGTGTATCTGAGAAGTAGGCAGAGGTCTTCCCTCTGTGGGGCAGGCCCCCAGTGCCCACAGCAGCCAGGAGCCTGGCACTCGATCTGGGATTCCCACGTGGGTGGCAGCGACCCAAGGACTTGAGCCATCACTGCTGCTCCCCGGGCTGTGCGTTAACCGGAAGCCGAGCCGGGGCTGAGTTCAGGCGCTGCAGCGGGTCCTGCTGTCCTGGCTGCGTGTTCCGTTGTTTGCATGGTGCCGCGTGTCCCCGGGAGCATCTGCCCTGCCATGTGCCTTCTTTCAGCTCACCCCGAGCCCATGTGCGGGGCCCGGGGACCGCTCCCTCCCTGTGACCCTGCAGGGCCTGCTCCTGCACTCCGTCCCTGGGTGTCATCTGTGGGCAGGGCAGCAGGCAGGTGCATCGTGGCACGGGGACTGCGCCGGGCAGTGGGGTGACCGGCGCTTTATGGTGACGTTGCAGGAGGAAGCCACCGACAGCGAGAAGGAGATCAACCGGCTCTCCATCCTGCCCTTCCCCCCCAGTGCCGGCTCCATCCTCCGGCGGCAGCGCGAGGAGGACCCCGCGCCCCCTAAGAGGTAGGTAGGCTGGGGGCCACCGAGAACGTGGCGAGGGGCGGGGCCCGCTGGTCTCCCAGAGGCGTCCTCTTCTCGTCAGCCCTGGCTGACGTCCCTGTACTGACCAGACGGAGGCTTGCTCTGACTATAGGGGCTCTGGGTGCCCTGAGTCCCTGCCTTGGGGGGGCCGGGGGCAGGAGGAAGGAGTGGGGCGGAGTCTCACTGGACCTCCCCTGCCCCCACCCTGTCCCCACCCAGGTCCTTTAGCAGCATGTCGGACATCACAGGTGACAGCGCCGGCGACGCCACGGAGGAGGGGAGGGACTGTGCAGCCAGCCTGCCTGGGGCCTGTGGCACCTGCTCTGCCCTTGGTCGGTGCCCCCTTCCCGAGGCCGTGCTTGGAGGCCTCTCGCCTGGGCCCAGCCCCAGCCCTCCCTGCCCTTCCTGGCTGTGCTGTAACGGGCAACTCCGTTGTGGCCCAGGCTCCGGGCAGCAGGCATCCCCAGCCGGCCCTGGCCCAACCCTGGATGGGGGTGGGGTGGGGGTGGGGGAGGGTCCCGTGTGCTCCTGGGGCTTCTGGGACCTGGGCCACTCCTGAGCCTGCGTCTACCTCCCCAGGGAGTGTGACGCTGAAGCCCTGGTCCCCCGGCCTCTCCTCGTCGTCGTCTTCTGACAGCGTGTGGCCTCTGGGAAAGCCGGAAGGCCCCGCGACCCGGGGCTGCGGCCTGGACCTCATCAACAGGTACTGCACCTGCTGGTGGCGCTGCAGGTGGCCCTCAGGGCCTGGAGTTGGGGGGCGGGGGAGGGCAGGATGAGACTGAGGGACAGTGAGGTTTTTAGATACTGGCAGGTCTGAGTTCAAAACCTGTCACCACCGCTGGTCGCCTGTGTGGTGTGGGCTGGTCACCTTACCTCCCTGGGCCCCTCTCGTGTGGGCGAAGCCCTCAGCGCTGCCAGGCACCTAGTAGGTGCTCTGTATACAGTAGGTGTCAGGCACAGGCGCCCTCATTCCACCGTCCTGTTTGCCTGAGCTCCTGGCTCGGCCCTGCCGTCCGGCTGAGCTGAGGGTGGGGCTGGCTCTGGCCTGGGACAGGAGCCGTTACACACGGCGTCGTAGGTGACGTGCTCCGTGGTGGCCCCTGTTGGTGCCAGTGGCTCTCAGGAGGGTGGGGGTAGTGGGACCATGGCTGGCCGTGTGGCCGTGGAGGGGTAGCAGCTGAGGGGAGGGAGGCAGCAGAGGCTGGCCAGGGAGGGGAGAGGGGAGAGGCGGGCAGCTTCCTGAGCCAGGCTGGGAGTGTGGCCATTGGCTTGTCCACCCCGGGCGTCCTGGGAACCTTCTGTGGCAGCAGTGAGTATTATGACGACAATCCCTGTTTAACAGAGAAGCAGGGCATTGAGGCCCAGAGAGGTTAAGCAGCCTGCCCGAGGGCACACAGCTGAGAAGTACCAGGGCCAGGTCCCCAGCGGTTTGGGGTTTGCAAAGGGGCGTAGGCGGCATCGAATGGTAGAACTGGAATGTGGGGACGCTGGGCAGGGGGACAGGTCACACAGGTCACACAGCAGGTCTGGGCGGGGCAGGGCTGGGGGAAGCAGCTTGGCCAGGCTGGAGGCTGGGCCATGGCCCTGCCCCCCAGCTTGGGCAGCCGGCCCAGCGCCACATTGTTTCTGCCTGCGCAGGACGCCTTCTGGGGGAAGGGGCGGAGGCGCCTCCCTTCCTGCCTGCGGGGGCCCTTCCTCCAGCGGGGCCTGCAGCAGGGGGCCTGGCTGCCGTCCAGGGGGCGCCAGGATGCAGAGGAGGGAGCAGGAGGCCCTGCCTGGCCCCTGCTTGGGCCCCAAGATCACGTGGGGCCACCACCTCTGTTCCTGGGGTGGGGGGGACCCTGGAATGGGACGGGTGGTGGATGAGGGCACAGGAGCCTGGGTGAGGGTGGCGCGCAGCGTCCCAGGGCCAGGTGACGAGAGAGGCTTTCGAGCCACTTGCGGTGGCTCAAATCCTAGCCCTGTTGCTTGGTACCAGGGGACCTTAGCAAGTCCGTTTCTCAGTGCCTCAGTCTCCCGCTCTGTGAAATGGGAGCACAGTAGTGCCTGTCCCCTAGGGTCCTTGCGGGGGCTCCAGTATTCCTGCTTCAGCAGCAACAACAGCAAAATATACAATTTACTTGAGAGAGAGAGAGGGAGGGAGGGAGGGAGGGAGGGAGGGAGAGAGGGAGAGAGGGAGAGAGATCTCCTATCTGCTGGTCGACTCCACAGAAATCTCACCAGCCAGGGTTGGGCAGGCCACAGCCAGAAGCCGCGAGCTCCATCCAGGTCTCCCATGTCGGTGCTGGAGGCTCCAGTCCTAGAGCCGTCGCCACCGCCTCCGTGGTGTCCATCGGCAGGGAGCTGGTGGTGGAAGCCAGGTGCTCTGCTCTGGGAGACCTGGTTCCAGTGGTTCGCTGACCGCCGGGCGAGACGCCCAGCCCCCGGCATTCCTTCTAGTGGCCTGGCCCCTGGGGGACGCTGAACCTGTTGCTGGCTCCCAGCTGTTTGCCGTGGCCAATCTTACCCCCCCAGCAGCTTTGCAAGGCTGCTGTCCTTAGTCCCATTACACAGATGTGGACCGGGAGGCCCACAGAGGATCAGCGATCCGCCCATTACACAGATGCGGACTGGGAGGCCCACAGAGGGTCAGCGATCCGCCCATTACACAGATGTGGACTGGGAGGCCCACAGAGGATCAGCGATCCGCCCATTACACAGATGCAGACCGGGAGGCCCACAGAGGATCAGTGATCCGCCCCATGTCGGAGATTGCTTGCGCTGGTGATCCGTGTGCCTGCCTTTGTCCGAGCTGCTCTGGCCCGTGCTGGGGGCTCCACCTCTCTCCTGTCGCTGGTCTCTCTGCTCTCTGAGCTCCCTCTGCTGCCCTGTCTGGGCCTGGGGCCAGGCAATGTGGGCTGTCTGGGGTGGGCAGGGGGGTGGACAGACAGGTGGCGAGGAGTAGTAGGGGCGGGGAGAGCGCTGGCCATCGCGGGTGCCGGCTGCCTGCCGGGCCCCATCCTGCTGCCCTTACTCAGCCTCTCCCAGCATCTGGGGTCCGGGTGCCTTTGGTCCTGGCACAGAGAGGGTTCTGGGAGTCCCTTGCCTGGTCTTCCTGTCCCCGCTGTGCCACCCTTGGCACATGGCACTTCTGTTGCTAAGTTTCCTTCACCTGTAACGTGGGGTGACGGCAGACGCCCCCGTTGGGGTGCTGGGGGCAGGGCCAAGTGGGGAATGTGCAGATGCGGTGTCAGCATCCACCGTTCTCAGTGTTCTGGGGACTCCTCCCCTAGCGCCCTGTCACTCACTGAGGCCACTTGGCCATCAGCCCTGGAGCCCACAGAGCCCCTGCCCTGACTGGGGGAGGGGCTGGGAGCCCCCACCTGACGTCTCGGTGCAGGGAGGGGTTGGAGTAGGCAGTGCCCCCACACTTATCTGCCCCGGCCCCGGCCGAGGGGGCTCCCGTCTGTAACCCGGTCCCTGTCATCCTGCAGGCGGCCTCTCCAGGCCCTCGGGCGGGCATGTGCTCAGCACGGGTTTCCCGCTCTGTGCAGGTGCCCGGACTGGGTCCGTGGCGGGCAGCAGGAGTTGGCAGGAAGAGCCAGAAACCCTGGCGGGGCCGAGTCCACGGCGTGGGGCGGACCGGGCCGGGAACAGGCTGCTCGCTGCGTTCCCTGACCCTGAGGCTGGGGAGAAGGTGTCCCAGCCACGCTCTCTGGAAGCTTCTCCCTCTCCTGGAGCGCGGTGGATTGGCTGGGCATGGCTCACTGCACAGCTGGAGGAGAGGAGGGAGCCGAGTGGCAGCGGCTCCGGAGCCAGGCTGCGGGTCCCCTCGTGTGGCTTTCCCGTAGAGCCCTGGGCACTCATGCCTGCAGCACGTGTTGGTGGGACAGTAGGTGGCTGTGCCCGGGGACCGGGGCCAGGCTCCTGTTTCCTGGTGCGTTCTGCTACAAACCAGGGTCACTCACAGCCTGCCGGGTGTCCCAGCCCCGGAGCCTGTGGACCATTCGTCCATCTGCTCTGCCCCTCCCTGCCTCTGACCCCGCCCCGCGGTAGGACCTCACCGCCCACTGCCGTGGCTGAGCCGCCAGCCACTGGCTCACTTGCCTGGGTCCAGGGCACTGCTCACCTGGCTTTGGGCTGCACCGCATTCGTCCGTCTACACGGCCCTTGACCAGAATAACAGGCCCATCTCAGGCCCTCTGACCCTGTCCCGGCTTTGTGCCACCTGGCCGTGGCCAGCACTGGCTGGGGCTGATCCTGGCTCTCTGCGTAGGGGCTGAGACAGGGCTTCTGGGGCCGAGTTTCCTGCTCTCCAGGGGTGCTGACAGGGTCAATTTCCCTGCAGCCTCACGCACTCCAGGCTGGCCGCCCCTCCTCCCACTGGTCCAACTGCCTCTGGCCCTGGTTTATTCCCTCCCGTGGCCAGGGGCTCCTTGAATGGACTTAGGGTCAGTTTGCCTCCGAGCCTGGCCACAGGGCCCTTCCTGTTCTCATCCGGGACCCTGGCACACTGGGGATCTTGAGTGACTCCGTCTGAATGCAGCGGCTCCCACTGCCCACGGGGGCAAGGCCGGACCCCTCCCCAGGCTGGCTGCGTGTTGTCTTTTCTTTCTTTCTTTTAAGATTTATTTTATTTATTTGAAAGAGTTACAGAGAGAGGTAGAGACAGAGAGAGAGGTCTTCCATCTGCTGGTTCACTCCCCAGTTGGCCACAATGGCTGGAGCTGCACCCATCTGAAGCCAGGAGCCAGGAGCTTCTTCTGAGTCTCCCACACGGGTGTAGGGGCCCAAGGACTTGGGTCATCTGCTGCTGCTTTCCCAGGCCATAGCAGAGAGCTGGATCGGAAGAGGAGCAGCCAGACTCTAACAGGCGCCCATATGGGATGCCGGCACTGCGGGCTGGGGCTTTAACCCGCTGCACCGCAGCGCCGGCCCCGTGGATTGCGTTTTCTGCGAGACGCTCCCCAGGGTGTGAAATTAGTCATCTCGTCATCGGGGCAGGGAGCTGAGTGTGGCGTCTGGCACCCCCCGAAGTGCTGCTGCTACTGTTGCTGTTGTCATCGGCGTCGTTGGCAAGCTGTCCTCGCCGCCTGTGCGCTGTCCTCCATGCCTTTCCTCACGCCGCTCCTTCGGCTGTCTCCCAAGGCCATCTCTTCCTCACCAGAGCGAGGTGCAGGTGCTTGGTCCCTGGGAAGCCCCTCTGCTCTGTGCACCTGCTGCCAGCTGTCGCCATCTCCTGATCTGTTGTGTGTGAGACCCCATCTGCCGTGTGCCAGATGCTGGGCAGGCACTGGGGGTGCAGACAGCACCAGGGAGGTCTGGTGCTGAGTCTGATGGAGGTGAGGGGCAAGAGGGAGCGGAAAGTCATGGTGAGGAGGAGCAGCCTTTGCCAGGCAGAAAGGACAGGGGGAGGGGCAGCCCCAGCAGAGGGCCCAGCAGGTGCAGTGGCCCGGACGTGGGGGCCGAGGCGTACTTGGGTAATGGAATCACTGTGGCTGTCCAGGAGTGCTGAACTGAATCAGAGGACCCATGGGCCTCTCCCGCCCACCCCCTTCTCTCTTTCCAGGTCTCTGGCCATCCGGGTGTCTGGCTGGAGCCCCCCAGGGGGCCCAGAGTCCCCAGACAGGGGCCCAGACTGCCTATCACTGCTTGGGGACAGATGGTCTGGGGCAGTGGTACGCAGGGTGCTGTCTGGGCCTGGGTCTGCCAGGACCGAACCAAGAGAGGTGAGGTGGGCTCCGCCCCTGAGCTGGGAGGGGTGGAGCCAGTGCTTTAGCCCGGGATGGGTGCTTTCTGATTGGTGGAGCCAGGACACTGGGTGGAGCTTCTGGGGAAGCTTGCTTAGTGGTTAACCCCGCCCCAGTGGTTGCCCCGCCCCAGCCAGCATTAACTGAAGTCTGATTGGGCAGGGGCTGGGAGGTGGGGCAGATTGACAGCACTCAGCAGATCCTGACCGCTAAGCAGGGCTGGCTGAGGGGTGCTGTGGATGGGAGCAGGGCGTGAGTGGTGGGCACGGCTGCCCTGTGAGTGATGGGTGTGGCCACCCCCACCCCCAGTCTTCCTCCCTAGGAGACTCACTCTGCCTTTTCTCCCAGCTGAGGGCGGAGGCCGCTGGCCAGGAGGGGGCGTGCCTGGAGGCCGAGTCCCAGCAGAGAACCTTGCCCTGGAGCCAGGGGTCCACACTGCCCTTCCTGGGGGACTCCAAGGGTAAGTGTGGCGGGGGCGGGGGGGGGCAGGAGCTCACGGGTCCTGGAAGGTCAGGGGCAATGACCCAAGAGCTCATAGTGCAGGTAGGGAAACTGAGGCCCATGGAGGCGCTGGTCTCCTGTCTCCCACCTCCTTGCATCTATTCCCGTGCCTTTGCCGACAGTGGAGGGAGCTCGTGTTGGTCCAGAGACCTGGGCTTGAGTCCTGGCTGTGCCCCTCGAGGGCTTGGTGGCCTTGGGACCTGTCCCTCACTCGAGGGGTGGGCTCCTGTGATCCCAGCATCCTCCTCTTTCTGCTGTCCTGCCCACCCCGCACAGCTTGCCAGTCCTTCCATGAGGCCCTGGATGCCTGGGCGAAGGGGCCGGGGGCTGAGCCCTTCTACATCCGAGCCAACCTCACCCTGCCCGAGCGGGCTGACCCGCACGCCCTGTGCGTGAAGGCGCAGGAGATCCTGCGGCTGGTGGACCCAGCCTACAAGCGCCGGCAGGAGTGGTTCTGCACCCGCGTGGACCCCCTCACGCTGCGGGACCTGGACCGGGGCACCGTGCCCAACTACCAGAGGTGAGGTGCTGCCAGGGGCCGGGGCCGGTGTGGGGTTCGCATTGTCCCCTGGCAGGGGTGAGGTTTGCAGACAGGCTGCGGGGAGCCCCCCGCCCCTAACAAATGCATGACCCGAGTTCCTCCCGCAGAGCCCAGCAGCTCCTGGAAGTCCAGGAGAAGTGCCTGCCCTCCAGCCGCCACCGAAGCCCCCGCAATAACGTAAGCAGGGCTGGGGGGCGGGGCTTGGAGGGAGGGGGCGGCAGTCTCCGGCAGCCCTGGGAGGGAGAGCAGATGTTGTGCTCAGTGCCCAGTGCTTGGGGGCCTGGGATGGAGCTGTAGTCCCGCCCCCCGCCCAGGCCCTGGGCGAAGGCTGGGCTGGGCCCCTGGGCCAGGGGAGGTGACCCTGGTGAGCCGTGAGGGCGTGGCCCTGGGGGAGGCCGCCTGGCCTGGACTCCCTCCCTGCTCCTTTCTGCCTGTGAGGTGCTGGAGGCTCTGTTTGCCCCGCTGTGAAATGGGCCCGCCCCAGGCGGTCAGCGGCTGGCCGGCATCTGACCTGCGGCCGGCCAGCGCTCTCTGGCCGTCAGGTGCTGCTCTGGTCAGTACTGCTGGGAGCAGGTTCACTGCTCTCCCCATCTAGGTCCCACTGCGCAAAAACCCAGAGTTGGTCTCTCAGGGGTAACACAAGGGTCCCTTTGGTCTCTGGCCCTCAGTCTTCCCATCTGTAAAGTGGAGTCTAGATAAGGCTCCTGAGCTGGCTCCCACGGCCTTGCTTCCCTGGGCTGCATGCCAGGGAGGCTGGGCCGGGCCCCTCCTCCGTGTGCCTGGCCTGCGGGGGCAGGGGGGCCTGCTCTGCCTGGGCCCCCTCTCCTCCCCTCTCCCCAGGGTGGGCGGCCGGGCTCTCAGGTGCTTTTCTTTTTTTTTTTTTTTTTTTTTTTGACAGGCAGAGGGGACAGTGAGAGAGAGACAGAGACAGAGAGAAAGGTCTTCCTTTGCCGTTGGTTCACCCTCCAATGGCCGCCGTGGCCGGCGCACCGCGCTGATCCGATGGCAGGAGCCAGGAGCCAGGTGCTTTTCCTGGTCTCCCGTGGGGTGCAGGGCCCAAGCACCTGGGCCATCCTCCACTGCACTCCCTGGCCACAGCAGAGGGCTGGCCTGGAAGAGGGGCAACCGGGACAGAATCCGGCGCCCCGACCGGGACTAGAACCCGGTGTGCCGGCGCCGCAAGGTGGAGGATTAGCCTAGTGAGCCGCGGCGCCGGCCTCTCAGGTGCTTTTCTTTCCTTGCACCCCCACCCCCAGCTGAAGAAGCGAGCCCTGGACCAGCTGCGGCTGGTGAGGCCCAAGCCGGTGGGGGGTCCCGCAGGAGACTGCCCGGAACAGCTGCTGGTGGAGCCCTGCTCAGGTGAGTGTGCCGTGACCACGAGGGTCGTGGCTCAGGGTCCCTTTGGCCTGGAAGGGCCCGTTGTGAGGGCAGGGGCCTGAGAGACAGGCGCCCCCCCGTGGTGAGAGGAGACCCTGCGGCAGGTGCATGTGTGTGTGGGACTGGGACCGTGGGCCTGTGTCTGGCTGAGCGTGTGGAGCTGTGCTTGGCGGCGTGTGTGCTGGCAGGTGCCGTGGGGGCCGCACAGGGGCTGCCTGAAGGCAGCGGGAGGAGGCCTTAGGCCAGAGCCGGGACAAGGAGCTGGGGGAGCCCAGAAGGGGAGCAGTCGTGCGGGGCAATGGGGGAGGTGGTCAGGGAGGACTTCCTGGAAGAGAGAACGCTGGAACCGGGCCTTCGAGGCTGGGGAGAGCTTTGTTCTGGGCTGTGCCGAAGCCCAGGGGCTCGCCGTGTGGGTGTTTGGGGGCTTTTGGTCCAGCACAGGGGCATCAAATCCAGCTCTAGGTGTGCTGGGGGGGCTGACTGTGTAGTGGGGGACACAGGAGATTGGGGTTCCCTGGAGCATGTGCCAGGGGCACTTCCCTTTGGGGGAGCAGGTCACGTGTGGCCTGGGCTCTGAAGGGAGGTGGACTTTGGGTAATCCCCAGGCACAAAAAGGCAGGCACCTGATAGCAGAGTCGAGGAGCAGGGGCGTCTGTGGGTGCCATCCCCCTCCCAGGCTGCCCGGCAGGGCTGCATCAGGCAGGACCCCTGCATGGAGGGTGTGGCCCTCTCCCTGGGAACCTGGGAAGTCACTGGGGAGTTCATTGACGGGACTTCAGCATTGCAATTCCTTCTCTGGCTGCTGCGTGCAGAATGACCTGTAGGGGGCAGAGGTGAGGCGGAGGCTTAGGGAGGAACCCAGAGCAAGGGTCCCAGAGAGTGAGGGAGGAGGCACCCTTGGGGCGTGTGTGTGCGTGTGCGCGTGTGTATGTACCTGTGTGTGCACGTGTGTGTGTTGTGTGTGAACAGCAGCGCCCAGGAAGGGCACACAAAGATCCGACAGGGGAGGGCCGTCGGTGGGAGACACACCCCTGCCTGCATCCTCACCTCTCTGGCACCCCCTCCCCGCCCCCCCCAGAGCCAGAGCGCAGCCTCAAACCCTACAGCCTGGTGCGGCCACTGCTGGTGTCCGCCCTGCGGCCTGTGGTGCTGCTGCCCGAGTGCCTGGCGCCCCGGCTCATCCGCAACCTGCTTGACCTGCCCAGCTCCCGGCTGGACTTCCAAGTGTGCCCTGCGGGTGAGCCTGTGTCCCTGGGAAGAGAGGGCTGGGGGGCGCTCTGGGCAGCCAGGCCCATGGCCCTTGGGGCCCGCCTCTCCCTCTCCCCGTACAGAAAGCCTCTCCGGGGATGAGCAGTGCACACCATCGGCGCCTGGAGCCCCCAAGGCCCGGCCTGCCACCCCTGGGCTGGGCAGCAGGATCCGTGCCATCCAGGAGTCTGTCGGGAAGGTAGGTGCTGGGGCGGTGGGTGGGAGGGGAGGCTGGGGTCTGCAGGGGCTGTGACCTTTCTCCAGGGCCTCAGTCTCCCCTCGTGGGTTCTTTGCTGGCTGCCTGAGCTCCTGTTGGGGGTGGGGCAGCAGGACTTGCTCCTAGGGGCTGGGATGGGAGTGACGCCGTCTGGGGCGGGGCCCGGGGAGGCTGATGAATAAAATGTGTCCCCCCCCCCCGCCATCCTCCAAGCAGAAGCACTGCCTGTTGGAGCTGGGCGCCCGGGGCGTGCGGGAACTGGTTCACAATGACATCTACCCCATCGTCATCCACGTGGAGGTCACCGAGAAGAACATCCGGGAAGTCAGGTGGGGCGGGGCCTGTGGAGCCCCCTCCCCTCCGGGTGCCGGCCCCCTGAGTCTCCCCGCGTCAGCTCTGACCGCTGCCCCGCTCTGCTCTCTCTGTAGGGGTCTGCTGGGCCGGCCGGGCTGGCGTGACTCGGAGCTGCTGCGGCAGTGCCGCGGCTCGGAGCAGGTGCTCTGGGGACTGCCTTGCTCCTGGGTGCAGGTGCCCGCCCACGCGTGGGCCCACGCCGAGGAGCTGGCCAAGGTGGTTCGCGGCCGCATCCTGCAGGAGCAGGCCCGCCTCGTGTGGGTGGAGCGTGGCAGCAGCCGCGGCTGTCAGAGCAGCAGCGAGGCCTGATGGAGGGACGGCTGCCGCCTGTGGCTTCCTCTCGCCCACAGAAGCTGCCAGCCTACGGGGAGCCCGGGGTCAGCCGTGGACCCTTGCACCGGCAGACGTGGGACCCCGGGCTCTGGGCCCTGAAATCTGAGTTGACCCGAGGCCCTGGGGAGCCTGTGGCACACAGGACCCCACACTTGCTGCTCTGTGTGGGCTGGGGCCTGACCTTGACCCTCACCATGGAGTTGAGTTCTCCCCCCGGTGCACAGGTTTGCACACACAAGTTCTCATGCAGGCTCAGGTTCAGTCCCTCCACTGAGTCCCCAGCCTGTTCCTGCCGGGGCCTGGAGCCTGGAGCCCAGAGCTCAGCACCACGTGGTTTCTGTTACGTATCTCGTGTGACCTGCGCACCGGCACTTCGGGGCTGCCTTCTCTCTGTCTGTGCCCCGTCTCCTCACCTCACTGGTGTGTCTGTGGTTCTTCCCTGTGCAAATGTCAAGCTCCTGGCCCGAGATACTCGGGCACTGACAGCCGTGTGTTCCCGGTGAGCACACGTCATGGTGTGCGCTCCCTGTCCCACCCCCAGACGCTCGGTGGTGTGTGGTTCACTCGCCGGTCTTTTCCACTGAGAACACTAAGGACCATTAAACTCCATTTGTCATAGACACCAGTGCCCTCCGCCTGCTGGTATCCCTGGCCCGGCGCCGCCTCGCTCCCCTCCTGTTTGTCCCCACCCCCACCCAGGCTGATCCCACCTTTCAGGTCCCTGCTTGCCCGTGGGGTCAGATTTCCCTCCTGACTTCCCACAGCCGCCCGCCATCTGTGCTGGCGTCGCCTTACCTGCCCGGGTGACGGGCGGAGGCCCCCAGATGGGCCACCCAGTGCTCAGCGCCCACCTGCGGCTGATCATCAAAGGGGCGTCCTGTGGAGCCGGGATGCTGAAGCCAGCAGGGCGTGGTCTGGCTTAAGGGGCCAGCCGCTGGGTGCAGGAGACCAAGGACAGACCCTCTGTGTGCACCTGAGTGCCTGGGGCAGCCCCCTCTCCCCAGCCCCCAAAGGACAATTGCCTCCAGTGGGAACAATCCAGGCAGCCTTACGGGAGGAGGTACCTTTTGGACCTGTGTGCCCGTGCTCAGGCAGCTGTCATCTGTCATAGTGATGAGCTTGGGTTTGGGGGGAGGGGTCCAAGAGCAGAAGCTCAGGGTCGAAGGGGGTGGGGCACGGCCAGCTGGGAAGTGGCAGGAAGTGAGGTGGACCTAGGAGTCCAGGGCGGGAGGGTCTCGGGGCTGGGCAGGCCCTGGGCGTGCCTGGAGGCCTGGTTTGGGGTTGGCTTCGTGGCTGAGCAGGGAGCAGGGCACGCGGGAGGAGTGGCTCTGGGCCTCCGCGCAGGGCAGGCCGTTAGCAAAGGGCCTGAGCTCCTGTGAGGGGCTCGGGGTGCTGGGTGGGAGGGGGGTGCGGGGCTGTGGTCTTGGAATCTGCTCCCAGCTGCCCTGCTGCCCCACCTCTGCTGCTGCTGGCCCTGCCTGAGCCCCACTTCCTGCCTGAAGCTTAATGTCCTTTGAAGCCGGGCTGAGACAGCACCTCCAGGAAGCCCAAGGACATGCAGGCCATGCCACGTTCTGCCTTGTGGCGGGACGGTGGGTCCGTGTGACTGTCTCGGGATGTGAGCCCCCAGGCGTGGGGCCTGGGTCAGGTTCATCTGGGCAAAGGGACCAGCTGTGTCTCAGATGGCCTTTCTGTGGGTGGTGGGAACCCGCCGCTCCCGTGTCGCCGTTTTACAGGTAAATGCCTAGACAGGCCCTGCCGGGATTTGAACCCCAGTCCGTAGGGCAAAGCTGGGGATATCAGAGCAGCGACCGGGCCGTGGCAGAGGGACTCACGATGGCAGTGGCGGCGGCGGTGGGGGCTCTTCTTCCCCTACTGTCCCGAGTGAGGGCTGGGCCGCAGCGGGCACGGTTCAGTTCACCAGCTGTTTGGTACTTTCTTGTGTTTAATGAGCAAATGTTTACTGAACTACCGAGTGCCAGAAGCTCTTCTAGGCCTGGTGGGGTTGGCGTTCAGTGATTTCACACACACGGGACGCTGGATGATGAGGAAGCAGGACAGGGTGGGGTGCTGGGGGGGCCAGGCCTGGGGCGGGAAGGGGGGGAGAGGGGCTGCCATTCTTGAAAAAGTGACCAAGGAAGGCCTCAAGAGCACAGAGGGGCCGGGGTCTCTAGGGAAAGGGCGCTGGGGCGAGAACAGCAGGTGCAAGTGTCCTGAGACAGGCAGGTGCTGGGAATAGCCAGGAGCCTGGAACTCCATCCGGGTCTCCCAGACAGGCGTATGGGCCCAAGCCCTTGAGCCGTCTTCCACTGCTTTTCCAGGTGGATTAGCAGGGAGCCAGGACTTGCCGGCATCCTGATAGGATTCCGGCGTTGAAGATGGTGGCTGGACCTGCTGCACCTGACTTCTTTCTGATGGAAATGGGAGCCAGGGCAGGGGTCAAGCAGAGGGGGAGGAGTGAGTGAGCTCGTGCAAAACCCGGCCGAGGCGGTGACTGCAGGATGCTCTGCCCGGCCACTGGCCTGGCTGGGAGAGGGGCGGCTCTGGGGGCTGCCCAGCGGGATGGGCACGGAGTGGGCAGGTGCCTCCGGGGACCCTGTAGGCCAGGCGAGGACCAGATGCCTGGGCTCCAGCCGGCTGTGCCTAATCAGCTGAGGTCATTCTGTGCCCCTGAGCCCAACATCTTCACTATAACCCAGACTGACCTGAGCAGGCCACTGTGGGAGCCCTAGAGGATGGGAGGGGCCACCAGGGAAGGCTTCTTGGAGGCGGGGGCCCCTGAGCTGAGCTTGAAAGTCTAGAATTCAGCCTTGCAGAGGGACGGCGGGGAGGATGGGGAGGGCATCCTGGAGGAGGAGGAGTGAGCACAAGCCGGGTATGTGTGAGTGTGGAGTGAGCCAAGCTGACAGGTCCCAGGTGGGGCGGGGTCAGGCTGGAGGGTCTCGCGTTGTCACCACCGCAGCCGCAGAGCCCAGCCTGTGCCTTCAGCAGGTGTCTCCTCTTCTGCCACCTCTGGGGCTCCCTGGGTCTGGCCCCGCCCCTCGGGCTGAGGCAGGGGCGGGGCCGGGCAGCCCCGGAGCCGGCGGTGGGGAGGGCAGCGGGCAGCCGGAGCAGGTGGAGGGCTGGCGGCCGGCTGCCATGGCTCAGCCTCCGCGGCAGCCAGAGCCCCCACTCCCGCCTCTCCCCTCCCCGCCTGCCCCCGATGCCCACCAGGCTTTTGCATCTGCTGGGGCCCCCGCCTGACCAGCCTCCCCTCGCCTGGGGTTGGGGTTTGGGGGCCGAGGCCAATGCAGTGCCGGCTCCTCCGGGGCCTGGCGGCAGCTCTCCTGAGCCTCCTGTGCGTGTGGCTCCTGGTCCTGCGCTTCCTCTCGGGTGGGTCTCCCCAGGGGGGACAGGAGGCCCCCGGGCTGAGCGCGCCGAGCCCTGGGCCCCGGCCTCTGCAGCTGCCTGATGTCTTCATCGCGGTCAAGACCACCCGGGCCTTCCACCGCTCGCGCCTGGAGCTGCTGCTGGACACGTGGGTCTCCAGGACCAGGCGACAGGTGACAAGTGGGCGGCTCTGGGAGTGGCCCCTGGCTGGAAGGGCTCAGGGGCCTTTCTGTGGGGCTGGGGACCCTGGCCACCTCCAGGGGCAAGCTGCCCTGCGCTGCCCCCCCGGGGCTCATCTTCCCATGCCAGGAGTGCAGCAGGGGCACCGCGTCCCCTCTCTGGGGGCTGGGCTGGGCCTCTGCCCCGGGCTCCTGGGTCCCCCCTGGGTCCCTGCCTCCCCGGCTGCTGCAGTGGGGTCCCCACTCCTGCCCGCCTTGGCCCAGCCCCGCATCAGGGGCAGTGGTGGGTGCTGGACAGCTGGGGTGGAGGCCGCAGAGAGGCCAGGCGGTCCTCGCCCAGGCCTAGGCGCTGTCCTGCCCTGGTTCTGGGTGGCCGTGGAGGGAGGGCGAGGTGGGGCCTGCTGGGGGTCGCACCTGCTCTGGCTGCCCACATGCTGCAATGGGGATGTGCCATCTCACCTCCTGTGCTCACTTCCTGTGGGGCTGAGGGAGCAGGGTGGGGGGTGCAGGGAGCCTGAGCTGCGAGGCTGGGTGTGTGCACATGTGTGTGTGTGTGTGGGCACAGGCGCTCACACAGGGGCTGGTGTGTGTCAGATGCGTCCCTGTAGGAGGCCCATGGGGCTCACTGGCGCCCAGCTTAGGCCTTTTGCCCATAAGCTGTGCCTTCCAGCCCTGCCCGCCCCCCGGCTCCCAGGTCCTCCCTGGGCTGTCAGTGATGTGGGGGTGTTGGGACCACTACCGGGGGCGTGGCAGGAAGACCTCCAACGCACTGCTGTCCCCACTTGGGCGGCTGGCTCAGAGGGAGGAAGTGACCGGGAGCCCAGGAGGGGAAGTGCTGCCTGGGGGCCCCCCACCCTCCCCAGCCCCCATAGTGGGGAGAGGGCGTCCTGGTCCTGACGCTGACCCCTTTCTCTAAGGAATGACCCTCTTCCGGTCGGGACTCCTGTACCCAGCGCCCCACACAGCTCTCATCTTGGGGAGATCCTGCTCCCTGCACACCCCTCCGGCCCCCACCCCCCCATCCCGCGGAAGCCGCCGAGGCCCGCCCTCCCCACAGGCTTCCTGTTTATGGCCTTGTGTCTGCAGCGTGGGCTCACGTGGCCCCAGGCCCTTCCTGTCTGTCTTGATCGCAGCGGGGGTGCCCTTGTTCCAGGGAGTAGGACCTGCAAGTGCCCCTCCCGAGGGCTGGCGGGCAGAGCCCACGTGTCAGCTGGGGTCCTTTCTCCTCTGGCCCGGTCACCAGGGCCGGAACGGTTTTAGGGTCTTGGGGGGGGGCGGCTGGGTGGTGCTAGGCTGACAGGAGAGGCCAGCAGCGATGCCCCTCTGTGTCCCAGGCTCAGTCCCAGATGCCAGCGGGGCAGCAGGGCTTGGGGCCAGGGATGCACACATCCACCTGCCAGACACCGGCCTCGGGGTTCAGCCCCTGCCACAAGCCGGAGGGGTCGGCGTGGCTGTTCTGGTTTTCCATAGGAGGAACCTGAGCCGGAGGCAGGAGAGCGGGGAGGCGTGGGAGGCAGGCAGGGTGCTCAGAGGGGGAGGGGGGGGCAGACCGGGAGACACCCCTCGCCAGGCAGCATCCCTCAACCTCGGGCTCATTGCTCTTTGTGCCCTTGGCTCTTCCTCTTTCGGCTCTCGATTTCCCCATCTGCATGGGGCAGGCGGAGCTGGTTAACTCTGGGCCGCCTCCCCACAGCCGCCATTCCCGGCCCGTTAACTTGGGGGATGGCAGGTGGGCTCGTGTGCAGCCTTTGTCCCCGGCCGAGGGGGCGTGTGCTGTGTTTTGTGCTCCTCGGGCTGGGCTGGTGATGGGGCGCCTTTCTCTTCTCTGTAGTCCCCTGGTGGCCGGGCCCCACGGCCCCTCCCCTGCAGCAGCTGCTCCCCGGCCACCCCTCCCCGCCCCGGCAGGCTGCTGGTGCCTTTGTCTGTGCCAGGCCTGTGCAGTCGGACCCATCGGCAGGGCCCCCTTCTTACCCGGGGAGGACCCAGCGCTCCACACCCTGTGCCCGCCTCAGCATTCCCAGGACCTGACACCCCCAGCCTCCCGGGCCCTCTCCTGGTCCTGGGGTGCCCTGCTTTGCCTCCCCAAACCCCATTTATTTGGGCTTCCCAGTTCTTCATCCACAAACATTTCCAAACCCATTTGGCCCTGTCTTGAGAGAGCCGATGACCCAGTAGCTGCTTGGAGCCCGAGTCTTCCAGGGCGCACGGTGAGAGCGGTCTGACTCCTCCCACAGCTGAGAGGGGCTGTGCTGAAGACAGACTGGGGGGCGGGCAGGGCGGGACAGGCAGGAGGCCAGGGTGGGCACCTGAGTAAAGCAGGCAGGAGCGGTCCTGTGGGCTGGCCCGGGTGGGCCTGTGGGAGGGACTGGCTCTCAGGGGCTCGAGGGTTGGCTGGACAGCTGGGGTGCGCAGGGCGAGAAAGAGTGGCGGTGTAGGGGAGTACCTGGTTCTGGGTACCAGGAGGGCGGCGCTGTGAGGGAGGCAGTGAGGGGCTCAGTCGCGATGCCAGGAGCTGTGGCAGAGCGCGTGGGGGCCTGGCTGCAGGGCATTTGGCAGCATGGAGCTGGGGGGTGGGGTGGAAGGAGGCCAGGGCAGGTGCACAGGTCAGCTGCCAGCTTCCTGTGGGCCACACGGCCAAGGGAGTGAGCGGGACGCAGGGGGACCAGGGCCTGGGCTGGGGCCGCCACCACCCCACGGGGATGCAGGGTCTCCAGCGTCAGCAACAGCGGCTGCTGGGAGACAGACTCAGAGGGTGGAGCCTGCCCTGGCCTCCCTGAGCGACGGCCTGGTGCTGCGCAAGGAGATGGATGGGACCTGCGGTCTCCGGGCGGGAGACACCCAGGGGTCAGTTTCCAAAGCCCATGGTTGCTGGCACCACGGGAGGAACCCACGGGAGGAGAGGCTGATGTGGCTGAAGGGGTGTTAGGGGAGGCTTCCTGGAGGAGGGGGTGCCCGGGCTGGGGGTTAGAGGCTGGGAGGAGGGCACAGCATGTGCGGAGGCTGAGCGAGGGGGAGTGATGTGGCACAGGCTCTGAGCGGAAAGAACTGGGGCTGAGGGGAGCCTGGGCCGGGGCTGTGTCCCCAGGCACACCCAGGAGGCGGGGCCGCCGAGGCTCAGTCACAGGGGAGGGGAGGGGCTCTGAGTCTCTTCCGATTCGGGTCCTGCCGGGCAAACAGGCTGAGGGACCGGCCCTGACAATGACCCACTCAGGAGAGGACTGGTGGCCGTGGGCACTGGGAGACGGGCCCGGTTCCCTCCTGCCACATCCAGGGGCCAACCCTGGCTTCCAGCCTCCTGGTCTCCTCTCCCTGGCTTCGCTGTCAACTCCAACCTGTTCTTTTACTCTCTTGTTTCACTCTGAAATCCCCTATTTTACAGATGGGTAAACCGAGGCTCATGACAGGGGCTGCTCTGATCCAAATGGCCAGTTTCTGGACAGAAGGCAGATGAGCAAAACAAGGACCGGGCTGGGCTGTGGGGCGGCTCCAGTCAGGGCTAGCAGAGTTGGGGGCTGTGAACAGACGGGGTGCTTTCTCTTTGGTCCTCGGTTAGGAGGGGTTCACAGCTGCCCCAGGCTTGGGGAAGCCCCGGAAGGGCCTCAGGTAACCTAGCGGACGAGAGGATGGCTCGGGCAGGCAGGGCCCTGCGCACGCTGGGCTGGCCCCGCATGCAGGGTCTGTGCACCAGCTGTCTTGCAGGGGAACCATTTGGGTGTCTGCAGCATCATTCGCCGGCCACGCAAAATGATCACCTAGAAAGTCAGCCTGCTGCAGATCTGGTGCCTTGCAAGTCTGTGGCTGTGGGGGCAGGGCCTGACACTGCTGCACGCTCCCCTGCCCCTGGTCCAGGGCGGGAGGCGGTGGGAAGAGGGCCGAGGCCGTGGCTCCCGGGCTGCAATCCCACCGTGTACTCGCCAAGCTCGGGCTGCCACTTCGCCTCAGTTTTGTCATCTGTGAAAGGGATAGATCATGCCGTCTGCCCCACCAGGGTCTCTGGGAATCAGGCGTGCAAAAGCACCCGCTGGGGGCGTGTCCAGGCTGGGAGAGCCGGAGTGGGCACATGTACTGTGCAGGGGTTTGTGTGGCCAGCAGCGCGTGACCGTCCCCCTGAGTGTGGCAGGGCCCCCGCGGTGGGTGGGGCTTCTCACCGAGTCTGGAGAGGCCGAGGGCGACTGTGACATGTGCGTTGGATGGCAGGGGGTGTGGTTTTGCTGAGTGTGTGTGCTGCTCTGTGTGTGTGTGTGTGTGAGGTGGGACAGGTGCACACCCTGAGTGTATGTTGTGTGTGTGGTGTATGTTGTCCCCAAGGAAAGCATGACCAAGAGAGGCGTGTGTCTGTCCCCTTGGACAAGTGGTCTGCCCGGGGCGTGGCCACGGCGGGCTGCGCGTGGGCCTGGGGCTGCCCTTGGCACAGCTGAGACCTGACCCCCCCTTGCTTCCCAGACGTTCGTCTTCACCGACAGCCCAGACGAAGGCCTCCGGGAGAGACTGGGTAACTCGGGGCGGCCCTGCGGGGGTGGGAACCACTTGGCTTTTCCCAGAGAAAGCCAGGGTGGCTGTGCCCTGGCCTGGGCGCCTCCCTTGGGAAGTTCGTGGGGTTGGGCGGGACCAGGTCTTGGATGCCGGGCCCCGGTTCAGCCTACTGACCGCAGGCTCCATGGCCCCAGCATGCCAGTTCTTTGCCAGCCTCCATCGCACTGGGTGGAAGGTGGCAGTGGGTGGGCTGCTCTGGGCTCTGCGGTCCCACCTTGGCCTGCATGGGCACAGGCTCAGGGCTGTGGGGAGGAGCTGCCCGGGGTCCCCTGACCACCACTCCTCGCTTCTCCAGGCTCCCACCTCGTGGTCACCAACTGCTCCACCGAGCACAGCCACCCCGCCCTGTCCTGCAAGATGGCTGCCGAGCTGGACGCCTTCGTGACCAGCGGGCGCAGGTGCACGGCCTGGGTCTGCGGCGGCTGGGCGGGGTGGGGACAGTGGCCTTTGCCTGGGGCCACCTCCTCAGGTGAGTCCTGGGCAGGAAGTGGCCCTGCCCGGGAGTAGAGGCCCTGGGGTCTGAGTCCCACCACCGTCGCCCACCCCGCTCAGCAGTCAGGTGCAGGCAGCCAGTAGACCCGCGGGTTCAGACCCTGCCCGCTCCTCCGTTCCCAGCCCGCCCTGTCACTGTGGACCGACGGGGGGCGGGGCTTAGAGCAGGCCCCGCTGCCTTCCCCCAGGCCCCCGCCCGCGGCTCACTGCCCCCCCCCCCCACTACAGGTGGTTCTGCCACGTGGATGACGACAACTACGTCAACCCGCGGGCTCTGCTGCAGCTGCTGAACAGCTTCCCGCAGTCCCGCGACGTCTACGTGGGCCGGCCCAGCCTCAACCGGCCCATCCACGCCTCGGAGCCGCAGCCGCACAACCGCTCGGTCGGTGCCCGCCGTCCCGCTTTACCCATTCATTAGTCATCAGCCCGGGGAGGGGCGGGGCCGGCCTGGGGGCGGAGCCGGTGGAGAGGTAGGGGCGGGTTCTGCCTTGCAGGTTTGGGCTCCTTCTCTGGATTTGGGCCTCGGGCTGCCCCTCCGTGCAGTGCGGAGATTGGGGTAACCCAGCTAAGGCAGAGAGGGGCGCGCAGGAAGGCCTCAGTCCGCCAGGAGCAGTGGGTCCCCCAGGTGAGCGCAGGTGGCTCCTGTGCCACCGAGCACGTGGGTAGTTTGCTAAGGCTCTGGACGGCTGTGGGCCAGGTGGCGAACTGAGGTGCTCTGAGCCTAAGGGAGACTTTCCCCTCTGCCCACCGTTCACCAGCGGCCCCAGCACAGAGCCCAGCACCTGCTACATCTCCACACCTGGCTGGGTGCTGATCAGACATGCCAAATTTAGAACACACACGAGCCAAGAGCTGGGTAAATCAGCTGCACAGTGGAGCAGTGCCTAGCTAGGGACGTCCTCGGTGTCGCGCAGTCTGCCCCTCCCCGCGTCCGCGGGACCCACCGAGCGTCAGGTGGGCGGGTGGCCCAGGCCCCTGGGGCTCCCCTGGCCCCAGGGAAGAGGCAGCTGAGGAGGTGGCCCCTCTGCAGGCAGCACCTGGCGCAGGAGCCGGGCGTGCCACGGGGCTCGCTCTCCCTCCCCGCCGCACCATCTGCTTCACCAGAGAAACCTGGAGCGGAAAATGCGAAGCCTTAATTATCAGCAGCTCCGCGGCGTCTGAGCACTAATTAAACCTTCCTGAGCCGTGCCTGGGGAGCCGGGGTCTCGGCGTCTCCATGGCACCCCTGGCCACGCAGCTGGCGCGAGCAGTTTGCTTTAGGGGTTGAGAACAACTCCACTCTGGAGCCTGGCTCCCTGGTTCACACACAGCCCTGCCACCCCCTGGCTTTGTGACCTTAATCCAGGTCACCTGACCTCGGTGCCTCAGTTTCCTCATCTGTGAAATGGGTGACCACAGCCCCCGACCACCCTGGCACAAAGAAAGGGCTGAGGTCATGTATAAGCCCTGGAAGGCAGCTGGCCCGTGAGAGGCGCTGGTAACTATCAGCAGTCAGGACCGGACTTCAGGCCCAAGTCACACCTTTCCCACGCGGGTTCTGTGCCCTCCCCAGCACCCTGCTAGGCCCCCAAAAGGAGGATCTCGGGACTCTTCCTGGGGCACCACAGAAGCCCACAGTGCCCCAGCATGTTCAGGCCCTGGGGTGCCCCAGGGCGAGATGGCAAAGTGACCTTGCTTCTCCGTGCCTTGGTCGCCCCACCTGGGCGTGGCCCTCAGCCCAGCGGGGCCCTCGCTCATAGAGCCGTGGGTGCTGCTGTGGGGCCCGGGGGCCGAAGCTGCAGCTCGTGAGGCAGTGTCCGCTGGACGCCTCCTGTGTATCGGGCCCCCAGTAGCCCTTTCGCTCCGCCTCGCTGAGCCCTGCCCTTTCTCTACAGGGCGCGTTTCTAGAAGCCGGCTAGTTGGTGGGGGAGGACACCTCGGGGCTGGGGAGCCACTGGACTTCAGAAGTGGGCGGATATGCTCACAAGTGCCAGCTCCGAGGCCCCGGGAGGGGAAGTGACTTCCTCAGGGTCACACAGGGTGCAGCGGGGGAGGCAGGGGCTGGGACGTGGGGCTCCCAGCTCCCCCCACCCCTGCCAGGGCTCTGCTCACTGCTGCCTTGTGGGAGAGAGCTCAGACTCTTGATGCAACTGCATCCACTGGGCGCTAACTGTGTGCTTGGGAGAACTCAACCCTGGGCACTTGTTAGAGACAGGGCAGCTGGAAGGGTGCGGGTTTCCCAGCAGCCGTAGAGGCATGCGGGGGTGAATTAATAGAACCTGGGCTGTGGCCACAGTGGGCGGGGGCAGAAAGTGGTTTCAACCAGAAAGATGCTATCGATGGAGACCTCAAGGGGCTCGCTGGAGCCCGGCGCCCACAGGCCTGTCGGTCCTCTCTTCCTCGAAGAAAGGTGCCCTCCTCTCCTTGTGGGGAAAAGCTGCTCGGTCCCAGGTGCTGGCCTCAGGCTTGGCCACCCTGTAGAGAGCACCTGCTCCTTGCAGTTAGCAGGCTCAGGGAAGGACTCTGATTGGCTGGCCTAAGTCATGAGCCCACGGCTGGGCCAATCACTGGGTCAAGGGGCGTGGCCTTGTGATCTCTCATTCCCAGACCCCTGCCTTGCCTCTGTGGGTAGGGGCTGTGCTGGGGCGTCCCTCCCAGACCTGCTGGAGGGAGGTAGAGACGTTTCTCCGGGCAGGGGGAGGGAGTGCTGGGTGGGTGGAGCGACACATGCCCCCTTTGCCAGAATCCACGTGAACCTGGGTCTGATCAGCCACCTTCGCCCTCATAATTACCTGGGTGACGTTGGGCCTCGGTTTCCCTTTGTCTAAAATGGGCATCCTGAGGCCAGGCCGGAGCAGGACGCTGGAGAGGAGACGTGAACTCCAGCACTTTTGAGCCCTGCTGGCTGGGGTGAGGGGTGGCCTGGTTGTCCCGCCACGGTGCCCCCTTCACCCTGCTCCTCGGTCCTCCTCTCCCACAGAGGCTGGTCCAGTTCTGGTTCGCCACAGGGGGCGCTGGCTTCTGTATCAACCGCAGGCTGGCTTTGAAGATGGCCCCGTGGGCCAGGTGAGCCGGGACCCGGGTGCGGGCAGCAGGTGCATGGTGGACGTGGTGGCGGTGGTGGGGGGCTCTGCAGCAGGGGGCTCGGGTGAATCCGCCCTCACCCATCCTGTGGGCTGGCTACTGGTGAGCCGCCGCTGCCAACCCGCCACCCAGCCCTGGGAGTGGGGGCGGCGCCTGGGCCAGGGCCTTCCTCCTTCTGGCGAGCTGCGTCACCCTGTCAGTCAACGGGTCTGATGGTACAACGGCCGGGGTGTCGTAAGGGTTCCCTGAGCAAACGTCTGGGCTGGCCCCTGGTGCGAGCCAGGGCAGCGCTGGGTCCTCTTTGCTGCTGTCTTCTGACTGGGAGGTGAAGGCCAAGGCAGGGCCGTTCAGAGCACGGAGAAGGGCCTTCTAGTTGGGGAGAAGAGCGAAGGCTTCCTGGAAGAGGTGGTATTTGAGCTGGGGCGGCCCTGGAGTTCCCCGATGAGCAGGATCTGAAGGGGAGGGGCCCGGCTGCCTGAGCCTCCCCAGCTGTTCTCACTGACGTCAGCGGCACTGCCTGGAATTTAGGGTCGGCTGGAAGCCAGGCCTCTGATTTGTGGAGAACCTCGCAACACCCGGGGCGGGGAGGGGAGAAGGAGCCGAGGCACCCAGAGGCGAAGCAGGTGCAAGGTCACCCGGCCGCTGGATTTAGCTTCAGTTCCTGTGAGCTCCGCCACTACCCCCAGCCTGTCCTGCCTTGCCCTGGGCGGGGGGTGGGGGTGGGGGTTTCCTGGGCTGTAGTGGGGTGGGCACACGGTCCTAGTGCGTCTACAGCAGGTGCAGACCACAGCCAGGGTGCTCTCTGTGCTGGGGCGCCCCACCCAGGCTCCTGCCTACCTCTGCGAATTAGAAAAAGCTCCCGCTCCCCACAGGTGCGGGCGTGCAGCCTGGTGGGTGGGTGGGGAGTGCAGGGCCGTGATTAGCCCCATTTCCCAGGGGAGGGCACTGAGGCTCCCCAAGGCCCGAGGGCCTACAGGACAGAGGCAGGAACTGGATCGAGGGCTCTACTGTCAGCACCCCCCCCCACCTCCGAGGGTCCTCTGGGCGGCAGCTGATGCTGGCTGCTCGCTCTGTCCCTCTGTCCATCAGCGGCTCCCGCTTCATGGACACGTCTGCTCTCATCCGGCTGCCGGACGACTGTACTGTGGGCTACATCGTGGAGCGCAAGCTGGGCGGCCGCCTGCAGCCCAGCCCCCTCTTCCACTCCCACCTGGAGACCCTGCAGCTGCTGGGGGCGGCCCAGCTCCTGGAGCAGGTGAGCCGGGCTCTGCGGGGTGGCTGTGAGGAAGGGAAGGTGGGGTCTCCTGCACCCGCCCTCCTGGCATTTGAAGTCAACCTGGAGCCCTGGATTGTGCGGCCCCGGTGGGGAAACTGAGGCCTCCGTGACCAGGGACCTGTTGGGGCAGAGTGACCCAGCCCTCTGCACTAGCCGCCCCCCATGTATTCACACTGGTGGCGCTAGAAGTCCCTGCACAGAGGAGGAGGAGCCGTCTCAGCTCCCGGCCCTGCCTCTGGGCCTCCCCCCCCACCCCCCCGGAACCATGCCCTTCCCGGTTGTCCCTGGCATTGCTTTTCCTGCTAACCCTGGGGCTGCTGGGAGGGAGGTCGGTCTCAGGAGGCTCCGACCTCCTGGCGGGGCAGACTGGCTCTGCCCCATAGCCGCTACCCTCAGCTGTGTGCGTGTGGGGGGCTGGGGTCTTCTCTCAGACCCTTTTGGGTGCAAGTGACAGAAGCGCCACGTGGCTGTGAAACAGAAGCAGTACCGCGCTCACTGCCTGGAGCGGCGGGCAGGGCCTCGCAGGTCTGGTTCCACTTGGAGGTCGGATGGAGCTGCGGGACGCTGTGTGCGCCCCCTGGTGCTTGCCGTGTGCCTAGGCAGGCTCTCCCCCACTTGCCAGACCCCGGATTTCTGTCCCAGCACCGGATTTCTGTCCCAGCGCTGAGGGCTGGGGTCCCTGGGTCCGATGGCCTGGCCTGCGACCTGTCTCTGCCAGTGCCTGGAGCTGGGGTGCAGGGTCAGCCCCATCAGGACTACACGGCCTGAAGCCAGGAAAGGGGGCAGAGTTGGAGTGGCCCAAAGCAGGGTGCCCTAGCTGTCAGGGTGTCCTGAGCACCCACTGTGCCGGGCACCGCGGTGGGCAGCTCCCTTCTAGAACTCTCTGGCTCTTACAGGAGTGAGCTGAGGGCGGCGCAGCGGCCTGCGGGGGCTGCAGGGCGCTGAGCGACCGGAGTCCTGTGACACTCGGGTCCCTGACTTCCCAGCGCGTCATAGTCACGCGGTCTACCATCCCCTCTCGAGTACTGTGGCCCCAGCACGTCAGTGCCGAGCTACTCTGTTCAGAGGCTCAGGACGAAAGCGCGCACGTACGCAGCACAGACACTGTTGTTCCAGACAGTTCTGACCCACGGTTGCGCAAATCTGTGGATGCAGAGGGCTGACTGCCATTATACCCATTCTACAGACAGGACAACTGATCCACAGAGCTGCACTGAGGCACACAGCTGCTGTAGGGCAGAGGGGGAAGGAGTCCTGGCTGAGCATCCCTTAAGCTCCTAGTCTTTTTTTTTTTTTTTTACGATGTATCTATTTGAAAGGCAGTGTGACACATGCACACACATGCACACATGCACACACACACATCTTTTCCATCCACTGGTTCACTCTCCAAATGGCCCCCAGTGGCCGGAGCTGGACCAATCCGAAGCCAGGAGCCAGGGGCTTCTTCCAGGTCTCCCGTGCGGGTGCAGGGGCCCAAGGACTTGGGCCATCACCTACTTCCCCCAGGGGCATTAGCAGGGAGCTGGACCGGAAGTGGAGCAGCCGGGACCTGAACTGGCTCCATCCGGGGCGCGGGTGTCACAGGGAGCGGCTTAACCCCCTGCGCTGCCCCGCGCTCAGCCGCCCCTCAGCTGAAGCTGCCTCCGTCCCGCTGCCGGGCGCATGGAGGCTGCACTGCGGGGTTGTCTGCGGGTCCCACAGGGAGTCTCAGAACCCCAGTCGGGTCCGGGTTCCCCCGGGGAGCGCAGTGGCCGATGGGAGGTGGGGGTGGAGCCCCTTGGGGCAGGGCGGGGCTCTTTGTGAGGCGGGATTGCGCATGTTGAGCAGGGTCTCTGCCTCCCCCTGCTCAGCTCTGCTCCTCTCTGCCAGGTCACCCTGAGCTACGGTGTCCTCGAGGGGAAGCTCAATGTCATTAGGCTGCAAGGCCCCTTCTCCCCGGAGGAGGACCCGTCCAGGTGAATCTGGGGGCGGGCTGGAAGATGGGAGGAGTGGGTGTTGGGTCCAGAGAACGGCCAGGGAGGAGGGCGATGGGCCAGCCTGGTGGATGACAGCATGGAGCTGGGCGTGGATTTCAGTCCTTACTTGCTCACTGGTTTGCTGTGTGACCTTAGGAAAGTATCTTGCCCTCTCTGGGCCTCGGTCTTCCTACTTGTAGCTCCGCAGGGCTCTTCCAGCCCTTATCCCTTGGGAGCCTGCAGGAGCCCCTGGAAGATGGAAAGGTCTGAGCTTGGAGGTGCTGGGGCAGTGCAGCCTCAGGCCCTGGCGGGGGTGGCGGGGGGGTTATCCTCTCCTCTTTGGGCTTTCCTAGGCAGGGAGTGGGTTGGGATGGCACCTTCCAGCTCGGCCCCCAACACGCCCTGGGAAGACTGTCGCCTGGGTGCACAGCCAGTGAGAGCAGAGCTGGGGCTCCAGCGCCCCCGTGGGACCCTCGCTGGCCTCCTGGTGCCTCTGGGATTCTGGGGGAGGCACATGGTCTCCGGCCCAGTGGTCTAGCCCCGGAACCGGCGCTTCAGCCCCTCCCGGGTGACAGCTGGCTTTGGCTCCTCCCCGGGGCAGTGGGTCCCATCTGTGGGCAGTGGGCTTGTCCGTCACCCCTCCCCCCATCTCTGCCCTTGGCAGTTAAGCATGGAAGGCCCGGGAGCTGCAGGAGGAGCTGCAGGGGCTGAGGGGGGCTGGGCGGGGAGGCAGGAGGCCGGGAGGGATGAGGTGAGCTGTGCTGAGGGCCCAAGACCTGTGCACAGGAAGTCGTGGGATGAGGGGTCCCGGCGAAGTGGGAGCTGTTGCCGGAGGGTGTGAGGTGGAGCCCTGGTTTTGACCGGGAGTGGTCAGGAAGGCCTCCCGGAGGAGGTGACATGGTGGACAACTCGGAGCACCTGAAGGAGCAGCCCCAGGGACCTGGGGAGGCAGGTGAACCCCAGGGGGACGGGACAGCACATGCAATGGTCCAGGGGCAGGGACCAGGGCCTGACCTGCCCAGGGGAGTAGAGGAAGTGGTGTAACCAGAAGGCGGCAGAGAGGAGAGAGCAGGGCCAAATGTGGCTGGGGAGGTGGCGGGGTCCTAGCGGGTTCTGCCTGGACTCTGGGTTTCCCTGGGCCCCTTTGGGGAGGTGTGTGTGGGGGGGTGCAGCTGGCAGCAGGCGAGCAGGGGCCAGGGACGCTGGCCGGCACCCCCAAGGCGCGGGCGTCCCCCAGCAGTGCTGCGCTCCTGGCCGGGCCGGTGACCAGGGCAGGTGTGGCGGTAACCGTCCTGTGTGTTTCTCGTCTCTGCAGGTTCCGCTCCCTCCACTGCCTCCTTTACCCAGAGACGCCTTGGTGTCCACAGCTGGCTGCGCAGTGAGCCCGGAGCTGCCCGCGGGGCCCGGCCGGCACTCACCCGCGAGGGCCCTGAGGGAGGCAGCCCCGGCGGGGCCCCTGGGTGCCGAGTCGGGCGGTCTAGGGGCCGGGGGTCTGGGGGATGGCCAGAGAGGCTCCTGCGGGCCTCAGGTGGCTGAACTGACCAGGAGCTGGGCTGGGATTGGGGGTCCTAACTCTAGAGTGTGATGTGGGGCCGTGGGTGGGCTCTGGCCTCTGTCCCCCAAGTCTCCAGGCCACCCAGTCACTGAGGGCGCCCAGGGGGAATCACAGCACATGGTGGGGCTGGGGGAGCAGCCTCCCCCCCACTGCTTACAACCCCAGGCGAGGGGTCCTCATGGGTGCTGCCCACTGGAACCACCCTTTCACTCATTTTCCCAGCCTCCCCGGCTGTTGGGGGCTACCGCGCAACCCTGCTCTGGCTGGTGGGAACTAAGCAAAGCCCTTGGGGGGCGATTTCTGGGGATGGATTTGAGTGCCAGACCTTACCTCCTACTGTGACTGTGGCTGTGATGGCTGGCTCTGGGGCAGCCACCTTGCTGCCATGGAGGAAAGACCCCGATGGCCCTCTGCAGCTGTGCCCCTCAGTGTCCGGTTCTGTAAGAAAATTAAACCCTTGTTCGTTCACGTCCGGTTGCAGCCCACTGACTGGCGCAGGCTCTGTGGCGCCCGGGTCACAGCGGTGGCCACTTTTGGTGCTGCGGTACCAAGGGCACCTGCTGCTGTAGAGGGCACAGTGGAGCCTGGCGCAGCAGGGGGGCTCAGTGAACAGTGGCTGCTGGTGGGCGTGGTATTCCCTTCAGCACGTCTGTGCATAAGGACATGTGTGTGTGTGTCACGTGTGTGTGTGCATGACGGATGCACGTGTGAGTGAGCGCGCTCCACGAACTGCCGGCGCGGGCACTGGCTCCTCCTCGTCTCTCCCCGCAGGCCTGGGTCGGGGGCTCTGAGGGTCACAGGAGGCAGGGTGGACACTTGGAGCTGGTGGACTCCGCCTTGGGGTGGGCAAGGCAGGGGCTGGATAAGTGCAAATGCCCTCAGACGGTGGGGCCCCACAGCGGTGGGCTGAATGGGTGCGGTGATGGAAGTGGGGTGCCAGGCCCGGTGGTGCATGGGGGAGGGTCTCTCGCTCACCCTGCATCAGGCCCAAGTGCTGGGGGAGGAAGGAGGAGAGACCCTTAGGGCCAAGGGGCCGGGCCCAGGCAGGCCGGGGGCTCCCTTCGTCCCTAGGCAGGGCCTCAGCCCATGCACATCTGTGTTAGAACCGCTGCGCCCTGGAGCCCAGCCCGGGTCTCCCAAGGAGGAACCCGCAGCCTGGAGACGCCGCGTGGGCCTGTGGCCATGCAGCCATCAGGTGCGGAGCCCAGCTGCTGCTTCCAAAGCCCCGTCCTCCCCAAGCTGACGCAAGGCTGGGATGCCAGCCCTAGGAGATGGCCCCTGGCTGGGCAGCCCCAACCCCGAAGGAGCCCCCAGCTGGGGGGCGGGGTGGGGCAGGCCGCAGCCCCCACGTGCTCCCCGCTCCCCACCGCCCGCCGGCCTGCTTTTAGAAACGGCTGGCAGATTTCTGGGTTGTTCCCGAAAGAGATCCTGAGGGTCGGGTGGAGGGAACAGGACTGGGCCATCTGCTGCCTCCATTGTCCCAGAATAGCTGGGGGTGGGGAGGGGGAGCGGAGTCAGCTCAGCCGAGTTGGGATGGAGGAGGGAGGGAGCCGGGTTAACCCTTTGTGGGTCTGTATGGGTGGGGATATGGCTGCCTGGGCCCCATGCCGGGGAGCTCCGCTGGGCCTCTGGGGCGTGGACTGGGAGCGGGGTTGCGGGGCTGATTTGGACCACCCCATCGTGGCATTGGGGTGTCCTTGGGTGGGCATCAGCAGGAGCTCTAGGTGCTGTATGGGGGCCCCAGCATGGGGCAGGGGGTCACGGGGGACTCCCCCTCTCCTCCCCGAGCCACCTTACCCCATGCTCCTGTATCTCCCGTGAGCCTGGCCTTGGGCAGCCAGCAAACAGCGCAGGCTCCTTACCCCGGGTCCCTCCTCACGGCAGCCCCCTCGCTGCGCCTGCAGGCCCCTCCCCCGGCTCACCAGCTCCTGTCACAGTCACAAGGCCCCCCTGCACCCCCGGCAGGCGCCAGGTTCTCTGCCAGCACCGGCTCTTCCCTCTCCCTGGAACGAGCGCCCCACCCACCGGGTCAGCGGTGAGGCCTGTTCTGTGGGACACGGCCTGGTTTCTTCAACAAGGCCAAGGGTGTCAGGAGGGGAGGGGGGGACAGGAAGAGAGAACCCCGCCCCCAGGTGCAGTGTAGGGACCCCCTTTAGAGCCCAGTGGGAAAGGTATGGGATTTTCACTGGAAAGGGGCCTGAGGGGGGCTTGAAGTTAGAAAAGCAAATGGGGGGCGGTTGTTGAATGGGCGGTGGTGACAATGTCATTCCTGCCATGTGAGCATGTATGTGCACGCATGTGTGTGAGCATGTGTGCACGTGTGAGCATGTGTGTGAGCATGTGCATGCGTGTGTGAGCATGTGTGTGCACACGTGTGCATGTGTGAGCAGTGCGTGCATGTGCGTGTGTGAGCAGGTGTGTGAGCATGTGTGTGCACATGTGTGTGCACATGTGTGCATTTGTGTGAGCATGTGCATGTGTGTGCATGTGTGAGCATGTGTGTGCGTGTGCATGTGTGTGAGCATGTGTGTGCGTGCGCATGTGTGCACGTGTGAGCATGTGTGTGCACATGTGTGCATGTGTGTGAGCGTGTGTGTGAGCGTGTGTGTGCACGTGCATGTGTGTGAGCAGTGCGTGCACATGCGTGCATGCGTGTGCATGTGCATGCATGTGTTTGTGATTCTCCATAACAGAAAGTGAACCACGGAAACCGGAGTCTGGCTGTTGCACTCCCCTCCCCGCCCCCTCCCCCCGCCCCACATTCAGGCCCAGAGAACATCTGTCTTCATCCAGCTCACTTCCTGCCCCCCCACGCCCAGTGCACGGCCGAGCCTGGGCTGGAGGCTCGCCCTGCCTGATTGGCGCTTGGCCGGTTGCCCTGTCTCCCGGAGGCCCAGCTGATGGCTCCTGGTTCTGCGCACTTGTCCGAGCTGCACCCAGCAGCACGCTCCCCTGGGCACAGTCCTGCCCACTGCCCGTCCTGCCCACTCCTCCTCCAGTGAGAACTTAGTGCTCACCTCCTCTGCGCGTGGGGATCTCAGATGCCACTCAGGGGCCCTGGGCACAAGTCCTGCCCGCAGGAGGGAGCTCCAACCCCGGCCCAGACTGCGTGGGAAATGCGGAACAGGATGAAGCCGCAGGACGGGGGGAGGGAGCACTAAGCCGTTGGGGCACGTGGGGGAGCACCAAGCAGGGTCACGAGGGGACGCTGATCCGGGTCTTAAGCCCTGGAGGGCAGCACTTGTTGTCCTGAACACAGGGCTGTGAGACCCTAAAGGAAGACCCGAGCGTGGGTCCTGCTAGCAATGACCGCTGTCTTCCACGCCACCTGTCTTGCCTTGCAGGAGGAAGGCGAGGTGTGTGGCTGGCAGGGGTCCACGCAAACAAGGGCACCCTACCTCCTTCCCTGCCGACCTCAGCTGCTGAGGGACTTGGCCCCAGCACTGCCCCCCGCCCAGAGCACAGACCCTGCAGAGGCAGCTGCCTGTTCCCCTGTGTCTCACCCGGGGCTGGGCACGCAGCAAGCTCTCCACAAACACCAGCTCGTGATGGCAGTGGGTGTCAAACTCAGGCCAGTAGCAAGCTGCCCATGTAGCATCACAGGAGCTTGGGGTTTGGGTCAAAACAGATTCCAGAACCTGCTGTGCGAAGAAGGGCCCCAGGGATCCTCTCTACCTGGCTGCCGGGGCGGTTACAGTTGTTGCCTGCTGGAGAATGGGATGCGGGTGAGAGGTGAGTTCAGCACCACGGACAGAGCCTGGCCCCGCCTCCCTCTCTGCCAGTTCCTGGGACTCCAGGGGCCAGGTGGCTCTGTGCGGGGGCTCAGGATCCAGCCCAGCCAGCACTCCAGGAGCAAGTTTCGGGGAGGCCCCTGGTCCTGCTGCCCCAGGGACAGCGCTGACTCCACACAGGGAGGGGCCTATGATAGACATCCCCTCGCTCTCTGTTATCGGTTGTAAGCGCCCCCGTACTGTGCAGGCAGCAAAGCGTGGAGCCTGAACCGTGATTACAGGTTAATCCTCCAGACATGGTGTGAGTACCCGCTGTGTCCAAGGGCTGTGCCAGCCGCCAAGGGGCGTGCAGGGATGAGAGGGACTCAGCTGCTGGCCCAGGCAACCTACAGCTTGTTGAACACGGTCTGTCGGTTGTTAGGAAGGAGAGTGGCTTGGAAGATAACCAGGCCTCTAGCCAGTGAGTGTGGATGCCAGGGGCAGGCATTGTGGCGTAGTGGGTTAAACTGCTGTTAATCGCATATCAGAGTGCAAGCTCAAGTCCCGGCTGCTCCTCTTGCAATCCATCTCCCTGCTTATGGGCCTGGGAAAGCAGCAGAAGATGGCGTCAGTACTTGGGCCCCTGCCACTCCTGTGGGAGACCCAGATAGGGTTCCTGGCTCCTGGCTTTATGCCGGCCCACACGTCACTCTTGCAGCCATCTGGGGAGTGAACCAGCAGATGGGAAACCTCTTTGCCCAGGGCTCTCACACGGGACGCGAGCATCATAGGCCACGGCTTCACCAGCTCCTCCTCAGCACTGGACCTGCACCTTTGCCGACATCCCGGGGCAAGAAGCTGGCCCTGAGCATGAGGCCCACTTGGTGTGCCGGCTGGTTTGCAGGAGACATTTATGTCGTCTAAATCTGCGTTACGTAATTCTGATCACTTTGAAATGGAATTCGAGTCAACTCATATAGTCAGGAGGTTACTGTTCCACGTGTCTGCATAACACACCACCGCGGAACTTAGTGGCTCCCAGCAGCAGCGGCACTGGGTTTGCTTGGGAGTCGGGGTTGGCAGGGCTCGGCGAGACCGCTGGCTTCTGCTGCCCTGGGTGTCTCGCGGGAGGCCCAGGCTGGGGTGGAGTCACCTGGAGGCTCTCCCGCCTGTCTGATGCCCCAAGGCTGGGCCTCCCGGGCATCACTTCCCACAGGACATTGCAGGGTCGCTGGCCACTTGCATGTTGGCTCAGGGCTGCAGCCAAGAGAGCGACGTGGAGGCTGGATCCCCCTTAGGGGCTGGCCTAGGAAGTCAGGCCGGTCACTTCATTCGAAGCTAGGGCCAAGATCGGGGCGATCTAGACTTCCTCCATTTTATTTTATTTTATTAAAGATTTATTTATTTATTTATTTATTTGTTTGTTTTTGACAGGCAGAGTTAGACAGTGAGAGAGAGAGAGAGACAGAGAGAAAGGTCTTCCTTTCGTTGGTTCATCCACCAAATGGCTGCTACGGCTGGCGTGATGTGCTGATCTGAAGCCAGGAGCCAGGTGCTTCTTCCTGGTCTCCCATGCGGGTGCAGGGCCCAAGCACTTGGGCCATCCTCCACTGCCCTCCCGGGCCACAGCAGAGAGCTGGACTGGACGAGGAGCGACCGGGACAGAATCCGGTGCCCCAACCGGGACTAGAACTTGGGGTGCCGGCGCCGCAGGTGGAGGCTTAGCCTAGTGAGCCGCGGCGCCTGCCAAAGATTTATTTATTTATTTGAAAGGCAGAGTTACAGAGAGACAGAGAGAGAGGGCTTCCATCTGCTGGTTCACCCCCTAGATGGCCACAATGGCCAGAGCTGCGCCGATTTGAAGCCAGAAGCTTCTTCTGGGTCTCCCATGCAGGCGCTGGGACCCAAGCACCTGGGCCATCTTCACTACTCCCTGGGTGCACGAGCAGAGTGCTGGATTGGAAGAACAGCAGGGACTCAAAGCAGTGCTCATGTGGATTACCGGTGTTGCAGGTGGTGGCTTAACCCGCTGTGCCACAATGCCGGCCCCCACGGTGTGAATTTTTAAAAACTGTGTTCAGTACAAATGACATAAGATTTTCCATTTAAACTATTTGAAGTGTACAATTCAGTGGTATTAATTTATTTTTAAAGTTAGCTATTTAATCATTTTCATTTATTTGAAAGATGGAGAAAGAGAGAGACCTTCCATTCTCTGGTTGACTCTCTATGTGCCAACGAAAGCCAGGTTGGGCCAGGCCTACCCAGGGGCCTGGAACTCAGTTAGGGTCCCCGACCTGGGTGGCAGGAACCCAAGTACTTGTGCCATCACCTGCCACCTCTCAGGGTGAGCAAGAGCAGAGAGTTGAATTGGAAGTGGAGCTGGGACTTGAACCCAGCCACTTGTGAGAATGGGGTGCACCAAGTGACAGCTGGGGCCAGTGGCTTTCATTTCATTCAGTGTGGCCCAAATATCAGCGCAGGTGTCGGAATGTTTCAGCAGAGTGTTTCCGGGGTGCATCCCTGCTGTGCGTATCTTCGCACCGCGTTCCTCTTCATGGCAGCATACTACTCCACTGCCCAGGCTCGCTGCATTTCATTTATCCGCTCACCCATCAGTAGACATTTGGGCTGTGACTGAGTCACGCTGCCCTCAGTGTCGGTGCCTGCATGTTTTGGTCCACTGCTGCTTTCTACTCTTTGGGGAGAATCTGCCCAAGTGGGACTGGGGGTCGATGGTGATTCTGTGTTTAAGGTTCTGGGGGAACTGCTACACTGTCACCCACAGCAGTTGTACAGCGAGTAAGGGGTCCAGCTTCTCCCCGGGGCCCAGCTTCTCCCCGTCCACACCAACACTTGCTCCTCTCTGTTTCTTTCGTGAAGATAATGCCACCATCGTGGGATGAAGCAGCTGCCCCCCGTCTGGTGATGCTGGGTGCCGTGGGCCATCTTTGCCTGCGTCTCTTCTTCGGAGACGTCCCCTCCGGTTTCCTTGCCCAGCTTTTGCTCGGGTTGTAAAGTCTTGGTTCTTTTTTACGACCGTGCAGTATTCCAAACTGGTGTGCCCGGCAGTGCCCTTTGTTCGCCTCTCTGGTTGTTCCGATCACACACACACTGCTCGCTTCCTCGCACACGTGCTGCCCTGCACACGTGGGAGAGCCGTGGAGGGCCAGTTCCTACCGCCGGGCTTGGTGTGGAAGGAGAAGGTGCGTTTGTCGTTGGGGTGGCTGCCGTCTGATCGCCCTGGGGTGCAGGGGGTGCAGGCCCCGCTGTGCACCATCAGCAGCTGTGTGAGAGAGCGAGGGTGACTTTTTTTTTTTTTTTTTTGGACAGGCAGAGTGGACAGTGAGTGAGAGAGAGAGAGAGAGAGAGAGAAAGGTCTTCCTTTTCTGTTGGTTCACCCTCCAATGGCCGCTGCAGCCGGCGCACCGTGCTGATCCAAAACCAGGAGCCAGGTGCTTCCTTCTGGTCTCCGATGCAGGTGCAGGGCCCAAGCACTTGGGCCATCCTCCACTGCACTCCCGGGCCACAGCAGAGAGCTGGACTGGAAGAGGAGCAACCGGGACAGAACCCAGCGCTCCGACCGGGACTAGAACTTGGGGTGCCGGTGCCGCAGGCAGAGGATTAGAGGCCTGACTTTAAAACCAGCGCATATGTTTCCAGCATTGTGCCAAAGACTTTGTCTTCCTTGGGGGATGCTAATCTGACATTTCCTAATACCAATTAAAAAATTGGCCTAACATTGCACCCTGTTAAGGGATTTGCAACTTAATTGCATTTGTTCATTAAACAGAATTAATATCCAATAACTTGCCATCAACAGAACTAATTTTGACCCTGTGCTATGACAAATCTACTTATGCTGTATGTTTTAAAAATCTGCTCAAAGCTAAAAAAAAAAAAAAAAACCTCCCACCAAAGCTATTATTTGAATACCAGTTGACTGATTAAAAAAAAATCAGACTCAATCACAATTTGTCTGCCCGTCTTTCCAAATGCTACAAAATGTGTTTTTCTCAATTCTTTCCCAGAGGGATCGCTATGAAAATTCATGACTGACAACTCTTTTTTCTTATGGAGAGTGTCTAACAGCGCCGGAGCAGCTCCCACAGCGTTCGGTGTCACAGCGCTTGTCGCCAGCCGCATAGTCCTTCAACTTGCATTGAGAAAGGAACTGAAAATCAGGAGGAGCAAGTCGGGGCCCCATTCCGGGAGGTAAACAGACCATAAGCACATGAACCGCACCCTATCAACACACGTTCAAGGTTAACTTAGCCAGTCTGTTTGCAGGGACAGTGAGCAGAGTCCCATAAAGGAGCTGATCCGTAAATAAAGTCAGGGCAGCCAATTCACACAGCCACCAGCGTGACCTCGTCCCACGCACCCATAACAGAGACGCGGGCCAGATAACGCAGGACGTGCCAGGTGAATGGGTGAGGCCACCTTACGCAGAGATATTAAAGCCACAGCAATGCATTCGCTTTATGCCGTGTGCCAGTCTGGAAGCAGCTCCCGTCTCTCCCCTTTCACGAAGCCTCGGTGTTGGTCTCGTCCAGGCCCCCCCCCGCCCCCGGCACCGGGGTCAGGCTTCTGGCTTGGCAGTTGACACAGTCGGGACACCCGCAGCCCGTCCTGGAGCGCCTGGGTTTGAGTCCCTGCTCTGCGCTTGATTCCAGCTCCCTGCTCGTGTAGAGCCTGGTAGGTAGCCGTGATGGCTCAAGAAGCCGGGTTCCCACTCCCTGTGTGGGAGACCCGGATGGAATTTCAGCCCCTGGCTTTGGCCTCAGCCCAGTCCTGGCCGGCGCAGGTATTTGGAGAGGGAACCAGCGGATGGGAACGAGCCGCTCCATAAAGTGGCAGCGAGGCCAGGCTCCTCCTTACCTGACATTCACACTGGTGCTGGCGGCTCTCCCCTGCTGCGGGGCCCTTGGGGACACACTGACTTCTCCCTGAGAGTCAGAGACAGAGTCGCCGAGGGATAAAGGTGCCCGGTGGTCCCTGTTGCAGCCGAGTCAGGGGTCTCCCTCTACGGTGCTCCCCCAAGCCTGCCTGATACCCGCTCCGTCCATTTCAGCGCTATCCTCTATCGGATACCTGCACAAGGCGCTGAGACTGTGTGTGGGCTAGTCACCTCCTGGTTTTCTTTACGCGGACATCTGTGGACCTAAAGGCTTAAAGTAGGAGATTATTAGAGAGGGACGGAGGCAGAAAGCTCCCATTCACTCCCACAGTGGCTGGGGCTGGGCTGAAGCTGAGGCTGGGATCTGGGAGCTCCATCCAGGTCTCCCATGGGAGTAGTAGGGACCCAATTACTTGAAACATCACTGCTGCCTTCCAGGTGCACAGGAACAGGAAGCTGGGGGAGGGGGCGGGGTGAGGAGCCAGAGCAGGGAATTCTGGGAAGTTACTTTGTATGTTACTTAGCAGTGTCTACACTGCTACCTGGAGGTTACTTTGTATGTCATCAGTGTTACACCTCCTTCTAGGAGGTAATGAATTCCTTCCTTCATTGACTCGCCCTTCCTTTCTTTGTACATCCCACAAGCCCGAGCCCCTTGGTAGTCCCTGCTCCACCTGGGCTCCCTCCCCTGCCCTCCGCTGACCACGTGCTGCTCACAGCCACCCCCCCCCCGCTGGAACAGGAGTGGAGCTGTCCCCAGCTTCTCCAGGCCCTGCAGAAGCCCCTCTCACAGACGGCTGAACTCCTCTTACCCAGCCAGGCCATGCTGGGGGCCTGCGTCCGGGGTGGGGGTACTATTACCACCTGGACAGCAGCTGGAGTCCCTCGGGCAGTTGCAGGCCAGCACCAGGAGGGGGCGCTCACGCCTCACTGCTGGTGTCACACCCAGCGCCAGGACAGCAACAAGGTGGGCCAGGCTATCCCCTTAGGACACCCCAGGTGCTGCTGGGGGGTGGGGGCGGGGACCAGGCCAGGCTTGGGAGGGCTCTTATTGGATAAAGAGGGGTGGCAGTGGGCCCCTTGCACTCTTATCCTTAGCGAGTCCTCCCCAGCCAGGAAAGCTGAGTACCAGGCTGGCCAAACAGGGTCAGCCGGGGACAGCAGCCATCAGTGGGAAAGTGCCACGCCCACGGGGAGTACCAGTCAGTGTGCCTGTGGCTGCACTCCACCTGTTCTCAGGGAGGGGAGAAGGGCAGAGTGCGGGGTCCAGGGGCGGGGACGCAGCTGATCTCCAGCTAGGAAGACCAGTTTGCACCCGCCCTTCCTTGCCCCGTGGGCCTGACTTCCCTGGAGTGAAACGGGTCTGGCAGCATCCCACCTGCCTGCCCCGGGAGCATGGCCAGGAAAGTGTGCCGTGAACAGGGCAGATGGCAGCGTAAGCGAATAGGAGACCATGAGGAGGCTGTGGCCTCCCGCTCTGGGGTTTGGGGTCCTCTGTGAGGTCCGCCTCAGCGCCCTGGCTGGCGCGGGCACCGGGGGTGGCCCTCGGGGGTAGGAAGATTCCTGGGGGGGCCTGAGCACTGTGGAAACGGGATGGGGGTGGGAAGAGGTGTGAGGAGGGAGCTGGGAGCTCCAGGGAAGAACCCCCACTCCGGACCGGGACCTCTGTGGCCGAAGGGCTGGGTGGGAGCATTTTGGGGCACCCCTGCCTGTGCTTGGGGGGCTGTCGAGGGCCTGGAGGATTCTGGGCAAATCTCTGGGTCTGTCGTGCCTTTGGGAGGGGAGTTTAGTGCGTGGCTGCCAGCAGCCCGAGCTCAGGAACACGTGTGTGTGTGCGTGTGCGTGTGCACGCGTGCCCAAGGTGTGTGTGTCACCACCGGCAGGTGCTCCATCTGCTGGGCTCAGCTTCCAGCCCCGCAGGGTTTCTGGGAGAGTCCGGCCGCGGGACAGAGGTGGCCGGAGCAGCTGGGGCTGGGGGTGGCGTAGCCTAGAAAGAGGCTTAAGCCCTGCAGCTGGGGTAAAGCGATTATCAGTGTGTGTGTGTGTGTGTGTGTGTGTGAGAGAGAGAGAGAGAGAGAGAGAGAGAGAGAGAGAGGCTGAGCACACAGCCTCTTCAGTTGCCCCCAGAGGGTCCAAAAACTCGGCCGTGGCTCCCCTCCCCCCACCACGATTCGCGCCCTGGGTGACCTGGGCCCCTGTGTTTGCTTCACAGAGCTGCGCTCCTGAATTCCGTCTCCTCCTCGGCCCTAATGTGCAGTGTCCATCCAGGTCAGGGGGAGAGGGTTTGGGACGCGGGGAGCTTTTGATGCTGCCCTGGTGACACGGACACACTGGGGCTCCCGACCTCGAGTCTGAGGGGGGAGTCGCCTGTCATCACCACTCATCTTTACCTGCATGGACCCAAGCGCAGGAAAAGCCCAGCCTGCTCCTCCCGCAGCCAGGGGGCCTCCGGGGTTGACGGTTATCAGGGCAGCCGAGCGGGGTCAGCCTTCTCGTCCCTGTGAGACGCACACAGGAGGAAGTAGGTTCTTACCGTGAGCACGGCATGACCAGCCAGTCCTTCGTGGCCCCACTGTGTGCCTGGCGCCACCACACCCTGTTCTTCCCAGGCCAGAGGCCCTCCCAGCCACCTTCCTACGTCCATTTTATAGACGGAGACTGGCACAAGGACCTTGGGGGGGAAGAGGGGAGGGAGGAGGGAGTGGTGAGCATGACTGGCACTGAGCAATCGAGGAAGGCTTCCTGGAGGAGATGGCTGCAAAGTTGGAATGGGCTTGAGGGCCGCTCAGGTGTGATGTCCGGGCCTTGGAGTCCAGAGGCTCTGGAGTCAGATCCTGTGCTACCGCTGCCTGCCTGCGCAAGGGGCTGCTTCCCAAACTCCTCTGGGGTTTTCACCCCCGGGCTCTGCCTGCCCTGCCCGCCCCCCTGAAGTGCTCGCCACCAAGCCAGCCGGCGGGGTCCGCTCAGCCCTGCCCTTGGCCGGTAATCAGAGCACTTGGGCCCTGGATCTGCACGGAGCGGCTGCTTTCGCTCCCACGGGGTTTTCCCAGCGCTGGTCTGGCTGTGGGTAAGGCGAACTCTGAAGGCCTCCCACGGTCGCCTTTGATATCCTTGGCCTCACAGCTCTCATCTTTCCCGCCAGGAAGCTGCTGAGCTCCAGGGACCTGCCTCGCTGGGATGGAATCCGCATGGTCCCCAAACCCTGCTGGTCCCCGGGGCTTCGCAGGCTGGCGATGGGAGGCCCAGGGTCATTCATGTTTCCTTGTCTGGCATCTGCTGCTTGGAGACCTGTAACTGGTGGGGACCGCGCAGTTCCCATGGGCATTGTGTGCTGCAGGGTCACCTGTGCAGACGGTCCCAGGGCCGCCCCGCCCCTCGCCGGGTGCTGGGAGCCGGGCCGCCTCTTCCCACGCCTCGCGCCCCTTCCCTCGCTGGTCAGCGTTGCTTTCTTCCTCTGGTGCTTCTTGGAGGTGGGAATTCCACTGCGTCTGCCCGCGCTCCTGGCTCAGCTCAGCCGCGAGACCGCGGGGATACCAGGGGGCAGGTGCTCCATTGCCCAGGCCTCAGTTTGTTTATCTGGAAAATGGAGAGAAAAGGGTTCCATGTCTGCTGGGTACTGGAGCTGCTTAAAAATCCTAGGGTGTGGCCAGCGCCGCAGCTCACTAGGCTAATTCTCCGTCTGTGGTGCCAGCACCCCATGTTCTAGTCCCGGTCTGGGCACTGGATTTTGTCCTGGTTGCTCCTCTTCCAGCCCAGCTCTCTGCTGTGGCCAGGGAGTGCAGTGGAGGATGGCCCAAGTGCTTGGGCCCTGCACCCGCATGGGAGACCAGGAAGAAGCACCTGGCTCCTAGCTTTGGATCAGCATGATGCGCCGGCCACAGTGGCCATTGGAGGGTGAACCAATGGAAAAGGAAGACCTTTCTCTCTCTCCCTCTCTCTCTCACTGTCTGCTCTGCCTGTCCAAAAATGAAAAAAAAAAAAAATCCTAGAGTGTGGCTGGGGCCGCAGCTCACTAAGCTAATCCTCTGCCTGCGGTGCCGGTACCCAGGGTTCTAGTCCTGGTTGGGGCACTGGTTCTGTCCCAGTTACTCCTCTTCCAGTCCAGCTCTCTGCTGTGTCCCGAGAGGGCAGCGGAGGATGGCCCAGGTCCTTGGGCCCTGCACCTGGGTGGGAGACCAGGAGAAAGCTCCTGTCTCCTGGCTTTGGATCGGTACAGCGCGCCAGCCGCGGTGGCCATTGGGGAGTGAACCAAAAGAAAAGGAAGACCTTTCTCTCTCTCTCTCTCTCTCTCTCTCTCTCTCTCACTGTCTAACTCTGCCTGTCAAAAAAAAAATCCTAGGGTGCCAGAACACCCCCCAACCCACTGTCTACTTTTACAAACTTTATTTACAGAGATTCCAACAGCCTTTAGTACAATGGCACAAGGTACTGTTTCATCCAACTCTCCCCTCCCACAAACCGTCACCCTCTGTAAAACGTTTGCGAAAGTTCAAACAAAAAGCTGGAAAGACACAGGATTTAAGGGGTGGTGTTGTGGCGCAGTGGATAAACCCTCTAGTGGTTTTTTTTTTTTCCCCTGAACAATTTTGAGAGTCTCATTTGGATGTCTGCAGCATTGTATGTCAACTAGAAGCTCAGGAGAGGGAGAGAGGAGGTGGGGAGGGGGAGAGGGCTGAGGGCACGGGTGCTCGGCGGTCGACACTTAATGCCTGCGCCCTGTGCCTCATGCCGTGGGTGCCACCACCTGATGCCCCTGTGTTCAGAAAGATGCCTTGAATATTCCAGGATGTGGCCAGGCAGATCTCAGGTGGCGGCCGTCTGGGGTCCGTGGGAGCTGCCGTCACCCGGTGGCCGTGGTGGGCTGGGCTGGTGTCCCAGGTGGCTCCTGGCAGGTGGTGGTGGTGTGAGTTTAGTGAGGGGCCCTCGTGCGGGACCCTGTGGTGGCCTGGACGTGGTGGCGGTGTGGTCCTCAGGGTGCGAGGTCTCTGCGCCCTTGGAGGAGCTCACCCCAAAGGCATTCAGGCAGATCTGGGAGGGCCACTGCGCTCTCTGGCGCTGGTGCCCTGCGGGCCATGAGCTGGGGCCATGACCGGCAGCAGCCCAGATCCCTGACCCGGGGCCGGGGCATGGGGCTGCCCCCTGGTGGACAATCAGCTTCCCGCACCGGGAAAGGCAGAGAGAGAATGTGAGAAGAGACAGAGAGACAGAGAGAGGGTGGTAGTGGGGGGACATCTTCGGTCTGCTGGTTCATTTCCCGAATGACTGCAACCACTAGGTCAGGACCAGGTTGAAGCCGGGAGCAATCTGGGTCTCCCACGGGGCGGGGGGCGGGGCGGGGGGGGGGGAAGCCACGTGCTTGCGCCATCCCTGCCGTGCCCAGGGCCTGCCCCAGGAATCTGTTCTTTACGGAGCCAGCCTGCCTCAGGTATCTCACCGCAGTAACACAGACGTCGGCCCCACCGAAATGCTGCTGTCAAAGGCGAGGCGGGCGCGTGCGGCTTTCACTGCGCCCGGCTTCTCCCCGTGTTGGCTGTTTATTTGTTCTCTGTGGTTTGTAAACAGTCTCGTCCTCTTCCTCTCTCTCGAGCAGCTCTAGGCTGCGTGGGCAGATTTGTGTCAACAGCTCCAGCGAGGCTGGGGCACCAGTGACACCGCGGGGCCCACCCCCAGGGCAGCTGAGACCGAGGCACAGCGTCTGGGGCTGGTGATTTGTCACTTGTCTCTTGGACGTCATGGGCATCTGGGAGGGAGGGAGGCAGAGAGGCTGGGGGCCCTCCGTGCAAAGGGGGTGCAGATGGCAGGGGGTGTACAGCAGGGTCTGCCTCACGTGTTTCTGTTAAGGATCGCCTCTCGTTGCAGACAACAGGGACTGGAAATGGCCCTGGCTTGGACCATCCAGGCTCTCCTCCCTCACATCGGGAGATGGGGGTGTGGGGTCGCTGAGGACCGTGATGACACTGAAAGGGACCCAACTCCTTCTGACCTTCAGTCCCCAGACTTAGCAAGGGGGTTCCAGCCCCAGAGTCACCGCATGACCCAAAAACAGCTGCAGGACCTCCGCCATCACCTCTAACTTTCAGTACAGGGCAGCCTAGGCTGGTCGGATGTTCTCTTCTCTCTCACCTAACACTGCGGTCGCCTTTCACTGGCCACTCCTGGCTGCCAGGGGGGCTGCAGACGGGCACCTTCAGGCCAGGCGTGTGGCCCCTGGGTGCAGGTTACTAGGGAAACATCTGCCCTGGTGTTGGGTCTCGAGCATCCCAAGGGGAAGCCCAGCTACTGTCCAGGGAGACCACACTGCCAGGCAGGGGAGGGGAAGGGGTCCCAGCCTGGGACCCAGCGTGGGGCTCTTTTCGTCCCTTCGTCTCCCACGGCACTTGTGGCCCAGGGGCAGGGCGTCTGGGGGACACACGGGAGCTCTGGGTCATTGTTTCAGTTTCTGTGTCTCTAACGGATGCTGAAGTCAAACATTTTTCATGCAGCCATTGGCCATTTGGATCTTCCTTCATGAGAAGTGCCTGTTCCTGTCTTTAGCCTACTTAAAAAAATTTTTTTTCTTATTGACTTGTGGGAGTTCTTTATATATGCTGGCTACTAGTTCTCTGTCAATCTGTGTGCTGGAAGGCACTGGAGAGTCTCTTCTGCAGCTGCGGATTGGCTCAGCTTTTGAGATTCTGAATGGAGTACACGTTCTTAATGAAATGAGGCCCAACCTGGCCCTTCCCCCTCTACGGCTGATACCTGCTGGAGAAAGCTTTGCTTGCCGAAGCACAGCCTGCTTAGCCAGCGTCCGCCTTGCCTCACCTCGCTGGGCTGCTCTCGGCTTCCTCTTCCCCATCACATCCGCCTCCCGATCCAGCGCTCCCAGCAGCGAGAGAAGGGAGGGGAGGGGCTGGGAGATCCGTGGTGAGCCCCACACCTCCCCAGGACAGACCCGCCTTCCTCCCTGGGGAGGGAGGATTTGGGCTTATGCTGGGCTGCAAGATTAAAGGCGGAGAGATTAAGAGATTACCTCCAGTCAGGAAGGCAAATGCCGCCTCTGCTCCCGGAGCCAGCGGGAGGAGGGGTGGATGAGGCCGCAGGAGCCACCTCCACCTCCAGGCCCCCCCCCCCCCCCCCGGGCTGCTGTCACTCACTCACCTCTCTGGGCCTCGGTTCCCAAGGTGGAGAGTGGGTGGGGGCGGCGTGGATCTGCAGGCACCAGCCAGGGCTTTCATGGGGCTCCCAGTGTGCAGCACCCCCCCACCCCCGCCAGCAGTCCCAGCTTGTGAGAGGCGCAGCCGGCCCCTCCCAGGCCTGCTCCGAGGCTGGGCAGCAGCAACACAGAGGGCCCCGTGGCACAGCCAAGGCGGGAGAGCACAGCCGCTCCTAGCTTAGCATTTAAGGAACACGCAGGTCCTACTACTCATCCCGCTTTGCACTCAGGGAGACCACAGCGGGCACAGAGAGGTGAAGCCGCTGGCCCGGGGTCACACAGCTCCTCTGTGGCAGAGCCCGGGCACGGACTGGGAGGCTGGCGGCCGAGACCGAACCAGCACGCGCCGCCCTGCCGGGCTTCGGATTCCGGGGCTGTGTATCCTCAGCCTTTTCAGCAACTCACAGCTTTCATCTCTGCTGGCCCCCACCGCCCATGCCTGGGAGCCCCTGACTCTCAAGGCCCTTTCAAGGCCCCGTGGGACTTGTGCCACCTGCCTCTGCTCCCTGCCTCCAGGGGCTCCTGGGACCCCCTGCTGCTGGGGCGGAGGGCAGCAGTGTGGAGACCAGAGCACCGGCTGGCGCAGGGATCCCTCCCGGGTCTCGGTTCATTTCTCATGATCCCCACCCAGAGGACCCTCCTGCCACCAGCGCTGGTGAAACTCCCAACCCCCCGCGCTGGAAATTGATCAAGGAGCAGCCAGGCCCAGATGAGGGGGCTGATTTATGGGGCAGCGCTGGGGAGCGGGAGCCAGCAGCCTGCGGCCTGGAGGGAGCCATCCATCACCGCTCCCAGGAGCACTGGCGCCCGGCTCTGCTGCCTGCGCACCTCCCCGCCCCCTCCCCTGCTCCCAGCCAGGGCGCCTTGCCTCCATGGTTTTGGGGTTCCAGCAGCACCTGCTTTCCATTTTTTTGAGAAAAGATTTGGAAGGCAGAGTGATGGGGGGGTGCAGAGAGAGAGAGAGAGAGAGGTTCTGTCCATTGGTTCAATCTCCCAATGCCCTCAACAGCCAGGACTGGGCCAGGCAGAAGCCATGAGCTGGGATCCTACATGGTCCATCCAAGGTCGTGCTTGGGCCCCCGTCCATTGCCTCCCAGGCGCGTTAGCAGGGACCTGGAATCAGAGGCAGAGTAGCTGGAACCAGGCGCTCTGAGAGGGGGTGCGGATGTCCCTGCAGTGCCACATCGCCTGCCCCGAGCACCCCCTTTCTTCCGCGGCTCTCAGGCCTCTGAGCAGGGGAAGAAGGACCCCCTGGCCGTGACCTTGGGCAGTCCCTTCTCTGGAGCTGTTTCCTCCTCCCTGAGACCTGGGCCCCAGCCCTGCCCTGCCAGCCCCACAGGCCGGTGGTGGAGGTGAAAGACGTGGCTGTGACCAGCAGAGGTCGGAGTGGGGACCTCGCCCCGCCCTGCTGTGCCCCTGCGCGGTGCTGGGCTGTCCGTGGGGAGGCGTGTGTGGCGCGTGTCTGCATTTGCACGCATGGGCCCGTGAATGCACTCGCGCCGTGAGCTGCAGCTCTGCCTCGCTCTCCCTCCGCCCCTGCCGGCTTGGAGGACCCCTGGGGGGGGGGTGTGGTCGGTGCTCATGCCCAGGCCCCATCCGGCTGGTTATTTATTGATTAATTCTGCTGCCAGCTGATGGATGCCAAGCCTGTGCCAGGCACAGGCCCTGAGCTGATTTACATAATTAAAAACCATCAGTAACAGAGCCAGGCCTCCACCGAATGCTTCCTCTGGCATGACAGCGGCTCGCCTCCCTCCTCCGCCCCGCCCTGTCCCCCGTACCTGGGGGCTCCTTCGCGTCTCCCACCCAGGCCTCGGCGCCGGCCCCCCGACGGCAAGGGCACCGACTGTGGGAGCGTGGAGCCCAGGGCTCTGAGGCTGCTGGTGGGGACCGCAGCTGCGATCCTCTCGCTCTCCGTGACCGTGACCGCGGTGAAGACGGCCCAGCGGGGTGGGGGATGGGTGCAGGAATCTGGACCAAAGGATGGAGGGCCTGAGACCCCGCGGGGCGGGTGTGGGGGTGGAATCCAGCCTCCCAGGGGACTCAGGACCGCTGAGGCCCCCCGGAGGGCGCCATGTCAGCCGCCTGGCAGTGTCCCCTTGATGTCCTCTGGGGTGACACAGGTGCCGGCTCATGAGCCTGAGCCCTTGCTTCCTGGTGGTGCGACCCTGGGAGAACGACTCGGCTGCCCTGGGCTGCACTCGCCTCACCTGCGGCGTGGGCCTTGGCGTGAGGATTCCTGGTGGCTGCACGGGACCCGGCGGAAGCAGAGACCTGCAGGGGACGGATGCAGATGCAGCTCCAGGCTCCCGGCTTCCGCCCAGCCTGGCCTCAGCCCCAACCCTAGCCCCAGCCATCGTGGCCATATCAGGAGTGAATCAGCAGACAGGAGATTTCTCCCTCCCTCCCTCCCTCCCTCCCTCCCTCCCTCCCTCCCTCCCTCCCTCCCTCCCTCTGTCACTCTGCCTTTCAAATAAACAAAACTTAAAAAATAAAATTAACAGTAGAACATAGGGTGGTGCAGGGACTATAGCAGTTCATTCAGAAATTAAACACAGGGGCGGCGCTGTGGTGCAGCGGGCAAAGCCACCACCTGTGGCGCCGGCATCCCATATGGGCGCCAGTTCATGTCCGGCTGCTCCACTTCCCATCCAGCTCTCTGCTATGGCCTGGGAAAGCAGCGGATGATGGTCCAAGTCCTTAGGCTCCTGCGCCCGCGTGGGAGACCCGGAAGAAGCTCCTGGCTTTGGACTGGCCCAGCCCTGCCTGTTGAGGCCATATGGGGAGTGAACCAGTGGATGGAATCTCTCTCTCTCTCTCTCTCTCTCTCTCTCTCTCTCTCTCTCTCTCTCTCCCTTTCAAATACATAGATAAATGAATCTGCAAGAGCAGGACATGATTAAAATGGTGACGTTTATGTTGTGTCTGTTCACAGTCCCCAAAGATTGCTCACACCCCTGGGAGAGATGAGCTGTCCTTTTTTTTTTTTTTTTTCTGCATCTGCTCACCACTGTGCGCGCAGCCCCCGCGTTCCTGGCACACAGTGGGTCTTCAGCCGCCGTCTGTGGAGCGGCCGAGGGCCCGGCTGGCTCTGAGTGGCGGCTCCTGTTCTGTACCTTGGCAGCTGCCTCCTTTCTCTCTCGATGTCACCAAATCAACCTGGCACTGTGCCGTAGATGCCGGCAAGGGCGCCTGGTGGGGGCACAGGTGGCCCTGGGCTCTGGGGGTTGGACACGGCCCGTGGGTGACACGCGGTTTCTCACGGAAGCCTCTCCCCAGTGCCCATCAAAGCGCGGCTCGGGCAGGGCGGCGGAGCCTGGGGGACGCCGGCCCGGCCTCGCGGTGGCTGCTTTGCACACAGGAGATCCTCGCTCCTCGTTCAGCTCAGCGGCGCCTGGAGCCCGGCTTTGCTGCGCGCCTGCGATTTGCTGTCTTTGATTTCTCCCCCTGAGCCGAGAAGAGTGGCGGCCGCTGGGACAGGCTCGGGCTCTCGGGGCCCACAAAGCTGGCTCCGCCGGCTGGTTTTGCGCAGTCCCAGTCTCTTTGTGTCCTGCATGAAGCTTGCACCGCGCTCCAAGGCCACAGAGTCAGCGCCAAGCCCTGTCTTCCTCGCATCGCGGGCACAACGGTGTCGCCGGGAAAGACTTTAAATCTTGTCCCTCGTCTCCAAGACCTTGGCGCGCCGCCCTCACTCCGTCTCAGCGCTGCACGGGGTGGGAAAGTGGGTTTTCATTCTTGCCCATCCCTGCTGGCAGCTGGCTGGATAGCTGTCAACTCCGGGGCTTTGGTCTGAAGTGTCATTGTCACAGTTCCTCTCCCTGCTGGCTGAGGAGCGGGAGGCCCCTGGTTGCCCGCCAGCGGCTGGCTGCACTGCAGCGCCGAGGGCCGCCGTCCGGAGCCAGGCTCTGCCTTTCCTTGCAGCCGGCACAGCGGGCACCGCCCGGTCCCTCTGCCCCCGGCTTCAGGGCTCACGCAGCCGTGACGAGCTCACCTCCAAAGTGACCCAAACCCTCGTGAGCAGTGGCACGTGTTTCCCATTGTTGGCGAGGATCAGCTTGCACAGGGTGGAAAATCCAGCCGCAACTCCTGGAACACAGTGAGGTGCGCTCCTGAGCACCAGGTCTGTGTGCTGTACAGAGCCCAAAGAAGCAGTGACTTCAGTAAGACAGGGCCTTGCTCCTCCATCAAAGCACAGTGCAATCGACGGTTTTATTGTATTACCTGCTTTCATCCACCTGCAAGTAGCTCTACCATGTGGTATAAGAGGGCTGCTCCAGCTCCTGCCATTGCATCTGCATTTCACTCAATGGAAAGGGCGGAAGAACAAAGGCGAGCCCTGGACCTTGCCTTCTGAGGGCATGAACAGGAAACTGTAGCACTCTGGCTCTCAGAGTTCACAACCCCGCTCTCCTGGAAGTCAAGATGGGAGCGTTCCACGGTGCAGGGAGTGGCTAGAAGGTCAGAGGCAAGGTGAGTGTCTGGCCCAGGGAGTCACTGAGACCTCAAGGTCATGTCAGTGGCTTGGAAAGGCCCGCGGGAGAGGAAGTGGGTGAAGAGAACAACCCTGGGGGAGGGTAAGGAAGAAGGGGGATGGGGCAGGAGCAGCCTTCCGGGGGCCTGGCACAGAGGGACAGGGCTGCCGGCCCAGCCTCAGAGAGAGCGAGGGGCCACCCCATCTTCTGGGGATGGGGTGGGGGGGCCCACAGGCAGGCAGAGAGCACGAGGCAGGAGAGGCCTCGCCACGTGGGGGCATCTGACTTTTTTTTTTCCTAAGACTGAATTGTGTGAAAGTCAGAGACTTAACAGAAAAAGAAACGAGACCCACCAGCTGCTTTCTGCCAGGCTCTCATTGGTCAGACCGGGTCACGTGCCACTGCTAGCTGCAAGGGAGGCTGGGAGCACACTGCCTTGTCCAACGCAGCCGGGGCAGAGGGAAGAAAAGGGGGCTGCCTGCCCGCGCTGGTCCCGTCCTCACCGCTGTCCGAGCGCACCTGCCGCGGGGGCTCGGCTGGCACGCAGGTGCGGGAATCGCCTGTCTCCCGTGGTTGGCCTTGGCCCCCTCCCTCCAACGAGCCGCTCCCCGCCTGCCTGTCGAGTGTCCTGGCCGTGGCCGGCCTTCTACCCGGCCGCTCCATGTGACGGGCGCTCCGAATCAGGCCTCTGAGCTCTCGGTCCCTTCTCTGGTTTGAGTGACGTCAGCCAGCCGTTTGGTACCAGACGGCTTTATTTTGTGCTGTTCTAGAAAAGCCCCCGTGGCTTCCCAGCACGAGGCCTTGATTGTTTCGTGGGGGAAAAAAGATGTGAACATTTCAGCGGCCCCGCCCCCGGCGGACATCGGATGCGAGAACTGGCGCCAGCCGCCCAGATGACGCGGTCCGAGCCTCTCCCAGGTGCTTGGAGCTGGGCTTTCTATTTTTGCTTCTTTGCCTGTGCAGAATCAGACATTTCCGAGCCGGCACCTCCCACAGGCAGAGCAAAATCCTGCTCACTATTTATGACGACGCTGTCTTTAATTACAGAAACTCTGGTAGATTTCATCCCTCATTTGGGGTTGGCTGAAACAAACCACTTTGCATCCTTCATCCGTTTTTGTTATCTGGGGCTACACCCCAACCACAGACACCTCCTAAGGGCTTACTCTGTGCTGGGCACTTGTGGTTTTACAACAAACCCTTCAGACAGCGGGTAAAGCTGCTGCCTGTGGCACTGGTTCGAGTCCCGGCTGCTCCACTTCTGATCCTGCTCTCTGCTAATGCACCTGGGAGAGCAGTGGAGGATGGCCCGAGTTCTTGGGCCCCTGCACCCATGTGGGAGACCCGGAAGAAGCTCCTGGCTCCTGGCTTCAGCCTGGCCCAACCCTGGCTATTGCAACCATTTGGGAAGTGAACCAGCGGATGGAAGATCTCTCTCTCTCTCTCTCTCTCTCTCTCTCTCTCTCTGTAACTCTGCCTTTCAAATAAATAAATAAATCTAAAAAAAATAAAAGAAAAAGACAACAAGCCCTCAATGTTTCGGATGCCCCTTCTGTTGAGAGCCGAGCTCTGGGTCCCCTCCTTTGCAGTCTGGGCTGTGTGGGGAGCGTTTATCACAGTACAAAGCAGCGGAAGCAATGTTTTGGGATTTCCCAGGACGCTCACACCTGGAGAAGCTGCTCACCTTCCAAACAGCCACGCTGGAGGCGGCCCCTCGACGACCAGCCCCAGCAGGGCTGTCAGCCAGCAGAGATGGCGGCCCCACTGCCCCCTGCCTGAAACTGCAGAGAAGCCGGAAGTGAGAGGAGCCCGGCCAAGTCCACCCAGAACTCCTCGCCCCCAGATGGTCAGCAAAAGTGAACGTCTCGCTTGCTTGCTTTCTCCCTTTCTTGTGCCCCGGGATTTTTAAGCAGCCCCAGTACCTGGCAGACATGGAACCCTTTTCTCTCCGTTTTCCAGGTAAAGAAGAGCTGGAGCACCTGCCCCCTGGTCTCCCCACGGTCTCGCGAAAGAGCTGAGCCAGGAGCGCGGGCAGACACAGTGGAACTCCCGCCTCCGAGAAGCACCAGAGGAGGAAAGCAACGCTGACCAACGAGAGAAGGGGCGCGAGGCGTCGGAAGAGGCGGCCCAGCTCCCAGCGCCTGGAGAGGGGCAGGGCGGCCCTGGGGACCGTCTGTACGTACGGGTGACCCTGCAGCACACAATGCCCATGGGAACTGCGAGGTCCCCGTGAGAATCACCACCGGTTGCAGCTCAGCTCAACCCCTCCAAGCCTCAGTTTCCCTATGTGTTAAATGCAGGAGGAGCCCACCCTAGCCACGTGGTCTAGATTATCCTCGGTGACGAGCCACAGGGATGCCACGTTCCCAGCACACAGCAATGACACTGGCTGAGGTCCCGGGCCAGGGCTCGTTCCTGAATTTTGCCAAAAACCCCGCAGTTCTGTGAGTGTTGACATCGGGGGCGGCTGGGCAGAGGGTGCGCGAGGACCGCCTGTGCTCTTTGCACCGTCCCTGGAAGGCTACGATTATTACCAGATCAAACATGGACTTTTTAAAAGCCCCTGCACGCCATCTATGGCTTTTGTCTGCCCAGGTCCTTCCCCCCTACCCGGCCCCACTCCTGCTTACAGGGGAGGGGGCACCCGACCCCGGCTGGGCCGTCAGCCGGCCCTCATTGCCCTGGCCACGGTGATTGGTCCAAGAGGTAAGCATATGACTCACGCTGGACCAATCAGGGTCCTGGCCTAGAGCAGTCCAGACTGAAATGGGGAAGCAGCCCTGCCCTCCCCGGCTGGGGCCCGTGCTCCTGACTCCGGCATGGGTGGGCCCTGGGCCCATGGGACTGACAGCACCGAGTAAGAACGAGAACACCGACGGCCTCTGAGGCGGCCCCGTCCTGGTCCCCAGGCCACTGCTTTGGGCGTCACCTTTGGAGTGTGCGCCACTCCACACTGGGCTCTGGTTACATTTCTGTCACTTACGCCCCCGAGTCCTGACTGCTGACGCCCCTGCGGTCACCGTGAGGGTGCAGCAGCAGGTGCATGGTCCCTGGGCCCTGCAGGTGGGAGCCTGGGGCCTGTCCTGCCGGGCTGTGGCCCTGTCGCTGGCCTTGTGCCCCTCCTGGCCCATGCAGGCCCTGGTCAGGGAACCTGCCGCAACAAGGCGGGTGCTCCCCCTGCTTGGCCTCCCAGGTAGCCAGAGCACCTGTTTCCAGTGGAGGTTTTTTTTTTTTTTCTGCCCAGTGCCCCTCCTGCCCCCAGGGCAGGCCTCAGCTCACTTCTGTTCCTGCCAGGCGTCCATTCCCTCCCCACACCCCCCTTGCTTCCCTCACTACATGCACGCGACCCTCAGCAAACCCAGGCGGGGAGGGTCTACCTACCCTTGTCTGTGGCAGTGAGGGACGGAGAAGGGGCGGGGCTTAGGGTGCATGGTGGAGGCGGAGCCGGCAGGAGTCACTGATGGATCAGACCGGCGGGATCCCAGCTGGCATCCAGGTGACCTGAGGCTCTGGGCCTGAGTGCTGTGATGACAGCCACACAAACCTGGGGAGCACACAGCTACTCACCCCCGGCGCTGCCAAGGGACAAACTCGCGCCCCTCCACACCTGGCCTGGGCCACAGCACAGCTCCGTCAGCAGGAAACCTGGCCTGGCCACGGCTTCTTTCCTCCCAGTGTGATCTTGGAGGAGTGGCTGGTGTCTCCGAGCCTCATCATCAGAGCAGCACACTCCTTGGGGACGGTGTCACTCATTCCTGGGCGCACTTGACATTGAGCCTGAGACAGTGAGCAGTCCGCATCTGGAACTCTTATGACCCTCCCAGATGCAGCCTGGCCGCTGGCGGAAAGCTCCGGCTGCCGCCCTGGGCACATCTCTGGGCTGAGAGAGGATGCGGGGGAAGCAGCCCGCAGAGCTTTTCTGGTCCCTGCAGCAGCCGGGGCCTTGGAGCGGGCGCGGGTCAGCGGTCAGGAGCACGGCCATCAGGGTGGCGACCTCAGCTCCCACGGGCCTCTGGCTGCCCCAGTTCCGGCCCAGGCATGGAAGCCAGGCTGCCCTTGCTCCCAGCGTCCCTCTGGGCACAGTCAGATAGATGGTTTAATAACGCGGCTGCTGGCTGACCTGGCTCGCGCCACCCCTGGCTATGGCTGCAGGGCCCAGGCTGGAGGTTCCGGCAGGATCCCAAGACCGCAGGATCCGGGAGCTCCAGGTTGGGGCGCCCGGGCCACCGTGGCAGACACCCAACAGCGCAGGGCTCCGCGCCCTTGGCTCGGGCACTGCGTGAGTCAGGTGGGGCAGGGCTCCGAGCCTCCCTCCAGCCCTCCTCGGCTTTCCCCGCGGATGTCTCCTAGAGCGTGGGGGCGGTGGTCTGCCGAGGAGTAGGCCTGGGAGGGGGCGGACAGGGTCGCTCTCAGTGTCACCCTGGCGTCTTTGGGTGGGGCAGCTCAGCAGGGCCTTCCCCAAGCCCCACCTCTGCACCTGCCAAGGGCACAGGCCCGGATCAGACGCGGCTCACACGCCAGGGGGGCGCCTTGTCTACCAGCACTTTGCGTATCAGGCGCCAGGGCCGCTGCCCGGACACCTCAGCTCCCAGCCTGACCCGGAGTTTCGCTGCCCTGGACTCAAGGCGCACAGGATCCAAGGGAGTCCGGGAGTCCAGCTCCGGCTCGCGGTGTGCGCAGGCGCGCGGAACTCCCTGCGTCTTCCCAGATGCAGCTCCTCTCAAACCCACCGCCCCCGGGGCGCCCCCTGGTGGTGCCTCCTAGGGCTAAGGGAAGGCCTCACGCTCTCTCCCCGTTCTGCTCCGGGGAGCGCCATGTTGCGAGGGCGCTCAAGGCGTCCTGCGGAGCCTCCGCCAGCAGCCAGCAGCTCCCCCGCCTTGGGATGAACCATCTGGAAGCGGGGTCCCCCAGCCCGTCCAGCCTCCAGCCCAACGGCCCCGCTGTGATCTTGGGAGGCGGTCCAAGCCTGACTCACCCCCCTCCCGAACCCCAGCCCATGGATGATGGGGAACCCTGCGTCTCTCTCGGGCAGCAACCGGGGCGGGGCAGGGGGCGGGGGACAGGCCGTGGAGGAGGGGCTTGTCTTGCACCCTCCACCACTCGTGACAAGTGGCACGAACCGCGTTTTTGGGAACGCGACTCTTCGCCAAGGTCCCGTCACAGCCAGGCCTCTAACCCTTGGGTACCCCGCCCGCCAGGTGCCCAGGGAGACAACGCACCCCCTGGTAAGAGCCCCGCCCCCGGCTTCCGAGGGGAGGGTGCCCTGCCTCCTCTTGCTACCCGTGTGTGTGGGGGTGACTCCAGGGTGGGGGAAGGGCAGGGATTTTCCGTCCAGGCTCACTTGGCCCTGCCTCCTCTCCCGTGCCGTGAGCCGTGGCCCTCGGTTCCAGCACCAGGCGCACAATAGAAAATTCTGAATTTTTTGGTCTGGATCCAAACCAGGGCTGTGACACCCCCCACACACGCCGGGGCGGGTGTCTTCCTGTAAAAGAATCACTTAACCTAATTTCCTTAGCATCGACTCAAAAAGCCGTGTAGAAGGAGTGAAAAAATACCCAGCTACGCACGGGGCTGCGTCTTGCTGTTCGCCTTGAACGCGCTCGGGGCTTCTCTCATTGTTTGTCCCCTCTCTCCTGCTCGCCAGCAGCCCGCGGGTCGAGCAGGGAAGACGTCCTCCGGGTGACATGGCCAGGGCACTGGGTCACTGGGATGCCAGCCCCTGCTGGCCAGCCTGGGAACAGGGGCCACTTGCTGGTGGGAGGTCGGGTCCTTGGCACCCCCCCATGTGCCCCTGGGGAGCAGGTGCAGGTCTGGGGTGCAGAGCGGGGGTCCAGGCAGTCGAGGACGCCCACCCAGCCCTGTCACCCGGTACTGAGCCGCCTGGGATGATTCTGCTGCATTCTTTGCCTAGGATTCAATTAGTCCAGCTGGGGCTGGGTGGTCACCTTGAGTCACCGCCATCGCGACTACAGATGGCGGGGAACAGACACTGGGTGCCCTGGACAAACCCCCCTCCCCCCGGACATCACCTCGTGGCTTGTCAGTGGGCACCAAGTCTGGAAGGGGCCGGTGCAGGGCCTGGCCCCCGTCAGTCGGTCTGGAGTAAGTCAGGGGAGGGGCTCTGCCTGTGAGGACGAGCAGTAACAGCACACCGTGTGTGGTCATCAAGGCCTGCACGGGATAGTCAGGGGAGGCTTCATGGAGGAGGTGGCCTACCTGATGATAGACTGGAAGTAGAGAGAGGAGGAAGGGGCGTGGGAGCAGGGAGGACTCCCAAGCACACGGGTGTGGCGGCGATGGCGTGGGGCCCGAGCACACACAGAGCAGTCCTGGAGGTGCGGGCAGGCGAGGTTAGGGGTCGACTGCAAACTGCTGTACTTGGGTAGACGAAGGAGTTTGGGGGCCTCAGCACCCATCTCTGAGCCCTTGCCCGTGGCAGACATCACCAATCGATCATGACACTTTCTGCAAGGAGCAATGGCCTGGGTGGCCGCTGCCAGTCATTTGTCGTTGTCATGAGAAATGGACCCACCCCATCCCTGTGCAGGCTCTGGGGGCTGAACGGGTTGGTGGGGAGCAAGGGAGCTGTGGCAGGCGTCCAGCGAGAGACCTCCAGGCCTGGGCGGGGACCCTGATGGGGGAGGGTGCATGGCTGCCTGTGCCTGTGCCTGTGCCACCCTGCCCATGACCCTGGAGATGCTGAGCAGACCTGCAGGCCCCCACCCCCCAACCCAGGAGGTGCTCAGGGTCCCTGGTGTGTGTCTGTGTGCCGGCTCTGGGCTTTTATTTATTTTTTAAAAAAGATTTAGTTATTCATTTGAAAGGCAGAATTACCGAGAGGGGAGTGGCTCACTCCCAAAATGGCTGTGAGGGCTGGGGCTGGGCCAGGCTGAAGCCAAGAGCCTGGAACTCCATCTGGGTCTCCCACGAGGATGCAGGGGCCCTTGTACCTGGGCTGGCTTCTGCTGCTTTCCCAGGCAGGGAGCTGGACCGGACGCGGAGCAGCTAGGACCGGCACTGGCACCCGTATGGGATACGGGGGGTGACAGGTGCTGGCTCAGCCCTACGATGCCACATCGCTGCCCCCCCCCCGGGGGGGGGGCGTGGATTCAGCGATGAAGTTGCTGTATTTCTGGACCTGCACAACTCGACACGGTAGCCACAAACCACAATGGCATTTAACTTTAAATCAATACAAATAAAAATTAAACTTCAGTTCCTGAACCACACCAGCCACAGCCTTAACCGTTCAGAAGCCACATGTGGTTGGTGGCTTCCCCAAGCGGGAGGCCTCCTCCCCCTTCCTCTGCTTATCTCACCTCCAGGGCCCGCGGGTGTAGACGGAGCCCAACGGGGCGTGCAGACGGTGTGGTCCGCTCGGACCCTCAGCCCAGGCCAACTCCGGCTTCTAACTCAGAACCACCTCGGGGTGCGCCCGAGTGAGAAGGGGGCGCCCCCACGGTGCAGGGGCCCAGCTCCTCCTCAGCCTCATCTCACCGGACAGGAAACTGAGGCCCAGGCAGGACTTTACCTGCACTCCTGCAGGAACCCCGACAGCCCGTCCTGCCTCCTGGTCTTCTCAGGACCCCTGCCCAGCCCCTGGGTCCCCAGCAGACCGGGAGGGGCCTCCGAGCGCGCGAGACCCCGGAGCTCCCTGCAGGTGCACGCCGCGCCCGCCAGAGGGCGCAGGGGCCGTCGTGTCTCCGGCCGAGGGGGGCGGGGCGGCGGGGAGGGCGCGCTGCGCTCCGGCCCGGACCTGGGACCCAGCCTCCCGTCCAGCCGTGCCTGGACGCTGCCTTCCGGGAGAGCTCGGGCTAGAGGGCAAAGGCTTTGTAATGGCTTGCTGGGGTGTGAGACGAGAGACTTTGCAGGGTGGGTAGAAGTGCACCAGGCAGCCAGAGGCGCAGGGGCGCAGGACAGAGGTGGCCCACCCAGTGCTCAGCCAGCTTCCCCTTGGCAATGAGCGGCCAGCGTCCCAGGCTTGTGGGTCCTCGTAGCCCACCCAGGGCCATTTCCTGGCCTGCTTAGTGGACAGACACGTTCTTTCCACCCAGGTGGGGACCACCTCCGTCGAGTTCCCTGCACACACACACACACACACGGGGCTGTTTCACGCCTATGCACATGCAGGGACCCATTATTGCTGCACCCTCGGCAGCGGGCCACTCCTGCTCAGCAGAGACCGTGACCTCCCAGGCCTGGACGAGTTGCCCGCCGCGGGGCGGGCCCTGGCGCTCGCGTCCCCATCACAGTGATTGAGAGGTAGGGGGCCTGCCCGCAGCCGGATCGGGAGGCTGGGTTTGCCGATGGCCGAGGCCAGGAGGAGGGGCCTGGCGCAAGCCCAGTCTCCTCCGAAGGGGCTGTGTGCCCCGACACGCGGGGATGGGCCCCGGGTGCTGGAGATCCGAATGCATCTCCGCCTTGGCAGGGGGCGCGAGTGTGCGCGGTGGGCGGCAGGGGCGGCCTGGGCCACCAGGGTCTTAGGACGCGTCTCCGGGAGCCCTGGCACCGGCTCGTGAGACGTGGAGTCGGGTTCTCGCCTGTGTACCCCGGGGGAGTCTCCGTCGTCACGACTGTAAAATGGGTACGCAGCCCCCACACTTGGCCCGTGGCTGGCGGTGGAGCACAGGACCGGCGAGCAGGGGTCTGCCCGCGAGGAGAGGGGCGCCCACCGCGGGAGGCGGGGTCGGGGGCGTCCTGGGCGGGCGGGCGGGCGCTGGGGGGCGCTGCGCACCTCGCGCTGCCCGCCCTGCAGTAAGTTTGCCTCCAGCTGTTGAATGCGCTGGCTGCCCACCGCGGCGGCGGGACCGGGTCCTCGCGGGGTGAGCCGCACTGGGGGCCGGGCCGGGGTGGGGGGCGCGCCGGGTCTGTGCCTGGAGTTCCGCGGAGCCGCTGTCACCGCCGCCGCCTCCTCCTCCTCCTCCTCCTCCTCCGCCTCCGCCTCCTCCTCCTCCCCGGGCGCTGCAGCTGTAGCGGCGGCGGCGCCAGGCGCGGCCCCCGCCGGCGGGCGTGTGTGTGTGAGCGCGCGTGTGTCCGTGGGAGAAGCCGGCCGGGAGGGGGCGGAGGGTCTCGCTGCGCAGAGGCCTGCGGAGGCGGCCGGGCGCCCGCGGCCAGGGCGCAGGGACGGACACGCTCGGCGCGGCCCCTCCTGGGCGCGGGGCCCGCCGAGGCGGCGGCGGCGGCGGCGTGGGCGGCGGTGTCTGCGCGCACTCGCCGGCTCACAGACACACGCACGGACACACACGCGCGCGGGCCCCGCCACAGACACACGGCACGCACCGAGCCGCGGCCGGGCTCGCACTCACGCTCGCGCGCAGGGCCCGCGGCAGCCGCTGCCCGGAGGCGGCGCTCGGTCCGGATCCCGGCTGCGGCTGCAGGTGAGTGAATTCCTCCGGATCCGGACGCCAGCGGCCGGCGGGGACCCCCGCCCCCCACCGCCGCCAGTGGGGGAGGGGCTTGGAGAGGACCCAGAGGGGGAGGATGAGACGGGCAGAGCCGCCGCCGGCGCCTGCTGGTCTGGGGGTCCCGGTGAGACCCCCCGGGTCCCCCCGTGAGTGGGGGTGGGGGTGGGGATGAGAGGACGCAGAGGTGAGCGGTTTTGGGGATGGTGCAGAGGCTCCGTGGACGGCGGCGCCAGCGGGTGCCACACCGCATCTCTCTGCCCCCCACCTTTGCGATCCAGGGGCCCTTCCCCCACCCCCCTTTCACGGGGTGCTGCCGGGTCAAGAAATTCGTCTCGTCGCTGGTAAGACACGGTTGGCTGGTGCTGGGGGGCTGGTCCCCACGCAGGGGCTCTTCACCCTGCTTCCCGCCAGAGGGGCTGGGATGGAGTGGGGCGCTTGGAGAAGGTTTGGCCCCTTGCTGTGCCTGCCTAGGGACTGCAGCTCTGCCAGGGCCTGGGCCACAGCCGGTCGGTGTGCACGCGTGTGCGTGTGCCAGCGCGTGTGCTTGCTGCTGTGGGTTCCAGCAGCCGGCAGGGGAGGGGGAAGAGCGTGGCCGGGTGGCCCCCGGGTGTGTGTGTGTGTGTGTGTGTGCGCGCGCGCCGGGAGGGATTGTGTGCCGGTGAGTGTGGACCTAGGACAGAGCCCCCTCTCTTGGCACACGCACGCACACTCACCCGCGCTGTCTGTCCAGCGGGGTTTCCTGGGACTGCTGGGAGGGGAGACAGCTGGGGTGTGTGCGTGTGTGTGCACTTGGGGGGTTTGTGTCCAGGGTGAGGCTGCCCGGCTGTGATGTGTCAGGCGTGCCCCCCAAGAAGGGCACAGTAGCATCGACCCTGGACCCTCGCCCGCTGGCCAGGCAGGGGCACTGAGGGCACTCCGCGTGCCCGGTCCCCGGTCCCCTGTCCCCTGACTGCTCCCTCCCTCCCCGCAGCGGCTTCTGGAAGGCACTGGCTTGGCCCTTGCTGCGAGAAACAGGTGTTGGGCTGGAGTGTGTGTGTGTGTGTGTGTGTGTGTGTCTGGGCTGCGGCTGTGTCCCTGTCAGCAGGCCGGGCTGTTGGAGGCGAGAAGCTGGGGGAGGGGGCAGCTGCTGGCAGCACCTGGAGGCCCCAGCCCGCCGAGTCGGGCGTTGAGGGGGTTTTAAAGTGAGAGCTGCATCGCAGGGGCCCCGGGCATGTGCGTGTGCGGCTGTGCGTGTGCAGGGCTGCCCACACCTGTGGGACATGGCATGCACAGGCTGACGGGGCATGTGGGCCTGCACATATGTGTCAACATGTGCCTGTGTGGGGGTGCGTCCCCCACTCCGTGGCCTCACAGGCACTGTCCCTGGGTGGGTGGGGGCTGCAGCTGTGGTCCAAGGCAGGAGCCTCAGGGCGAGGTAACTGCAGGAGGACAGCGGGCAGAAGTGTGTGTGTGTGTGTGTGTGTGACGTCACTGGGATGTCAGGTGTGACATCAGCTCCAGGCTGCCTGTGACGTCACTGGGACGTCGGGTGTGACATCAGCTCCAGGCTGCCTGTGACGTCACTGGGACGTCGGGTGTGACGTCAGATCCGTGCTGCCTGTGACGTCACTGGGACAGTGGTTTAAGGGGTCTCCCCCACCAGCTGGAGTGTGTGTGATGTCACCATGAGTGTGGTGACGTCCCCGGTGTGTGGGAGGGGTGGAAAGGGGAAGGGGTGGAGCCCTAGGGTGAGTGACCCCTCCCACGAGGCCTCATGTCCCAGTGTCCCGAGTTGAGTGTGGGGCCCCTTAAGGCCTGCCCCCCATTGCGTGTCACCCCTCCCATCTGCACCCCAGCTGGTCCCCTTCGCCTCCCTGTCCCAGCCAAGTGGAGCAGATCCTGGAGACGTGTGTGTGTGTGTGTGTGTGTGTGAGTGCATGTGACAGGCGTGTGTTAGAGTGTGGATGTGAGGGCGTGTGACACGTGTGTGTTAGCATGAGTGTGAGTGAGGGCGTGTGGCAGTAGCAATGGCCACAGGTTTTCGTGCCCTTTTGCCACCTGCGTAGCTCATGGCTCCGGCCTTTAGCTCAGCTCCCTGGGCCTCAGCCTGTCATCAGTGGCACGGGCAGGGGGTGGGCGAGGCGAGGGAGCAGGGGGGTCACAGGAGGTGAGGGCCTTCGGGGGGGCTGGGGCCCAGGACCTCGGCCTCCAGCCTCCCAGCAAGCAGTGCCTGCCTCACTGTTTTGGGTGAAGTCTAACTTTGTAAAGAACTTTCTTTTCTTTCCACGGGTCCTTACAGCCACCCAGTGAGGCAGACAGGCTGGTTCCGTGGACATTTGACAGACAGGCAAGCTGAGGTCTGGAGTACGCTGTCTGTTGAGTCCTTTAACGTGAACCCCCTGCCCGGTGATGGAGCGAGGCACGCGGTCAGCAGGTCCCTTCCCGCAGGGCATCGCGCATGTGGACAGCCAGGGAGCCGGTGGGGGGGGCGGCGTGCCAGGCCTGGGGCGCAGAGGTCGTCTGGAGGGGCTGCTGTGGGCGCCTAGGCCGGGGTGGCTGCTCCCTCTTCCCGGGAGCCAGCGGGGAGAGAGATGCTGGGCCACTCTGGGTGCTCACTGGGGCGCCGGCCTTCCTCCCCTGTGTGGCCCCTTGTCCCCTGACCTCTGCTTTGGACCTGGGTTCCCAGTGGGTGTGTGAGGTCAGCCTCTCCCTTCTATGTGGGAGGGGGCAGTGGCTGCCTATGCGAGCGGGGCCAGGGTGGTCCCGTCACGGCTGTCCTTGCCTGGCCCAGCCCGTGTGCCCTGTGGATGTGTGGGCAGGAAGTGGATTGCCCCAGCCTCCGTGGCAAGTTCATGGTCCCGCAGGTCCAGGGAATTAACCTTCTCCGGGCTCAGCCAGCACCTGGGGCAGAGTGGCTGCCGTTGTCCCTTGGGGATGGTATCGGGGGGGGGGGATTGGGAATAACAGAAGCCCCTTTCCCCTCGCTCTGTAGGGGGTCCCCAGGGGAGTCCCCTGAGAGGCCCCGAGGACTGGAGAGCCACCTGGCAGGCTTCCCCCGGGGGCCGGAGGAAGGGCTCAGGCTGCCCGGTAGCGGTAGCAGTGAGGACCGTGCTTTTTGCGAATCAGGCCCCGTGTGCACCTCTTTCCAGGCGGCCTTCTGCGCTGGGAGCTGTTATTCCTCATTTCACGGACTAGAACTACAGGGCACCAAGCAGTGCAGGGCCACGCAGCGGAGGAGCTGGGCTGGCAGCCCCACAGGTGCACCCTCCCAGCAGAATGCAGGGGGCTCCCGTGTTGGGGTGCCCCTCTGGCTGCATGTCCTCCCTGGGCTTTGCTTTGCCCATCGGTAAATGGGGGCGGTGACCCCATGGCAGAGACAGGGACAAAGGGGCAGGAAAGAGAGGCCTTGGGGACAGATCCTGGGCCTTAATGCCCCGCCCTGTTGTGCCTGCCCCCCCCCCGCAGTCACCTGTGGACTTCCTAAAGGCAGCTCCTGGCTCCCGGCCCTCCCCTGGCGCCTCCCAGCTGGTGCCCAGCAGTGCTCACTAGTCTCCCTGGGGGATGGAGAGGGCGCCAGCGCAGGTCACTCAGCTCTCTCATGGTCATGGCTGCAGCAGGGGGTCCCCCAGACCCCCCTGCCACAGCCTTCTAGTCGTGCTTGCTGGAGGAGAGGGGCTCAGGGGCCCAATTCTGCTGCTTTGCCTCGGCAGTATGTGTCGTGGGCAAGCCATTCCACACCCTGCCACATGGGGACGCTGGTGCGGCATCCCTACCCTGCCAGACGGTCCTAGAGGGTTGGGGGGGCAGTGCCAGGTGTGAGGAGCCCTGGCTGGGGCGCAGCAGGTGCCACGTGGTTTCCTCCCCCTGCCCATCTGACTCCTGTTTCCAGTCCTGCTTCCCCGGAGGGCGTCTGAAGCTGTGTGTGCGCGCCCGTGTGTGTGTGTGTGTGTGTGTGTGCATGTGCGAGCCCGTGTGTGTGTGTGTGTGTGTGTTTCCCACCCTTTCAGTGCCTTTTTCGCAACCCCTGAACTGCACAGGAGCTGGGGGTGGGGAGGTGTGAAGGGGGGGAGCTGGAGTGTGCCCTGGGGTGGGCAGGGGGAGGGTGTGTCTCTGCGTGTGCAGGTGCACGGGGGTCTCCATAGCGGGGGGGCGTGTCTCTGTGCGTGCAGGTGCACGGGGGTCTCCATAGCGGGGGGGCGTGTCTCTGTGCGTGCAGGTGCACAGGGGTCTCCATAGCGGGGGGGTGTGACTCTGCGTGTGCAGGTGCACAGGGGTCTCCGCCTCTCTTCAGAGGAAGTGGGCCTGCTCTGCACACAGCCTCAAGGCTGACTCAGTTTCCCTGCTGGTCCTGTCTCTCTCACCTCTCCCCACTGCAGTCCCCTCTGGGTCTTGGCGAGACAGAGGCTGTGGGGTCAGCCTGCCCGCCTCTCTCGTTTCTCCTGGCCTGGGGGATTTTGTGTCAGCTCCCAGAGTACTTGTTGAACAAAGTCCTGATGGGCTTTGGAGACGGTGGCTCGCCTGCAGGTGGTGCACACACGCAGGCAGCCTGCTAAGCCGGGGGAAACGCTGGGCTCTGGGCTCGGGCAGGAACCCAGGCATCACCCCCTACCCGGGGGAGGGGGGGCACCTAGAGCGTCTGGCGGGTTCTCGTGGTAGGGCCAGCTTGACAGGTGCTTCTCGTTAGCCTGTGACCTGGCCGAGAGGTGCTGAGCCCGGCTCCTTGGCGGCGCCTCTGTTCTGGGCCGGGGGAGGCTGAGCCACTCTGATACTTGGTGGGTTTTGAGGGCTGGGAAAGAGATCTCAGTGCCCGCCCCTCCCAGGTTGGGGCGCGCCAGGGGGTTGACCGTAGATCCAGGGGCCCGGCAGTGGGCAGCTTGGAGAGGGCTCTGAGACACTGACCAGGAGGAGGCTCAGCCACACAGGCCGTCTGCGCTGGGCTGGGAACGTGGGCGTCGCCCTTTTAGACAGGGAGTTGCAGAGCCTCCGGGTTGTGTTAAAATGCAGATTCTTGGGCCCTGCTTGGATTGCTATTTGGCCCAGGAACCTGCGTTTTCTGGGAGGTTAATTCACCCAGGTTTGCTGGTTGGATGCAGCTGAAGGGGGCTGCTGCCTGCCCCCTCCCCGCGCCACAGGGTCCCCCCCCCCCCAGCAGCACCCTGCCGAGGCTGATAGGGCAGGGCCAGGCCTGCACCGCCTTGGGCCGGCTGATGAGCTCTCAGTTCCTTGGCTGCCATTCCCAGCATGAGGAGTCCCTGGTGGGGGCCTCTGGTGTCCCTGTGCACACTCCCTGGGGCAGAGGCTGCGGCTGCCTGCAGACACGGGTTCGAGGCGCACAGCTGGTAAAGCCTGGTGCTGGGGAGCTGGCACCAGAGAGCTGGACGGCGCTGCCCCCAGCACCTTGGACAGAGCGACAGCCCGCCGTCTGGGTCCTCGGGTGGCGCTGAGCCTGCGCTGTGCTCATGCGCAGAAGCCGAGGGTGGGGGTGGGGGAGAGCGCAGAGCTGGGAAGGCCTCCGGGAGGAGGCGACGACACAGGGCTGTGGAGCTCTGCCCGAGGCCATGTACCCGGTGACAGGTGCGTCCCTCTGTCTGACTTGGGCATGGCTGGGCTCCAGGAGGCTGTGCGCCGACCCCCAGACCCTGGTGCCCGTGGCCCACCCCGCCAGCTCCCGCCGGCCCTCGTGCCTTACTGCCCTGTGCTTAGAATTTGCAGCTACATCCCCCTGAGGCCTTCAGCCAATTTCACGGCCCCTGGGCCTGGTGTGGAGCCGGGTGGGGGTGGGGAGGGGCAGTCTGGAGAGGAACACAGACTTGTTGACCAAGGTGTGGGTCACACCGGTATGGACAGAGTGAGGGGCCCCCGCTGGCCTGGACCCCCTGGGGGCGGTGGCCCGGCGTGCTGGGGTGTGCTGGGCGTGCTGTGTGGGCCAGCATGCTTGGGACACGTATGTGTTAGTGTGGGAGTCTGTGTAGGCCGTGCCTGTGGCCGTGGGCATGTTTGGGTGTGTTGGGTGAACCCTGGGACCCGTATGTGTTCGGACGTGTTGACACGTGTCTGTGCAGTGTGCCCGTGCATGTTGGCACAGGCATGGTCTGTGTGTCGGTTCCTGAGTCTCGGGAGGCCTCCTATGTGTGGGCTCTGTGGGCAGCTGTGTGCAGCCAGTCTGTGGGCATGTGGGCGTCTGGTCCGTCTGCTGGGGAGGCTGGGGTGTGTGTGAGTCTCGTGTGGTCCTGGGGCACCCCCCATGCTGCTTGTCACGGGGCCCAGGGTCAAGTGCGGGCCCCTGAGCTCTAGGGCTGGGGAGCCCCTTGCTGGAGCCGGCCCCCCTTCCTTGCTCTCCGCCTCTGGGGCGGGTGGGGGGAGCGGAGGCGCGGGGGGGAGGGCGGCGTGTGTGTTTGTGTTCTGTCGCTGACTGTGACACTGGCTGCCAGCACTCGGTGGGTCTACATATGTTTGTGAATGGCAAGGCTGAGGGGGCTGAGGTGTGAGCCCCTGCCGGCGGGGGAGGGCCCAGAGTGCCATCTGCGCCGGTGGGGGTGGGGGCCAGACAGAATGGGGAAGGGGCCGGGTGTGCATGTGCACGTGTGCGCGCAGATGGAGGCAAGCTTTGGTGAGGCCCGCTGTCTGTGCAAGCTGAGGTCAGACACGGTCGCCGCTCTGGGGCTGAGGGTGAGCACTGGGGCGCGGGGAGCGGGGTGCAGGGGTGGGGCGGGGTGGTGCAGGGGCTGGGCAAGCCGGGGCAGGGGTGTGCCCTCCCCAGCGTGGCTCTGGGAAGAAGAGAGGACCACCCACTGACTGTTCCCTGCTGCAGGGGCCATGGGCCTGGCTGGGGGCGGCAGTGGGCAGTGCTGGGCTGTGAGGGGGTGAGGGCTGTGTGTGGGCAGCGGGTGCAGGGGGAGCACACAGGGTGGGGGGATGTGTGTGGGGGGCCAGGACTCTGACTTGGGAGGCACCTGCAGTCTATGGGGCCCAGCAGGGTGAGAGGGGCAGGGGGGAGGGGGGAGGGTCCTCCTCCCCAGGGGCTTGCAAGAGGTCCCCTGGGCCCCGACCCCTGCGGGCGAGAGTAGGGAGCCCCCGCCTGCGTCTGCGGCTTGAGTCCCCTCCGTCTCTCGCTCCATCGTCGGCCTCGGCTCTGCCTCCGTCTCTCCCCAGCTCTCCCTCCGCCTCTGTGCCTCTATCTCTCTCCATCTCCCCCCCATCTCTGTCTCCATCGCTCTCCATCGCCCTCCATTGCTTCCCTCCCTCTGCCTCCTCCCTCCCGCTCACACTGATATTCATTTGTGGTATATTCGGTTGCCACGGGAAACCTAAGAAAGAAGTGAGTGTACCCTTCAAGACTTCAGCGCCTCCCCTCCTCCCTCCCTCCCTCCCTTCCTCCCCTCCTCCCCCCCCCCCCTTCGCCTCCTTGCAGAAGGAGAAGACTTGGCTGAGGAGCTGCTGCCGCCTGGGCTGGGCCAGGACCGGAGACCCCACTGCTGCCGCTGTCGCCTAGGCCCTCCCCGAAAGCCCGTGGCCGGGACAGAGCCTTGCTGGCGCTGGCCGGAGCAGCCCTCTGGTAAGGATGGGACCCTTCTGACTGTGTGCGTGTGGCTTCTGTGAGCACGGCTCCCTCAAGCCCAGCCTCAGCCTCAGCCTCCCGGGGGTCCCCAGGAGAGCCGCAGGCCTGCTGGGGGCTGGGACGGTCCAGTGGGAGGCTGATGGGGGGAGCAAGCCCGTGGGAGGCTCAGAACCGCCCTCCCCCAACACCGCTCCTGCCACTTTGCCCAGCTGAGAGGCTGAGCCTGGCTGGGCCTGCACCCCCGCAGGTTGGGGGGCAGGGAGCCTCTGTGCTCCTGCTGGGGGCAGGGGACTGGCTGTTAGGGGGAGGCTCAGGAGAAACTGGCCTCTTCTCCCACTGGTGGGGGCACACCGCGGGCTGGGAGTGAGCTGGGGCAGGGCGAATGCCGGCGGCTCCGATGGGAGGCTGCCTCCTGTGTCATCGGCTTGGGGAGAGCAGTCTGGCACTGGAGCCGCAGGCAGGCAGGCAGGCACGACGCTGTGCCCCGCGGGCTGGGGCTGGTGGCTGCCCTGGAGAGCAGAGGCCCTGGCTGTCGCTGTCGCTGTCGCTGTCACCGAGGCTGTGCTGGTGGTGGCCACGTGGAGAGAGCTGTTGTGCGGGCAGGCGGTCTCTGTGGCATCGTGGTCTCCATGGAGAGGGGAGCCAGAGGGGGAGGTGGCCTCGGGGCCGGTGTCACGGTTGCTAAGGAGAGAGGGGAGATGCTGTGTTTGTGGTGCCATGGTCCCCACGTGCAGCGGCTGAGGCTGCCAGGTGGGGAGGCCCCCAGGAAGGGGTGGCGACGGGGGCCCTGCGGGTTGGACCGGGTGTGTGGGGGGCTGGGCTGGGGAGGGTGTTGCTGTCCCAGGCTGAAGTGGGGAGCCTGGGGGAGGGACTGGGGTACAGTGGGCGGGTCTGAGCTCTGCGCGCGCGGCCTGGCTCCCCTGCAGCGGTCTCTGCAGCTCTGGCTCCCTGCTCCTGGCCCTCGATCCTGTAAGTCCCCATCCGGTTCAAGCTCCTTCCTGGCCCCCAAAGGACTCTGCCCCCATCCTTTGTGTTTTGGGGGGGCACCTGTGACCCGAGCTCTGAGAAGCCAGGCACGCAGAGGTGACTTTGAAGTGCCAGCTACAGGAAGTGCCTGGCCCAAGGGCACACGGCAGCCCCACGCCGGGCTGGGATTCAGTCCCGGGCAGCCCCGCCACTCAGCACCTCCCTCCGTGTCTCTGCTGCCTGCCTCGGGGGTCCCTTCTCTCTGAGACCACCTGCCCTTGTTCTGGCTGTCCCAGGCCATAGACATTCTCATGAAGTGAGGTTTGTTTAAGTACCACCAACAGGAGGCAGCGTGGAAGGGTGCCCAGTTCTGGGTTGGAGTCCTGGCTCTGGTGCCTGCGTATGGGGGGGGGTCTGCCCTCATACGTGCCTCAGTTTCCCCCTCTGTGCAGGGCTGCTGGATTTGGGGTGAGACACATCGTCTGAGTGTGGCTCCTAGCACGTAGCAGGCCGTCAGTGGTGGTGACCAGCGCCATCATAACTCCTCACACAGAGGCTTTAGATGGAACATTCCGGTGCTCAGGGGAGGCCGGTGGCGCCTTCTCAGCAGAGCTCTGCCTCGCGGAGCCCTCCCCGGCCCCTCGAGCAGTAGGGGTGCTGTTCTGAGTGCGTGGCAGCAGGAGGGAGGCCGAGAGGGGCAGGGCATCTCACATGGCTCCCTGGGGGCTGCGCCAGGTGGGCCTGGGTGCTCCTGCCCCCTACCTGCCCCAGGGACCCCCAGCCCCCAAGCTGTGGCCTGAGTCCCCTCTCATTGGCTTCCCATACCCGTTCTGGGCCTGCTCAGCCCAAGCTGGCCTAGGGCAGGCATGGGGAGCATGGGCTTGTGGTGCCCCGGGAGTAAGCGATTCCCAGGAGGCCCATCCTGTCTACCTCGCCGGCACCAGCAGGGGACAGACCAGCACGGGGCTGGAGGGATGCCCCAAGAGGGACATTCGAAGGGCGTGGGAAGTGATGGGCAGGAGGATCAGCTTTTTTTTTTTTTTTAGATTTATTTATTTATTTGAAAGGCAGAGTTACGGAGAGAAAGAGAGAGAGAGAGAGAGCGCGCTTCCATCCGCTGGTTCACTCCCCAAATGGCCACAACAGATGGGGCTGAGGCCAGGAGCCAGGAGCTTCTTCGGGGCCTCCTACATGGGTGGCAGGGGCCCAAACACTTGGGCCATCTTCTGCTGCTTTCCCAGGGGCATTAGCAGGGAGCTGGATGGGAAGTGGAGCAGCCAGGACTGGAATTGGCGCCCATATGGGATGCTGGTGCTGCAGGTGGCAGCTTTACCCACTATGCCACAGGGCTGGCTCTGCTGATGGTCAACTTTCAGGTCCTGATGCTACTACCACTTTTCTTGGGCACGTTTTGTCACCTGCCCAAGTGACAGAAACCCAGCAGTTTCTTTATCTGTGCCGTGGGGATGGCGTAGAGTGGCGGCTGCCCTTTCTAACCTGCATTGCAGGCTGGCCCCGGGGCGGGGGAGGACGGGGGCTGCTCAAGGGGCAGAAGGGAGACCAAGCCCAGCCGTTGGGTCATCGAGGGCGACTCCAAGTCTGAGCTGCCTTGGGCTATCCAGGGGTACGCGGGGAGGACTGTGCGTGGGTGGGACTTCAGTGGAGAAACCATGAGATTTGTGGCAAAGCCTCAACTTCCTCACCTGTGGAATGGGAAGAAAATTCAGCTAGGAGGAAGAGACCCGGGATACGCCGCAATCTGCTCGGCACGGAGGGAGCGAGGAGCAGGGGACTCGTGGGGTTTGGGGCTGGAGCTGTTTCTGCAGCAGCGGCAGCTCCCCAGGCCCCGCCCCTCCTGCTCCAGGTCTCCTTTGAGTCCGCGGGCTGTGCGCTCCGTGCCTTCTGCAGGAGTTGCTGTACCTTCTGTGCTCCGTGCTGCTCGGCCTGGCTCAGTGCGTGGCTCCTGGCTGGTTAGTCATCACCTCCTCAGGGAAGCCCTCCCAGACCAGCTGTTTCCTTCTCGCCCCGGAAACAGTCGGATGCAGTTTCTCTCTCTCTCTCTTTTATTTACTTGACAGGTAGAATTACAAACAGTGAGAGAGACAGAGAGAAAGGTCTTCCTTCTGTTGGTTCACTCCCCAGATGGCCACAACGGCGGGCGCTGCACCAGGAGCCAGGTGCTTCCTCCCGGTCTCCCATGCGGGTGCAGGGCCCAAGCACTTGGGCCATCCTCCACTGCACTCCCGGGCCACAGCAGAGAGCTGGACTGGGAGAGGAGCAACCGGGACTAGAACTGGTGCCCACATGGGATGCCGGCGCCGCAGACGGAGGATTAACCAAGTGAGCCACGGCGCCGGACCCTGTGTCTTTGCTTCTTTTCCTATCTGCCCTCACCTGGGTAGAGCAGCCCCTCTCCGCGGGCAGCTCTTCCCGTCCAATCCCTTGGCTGGATGGGTAGCCCCTCCCCCCGGGAGGTGGAGCTTCCATTCGTGGTGCTGGGGGCCCCTGGCCTCTGGAAGTAGCCAGCTGGCCTGATGCCTTCTTCAGCGGCACTCCCCTGCCTTGTCGCAGGTGGTGGTTGGGGCGGGCTTGCATTTCACGCTGGAGTTTGGACTTGACTCTGCCGACAGACACAAAGTCTAGAAGGTTCTCGGATGACAGGAAAGGCTTGTGCCTAGTGCATAGCAGAGATTTTGGTAGCTGCCCGAATTGCCCGAAAACAATCACTCCTGCTGCCGTGTGACCTTAGGCAAATCACTTGGTGACTGTTCTGGGCCTCAGTTTACCTGTTTGTAGAATGGGGATAGTCCCTCTCTGCTGGCATCTGGGAGGTCACGGCTCTGAGCTTTGATGCACAGGCTTGGCTCTGGGGCCTCTTCCTTGGGGTGGAAAAGTGGTCTCGGCTGCCCCCCACCAGCCCCAGGAGGCCCCAGGGGGGCGGGAGGTTGTGGTTTGTGAACAGGGCTGTCATAAGCGCTTGGACCAGGCCATTGGCGGCTGGCTTGACGTGGCACCTGCTGTGTGCCAGGGGCCTGTGCAGCCCCAGGTGGCTGTGGCCGTCTGCCCATGGCGAGGTCGGGGAGACTGTATACTGGAGTGCCTAGTGGGGATCTGGCCTAGGCTTTGAGGTCCTGGGCCGCATTGGCTCCCTGGGGAGTGGGCTGGGTCCCAGCCCCGCCAGCAGAGAGCTTAGGGTGCTGGCCCGTGTTTCCGAGGGGCTGAGGGACGGAGCGCCCACCCCCGCTGGCCAGCAGGCCAGGCTGGCAAATAGACCTGGCCTTGTGCACCACGTCCCGGGCCTTGCTCAAGACCGCATTTGTTTGGGGAGGAGAAAGGGGGGTCTGTGGTGGCCAACAGAGGTGGGATTCATGCGCAGGGCGCTGCGGAGGGCGAGCCGGCCTGGCACCGGCCAGGCCTGGAGGGGCTCCAGGAGGCAGGGGTGGGAGGAGGGGCTGAGGCGTGGCCTGGGGTCCTGCTGCTGCCCCTCCCCTGCCCTGGGCGGTACAGTCCTGTACCGGGGTTCTGGAGAGGCCGAGGGTGACTTCCTAGTCTGAGGGAGAGGAGTCCCCTGTCTGTGGGCGGAGGTGCTCTCTGGGGTGGGAGGAGAGGCCGGGCCCAGCGAGGGGAGGCTCCCTGAGCTCGGCGCGCCCTTCTAGGCCGAGACAGTCCCCGAGGGCCGGCAGAGGAGTTGCAGCGGGGGCAGGGCCTGTGGAGAGGCCTGCTGTGCAGTTGCAACTGGGGCTGAGTGGGTTGGCACACGCTGCCTCAGTTTGCTCCTCTGTGGAATGGGGATGCTGTTGGGCTCTTGGAGGGGACGGAGTGAGGCAGCGCTTGGGGGAGGTGTGGCTGCACACAGCAGGGCACAGGCTGCCAGGACCGCCCCGTGGTCATCTGTGTGGTCGGCAAGTCAGGGAGGAGAAAGCCCAGCGCCATGCACGGGCCCCACCGTCTCCCGTGGCGTCTCCCATGGGTGCCTTGGCGTCCTCTGCATCAAATGGGAGCAGGAGCAGCGCCCACCTCCAAGGTTGCTGCTCTACTCCCCCACACCCCTCGTGCTGCCGGGCCCGTGTGTGCCTGCTCTGCGCCTGTGGCCCGGGCGTCGCGGCCATCCAGCCTCTGCGGACGGGCTGCCCGGGGATGTTGGATCCCTTCCCCACCCCTCGCGCTACCCGCCAAGAGAGATGTTAGGGAGAGAGCTAGGTGGGGTGCCTTCTTGGAGGAGTGAGTGGGAGCAGCAGGAGGCAGTGCCCTCAGGTTGGGGTTGATAGCGAGGGGGAGGGAGGGCGGGGCTTGGGAGTGGGCCCTGGGGAGCCCTGGTTGCAGGAGGGAGCTGCAGGGGGACACCATCCTCGGGGCCTGCCTGGGTCTGCAGGGGTCTGGGGCCAGGGAAGAGTGACCGGGCACCAGGACTCCAGGGTGCTGGTGGGTTGAAGGCAAAGGGGTTTCGCACCCACTGCTTGCACTGGTGGGCAGGCTGCAGCCCAGAGAGGTGAGCCGCTGGCCCAGGGCCACACCGCAGTGGCTGGGCCGAGTGTGGCACCGGCTTTGCCAGCTTTCGGCGTGGGCACTTTTGCTTCCCGTGGTCCCTGGGCCAGCCAGAAGCAGTTGCTTCTGGGCGGGGTCACAGCAAGGGCTGAGTGGGGCTTTCTTGCCCTGCGCCTGACTCTGCCTGGCTCTGTCTGTGTCCACCCATCTCTCTGGCCTCATCGGCCGCAGGCTCCCGGGCTGCCTGGGACCACGGGAGTCCCGTTTGTGAAGGCCTGGGCGAGTGTAGACCCTCCTTTGCCTCCAGGAGCTGAGGCACCTGTCTGAGTGTAAAAGGGGAGGGGGCAGGCGGCAGCACAGAGGGAGCCGGGTCCTGATCCCCCTCAGTTGGCCTTGGCTGGCACAGCCCCGTCCCTGGCGTGGTGGCTGGGCTGTGGGTGGGCCCTGCCTGCAAGGCGAGGTGTGGACATGTGGCTCCTCCCTGCTCCACACCCCCTGCAGCTGCAGCTCCGCGAGTTGGGCAGGCAGGACCCGCTTGTGGGTGGGACTCCTGCCTGCCGGCATCCCTCGAGTGCCCTTGGTTCGGGCACCTGCAGCAGGGGCTGGGAGCCCACCCCGGCCCTGGCCACTCCCCGCCTGCTCTGTCGCAGGCTCCCTGGGCGTTGGTCCCTTGATGCGAAGGGGATCTGCTTCAGGGCCTGGCTGCCCCAGGCCCTGAGTGCCCGCAGAAGGGGATGAGGCCCTCGGGAACTGGGGTGGGGCTGGGTGGGGGATGCCCCTGCAGAGAGGGAGGGGGACGTGGGGCTGGGGCAGCGCGTGGAGGCCCAGACCCTGCTCATCTTGCTTGGTCCCTCTGTCCTTGGGGCCTGAGCCGGGTCAGTCCTGGGACTTGTTCCTTCTCTCGGCTGAGCTGGAGATGTGCTGATAACAGCCAGGCACTGCTCTAAGAAGTTAGTAGAATGAAGGAAGTCCTCACGACAACCCAGCAAGATACATGTTCTGTTCTCTCTCTCTCTCTCTCTCTCTCTCTCTCTCTCTCTCTCCTCGGTTACTCCCCAAATGGCTGCAACGGCCAGAGCTGGGCCGATCCGGAGCCGGGAGCCAGGAGCTTCTTCCGGGTCTCCCATACGGGTGCAGGGGCCCAAGGACTTGGGCCGTCTTCTACTGCTTTCCCAGGCCATAGCAGAGAGTTGGATTGGAAGTGGAGTAGCCGGGACTCGAACCAGCACCCATATGGGATGCCGGCACTGCAGGCAGCAGCTTTACCCGCTGTGCCACAATGCCAGCCCCAATAGATGTTCTTGTTTCTCCTCATTTTACAGATGGGGAAACTGAGGCACAGGTTGTGGAACTGTCCCTGGTCACCCAGCAAGTTGGCAGGTTGGTCCTTGGCTCTGGGCCAGCCTCCTTGCTGCGGTGAGCATCCTGGGTAGCCAGGGGGCACGGGGTCTGCGTGTACCGGGCATGGGGACACCAACACTCTAGGTGTTCAGCGTGTGGCAGGCAGTGGCGATGACCCTGTGGTGAGGTGAGAGGGAGGCAGATGAAGGGACACAAGTGGCGATGGGGTGCACTGTGTCCCCACGAGTGTGTGCTGTGGGCCCTGGGGGATGCCCCGCCCAGCCCTCAGCCCCATGCACCTGCCAGTGGTCACTGGCGTGTGTGCACTTGTGTGGGTGTTACATGCGTGTTCTCACGCACACACCTGTGATCTGGAAACTATGGAGCGGTTTTGTGTCTGAGGGCTGGACTCTCCTTTGGAGACCAGCCCAGTTCCCTTGCTGTCATTGGGGAAACTGAGGCCTGGGCAGGGGGGAGGGGCTTTGCGCCAGGGCCCACACTGAGTCCTAGTCCCTCGAGGTTCAGTTGCTGAGCCGGTCCTTTTATGAAACAAGCTGAGGCCTCTTCCCCTGCCTGTCCCTGCCCACCGCTGCCTTGCCCGAGCCCGGCCCAGCGCCTCTCCCCGTCCAAGGCCCAGGGGCTCGTTTCCTGCTTTCTCTGTCCACCCCCGCCACTGCTGGCTCCTCCGCAGTCACAGCGGACACCCCTTGAGGACAGGGCCTTGCTCACCGCCAGGCCTGCAGGCCTGACCCGGGGCTGGGGCCTGCACTCTGGGTGCTCGGTGTGAGTGAAGCCCGGCTGCTTCCGAAGTGATTTCTGAAAACCATCCCCTGGGGACGAACCCAGGCCCCCGGCCCCAGTCCCGAGGCCTCCTGTGTTGTGCACTCGGGTGTCATGTGTCATGCACACGCACACGCATACATGCACAGGTGCACACACACACGCAGGTGCACACAGGCACATACACATGCGCAAGTGCACACACGCAGGTGCACACACACGCAGGTGCACAGGCACATACACACACAGGTGCACACACAGACACATGCCAGTGCACACACGCAGGTGCACACACACATGCACATTTCCACACACACAGGTGCACACACACGTGCAGGTGCACATGGGCAGGTGGACATACAGGTGCACACATGCAGGTACACACATACATGTAGGTGCACACACACAAGTGTGCACACATACAGGTGCACACACATACACACAGGTGTGCGCACACACGCAGGTGGACACACGCACAGGTGCACACACATGCAGGTGCACACACAGGCACATACACATGCGCAGGTGCACACACACATGCAGGTGCACACACAGACACACGCCAGTGTGCACACACAGTTGCACACACAGGTGCACACACATGCGCAGGTACACACACATAGGTGCACACACACAGGTGCACATGCATGCATAGGCACACACACATGTAGGTGCACACACACATGCAGGTGCACACACACAGGTGCACACACATGCAGGCGCACACACAGACACATGCCAATGCACACATGCAGGTGCACACACATGCAGGCACACACACATGTAGGTGCACATACACAAGTGTGCACACATACAGGTGCACACACATACACACAGGTGTGTACACACACGCAGGTGCACACACATGCAGGTGCACACACAGACACATGCCAGTGCACACACGCAGGTGCACACACACGTGCAGGTGCACACATGGGCAGGTGGACACACATGCAGGTGCACACACGCAGGTGCACACACAGGCACACACGTAGGTGCACACACACAAGTGCACACACACGTGCAGGTGCACACAGGGGCAGGTGGACACACATGCAGGTGCACACATGCAGGTACACACATACATGTAGGTGAGCACACACAAGTGTGCACACATACAGGTGCACACACATGCACACAGGTGCACACACACGCAGGTGGACACACTCACAGGTGCACACACACGCAGGTGCACGCACACACACCAGGCTGCCACCCAAAAGCTTCTCTGATCGTTGCTCAATTTTCTCGCCTAAAAGTGTCCATCTGTTGCTGTCTTCGCCAAGGCTGCAGGCTGGACGCCTACCGAGGCACCTGCTGCAGGATTCTCCCTCAGGACAGGGCAGGAGTCCTGGAAGGGGGCCCTGGAGAGATGGGGCCAGCCCAGGGGATGCCTCATCCCTGCAGTACCTGCCACGTGCCCCAGGGGGCGCTCTCTGGCCCCGGCTGCTGGCCACGTCCATTGAGCCACACCCTGAAATCCACCTGCCCAGGCCATCTGATCACCACTCCGCGGCCACCTCCCGTGGCTGGGCCCTCTCGGGCTTTCGGGGAGGGGGTGTCATTCCCAGGGCCCAGCCTCCCCCTCCGCCTCACCCAGGAGGTCTGCCCTAATGCCCAGGAGGATGATAATTAGCACGAGGCAGGCTGATTAGCTAGAAATTAAGTCTTTGTTTGCCTCCCTCCCCGGTTTGCCTAATTGAGCAGATGCAGAGCGGGGGGCAGGGGAGGGGCTGCTGGCTTGGTCACGGGGCTGGTGGAGGGGGCACGCGTGGTTGTGCGCGGGCTGCAGGGGCTGGGGGCGTGGGGGCCCTGTGCTCGGGGACCCTTCCTCTGGGGGGGCCACGCCTGGGAGGATGCACCTGGGGGGGTTTGCAGAGCTGTAGCCCTCTGGGGGCGGGGGCCAGGGGGGATCTGAGTGCCTGCAGGTATTCGGGGGTCCCTGAGTTTGGGCGCTCACATCCCATCGCTCATGGGAACCGCTGTGGGGTACCGAGCGCCGACTGTGTGTGGTCACAGAGCTGGACGCTGGCTTGCTTTGTTCGGTGCTGGGGGCCGTGGCGCAGGCATGTGTCTCAGAACACTGAGGTGGCTTTCCGAGGCTACACGGCTCCGAGAAGCCGGGAGGCAGCCTCTTGCTGCCCTGTCCTGGGCTAAGAGGCCCCCTGGGCTGGGGGAGGGGGCGTCGAGTGATGCCCTGGATGCGGGGTGGGTGGGGCCTTGGTCTTTTCCTTTGTTATCTGTACCCGGGACCCTGCCTCCTCCTCCTCCTTGGGTTACTGGGAGGGTGACGGCCACAGTGCTTGTGACCAGGGTGAGGGGTTGGTCAGTGCTTGCTGAAGCCCGGAGCCTGAGGTCCACGCTGTCAGTCTGTCCATTTTAGATTTGAAGAAGCTGGGGTTCGGAGAGGTGATAGGCCTGCATGGCCCCCCAGTTACTAAACAGGAGCCCCAGGCTTCAGTGGGGCCCCAGCTCTACACCGCGTCCTTGAGGTGCTGGCCCCTGGTAGGTGCGTAACGAAGGCTCCTGTCCTGCCTCCCTCCCCCTTCTGAAGAGGCCTGGACGTGTTGTGTCCCGGGGCTTGGCCTGGGGGGGGGGGTGGTCCATGGTCATGACCTTCCTCACAGCAACCTGCGTGGTAGTTACTACTTTTATTCCCATCTTGCAGATGGGAAAGTTGGGGCTTAGAGAGGAGAAATGACTGGGCCAGGATTGCGGCGCTAGTGAGCTGTTCGGGGCTTGGGGTTTGAGCCCAGGTGGTCTGTGGCTCCAGGCCTCGGTGTGTCCACCCTGCTGCCCCTGCCCATGTCCGGTGGCCATCAGGGGCCTGTGCTGTTGGGGCAACCACGCCCCTCTGATCCACCCCCTACCCTTCTGTTGGCCTTGCCTCCCTCTCCCACGTGCCATGATCTTGTTCTCCTGGCTTCCTTCTCGGTCCAGGTTCCCTTGCCAGGCTCATGCTCGGCACAGCCACAGAGCCTCCCAGGTGCCCTGGCGCGGGGGCTGTTCCTCCGTTCTAAGAACCCTTTGAGGGCAGTGGTGCAGCCCATTTTGCAGATGGGAAAGCTGAGGCTCAGAAAGGCAAGCTGGCGTCTGAGGCAGTGTCTGCCTCCTTCTGGGCCCAGCGAGCGCATGTGCGTGTGCACGGGCGCACACGTGGCCGGCCCTGCCGTGTGCCGTCTGCCAAGCCATGTTTGGGCTGGGATGCTGAGCCGCCTCCGCGGGCTCAGAGGTCTGGGCTGGTCTTTGGGAGCTGAGCCTGTTTTCCTGGGGGTGGTGCCCAAGCTGTGCGAGCTGGGAGGTGTCCTGGCCCCTCGGTAGCCCTAGGCGCAGAGCCCCCAAACTCGTCTCGCTTCTCCCTGCTCCGTTTCCAAACAAACATTCGCGAACCCAAACTGCCCAGCCCGCCAAGGCACAGATGGAGGGAGTCGGAGTAATGAGTGCTGTTTCCACGGCAACCAGCCCAGGCCTAGGATTTAGGTTCTGACTCCTCCCTTGCCCTGGCTCCTCCCCTGCCTGTCGTGGCCCCACCCCTTATGGCCCTGGCCCCGCCCTTTCCCCCCGTGTGTGTCGGGATGCTCTTGGGAGGCCGTGATAGGGATGGTTGAGTGCTGGCGTGGAGAGACCTTGGGCAAGTCTCTGAACTGCTGGAAGCCACACTTGGTTCATTGGATGGACGGATGGACGGACGGACAGATGGACGGACAGGCAGATAGGTGGAGGTGGGGCGCCATGGAGTTGGTGGTGAGAGGGAAGATGGAAGGCAGCCTTGGCCTGAGATACTGTTGGGCCCACAAGGGGGTCCTTGTGTTGCAGAGTCGGGTGTGCTGTGACGGCCAGCGGGTCCTGACGCCCTCCTCTGTCCCGCACCGATACCGGTCCCCAGCACCTGCCCCCTCCCATGACAACTGGCCCGTGTGGTACCCACCCAGCTCTGCTGCTCCCTCTGCGGCCCTGGGCAGGGCGTCTGCTCCTCTCTGTGTCTGGTCCTTGCCTGAGAACTGGGTGCAGCGGCTCCCACCTTGCAGGTTCACGGTGAGCGGGGCTGAGCCGGGCAGCTGCTGATGAGGGCCAGGGCGGGAGCCAGAAGATGGCCACGCTGCTGCCCGCTGGGGTGGCCTCACCTGCCTGTCTGTAAGAGCCCTGCCTTGGTGCAGGTGGGGAAATCAAGGCAGAGAGAGGGTTGCTAGCAGGAGGCGGGGAGCCGGGCCATGCAGCAGGCTTTGGAGGGCCCTGCAGGGTCTTTGGAGGCTGAGGCTTCTTCTCCCTTGGACTTAGGGAATTTGCCTCCTCTGCTTGGGCCTCAGTTGCCCCTTCTGTGAAATGGGAGACATGCAAGAGGCCGTAGCTGGCAGTGAGGGTTGTGCAAGGTCCTGGCTGTGGGCATTGATGCTTTGTGCTGGCAGCTGGGGGCCCTGCAGGCAAACGAGGGGCATCCCTGCGAGTGGACTCAGGGTGGAGGGTGCAGAGGGCACTTGGGGGGACCGGGCCACCCCTGACCTCCACCCCCTTTCTTTCAGAGCCCCCAGTGCTGGGGGAATGCGCCCCTGGTTCGGCTGGGACCAGGCCCTGGGCAGCGCTGGCTTCTCTGGGTGCGATCCTGACCCACGGAGCCCAGAACCCTCTCTCGCAGGTTCGCAGGGGCCTCTCAGGGTGCGCATGAGCAGGAAGCCGGATTGGAAGCAGAGGCAGGACTCCCAGGACGTGGGTGTCCCAGGCAGGAGCTGCCTGGTGGGCCAGGGCCACGGGAGAGAAAAGGTGCCAGGACTGGTGGCTGCATCTCCCCTCGGCCCTACAGCTCCACCCTCTGGGGACTGTGGACAGGCGACTGCCGCTTTGTGACTGTCCTCATCTGTCAGCCGATGCCTCTGCCATCCCCAGTTGGAAGGCATGAACCAGAGGTGACGGGTCAGGTGCCGGCCAGGGCTGGGTCACCCCAAGGTGCACCTGGGGCCTGAGGAAGGCAACAGGGGGTGGCGAGGCCTGCGAGAAACTCCAGCAGAGCTGGCCGGCAACACGGAGCCCGGGGCGCCTTGGGAGCCTCCAATTTGCCCCAGAAGGCAAACTACAGACGGATTAGCTGGGGATGGCGGTGGGGGCGGGTGTTTCGCTCTCCTTTGCTGACAGTTACCGAGGGCTTGCTCTGCGCCGGGAAACAATGAAGCACTTTACCAGGATTAGCTCACTTGATCCTCATACAGCCGCGACGGGCAGGGCACGCTGGCTGCTCCGGCTTTGTAGCCAAGGCACTTAAACCACAGAGAGGTTGTGCCTGGGCCGGAGGTCACACAGCTGCGGGAGGGCGATGGAATGGGGCGGGGCTCGCCCTGGGCCTCTGAGTCCTTGTCTGGGGCTTTTCCCTGAGCCGTGCGGGCAGACCTACTTGGCAAGGAAGAGCAGAAATCGGTGGTTTGCGTGCTGCCGAGGGGCAGGGGGGAGGGAGGAGACACAAGGACGCTCGGGGGGCTGTGGCGCCCAGGAAGAATAACTGATTTTTGATGAGCTTGTTGGCATTTGTGAAGTTAAGGAAGCAGAAATGGATCCCCTCATTTGCATGTATTACAGGAAGGGCTGGTGGGGCCAGGCAAGCACGGTTAGCCGGCATCTTTGCCCGCCTCCTGGGGCGGGGCCCTGGGCTGGCCAGGAGCAGCTCCCGTGCCTGGGTGCCGTCTTCCGCTTGAGCCTGGCCATGTTTCCTCTCTCTCTCTCTCTCCCTCTCTCTCTCTCTCTCTCTCTGCTGGGCCTGAGAGCAGAGGCTTGGCCCTTAGTTCAGTGGTGGAATGTTCTAGAACCGGTCCCAGCCTCCCCACGGGCCTCGGAGTGTGCAGAGATCACCGCTTTGCTGCCTCTGGGCTGTGGGTTCTGGGGCTGCTGCTTCTGCTAGCGTCCTGCTCCGGGACCCAGCTGGCGCAGACCTGTTGGGGAGCCACCCCCCAGTCCCGGGTCTAGGCCACCCCCACTTGCCGTCCCGGTCACTGCAGGCCGCTGCCACTGCCCCGGGCCTGGGCGTGAACCAGGGCCTTGAGAAGAGGCGCTGAGTGGATAAGATTATTTACCTGTGTCACTCGCAGCCACTTTGGCGCTACAAGTCCCTTCCCGGCCAGCGCGGTCATTTGATCCCCTGGGAAGAGGGCCAGGCCGGGACAGTGATGAGAGGCTGCGGGACTTGAACCCCGCGTACTGGCTCCCTCTTTCATTTGTTCAAGGGAGCTTTCAAACGCCTGCTGGTGCCAGGTTTGGCCCAGGAAGCCGGGGAGGCCTTGGGAAGGCGCTGGCCCTCTGCGGGCCTCAGCCTCCTGTCTGTCCGCCGGGGCCTGCGGGGCATAGACACTCCCCAGGCACAGGTGTCCGGGCCCCCAGGGTGGGGCTAGAGGAGGCTGCTGGTGCTGCCCTGGCCTTCGTCCACGGGCCCTGTCTGGCCGCAGGGAGAGCAGTCCCTGAACAGGAGAAGTCGCACTGGCGTGGGGAGGGGCCACAGAGCATGGGGAGCCCCCTCCCTGTCCCGTCTTCTCCCCCTGTCCTTCCACTTGCCCAGGGAATGTTTTAGATTTGTAAATTAAAAAAAATTTTTTTTTTTTAGGAAGGCGAGGGGGCGGGGGAGATCTTCCATCTGCTGGTTTGCTCCCCGAATCCTCTCAACAGCCACAACTGGACCAGGAGCCCAGGAAGCCCATCTGGGTCTCCATGTAGGAGGCCGCGACCCCGGCACCTGGGCTGTCACCTGGGGCCCCCGGGTGCTCGTTAGAAGAAGTTGGAGTCAGAGGCAGAGCTGGACTCGAACCCAGCCCCTCTGATGCAGAGTGCGGGTGTCCCACGTGGAGACTCAACTTCGGTGCCGAATGCCCCGTGCTGCGGTTTGGGTTTTGTTCCCTTCTGGTCGGAGTTGGCAGCGGGTGAGGGCAGAGGCAGGTGACTTGGGTGTGTGAGCCGGGCACCGGAGGGCGCCCATGGAGGGCCGGTGGACTTAGTCCCAGAGCCTCCGTGAGCTCAGGGCAGCTGCTGAGGGGGACGCGTGTTTGTCCAGCACACAGTTCTGCTGGGGCTGGTGGGGGTGAGCTGTGTGCACACTGCTGGGGGCGCAATGGGGAAGATGGCTCCTGCCGTCAGGAATCCCACAGCCAAGGGGGGTCCAGGCAGAACTGGAGACTAGTCCTTACAGGGCAGCTTGGAGGGCTTCCTGTAGGAGGTGGGGCTGAATCCTGTGTGAGAAGGCACTGGGTGGGCTCCCAAGGGGAAAGGCCAGAGGGGTGAGACGCTGCCTGAATTCAGAGGGTGAGAAGCTTGCGTGGACCAGGAGGATGCCGGAGTCTGGGGGCAGAGCAGGCCGGGAGGAGGAGCCGGGATGCGGCGTCTTCCCGCAGCAGGGAGCGCAGGGGGGCACTTGGGGGCGGGTGCGGAGGACCTGCTGCAGCCCCTGAGATGGACGGGGAGAGCAGTGCAGGTGCGGGGCTCCTTGCACTGCCGTTCTGGGCTCTGGCTGGAGTGGGGGAGGCCGGTGGTGGAGAGGAAGAGGGTGAGGGAGGGGCCCAAGCTCAAGGGTCGTAGGTCTGTGCGTGTGCACGTGCCTGGGGTGTGCCCATGTGTGGCTGTGTGTGCAGGTGTGTGAGGTGTGTGCATGTGTGGTGGCGTGTGCATGTTAGCATGTGCGTTCGGTGTGCACGTGGCGTGTGCATGTGTGTGGTTGCATACGCGTGGTGGTCTGTGCAGGTACGTGATGGTGCCTATGTGTGGTGGTGTGTGCCGTGCATGACTTGTGCGTGAGGTCATGTGTGTTTGGCGTGTGCACGTGTGTGCAAGTGCACGCGTGGTATGTGTGCATCAGAGTGAAGGCGCTGTGGCCGAACGGCCTAGCCCAAGCCAGGCAGGTTCGTGAGTGCTGGAGTCCTGGGCAGCTGGCGCCCGCCCGCCCCAGGGTGCACAGAAGCTGGAGAGGAGGCTCGGGGGACCCCGTGGGCCACTGGCGGAGCCCAGGGGGCGCAGGCCAGGAAGGGGAGCTAAGCAGTGAGACCTGGCCCAGGCTCTTACCCTGTCCAGCCTGTTTCCTGGGCTGCACGGTGCCCAGGGGCCTGCTAGCCGCTGCCTTACCCCATGGCTCTGAGAGTGGACAGAGCAGGCGCCCCGCGGTGCGACACCGGCGTGAGTGCGCTCACAGGGTGGGTGTTGCCAGTGCGTCCTGCACCCCTTCCGCAGGCCAGCGCCCGTGTGGTACCCGTCGTCAGGGCTCGCTGTGGGTGCGCTGCGTGGAAGCCCCCCAGGAAGCCGGGGAGTGAGCGGGCGGCCAGGCGGCGGCCTCTGCGCGCCCGTGCGCTCCTCCCTGCTTCTGTCTGCCCAGATCCTGGGCCCGGCACGAGCAGTGAGCTTCACAGGTGCTTGTGCAGTGCGGGGCGGCCTCCCCTGGGGGTCCCCAGGGGGCTGGGGAGGCACTGAGCCTTCCCAGTCACTCGTCAGCTCTTGGTGCTGGGCTCAGCTGCACTCGCGGCTTCTCCGGCTTTTGCAGGCTTTGCGGTGCCCTCGCTGGTGGCCGGCAGGGGCCTTCACCCTGCTCTCCCTGAGCCTGGAGCCGCGGCAGCGGCGGGGGAGGGGGCAGCTCTCTGCCCCTCCCACCCTGGGCCTCTGCCGTGCAGGCCGGAGATGCAATTGGCTCCTGTCTGCAGCCCAGGGTGCAGCGTGCCCGTGGCACGGGAGTCCTTGCTGTCAGCCCGAGGCACCGCTCCCCGCCGAGCGCCCTGCGGTTTGAGCAGAGCTGGTGGGGACAGCAGAGCTTGGCTGTGCCTTGGGACAGCAGGCCCCACTGCCCTGGGCCTCAGTGCCCGCATCTCTGGGATGGGTGTGGCTTGGGGCTGTGTGAGTTACCGCAGAGTGCCTGGGAGGGCCGGCAGGTGGCCGGTGCCCGTTGTCCAGGACTTCCTTTCCAGCGCACAGTCTGAATCCTAGCGCCACCTCCCGGCTTTCGACCTTGCGAGGCCCCTTTGGCTGTGGGAGCCTCAGTCTCCTCATCTGAGAAGTGGGTCAGGTGATCTCCACCTGGCTGCCTTGTTAAGTGCAGGGCTGTGTCGGGGCAGCCGGGCCAGTGCTTGGTGATGGGGACGGATGCCCAGGCGAGGAGCCAAGAGCCCTGCGTTCACAGTGAGAAAGACCGGGGCTGCCACAGCCGGTGCGGCCCGCAGCCGACGGAGGCCGTCCCTTGGCTGCTGCATCACCGCGCCGGCTGCGCTGGGCCCCAGAACTGCCGCAGTGATTGCGCCTTGCTCACCACCTGGCCCCGAGGGTCCAGGAGGGCCACCCGCTCCCAGGGGGTCAGACGGGCAGGGGGACTGGGAGAGGAGAGGCCGGAGTAGGCGGCCAGGCCAGGGTTGGAGAATCCACGATCTCCTGGAGGGCTTTTTCTGGCATCAGCTGGGGATGGTGGAAGCTTCTAGAAGGGCTTTGAGAGAGGGGCACCCCATGGGTCCGTGAGGATGTCAGGTGCTGGGGTGGATTGGAGAAGGTTAAGGAGAAGGCAGAGTCGGCGTCATTTCAGCAGCACAGAGAGGGTCAGTGATGTGCCCACGGTCACACAGCCCCGGAGCTGAGCCGAGCCCCAGGCGGGCCCTGCCGATGCGGGTGGCCCCGCGGCACGGCGCCAGGGGATGCTGAGCGGCCCTGCTGCGGGGCGGCGGCAGAGGCATCACGCTTCATTCGCAGCTCCGCTCGGCGCAGGACGCAATGGAGATTGACTGGGGCGTCTGCCAGCGCACGGGGGATGCGTTCCATGCCGCCTGGCCTGTCACGCCGTCAGCTGGGGCCCAGCGTGTGAGGAGCAGGTGGAAGGAGGTATAGACAGAGCCAGGGTGAGGGCTGGCCGAGCATCACGGCCAGGGAGGCTCCCAGACCCCAGGTGAGAGTGAGCCAGGTTCACAGGCAGCTCCAGCCATTCCTGGGGAGAGGACTTAGCCTCGCCGGCCTCAGTTTTCCTGTCTGTGAAGTGGAGGTTGCTCCAAGAAGGGGACGTGCCCGGGAAGTGGTGGGTGCTGTTAGCCTCGTCACCTTGGCTGCTAGTGGTGGCAGCTGGAGGCAACTCTCCATGGTCCTGGGGTCGATTGGCCTCTGACTTGTGACCTGTCTCCGTCTGCTGAGCCGGGTTAGCCCCAATGATGCCTTCGCGATGACAGACTGGTGCCAGCGCCATGGCCACTGCCTGCAATGCCACGGTCCCAGCCCAGGCCACCGACGGGGGGAGGACATGGGAGACTGCAGAGGACATCACAGGGCCTGTGTGAGCCCGAGAGAGACTTCCACGCGGGCGAGGGACGAAGGATGGGACGGGGCCGCCGTGGCGAGGCCTGGCAGCACTCAGGGACCCTCCTTCTCCTGAGTGTACCGGGTAGATGTGCAGGAGGCCAGAGAGGGTGAGGGCTTGACTCAAGGTCACACAGCAGCTGGCGCGGGGAGCAGGCCCGCTGGCTTGGGGCCTGGGTGCTGCCCGCCCCCGTGCAGGAGGGCTGTGATCGTTTATCAGGGGAGTTTAATAATGAATGAAGTTGAAGTGTTTTTAATGCAGGCAGCAGGCCCAGAGTAATAAGGGATCCTGGATTAATTCGGAAGTTAATGAATATGCAGGTGTGTCTGAATGATTAATGGGGCCCCCGAAGGCCTCGGAGAGGGGTGCGCGGCTGCCGCTGATGGAACTATGAATATTGCATACATCTGGGGAGTCGGAGAAACTGGGGAGCAGGAGGGCATGGACGAACCCGAGGACGCGCCAGCAGCTGAGTCTGCAGGCACGCTGGGGGGCGGAGCAAGTGGCACTGTCGCATCTTGGAAGTGTGGTCATGAGCAAGTCACTTCCCCTCTCTGGCCTCAGTTTCCTTGTCTGTAGAATGGGCGTGGGACACTGTAGGTGGCACACCACCGAGCCCTAGCAGGGCCAGGGCACTTGGTGAGAAGCAGACGGAGGGAGCCGAGGAAAGACGGCTGCGGCGCAGGAGCCCCCCCGAACATGGACAGCCACTGGGCTGACCCTTTGCTCCGTGCAATGGCGGCTCCTTGTGGGGCAGAGGAGATGGGGTTGGGGTCTGAGCTGTGGCCCAGAGCAGGCTGGGCACTGCAGGGGCCAGGTCTGTGGTCCCCGCAGGGACCAGGGGACCTTCCCCAGGGGAAGGCGGAGCCTGGGCCAGGCCTGGGGCTGGGGGCGGGGTCCTCTGCGGGGAGGGTTTTTCTGCTGCCTGGGGCTGTGTGAGGCTGTGATGGGTAAAGGGGACGCTGACCCCTCGTCCGTGCCCAGCTTCCGATGCTCAGAGCTGCAGAGTTCGTGTGCGTCACCCCGTCTCGGATCTAGGGCGCTGTGGGCGCTGGGGCGCTGAGCTGGGCGTCCTTGGGCACGTGCCTGGTCGCGTCTCAGCTTCAGCGTCCCTGTCTTTCCAGCGGGCACACCAGCGTGGCCGCCGTGGACCAAGAGTGCCCCTCCCACCCTGTCGCGCCCCCGTCCCGGTCCGCGTGTGCCTTGGGGTCACACCTGCAGCCCAAGAGCATTTGTGGGAGCTTCTGGGCACGAGCGAGACTGGCCACCCCGACCCTGCTGTCCGTGCAGACCCTGGCCTGGGTGGGAGGGGACGTGAACCTGGCGTCCTGGCATGGTAGCTGGGATGCAGCAGGAGCCCGAGGGCGGCCCCCACGTGCGCTTGGGCAGGGCTGGGTGGGCTGCTGCTTCCTCCCCGGAGCCCTGAGCCAAGGCCAAGTCTTCTGGCTGTGGGTCTTCAGCTCCCAGCAAGAGATCCTCAGAGAACGGCTGCTTGAGTGAGTGAGTGAGTGAGTGAGTGGCTGGCTTCTAGGTCCCTGTCCCCTGCTGCAGGCTGGTGGGCAGGGCGCAGCCAGACCGCCCCCACTGCTGTCCCAGGTGGGTCTCACCTGGGTCGCAGGGCTCCCCCCGGGGCCAGACAACTGGCTGTTGGGAGTAGCGAAGCCAATGGCCGTGGTCCTGGTGCCGCCCGCTGTTGCCAAAAGGGAAACTGAGGCCCCGAAGGGCGAGGGGCTGCGGGGCCCCTGGGCTGCTCCTCAGGTCGCCCTGGGCGTCCAGCCTGGCTATTTATAGCGCTGCTGATCTATATTAACGCCGGGCCTGCCCGGGGCCTTTGCAGCCTCCGGATCTGGGGCTGGCTTTGAAGCCCCCGGGGGGCTGTGCAATCAGGGCTCACCCCTGCGGTGAGGGGAGCCCGCAGCTCCTCACCTTTTCCTCCTCAGCGCTGGGGCTCCCGCTGGGCCCCGCGCCTGGAGGATCTGGGCCGGCCGGGCTGGGCTCCCCACGGCTGGGTTTGCTGGGTTGGCGTCTTTGTGTGGGGTTTGTCACCGCGCTGTGTGGCCTCGGGCAGGCCAGCCCCCACCCCTGTCCCTGCGCCGTGCCTCTGTCTCTGCCTCTGTAGAGTGGGCGACTCTCGGGTGTCAGGGGTCACGGTGGACACCCCCTCGCGTCTCTCTGGTCCTCCTCCCTGCTGCGCCTCGCCTCAGTCTGAGCGTGCCAGCTCCCCAGGCCCTTCCCAGGGCCCGTGGGGTCCTCGGGGCACGCCGGGCTCCTCACCCCTGGCCGCCGCGGGAGCAGCGCCACTAACTCTTTGCTTCTCTTCCAGAGCAGAGACGACTGGCCGCCCTGAGCGCAGTTCAATTCAACAGACATTTACTGAGTGCCTACTATGCGCCAGGCCTTAGGCTAGGCACCGGGGTGGGCGGCTCAGAGAGGAAGACGGGGTCCCCGCCTTGGGTAGCTGAGGGCCGGGGTGGGGGGGACACGGGGGAGACAGGGGATGGCCGAGCGGCCGGCCTGGAAACCAGGAGAGGAGCCTCCTGGGGGGCTGGAAACGGCAGAGCCCCGGGTTCAAGAGCGTCCCTGGAGAACTGCTGGTCCCCCTCTGTGCCTCAGTTTCCCTGCCTGTATAATGGGCCACACACTAGGGGGCTGGGGACAGGGCCAGGAGTCTCTCCCTAGAGAGGGGAACTTTCCAAGGGTTTCTCAGAGGAGGGGGTGCGATGAGGGCTGGGCCCCCCGGGGTGGAGACAGGTGGGGGTGGATTCCCAGGCTCAGGGGTAGCGGTAGCCAAGGCCTGGAGGGCAGCTCCTAACCCCCACAGGGCTGGGAAGGGACAGGGTGGGGCGTGGGCTTAGGCAGGGAGAGAGGGGTTCGAGGACCACATGTTGGGGTGGGGGCACCATTCTGGGGACAGGGGGAGTCACGGGCTGTTGAGCCAGGGGAGAGCCAGGATGACCGCCCTGCCTTGTGCCACCTCCTTCTCCGCCCCCTGGGGTGCCCCGAGAAGCTCATTCCCGTAGGTCCTCACTGGTTGTGTCCACGCCCGGCTCTGCACTGGGCCCTGTCAGTCCTTGCTGTAGCCCCGGGAGGTGGGCATTAAGGGGCCCGAGGCTCAGAGAGGCAGGCTTCCTGCTCAAGGCTGAGATCTGAGCCCCCCTGCCCGCATCGCTCCCACCACCTCCCCCGGGGGCCGTCTCTGTTCTGTGTAACCTCTTCCATCCCCGGGAGCCCCCCCGCCCCATCCCTGCCCAGCCCCAGAGAGTGCCTGCCAGGAGCGAGGCAGGAAGCCCCTCGGCTGCTGTCGGCAGGACCAGATTTCCCAGCCCCTTCTGATCTGCAGAGAGAGGCAGGGCTCTTTCCCACTTCACAGATGAGTAGACTGAGGCCCTGAGCATCGAGCGGCTGGTCCGAGGCCAAACTCCAGGGAGAGACAGCCCAGGTTGGGGGGCGTCTCCTTATCATTCAGTGGAGACTGGAGAGGCGTTCAAGCCCCCCGAGACCTGAGCAGAAGCTGATCCCCGCCAGGGTGTGGGAGAGGCTGGCACGGGAGTCGCAGACCTGGGTCCAAATCCCAGTGTTGTGTTTCGTGAACCGCGTGATCGTGAGCAAGTCAGTCATTGGTCTAAGCGTGGTTTCCTGATGTGTAGAGGGGAGAGCGGCCTCCTACTTTTGCCCTTTTTTTTTTTTTTCTTTTTAAGATTTATTTATTTATTTGAAAGGCAGAGAGAGCGAGAGAGGTCTTCCATCTTCTGGTTTACTCCCTAAACAGCCACAATGGCTGAAGCTGGGCTGGTCTGGTCCGAAGCCAGGAGCCAGGTCTCCCACGCGGGTGCAGGGACCCAAGGCCTTGGGCCATCTTCCACTGCTTTCCCAGGCCACAGCAGAGAGCTGGGTCGGAAGTGGAGTAGCCAGGACTCAAACCGGTGCCCATATGGGATGCCGGTACTGCAGGCGGCGGCTTCACCCACTATGCCACAGCGCCGGCCCCTTTTCCGTACTCCGGAGCAGATAATACTGGGCACCTGCTGGGTGCCTGTGCCAGGTTCTTCTGCGGGGGCAGAAGCAGCAGCTCTGATTCTGGGGTGACCAAGGGAGTCCCGGCAGAAATGCACGAGAGAGACCTTGACCGGGCGAGAGAAGCAGGGGGCAAGGGAAGCCCTCGGCGTTTGCCCAGACTCCCCAGGAGCCAATGCAGGCTTTTCAGTCGGGGTTGCCCTGGTCAGAGTTATGTTCTAGAAAGTTCTTCCTTGGCAAGGTGAAAGCTGGATGGACGGGGGCTCTAGGACTAGAGGCAGAGAGGCCAGGGAAGGCGCTGAGGAAGGCATTTTGGGTGAAGAAGGTGGTGAAGGGAGAGCAGGGGCTGGGGCTGGTGGGCAGAGGCCAGCAGATGTGAGCTGCTGGGAGAGATGCCAGGCAGGGAGGGGGCAGTCCCAGGTGCGAGGGCGGAGTCCAGGAGGCTGAGGCGTGGTCAGCATGAAACTGACAGCAGAAGCCTCAGAGGGGCTGAGATGCTGGGGTGGGGGTGGGGGCGGTGAGGATTAGGAAACAGCGGAGAGCTGGGACCAGGACCTCAGGGAAAGCCACTGCTCCAGGTACAAGCAGAGGTTCCCCCCCCCCCGCCCCCGCCCCGTACAAATACCCCAGGGGTGAGGCCTGGGGGCAGGAGGAAGCCAAGGTGCAGGTCCACCAGGAGGCCACGTGGGTGACACGTGCCAGGCTGGCAGCCCCAGAGGGGCCCCTAGTCTGCTCCTGTGCCTTCCTGGGGCACAGGGGGCCTGGGGGGAGGTGTTGAGAAGGAGGGACAGGGAGGCTATTTGCATGCGGAACCAGGCCGGAGTGAGGGAGAGAGCGAGGAGGAGAAAGAGATGAAAAGAAATTACCATGCACCAGGATCTTGTTATTCAACCTAATTTTCAAAGGACCACAGCTGTCGCACTGAGATAATCCGTTAATTATAACAGCCATTGTGCTTTGGCAATGGGAGAGCAACCGAGGCCGGGAACAGGGCGGAGGGTGGGGGCGGGACAGGCCTTTGTGGGGGCTGGACCTCAGCGAGGGGGCAGGGCAGAGGCCAGGAGGGGTGCCTTGCTCTCAGGACCTGAGGGGCCAGGCCTCGGCCACCTTCCCAGTCCTTGTGATGTGATGCAGCCCTACTGTGTGCCAGGCACCTGCCAGGCTCCGAGAGGTGGGGCCACGGCAGCGACCCCTGCAGCAGCTAGCTTTCCTGAGCACCTACTGTGTGCCCGGACTCCCTCTGTGAGCCGTGGAGGCCCTGCCCTCCTGGCCCATTTTACAGAAGGGGAAACTGAGACTCAGAGCAGAGCAGCGGCTTGCCAGGACCAGGGGTTAGGCGAGTGGTGCCGCCTGGGTTTGCCCTGAATGTGGACCCCGCCCTTCCAGGCACCCGTTAGGAAGGGCTGCTCCCGCTGGGTGGGCCACCCTGAGTTGCTGGACACGGGGGATGTCAGGGTTCAGGGCCGTGGCTTCTGCCCAGCCGGCAGTCACCGGCCGCCCTCCCCCGGCGTTTCCGGCGCCCGTGTCAGCCCCTGGGCACGGACAGAGCCTCCTTGTTCTCCGAGCAGCAGCTGCAGGCCCCCCGCGGCCTCGGGGGCGTCCTGCCGCCCGGGCTGCCTCCCCAGCCTGCCCCAGCGAAGCCAGTCACAGGGCCAGCTGAGGGAATTTGGGACCATGCAAGGCAGCGTCCATCCTGACCCTTGGGACCAAGTGCCAGGTTCAAGGTTGAAGGGAAACAGAAGGCTCCTGGGCTGTGGCCCACAAGGGGTTTCTCAGCCTGGCCTTGGAGGTCCTTGGGACCTTGAGTGCTGGAGCCCGGTAGAGGCAGGCTGGGGAGGGGGCAGCAGCCAGGAGTCCCCGTGAGCAGTGAGGGGTGCCCACAGCGTGTGGGGGAGGAGCCGGAAGGAGGGGTCACCCCAGGATCTGCAGGGGAATCCACCACGGCCTTGGCTGGGAGCTCAGGTTTGATGGGGGCGGGAATCGTGGTTGGGGCAGGTGAGCCTCACCCCAGCAGGAGTTTCAGACTTGGTCCAGTGGCCCAGGCAGTGTAGTGGGAGGAGCCGGTACACCTGCCCCAGTGCCCTTGATCTCAGACCCACAGAGCGCCCCCCCCCATGTCCCGAGGGACCCCCGGAGGGCAGCCCCTTGTCCTGGAGCTCAGAACCCAGAGGCGGGATGTCCTCTGCACAGCTGAGGACTCTAATTGTCCCCCCCCCAGCCCCTCCCTTGTTCCAGTGCTCAGGGGTCAGGGTGACGTAGGCCAGAGGGGAGGGAGGAGCGTGGGTGTTGCCAGGGCTGGGCCGGGGCCGGGGCCACCCACTGTGTCCCTGAGTGGGCAGCCCAGCCCGGCTGGGTCTTGGCAGTTTGCAGGTGGATCCCCGGAGCGGGGCTGCTTCACTCCCCACCTCTCCCGTTTTCCGTTGTGCCCTGGTCTGGGTGAGCCGCTCTTGGGCTAGAGCCTGGGCCGTGGAGGGGATGCCACTGTGTAGCAGGGCGAGGCCTCAGTTTCCTCATCTGTAGAGTGGGAATGATAGCAGTGCCAACACCCGGTTATGCTGAGGATTAAGTGAGTTCACCTGAAGCATTTAGGCCCCGCCTGGGTGAGCCGATGACCTTCCCTCTGGCCCCCTCACTGCCCACCCCTTCCGGCTAGGCCACTCTGAGTGGGCTGCATCCCCCCACACCACCCAGGGCCTCCCCTTCTCCCTGTGAGGGCCCCGAGCATGCGCCCATGCCTTGGCAAAGCCCCGAAGACATTGGCAGGCTGGGAGCGGTCACCCCTTGGGGCCTGGAGGAGGAGCAGATGTGGGGCAGAGCTGGGCGGGTGGGCCTAGCCGGCGCCTGGTACATAGTAGGTGCTCCATAAATGTTTATTGAATGAATGAATGGAGGCCGTGCAGGCAGAGGCAGCCGTGCGTGCGCAGGCCCTGGTGAAAGAGCGGGTCCAGTGGAGCCTGGTGAGTAGTGCCCAGGGGTGGCAGCTGAGCCGCTGGGGGAGGTAAGGGGCAGGGGCAGGGGCAGGCGGGGCGAGGGCAGGAGTCAGGCAGGGAGAGGACAGGGATCAGGTGGGGAGAGGGCAGGGGTCAGATGGGGAGAGGTTGGGGTCTGGGAGGTTGAGGGCAGGGGTCAGGCGGGGAGAGGGCAGGGGTCAGGTGGGGAGAGGATGGGTCGGGGGGATGAGGGCAGGGGGCAGGTGGGGACAGGATGGGCCGGGAGGATGAGGGCAGGGGGCAGGCAGGGTCCAGGGGAGGAGAGGAGGAGGAGAGGGGCTGCGGGAGGCAGCGCCATAAGGAGCTTGGAGGATTCTGGGCGAGGAGGGTATGAGCCCCGGGGTGGGCTTTGCACTACAGGGCGCCCTTGGCTGTGGGCCGTGTGCTGCCCCCAGGTGCCCGCAGCTGGGCGGGCCGTGCAGGCTGCTGTCGGTTAAGAACAGGGCAGGCCTGGCTTGGGGGACTGCTGGGCGGCTCCTGGGGCCAGGGCGTCTGCAGAGCCCTCCCTGTGCCTGCCTGCCTCCTTCCACTGAGCCGCGGCTGATGGACGGGCCAGATCAGCTTGTGGGGCGGGAACGCAGCGGACCTGGGCAGGAGGCTTCGTGGGGCCCCAGCAGCCCAGAGAGTCACGCGTGCACTGCCGTCCTGCACACAGGCGAGGAAACTGAGGCCCACAGATGGAGGCGCTGACTCGCCGGGGCCACGCTGAGCCCACCTACGAGGCTCCCGCAGTAGCCGGCATCGCAGGGAGCCGGCCACAAGCCCTTCCTCGGGCCTGGCAAGCTGGGGCGAGGTCGCTGCGCTCGGCCCTGGCTGCCGGGGACGTTGTGTTCTGGCCCAGCTCGCTGAGTAAGGTGGCAGCGTAATGAGGCCGCAGCCTGGCTGTCTGCTGCATTGCCGGGCGCACAGTAGGTGTGCAGAATGCGGGAGGCGCGTGGCCATGGGTGTGTGGCTGATTGAGCTGCGGGCAGGCTCCCTGGCCCCAGGCCCACGACACAGGGGCAGCTGTGGCAGGCTCGGTCCTTGCAGGATGTCACAGAGCTGGGAGCGGGTACCGAGGCCGCGAGGGGCAGAAGCCGGCGTCCCCCGAGAGCCGGAGCAGCTGGCACGGGGGCCTGAGACTAATGAGACGTGATTGAATGGGGGTGCACGAACACCCGGCTCCGCGGGTGAGACCTAAACAGAGACTGCCCAGGGCTGCCCAGGGCCGTTCGGCGGGGGTCGGGGCTGCCGTGTGTGTGAAGGGACCCCGGGCTAGGACAAAGGGAGGACACAGCACTGGCACGGCCCTGACAGAAGCCGGGAGCCAGACTGAGGGAGGCAGGGGCCGGGGGCCAGTCCCTGCTCTCCCGCGTGTGCTGCGGGTTCCAGGTGACACCCTCCAGGGGGCCCTGGACAGCAAGCATGATCCAGGGTGGCCGGACCTGGGTGGGGGCGGGCAGGTGGCCGGCGTGGGGCTCTCAGCTTGGAGAAATCAAGTGGCGACAGCTTGGCAGGTGTCGGGGGGCCTTGTCCTCAGTGGCTGCAGGCTGCAGGCTGGGACCAATGACCAGGGGGACGAGGGGGTTTGGCTTCGTGGAACAAGGGGGGTTTCTGACAGTCCGAGCAGTTCTGCAAGAGAATAGCAGCTTCTGCTGGGGCTGAGAGCCTTGTCCCCGGAGGTGTGCACGTGACGCGGAGTCGCTCTCCGGGGATCCTGGGAAGCCGGGTGGCTCCAGGGGCTCTGGCATAGGTTCCCGGCTGTGCCGTCTTGGGCGGATCGGCCTCAGCGTTCTCATCTATAAAGTGTGCTGAATTGCACCAGGTGCTCAGGGTTAGAAGATTCTGGAAGCAGAAGATGCCAGGTGAGCCGTTGGCTAAGGATACGGAAGCCCAGAGGTGCATCGGTTGCCCCTGGTGTCCCACAGCCCAGCCTTCAATCCCGGGACCTAATTGCACCTGAAACCCAAAACCTGTAACTTCCCAAGTGCTAGTTCAAGGACGCAACTATGATGACCCATTTTACAGATGAGGCATTGAGGCCCAGAACAGCCTGCTCGCGATAGCCGTGTGAGGTAGAGGCAGCGGCAGCAGCTGGTCGGTGTCCCTCGTTGGGCGGGCAGGCTCTCTCTCAAGAGTGGAGCAGAGGCAGCCCGCCTCTGGCCCCCGGCCTGCTGCAGGGCGAGCGGCAGCGCCCGCCCTGAGGGTTCTGGCTGGGCCCCAGGAGTCCTGGACACGGGCAGTGACAATGGCACCTCGGGGAGTCTTGGCCAGCCCGGCTCAGAGAGGAGCCCGTGCCAGGGCTTATCAGCTGCTACAAATGAGATTTCCCTGGCTGAGCTTCCGGGCCCTGCTCCTGGGAGGCGCGCGCACCTGCTGCACCACCCCCAGCCTGTTCTCATGAGCCTGCGGCTGGCCAGGTCCCTGCAGGAGTGGGGCTTCCCGCCCTGACTGGCTCCACTGTGTCCTGGCGGCACTCACGTGGTGGCAGGGGGAGACACCGAGGCAGAGAGCGGGCCTCCAGCACAGCTGAGGTCTCAGAGCTAGTCAGCCCTTGTCCCTGGTGCTGACCCCCGCCACCTGCCCCCACTCTGCCTGGCTTCAGCCAGGCTGCCTTCCTCCTGCCCAGCCCAGGGAGGAGGCCAAGGCAGCCGCCTGGGACCTTCAGAGCCTTCCCTCCCACATTCCCTCGGTGGCTGCCACTTGCAGGCCGGCCAAGGGAGGGCCCCGGGGCGCGTGCCCGGTATCTGGGCTTGGCCAGCCAGGGAGCTCTCACCACAGGACCGTGAACTCCCGCAGGGGGCTTCGGGGTTGCTGGATCGGGCCGTGTTGCTTCCACCGCGGGTGCCAGACTTGGCCTGCTCCCAGCCCTGAGCGTGTCCCCTTCCCTGTCCTGGCCCCGGTCCCCCCAGGGGCACAGGGATGGGCCAAGCAGGGGTTCTTCATCTTCCCAGCATGGGGCTCTCAGAGCCGGAGCCCATGCAACAGCCCAGGAGCAGGTGGCCCCTGGGCAGGAGGACAGAGCTGGGGCAGCTGTGGCCATGAGTGCGGCCCCTGCGCGCGCTCTGCCTCCTGTTGGTCTTGCTAGATCTTTGTCCCCTGCTCCGTCCAGCGATGGCCCCGGGAGTCCTCTCTCCTGTGTGTCACTGGCCAGACAGGCGCCCCTGCACGATTCCTCCCTGGCGTGCTGCTCCCTTGCCTTCTCCCCCCTGGCGGTGGGGGTGGAGGGTTCCACCGGGCCAGGGTGACAGGGGCGCTGCTTTCCACCGTCCGCCCTCCACCTGCTTCCCTGCATGGCCGCTGCGAGGAGGGTTTTAGTGCCCCTGGGGCCTGGGCAGGAAAGGCCTCGGGTCCTGCTGCTCCCCTACTCCTGAGTTGGCTCAGCCAGGCCCGGTGTCGCCTGTCTCCCCGGCTCATGGTGGTGGTGGGAGGTGGGCAGCGTGGGGCGCAGGTCCGGGTCCCCTTCACCCCGGCTCTGTCGTCCACCTCGCTCCATGGGGTCCTCCAGGGCTGCTAGCCCCTCTGCCATGCGTGTCCTCTCTCCCTCCCTGCTCGGCCGCCTCCGCCTCTCTGCCTTTCTCTCGTTCTCAGTCCTCGCCTCCTCCCTGCGGCCCCCCTTCCTCGCCTTGTTTCCCTCCTCCTCCCATGTGGGGTGTGGGGCTGGGATCTGCTCCCCTGACTAGTGCGTGTGTGTGTGTGTGTGTGGGCACGTGCGCGTGCAGGGCCATCCTCCTGGGAGGATGTGACCTTCAGGAGCCGTGACCTTGCCTGTGTGACCCCCAGACCTGAGCGAACACGCTGGCGCCCCTGCGCCTGGCCCACCTGCACCTTGAGTGGGTGAGCAGCTGGGCTGGGGGCCAAGTGCTGCTGTCAGCGCCTTCGTGGCCTCCCTGCCCCCCCCCCCGGCTGCGTCAGGCCTCGACGGGTGGCGGGCAGGCAGCCCAGGGACGGGGACAGGGCGGCTGACGCACATGGGACAGGCTGACGGGGGCCTCCTCCGCCCTCTGTCTGAGTCACGGGCAGGGTGGGGGCTGGGCCCTGGCCTAAGCTGTCCTGGGGACCAGAAGGAGCAGGAGAGGGCCACGGGCAGGTCACCTTGAGGGCTCTAGGCGGGGAAGGGAGGGGTGGGGGCAGAGCCAGCTGCTTCGAAGCCTTGGCCCCTTCTCCTGCGCCCTCCCTCCAGCCTCTTCCTGGGCCAGCCTTGCTCTCCATGACTCCCTTGTTGGACGGCCCCCGCCCCCATCCCGGGTCTGCTTGACCAGGTGCAGATTTGAGCAACTCAGGTGTGGGTAGAGGGGGAGAGAGGGGGGCGTGTGCGTGCGTGCGTGTGTGTGTGTGGCTACAGCTGTGCATGGGGGCGCACGGGCGTGTTTGGCGTGCACACCAGTGTTTGCCTGTCATGGACGCCTCCCCCCCCCCTTGCCACACTGGAGCACGTCTTCCTATAACCAGCCACGCGTGCACGCGCGCTGTGCACACGCACCCGGTCTGCTCGCACACGTCAGCAGCACCCCTGCATCGCCTCTCGGAGCCAGCCGCACACCTGCGCGTGCACCTGCATACCAATGAGGTCCCCAGACACTGCCAGACTGAGCAGGAGGGGGAGGAGGAGGAGGAGGAGGAGGAGGAGGAGGAGGAGGAGAAGAAGGAGGAGGGACCGCGCTTGGGAGCCGGTGGGGGGCCCTGGGACGGGCTGGCTCACAGATCCCTGAGGCGCTGCTGTCTTCGGAAGGGGAAACTGAGGCCCAGGGCAGGGTAAGGACCGGCCTGGGCTGCCCGCGGGAGGGCTCAGTGGCCACACCAGACGGGAAGCCCAGTTCTCTGCCAGCCTTGAGAATTGTGCGGGGCACAGCCAAGGACGCGCCCGCTGTCTGCTGGCTGGGCAGCCCCCACGCTGGGCCTGCAGGGGCTGGGGAGGTGCGAGGCTGGCCTCCCAGGTCCCAGTCCTCACAGCCTCTGACGCAGCATCAGCCTGGAAGCCAGCCAGCCGTCTGCGCCCCTGTGCACCTGCCGCCGCCTCAGCGGAAACGCCTGCCCCGACTGCTTTTGGGATTCTGTCCCCACCCCGCCTCCCTGCCCTCTGTCCCAGCCCTCTGTGGCTCAGTGCTGTGAATTGGTTTTGCTTTGACGGCAAAGGTTACAGTTTTTTTTTTTTTTTTTTTTTTTTTTAAAGCACTCTGCTGAGCCGGCGCCGTGGCTCAATAGGCTAATCCTCCACCTTGCGGCACCGGCACACCGGGTTCTAGTCCCGGTTGGGGCGCCGGATTCTGTCCCGGTTGCCCCTCTTCCAGGCCAGCTCTCTGCTATGGCCAGGGAGTGCAGTGGAGGATGGCCCAGGTGCTTGGGCCCTGCACCCCATGGGAGACCAGGAAAAGCACCTGGCTCCTGGCTCCTGCCATCGGATCAGCGCGGTGCGCCGGCTGCAGCGGCGGCCATTGGAGGGTGAACCAACGGCAAAGGAAGACCTTTCTTTCTCTGTCTCTCTCTCTCACTGTCCACTCTGCCTGTCAAAAATAAAAATAAAAAAAAAAAAAAAATAAACTTAAAGCACTCTGCTTCCTGGTGTTTCCCAGGTGGAGAGGCAGGCGGTGGAGGTGGCTGTGGCGAACGGTCTCCAGCTTCCTTTGTCTAAACGTGTGTTTCTCTGGCCCGGTCTGCACACCCCTGGCCTTGCCGAGGGCAGAGGGAGGGAGAACTGAGCTGTTGGCGTAGACGAGAGGGCAGGTGGGAGCCAGAGCCAGGATCGGGCCACGGGTCTGTATGCAGTTTGCTGTGAGACCCAGGCAAGCCCCACCCTGTTCTGGGGCTCAGGTTCCCCACTTGGGAAGTGAGGGTTGATGCAGGTGGGGTGCAGACTGGGACCCCCGTGCTGCCTCCTCTGTAACTCTGAGCCCTGTGTCTGGGCAGTGTGTCCTCCATCAAATGGACTGGTCCCCGCTCTGCAATGTGGAAATCGACCCAAAGAGATGGTGCCACTTACCAGACTTGTTGGCAGGGGTGGGTGGGGCTGCAGGCCTCCTGGATCCTGGCTTGGGCTCTCCTGGTGCTGCGGGAGCCCTGATCCTGGCTCACGTGGTGCTGTGTGACCTGGGGCGAGTGCCTGTCCCTCTCTGGGCCTGTGACTCTCCAGCTGTGGAAGAGGACTCGGGGCTTCAGCCGTGTTGTTGCAGAGGCCCGAGGAGCCCTTCCGGGGTCAGGGTCCTTGGTGGAAGCCCACTGGGGAGGTGACGGCGGGAAGAGCCGGCTTCCCAGACCTTTCTATTCTGTCTCCCTGGACTCTGCCTGTCGGGTGAGCGCTCCCCACGCAGGAGACCCCGGCCTCCACGGCGTCCCCTGCTCGGGGGGACCCGCAGCCGTGATGCTCTGCGCCCCTCCCCCCGGAAGCTGAGACAAGGGAATTATTTTTGGAACAAGAGCAGTTACACAACAAATGAATTATTTATCTTTGGGCATGAAAGAAAGGAGGCATCTTGCTGGGTGTGTTGCTGCTTCATCTGGACTTGGGGATGCCCACTTGGGTGCGTGGACATGTAGGGGCCTGCGTGTTGTGTGCACAGGTCACAGGTGTGTGCGTGTCTGTGTGTGTTTCTGTCCGAGTCTGTGCTAGGGAGCCCCGGCAGGTGAGGGTGGAGGCCGGTGCTCTGGGCACGTGTGTGTGCCCGTACGCACCTGTCCGTCCTGTCCACTGCCCACCTCTGCCTTCTCTGCCCACTGTCCTCGGACGCCGCCCTCCCCCTCTCCCCCTCCCCCTCCTCCCCTTCTTGCCAACCACCGGCCTCCCTTCTGTTTTGTGGCAGGGACCGCCCCCCCTCCACCCCAGGGTGTTTGCTGGCCCCCAGGCCTCCGGGAGGGGGTGTGGAGAAGACACCGGGGGCCTGCGCTGGCATGGAAGGGCTGCCCGGGCCTCGCGCTGATCTGTCGCCTCCTCTCCACGCTGCCTTCCAGGAACCAGGTGACAGATGGGTCCCTGCCTGCCTGCCCTCGTCTCTCTCGCGCCCCCTGCGCTGCTGCACTCTAGCCTCCTGCAGGAATAGTTTCTGAAGTGCTGAGCCCGGACCCCAGGAGGAAGCAGCGGAGGAAGAGGAGGAGGAGGAGTGGAAATCAAGCCCAGAGACTCCGTGCGCCTTCCCGGCAGGAGGCGAGGAGCGACACTGCCAACCTGCCCGCCCTGTCCGTGGCCAGGCCCGACCTCTGCTCCTAGCACCCCCACAGGCACCTCCCCCAGCAGCCAGCACCGGCCGAGCCCACCTCGCCTGGGGCCCCCGTGCTGGGGGTCGCCCCCAAGATGGTGGCGGCCCCAGGGAGGACTGTGCTGCCAGCCCCCACCTCCGGCCGCTAGACAGCCGCCCCTTGTGCCCGCACCTCGGCCCCTTGCACCTGGCGGCGGCAGCCCGGCAGCCTTCGAAGGGCCCGAGGCCGGCGCCATGCTGCGCCTGGGGCTGTGCGCGGCAGCGCTGCTGTGCGTGTGCCGGCCGGGCGGCGTGCGCGCCGACTGCTGGCTGATCGAGGGCGACAAGGGCTACGTGTGGCTGGCCATCTGCAGCCAGAACCAGCCGCCCTACGAGACCATCCCGCAGCACATCAACAGCACCGTGCACGACCTGCGGCTCAACGAGAACAAGCTCAAAGCTGTACTCTACTCCTCGCTCAACCGCTTCGGGAACCTCACCGACCTCAACCTCACCAAGAACGAGATCTCCTATATCGAGGACGGCGCCTTCCTGGGCCAGTCCAGTCTGCAGGTGCTCCAGCTGGGCTACAACAGGCTGAGCAACCTGACCGAGGGCATGCTGCGGGGCATGAGCCGCCTGCAGTTCCTGTTCGTGCAGCACAACCTCATTGAGCTGGTGACGCCCGCCGCCTTCTCCGAGTGCCCCGGCCTCATCAGCATCGACCTGTCCTCCAACCGCCTCAGCCGCCTCGACGGCGCCACCTTCGCCAGCCTGGCCAGCCTCATGGTGTGCGAGCTGGCCGGCAACCCCTTCAACTGCGAGTGCGACCTGTTCGGCTTCCTGGCCTGGCTGGTGATCTTCAACAACGTCACCAAGAACTACGACCGCCTGCAGTGCGAGTCGCCGCGGGAGTTCGCCGGCTACCCGCTGCTCGTGCCCCGGCCCTACCACAGCCTCAACGCCATCACCGTGCTGCAGGCCAAGTGTCGCAACGGCTCGCTGCCCGCCCGGCCCGTGAGCCACCCCACGCCCTACTCCACCGACGCCCAGCGCGAGCCTGACGAGAACTCCGGCTTCAACCCCGATGAGATCCTCTCGGTGGAGCCGCCCGCCTCGTCCACCACGGACGCGTCGGCCGGGCCCGCCATCAAGCTGCACGCCGTCACCTTCACCTCGGCCACCCTGGTGGTCACCATCCCCCACCCCTACAGCAAGATGTACGTCCTGGTGCAGTACAACAGCAGCTACTTCTCCGACGTCATGACGCTCAAGAACAAGAAGGAGATCGTGACGCTGGACAAGCTGCGCGCGCACACCGAGTACACCTTCTGCGTCACCTCCCTGCGCAACAGCCGCCGCTTCAACCACACCTGCCTGACCTTCACCACGCGGGACCCCGTCCCCGGCGACCTGGCGCCCAGCACCTCCACCACCACGCACTACATCATGACCATCCTGGGCTGCCTCTTCGGCATGGTCATTGTGCTGGGAGCCGTCTACTACTGCCTGCGCAAGCGGCGCCTGCAGGAGGAGAAGCACAAGGCCGTGAACGTCAAGAAGACCATCCTGGAGATGCGCTACGGCGCCGACGTGGACGCGGGCTCCATCGTGCACGCGGCGCAGAAGCTGGGCGAGCCGCCCGTGCTGCCCGTGGCCCGCATGGCCTCCATCCCCTCCATGATCGGCGAGAAGCTGCCCGCCGCCAAGGGGCTCGAGCCGGGGCTGGACACGCCCAAGGTGGCCACCAAGGGCAACTACATCGAGGTACGCACCGGCGCAGGTGGGGACGGCCTGGCCCGGCCCGAGGATGACCTCCCGGACCTGGAGAACGGCCAGGGCTCGGCCGCCGAGATCTCCACCATCGCCAAGGAGGTGGACAAGGTCAACCAGATCATCAACAACTGCATCGATGCCCTCAAACTGGACTCGGCCTCCTTCCTGGGGGGCGGCGGTGGTGGCGGTGCGGACCCCGAGCTGGCCTTCGAGTGCCAGTCCCTCCCGGCAGGGGGGGCTGCTGCCGCCGCTGCCGCCGCCGCCTCTGCCGCCGCCCCTGGGGCCCTGGAGCGGCCCAGCTTCCTCTCGCCTCCCTACAAGGAGGCCTCCCACCACCCGCTGCAGCGCCAGCTCAGCGCCGACGCCGCCGTGGCCCGCAAGACCTGCAGCGTGTCCTCCAGCGGCTCCATCAAGAGCGCCAAGGTCTTCAGCCTGGACGTGCCCGACCACCTGGCCGCCGCGGGGCTGGCCAAGGGCGACTCCAAGTACATCGAGAAGGGCAGCCCGCTCAACAGCCCGCTGGACCGGCTCCCGCTGGTGCCCGCGGGCAGCGGCGGCGGCGGTGGCGGCGGCGGGGGTGGGGGCATCCACCACCTGGCCGTGAAGCCGGCCTTCCACTGCAGTGAGCACCGGCACAGCTTCCCCGCCCTGTACTATGAGGAGGGCGCCGACAGCCTGAGCCAGCGCGTGTCCTTCCTCAAGCCGCTGGCCCGCTCCAAGCGAGACTCCACCTACTCGCAGCTCTCCCCCAGACACTACTACTCAGGGTACTCGTCCAGCCCCGAGTACTCGTCCGAGAGCACGCACAAGATCTGGGAGCGCTTCCGGCCCTACAAGAAGCACCATCGTGAGGAGGTGTACATGGCCGCCGGCCACGCCCTGCGCAAGAAGGTCCAGTTCGCCAAGGACGAGGACCTGCACGACATCCTGGATTACTGGAAGGGGGTCTCGGCCCAGCAGAAGCTGTGAGCCTCCCCTGCCCGGTGAGGTCGGAGGGGGCGGGCGGGCGGGCGGGAGACAGGCTCGGGCGACCGGGCGGGGCTGCCCAGGGGCCGAGGCCCAGGAGTGGACGCACACGCACACCCGCACGCACGCACCCACGCACACACACCTGACCACCACCTGACTGTGAACAAACCAACACCCGACAATAACGGACAGGAAAACAAAGACACATTTTCCTTAAAGTTTACAGACTGATACCGAAACCAGTCGTCTTTACTGTGCTGCCCAGGGACTCTGCCGGGCTGTGCGGGGCGGGGCGCGGGGTGCCGGGGGCGGGGCGGTGGGGGCAGGCCAGGCAGCCGAGAGAGGGGCTGGGGTCTGCGGGCCTGGAGCCGGGGCCAGGTTCAGGGGCAGAGGAGACTGGGCTAGAGGTGGACTGAAGGGGGACCCCTCCCCCCCAGACTGGGGCACAGGTCACTTGGAGACGTAGCACCTGATGGACGTGACATTGGAATCGCCTCCTTCCACTTTGTGGGTGGGGAAAACGAGGCCCAGAGAGAGGACGTGACGACCCCAGGGTCACGCAGCAGGTCAGTCTCGGTCCCCCAACTCCCCAGCCCTGAGCGGCTCCCCTGTGCCCCTGCCTTCCCCCTTCCTCCCCCCTCTCCCCCCCCGCCCCGCCTCCACCTCCCACCCTCCTGGAAGCTGTGGTCTCCTGGGACTGGGGACTTGGGAGTCAGGCAGGTGCTTTTCCTTTCTAGAAAGATCCATGGCTGTGCTCCCAGAGCGTGGAGCTGCGATTCGTGTCCCCGGGAGCGTCTCTGCCCCCGACGCCAGCACCTGGGAGGAGAAAGAGGGCCCCAGCAGGGAAGGAGCAGAGGCAGGGGGGCAGCTCACCAACCCCCCTCAAGTGTCTTCCACGTCGCCCGGGGAGCTGCCTGTTGGCTGGGCTGTGGGCAGGCCGGCTCCCACGGCTTCTCAGGTGCAGGCCCCCATGCCCCTGTCCCCCGAGCTTCTCTGGGCTTCCGGGACCCCTCCCCACCCCAGAAGGGCAGCAGAGAGCGGGGATGCTGGGGGGCTGCGGGGAGGTGGCATGTAGCGGGGACTCCTGCCTGTCCCCGGCCTGGTGCCCCTTGTCAGTGGGATCCGGGGGAGGTGTCCGCCTGCCCGGCGGAAGGAGGGCTCCCCTTGCCCCCTCCTGGCTGCCTCTGCATCTCTGCCTCACCCCCTGTCCCCATGGCAACGCCACTCCCCCTTTCTGACCCCCCACCCAACATCGAACAAAGCACAAACAGTGAGGTGCCCCTCGTGCCCTGGGTGGGGGGCAGGAAGCGGGCTGGGTCGGTGGACCCCCTCCCCCAGCCAGCCTGTCGCCATGGCAACCCATGCCTGGCAGTTGGTGCCCAGAGCGCGGCGGTTGGGCTCTGGGGCTGTGAGTGTGGGCGGCAGCAGAGGGCAGGGTCCTGCTGCAGGGAGGAGAGGGGGCTTCCGGGGCTAGACCTGGGGGTCTCCAGCGGTCCGATCAGGATTCTGAGGACCCAGAGTTGGGGCCCCTTCACTCCTGAGTGGCAGCCGGGGACAACGGCTCCAGGCCTTGTCCACCTGCCCTTTGGCTCCCCTGGACCCTGGCGGGAGCCCCCAGCTTCCTGCTTGTCACCCACATAGGCTGCTTGGGATGCGGGGGGTGGCTGGGGTGAGGGTGGGCCTGTGGTAGGACACAGACCCGTACCGCGGGGGCCCCCAGGGAAGCTCGTATCACCCCTAGGGGCAGGCCTCTCCTCAACGCCCAGCCAGGGGTGGCCCAGCCCAGGGCTCGCTCTGCAGGTGACCTTGGCAATGACAGACTGTGCTGCTGGGGAGACGAGGGCACGCAGAGCAGCCCCCCGCCCCCGCCCCCCTCACACCCCATCGGCGAGCTGGGGGAGCGCGCGTGCGAGAGCAGACTCCCTGTTATATTTGCATGACGATTTCACTGTATTTTTCTGAGCAAACACCTGTCGTGTATGTACCAGTCTGTCCACACTCCCCGGCCCCCGCCTCCCCAGATGCCTCTGTTGTGATCTGACGAGCAGCTCTTGAACCCGGGGAGGGGCCAGCTCTGCAAGGGACCCAAAACAGGTGCCACCCAACCCCGCCCTGCCCCACACCCACCTCCCCTGTCCCCTGCTCGGTCCCCTCCTCCCTCCTCCCTTCTTTTCCTCCCCCAGGCCAGGGAGGGTGGGCCCCCCGTGAGGTCCCTAGAGCTGACCTCTGAGCACAGGACACCGTAGGGGGCTCCTCGCTCCAGTTCCCCAGGGGTTCGTCTGACGAGGCCAGCGGGGGCTTGGCTGTGCTGCCGAGCAGAGAGGCTAAGAGGGAGAGGCTTGGGACCTGAGGGAGGGAAGCGGGGTGGGCCCCAGGTGGGGTTCTCACAGAGGGGTTGCCCCCCACCCTCCACCCCCTGGGGCGCTTCCTCCTTGTCAGCCGCCATCTTGTCTGTGGGGAGGAGACCTTGAGAAACCGCAGGCTACTGGGGAGGCTTGGAGACCCAGGTCACCTCGGGTCCCCCACCTGAGCCAGACTCCCAGCCGCCCAGGCCAGGCCTCTCTGGAGCACACCCCACCTGGCGGCACGTGTCCATCTCTGTCCCGAGCAAAACATTCACGAGAGACAGAGGGAGTGCCATGTGGGAGGGTGGGCGCTGAGAGGAGGGAGGGGATGGGGGCGCAGAGGAGTGGGGTGATGGGGGTGAGCCGGCCGGAGGAGGAGGTGTGGGGGCTGCACCCGGGCTGTCTGGACCCCAAGGAGGTCACGCCCAGCTTTACTGTGCTCTCCGGACAGTTGCAGCTTTGAGCCGGGCAGGGCTGGGGTGGGGAGGAAGCGAAGTCTCAGTGGACCCCACCTCAGCGCCCTGGGCTTCTCCTCTCCCCAGGAGGGGCTCCTCACCTTTGCAGCCCCCTAAGGCCCAGTGCCCAGGTCAGGGTGCCCATGGCTAGGGTGAGAGGTGGCCAGGCCTGGGCTGCCCCAGACAGGCACCTCGCTCTCCCAGGACCACCAACATCCCGCTGCCACACCCCTGCCCCAGGAAGTTTACCCTGGGAGAGACAGAGGCACGGGAAACCCCCGGTGCCCCCGGTGACGGGCAGAGGCCAGGAGGGCCAGGCAGAGCGACGCCAGCCTGAAGGGGTCAGAGGTCAGACACAGGACAGGGACTGCTCCGCGGGGTGGGGGTGGGGGTGGCTGGGGAGGCTGGGGCGTGCCCCTCAGAGGATGTGACGGGGGGGACAGCTGGAGAGGCTGCCTGTCCCCGAGGCGGCACCTCTGGCCACCCCACCGCCTGCCGCTGCCCGCTCCTGGCGCTGAGGGGCCAGGGTTGGGGGTGGCCAGGCAGGGTCGGGGGTGGGAAGCCCAGGATGTCTGACGCCCCGCCCCCAGGCCCTGCCCCGCCCCAGGCCGAGGCCTTGCCCAGTGAGGCCCATGTAGAGGTCGGGGGTGGGGAGGGGGCGTGGCCTTGCTGCCCCCCTGCTCTTGCCTCAGACCAGGTCCTGATGGCTCCGTCCCGCACCCTCCCACCTGTAAGACAGAACCAGGCTTTTCCCTGCTTTCCCTGGAGGCTGCCCCGCCCCCCGCCCCTGCGCCCATTTAAAAGTCACTTCCTGGGAGAGGAAGAGGGGGGTCCCAGGGGGAGGGGGAGGATCCGGGCCCTCTTCCTTCCCCTGCCCCTCTGCCGACAAGCACAGGGCTGGGGCAGGGGCTTGGGGGCCAGGGAGGGGTGGCCACACTTCCTCGCTCTCTCCCTGTCTGTCTGCCCCACTCCTGGGAGCCGCCAGCCCCCAGGGGCGCCGCGGCCTGGCACCTGGTTTGAGCCTTGCAGAGCTGGGCCGTGGCCCTGGCCCCTGACCCTGGGAACCCCAGCTGTGTATGGACCTTTCTTGGGGGGCCCTGAACCCTCTCCTTCTCTTCTTCTAGGGGGTGACCTGGTTTATTTTCTCTTCCCCATATCTGCCTCCCCCCCCCCCCATTCCTGTTTTAAACTGAATGGCACGAAATTGTTTTCCTCAACTCGGAGATTCCTGTATGGAGAGAATCAATTTCTATATTTGCAATAAATTTCTTATTTAAAACAACGGGACCAAGGTCTGTGTTGAATGTCCTCCATCCCACCCCAGACTGGCCCCTGGCCCCCTCCGGGTCATGGGGTCACCCCTCCATGTCCCCTTCTCACGGGGAGCCCCGTGTGTGGGACCGAAGAAGTCAGTGGTCGCTGAATCCATCCAAGGGGAAAAGGACTCTGGCAGACAGGGCGGCCAGCAGGAGGCCAGGGTTCCTGGGCGCTGCAGCACTGGGGCGCCAGCACCCCCCAGGTGGCAGGCAGAGGGCCTGAGGCCCAGCCCCAGACCTGGGGTCCCTCTGCCCTGTGGCTTCCGTCGCTCCGGGTTCAGCCCCCTGGGTGGCGGCGGACGGCTATGTGGGGGCACCTCAGGGCTTCAGCGGCTTCCCAGGAGCCAGGTTCTCCCAGGCCAGCCTCCTGCCCCTGCAGTGATGGGTCAAGTTCTTATGGAAACTGCCCCCTACCTCCTGGCACCCACTCCAGACCTGCCCCCCGCCGTCACCTACTGCCCTGCGCTCCACACCTGGGAGTCCCCTGCCCCTCCCCAGCAGTTGAGAGACACACACCTGGCCCCTCTGGCCCAGCCATGAGCTGTGGCACTGAGCACTGACTGCAGGCTGCATTGCCCGGACCTCAGCCCCCGTGGAGCCCGGAGACCAGTGCTCGGCCCCAGCTGCCTCCCGTCCCCAGAGCCTGAGCATTCCTGCCCCCTTCTCAGACTCCTGTACTCCAACTAGGACAGACTCCTCCTCCAGGAAGGCTCCCGGCTTCAGCCTGGATTACTAGAGGGCTTCTTTGAGTGGAGCCCCTGGGACTGGGCTGGGGGAGCTGTGGCCCTGGGGGCTCTGGTGGCCCACAGGGCTGGACTTCCTGCTTCCTCTTGGGTCGGTGGGATTGTGGGGACTATCTGGGAAGGCCCGGGGCTTTGGGCACCCACCCCTTCTTCAGTGGATTTTTGGCTGGTACTCTGTCTCCAGCGAGTGTCCCCCCACATAGTGTGTGTTCCCCCACATAGTTGTGGCCTGGCCACGGCCTCTCCTTGTTCCCTCTGTGGTCCCCATGCAGCCCCGGTTCTTCCTGCCTGAGGGAACTCCCAGAACGAGCTGGCGCCCTGGGAGGAGGTGGAGGGAGGGACGTGTGTGTGTATACCAAGCGGGGGCAGTGACCAGGCTGTCACAGGCCTTGCAGCTCCAGCCGCCCTGCTCCACGGTCCACCCGTGACGCTCTGCCACATGTCACTGCAGCAGCTCCCAGGCCGGAAGGACTCACCTGACCCCGGGAGACGGAGGTGTGAGACTGGCTGGGCCAAGTCTGAGTCCATGCCCTCGCCTGCCCAGGACCCCGCCTCCCTGGGGGAGGGAGACCTGCAGGTGCCGGGGGTGTGGGGACGGCTGGCTTTGCCTCTGATGCACTTACTGGCTTCCATCACATTGAAGGTTAACCATGAACTCAGATCCACTAAGCTACCAATGCAAAGCCCTCACCTTGTAGGTTTCACAAAAACAAGGGGAAAGTCCTTCCATTCATAATGTAGCCAGTCTGTTCATAATGTAGCCAGTCCATTCAGAAATGTAGCCAGTCGGACTTGCGGCAGGAACAGGGGCTCTGGGCTCAGGCTGATGCTGGTTGCGAACGTGATGAAGGCCATTGCTAACCGCCCTGGGCTTCACCCGCAGGTGCCGTGTGTTTGCTTTCCTTTTCGAATGCTCCATTGATTTGCAGAGTTTCAACAAAGAGCCCCAAACCCAGCAACGCTGAAGCCGGGTCCCCGCAGACACGGGTGGCCCAACCAGTGTGCCCAGCTTGCATTGCAGGGCGGGTGGGTCACGCACGGTGGGGGTGGGGGGCAGGGCACATGGCCCACCTCAGGCAGGACCCCGTTTACACTTCCTGCGTGCTGCCCTCCTGTTGGGGGCGCTGCTGTCTCAATCCGGGCTGCAGGGGCAGCTGCTTCTGCCTCCTCCAGGGGTCCACGGCCCCCTCCCCAACTGGCTGACAGGAGCCTCTGTAACCCAGACATGTTTTCTCCCTGGGGCTCCTCAGGCCCCCATGGAGAAGGCCCCCAGCCCCCCAGGGGCGTGGCCCCCAGCTTCCCTGCGTGCTGCCAGGCCTCGGTCTGCAGGTGCTCCCCGGTCCCTGTTTCTCGGGCTGGCCTGGCAGCCGGCCACGTGGCCAGGCACTTCCTCCTCGTGTAGTTCTTCAGCTCAAGCCCGTCTCTCAGCCCCCGCCCCGCCCTCTTCTCAGCAACAGGGCCACCTTCTCCTCCAGAAATGCCCGTAGGAGGGGCCTCAGGCCTGGGGCGGCTCTGGGGAGTCTGGGTCGCAGGTGGATCCAGACTCTGAGGGCAGGGCCCTGGGCACCTCAGCCCCAGGTCCAGCTTCTCCCAGGCTGGCCGCCTCCTGTGTTGGTGGGTCAAGTTTTTGTGGGACTCCCTGCCCTCCCCAGGCCTGCTCCAGGCCTGGCCTGAGGACCCTGTCCTGGCCCCCCGCTGCCTGCTGCCCTGTGCTCCACACCTGGGAGACCCCTGCCCCTCCCCAGCAGTTGAGAGACGCACACCTGGCCCCCCTGGCCCAGCTGCGAAGCTGGAGCACCGAGCACTGACTGCAGGCTGCACTGCCCAAACTCAGCTCACACGGAGCCCAGAGCTTGGCCCCAGCTGCCTCCCGTCCCCTGATCCCTCTTGTACCTTTCTCAGACTCCTGTACTCCAACTAGGACAGACTCCTCCTCCAGGAAGGCTCCCGGCTTCAGCCTGGATTGCTGGAAGGCTGCTTTAAGTGGCCCCTTGAGGACTGAGATGCCACTCAATGAGTGACGTCACACCATGGCTTTCAGCAGTTCGGGGCCTGGGTCAGTGGGAGCTGGCCCTGGCCTGGGCTGTGCTTCCTGCTCCCTTCTGCATCCGCGAGGGTCAGCTGCACTGTGGAGGCATCTGGGAAGGCCCCTCCCCTCCCTCTGGTGAGCCCCGGCTGGTCCTCTGTCCCCTGCAAGTGTCCTGAAGAGCCACAGGACAGCCCAGCCACCTGCCGCCTCCCCCCCTCTATTTCCTGCATGTCCCCAGGCAGCCCCAGTCTTCCTGCCCAGCGCCCTTGCCCCTGGGCTGCGCTGGTGCTAGGCCTGCCTGGGGCACGGGGCCCCCTTCCCAGCTGCTTTCTGTCCCCCCTTGCTCGGGGTCTCCACCCTGCTTGCCGCCAGCGCCGTGGGGCTCGGAGCCCCGCTCTGAGCCTGAGCTTGCTCTCTGCAGTTCTCCTGGCTTGTGGGCGCTCTGTACCGTGAGCAGAGAGCTCAGGTGCCTGGTGTTTGTCGCCTGGGTGCTGTCCTGTCTCTACAGCTGTGGGTCACCCTCAGGGCCCTGCCGCCTCCGCTGGCTCGAGGTCCCCAGCTCATACCCCAGTTCAGGCCCCCACCTCTCAGTGGGCTTTTCTGCCCTGGCAGCCACTCCAGTCTGGAGACACCCACACGAGGGCCAGGCGCCGCCACTCCGACCTAAGCCGGGGGCCCCTTCTCCTTCCCTAGGCCTGGGAGCCCCTGCCTGCTGTCCCCTGCCCTCAGTGCAATGCCTCTCCTAGGCCCTCCCCCCACTCCCTCCCTGGGTCTCTAACGTAGCCACCACACCTGCACCTCTGGCCCTCGTGGGTGGGGCACGTGTGAAGGAGCTCCCCAGTGCCCGAGGCAGAAGCAGGAAACCGTAGCTTCTTGAGGTCTCCCCTGCCCCTCCCCTCCCCCTTTCCTGCCCAGCCCCCCTATCGGGCTCATGGCCTGTGCCCCATTTCCTCGGCACAAGCCCTGTGAATTTAGAAACTTCCATCTGGGGGCTGGCGCCGTGGCTCACTAGGCTAATCCTCCGCCTTGCGGTGCCGGCACACCGGGTTCCAGTCCCGGTCAGGGCGCTGGATTCTGTCCCTCTTCCAGGCCAGCTCTCTGCTGTGGCCAGGGAGTGCAGTGGAGGATGGCCCAAGTGCTTGGGCCCTGCACCCCATGGGAGACCAGGATAAGCACCTGGCTCCTGGCTTCGGATCAGCGCAGTGCGCCGGCCATGCCGGCCATTGGAGGGTGAACCAACGGCAAAGGAAGACCTTTCTCTCTGTCTCTCTCACTCTCACTGTCCACTCTGCTCATCTGGGTTCTGCTCCAGAGACCCGGACTCTCGCTCGCTAGATGAAAAACATTCATCGGAGGTGTCTGAGCGGTGGGTGGGAGGCCGGGCACGAGGGAGACAGTGTTTTCAGGGTCAATGTTCTGAGAGGCAGTGCAGGACAGGGCCGCGGAGGAAGCGTCAGCCGTGCCTGTGGTCAGTCAGGAGGCCTGGGCAGGCCCTGCAGGGGGGTGGGCTGACACTGGGCAGGGGGCTCTTTGGTGCTGTTTTGAGTTTTGGGGAGCAGGATCAGAGGCGGTTGCTTCTCTGAGCTGGCACCCCCCAATCCCTCCTCCTCCAATCTTTGCTTGCTCCTCTGAGTGGCTTCTTTCAAGCAGCCCCTGGGGCCTGGGCAGAGCCCCCACCCCCCACCGCAAGGCCAGTGGAGTCGAGGGGTGCCGTCGCCGCCCTGGGCCTGTGGCACAGATGGGGCTGTGTCAGGCCCTACCCTGATTCTTGCTTCCAAAATCCTTCCGAGATAGTGACAAGTTTCACCTGAGGACAAGGAGGAGGAGACCAGAGAATAGGGGATTGGGTGGAGTCTTCCCCGGTGGCCGGGAAGCAGGAGGCCGGGCCTGGTGGTGTGGCCAGGATACCCTCGAGGTGGCGAGTGGGGAGGGGGCAGGTGGGACCCGGGTCAAGAGGGGCCCTGTCCCCAGCCGTACACGTGAAGGGCGTCCTCTGGCCTCTAGAGCCTCCCGGTGGGGCGATGATTCTACAGGGCCAGCCCCTGTGCCCAAAGCCACCTGCCCACTTCCAGTCCATGCTTTGACTCCCTGGGGGTCCAGGATGTGTCTGTGTTCTGGGCCTCTCCTCCCAAGGGCGGGCTGTGTGTGGAATGGTGGTTTCCATGCACGCACGTGGGAGCCGTGCAGTCGCGGGCTGGTGCTGAGGTGGAGTGGGGTGGGGACAGGGACAAGAGGTGGCGGCTCACGCACCCTGGGCTGGCACGCATGGGCGTTTGACCTTGAGGCTTGACTGACAGCGCTGCAGGACTAACTCTGATGCTGTGTGAGTTCTCTTCCCCCGGGGCCGGGGACCTGGGCTCAGAGTCCGGGGAGCCTGCACGGCACGGGCAAGGCCCAGCGGCAGGAGGAAGGGGCTATGTCAAGGGGCCTTGGCAGAGCCTCGGCCCAGTACTGCAGTGGCGTTGGCACGCCTGGCTCTTGGAGGGGGCGGGAAGACAGAGACAGAACCACTTCAGTGGGGGTGGGGGGCGGGGTCAGAGGGCGCTTAGCACTCGAGGTGCCTTTGCCTTTTCTAGCTGGGTGAAAAAAAAATTCTCTGGTTTGCTGCTCTGACCAGAGTCCCCTAGCCCAGCTGCTCCTCCTGGTTTCCTACTCTGAGGGTCAACCCCCCCTCCCCCCGGGCTCCAGCCCTGGCTGCCACCTGCCGCGGAGATGCGGAAGGAGACACGGCTGTGTCCATCCCTTAGCTCTGTAGGACGTCCCTTTCACTTTCTAAGGAGGAGGAGAAAATACTGGAATGGACCCTAGCAGACCGCAGGGCCCCCGTGTGTCAGTCCCTGCGGGGTGGGGGGCGGTGCTACCAGCAGAGAGTGAGGGAGGCGGAGCCCTCTCTGGACTTTGCTCTCTTGAATAGCATCGAGGTTGCCCCCATCGGCACAGACCCCGGTTCTCCGCCTTCCAGCACTGCGCTTGCGCCAGGGGCCCTGAGCTGAAATCTCCCAGCCCACGCCACGGGGAGGTGCGCGCTCGTGTGGGCTTGGGCGCCTCCTCCAGCAGGGACTGGAGACGGACCAGGCTGGGCAGTGGCATGACACAACCCAGCCGCTGGGCTCCATGAGCCCACAGTCGGACCACGAGCCGATGGCTGGAATGGCTGCCAGGGTGACCCCAAAGAAGGCCGGCGCTGAGCCCGAGGGTGGCTGTGGGGAGTCCAGAGCCATGTGACTTGCTCTGACTGCAGAGCGGTAGCCTATTGGTGGGCGGGCGGAAGGGGGCGGTCCTTGTTAGACATGTGCCTGGGACACAGAACCCTGTGCCACCTGGGACCCCCGTGGGTCGCCCTGTGAGCCGAGGGGACGCACAGGTTTGTCTCGGGGGAAGGAGGAGCGGCGGGCAGAGGCTTCCCAGGCCGGGCCTGCTGCCGCCGCCCTCTCTTGTGAGATGAGGTCTCTGCGGGGTGGGTGTCTCCTGTCACTTGCAGCCCCATGCAGAGGTGCAGCCAGAACGCGTAGGTCTTCCTCCTGTGGGTCGTGGTCGACGTGGCCTCCGTCTGCGTGGGGTCCGGGCTGGGGGAGGGGAGGGTGCTGTGCTGTTCTGAGCCCCCCAGAGTCCCCAGAGAGGTGCTGTCCATGCAGGGCGCTCCAGGAGGGAGGCTGGCACCCTGGGGTCCCTCTGCCGACCAGGGGTGGGATCTGGAGACCCTGCCCCACGGGGGGCCGAGCGAGAAATGGGGCAAAGAGGAGGCTTGGCAGAGGTGTCTCGAGTGTCTCCGGATGCACGTGGGGCCGACCGAGAGGCAGTGGCGCCGGTCGAGAGCGTGCTGGCTGCTTGGGGCAAGCACAGGTTCACGGACACCCTTCTTGCCTGGGGACCTGGGTGAAGCGCGCCGAAGCCCACAGCCCCCTTGCTCTCGGTTCTGGGCCTCTGAGTGCTGCGTGCGACTGGGGGATGCTGATGCCTGCTGGTGTGCGGCAGCCCCTGCCAGAGAGGGAGGAAGCCACACTGGCCGGCCGGCTGCTGAGCGGGGTTTGACCCGTCCAGCGCAGACGGCTGGGAGACGTGGCGCATCCCCGTGGGAAGCCTGCCGTGGGCTCGGTAGGCAAAGGCGGAAGGCTGCGAGAGAGGAGACAGGGCAGGCAACAAGGATGTGCAGGTGAGACCCCGGCTCTCCTCCGCCTCCCCTCCTTGTTCCGCAGGAGCAGGACTCCTGGCCCAGCCCCCACCCAGTGAGGCCACGTGCCCAGCTTCCGGCCAGCAACAAGTAGCAGATTCAGGAATCTTCCTTAAAAGATGGCTGGTAGGTGCTCTTTGCTTTCCTTTTCTTTAAGATTTATTTTTACTTATTTGAAAGAGTGACAGAGAGAGGGAGAGAGAGAGAGAAGGAGAGAGATAGAGCTAGGGGGTCTCCATCCATTGTTCCACTCCCCAAACGGCCACATTGGCCAGGGCTGGGCCAGGCTAAAGCCAGGACCCTGGATCCGCTTCCGAGTCTCCTACATGGGTGGCAGGGGTCCAAGCACTCGGGCCCTCTACTGCTGCCTTCCCAGGTGCACCAGTAGAGGGCCAGGTTGGAAGTGGAGCAGCTGGGACTCAAACCAGTGCTCATGTGGGATGCCGGTGTTGCAGGTGCTGGCTTAACCAGCAGCGCCACTATACCGTCCCCTATTTCTTCTTTCTTCCTGTGGCTGGAAGACAAGATGTAGTAGCTGGGGATCCAGCAGCCACGCTGGACTATGAGGAGACCTTGGGAACAGAGATCACACAGCAAAGTGACGAGAAGGAGCGGGGTGCGTGACACGGTGGGATAGAGCTGACATGCCAGCTCTGGCTTCTGTCTGGTATTGCTGCACACCCAACCCTGACCGATGAAATGCAAAACAGGACAACGAACTGTCACCCTCTGCACAGGAGACTGGCAAGGATCAAGAGGATTTTACGATGGGGTTCGTGGCTGCCCCGTGCTGCAGCTGATGCCCCCTGGGCTGGGCTGGGCTGGGCTCTGGAGGCTTGGAGGACAAGCGTGTAAGCTCTGCGCTCCCCTACAATAAAGAAACGCGCCCCGAGGGCCTGCCGTTCCCGTTCCTGGGAGCACCTGGTGTCCCTGGGCCAGCGAGCAGACGTGGACAGAGCGTGCTCCCGCTCGGACCTGGCACTTCGCAGAAGGCTGGGGCCATTTCTGTTAACTCGTGAAAACTGCCTACGAGGCTCCTCCTCTGTGGGCCCTCTGACCCAGGATTCCCCTGGGGCCAGATGCTTCCCACTGGAGGGAGGCAGCTTGGTGCCCTCGCCTGCTCCGTGGGGCTCTCCCAGAGGGCCTGGGGTGTCCAGCCCGCCTCGGATTCCTGCCTCGTGCTAGCTCAAGTGGCCCTGGGGAGCTCCGGGGAGGGTGTGCCCCTTGGGGTCACCCCAGCTGGCAGGGCCCAGGGACAGGCGGTGCGTGTCCAGCACCCCATGCTTCCCAGGAGCCCTCAGAGGAGTGGGCAGCTGTCCCCGCAGTGTCCTCTGCCATGACCTTGACAATGGCCCTCACGGTGGCTTCTCCCTCTCCTGCCTCACTCTGCCCGCTTTCTCCTGTTTCCGGGGTCTTGGAGGAGCCCAGTCCCCAGGGCCCCCCCGTGAAACCCATGACTCTGTCTTCTGCAGGCAGGGAGACAAAGGCCTGCGTGGTCCTGCCGGGGCTCGGGTCAGGTTTGCTGCCCACAGGCAAAGGAAGGGGCTGGGGTCATCTGAGCGTTTGGGTTCCCAGCTGAGGTCCCAGGGGCCCACAGGTGCACCTGCTCCTGCTCACTGCATGACTCCCCAGGGCCGCCCACTGCACCCGAGGGCCCGGGACACAGCAGCAGCCAGGCTGTGGAGTCTCCCGCCCTCGCGAGCTGGCGTTCGAGCTGGACGAGGCAGCTGGGAAACACAGGTACAGAGACAAGGCCACATGGCTGGTGACGGCACTGGGTTGGGAGACATGGCTGCTCCTGGTGGGGTGCTCGGAGGCTGCCCATTTGCAGGACGGAGGTAGGAGAGGGGGTCTGATGAGGCACATCCAGGCCAGGAGCACAGCAGGTGCAAAGGGCCTGAGACAGGATGGGGGCGCTTATTTGGGCAGGAGCCAGGAAGTCGCAGGAGCTGGCTGGCTGGGAGACAGCCCAGGGTGACCATGACCTGAAGGTCTCAAGCCTTGGGGGCCCACCTTCTGATGGGACAGTGGACGGGCGTGTCGAGGGCAACAGGGCAAACTAGCACCCAACTGGCTGCTCTTGGCAGGTCATGAGTGGGGACGTGGCCAGCCTCGGCCCGGGAAATGTGGAGGAGGGGCCGCAGATGTCCTTTGACACAGCCAGGCCTCCCGGCCGCCATCCTGCTGAGGAGGCTGATCCAGGGTGGGACAGAGCAAGAGAGCATCCAGGCCCCCAGGGCTCCCTCCTGCAGGCAGACCCGTGGGCACATCAGTGACAGCAGCAGGTGCGCACTAGGAACACCAAGGGACCAGGGAGAGCGCGGGTCGGTTCTGCACCCCCCATGCCCCCAGTCTGAGCTTAGCCAGAGAGACTGATGAAGAGTTAAGGTGGCATTTAGATAAACATAGAATGCTCTGTAGAGTCACCTGTCCCCGATACTGCGCATTCACTAATAGAATTCATTAATATTCATTAATAGGGTGCCCTGCGGCTCCTGTGCCCCCCGCAGCCCCCGAGACATTCAGCAGTGTCTGCAGGCGCGTCTGGCTGTCCCTGGGGTGGGGAGGGACTGCTGGCCTGTGGTGGGTGGCGGCCGGGGCGCTGCGTGCCCAGGGCGACCCCGCACGGAGGACGGGCCAGCCTGAGATGCCAGTGCCCAGCGTGAGACCCCCAGGGGTGTGGGAAGGACTGAAGCCCAGGAAGAAACGGGAGGGTCCCGTGTGTGTTTATAAAAGAAAAACCCAGCGGCTGGCATCAGGCTGAGCCGCCCCCTGCAGCGCCAGCATCCTGAGTCAGAACACAGGTTCAAGTCCCGGCCGCTCCACTTCGGATCCAGCTCCCTGCTAATGCGCTTGGGAAAGCAGCGGATGGTGGTCCGAGTGGGTGGGCCCCTGCACCCATGTGGGAGACCTGGAAGTAGCTCCTGGCTTTGACCTGGCCCAGCCCTGGCTGTTGTGGCCATTTGGGGGGCAAACCAGCAAATGGAAACTCTCTCTCTCTTTCTCCTCTCTCTGTCACTCTGCCTATTTCAAATACATACTAAAAAAAAAAAAAAAAAATCCAAGTGCACCATAGTGCCTCAGAGGGCCAGGTGTGGGGGCCCGTGCCAGCTCACGGAGGGGAGGGGGGTTGCTCTCCACCCAGCTTCGCGGTGCGGTGTGAAGGCCCCGGAGTTAATCCCTGTGGAGTTGGTGCCTCTGTGAGTACGGGCGCTCAGCACACAGGCCAACAGGCTGAACACACACACACACACACGTGCACCCCCGTGCGGCCCTCCTGCCCCCTTCCATGCCCCCCATGCAGAGTCCCAAGGTGGATCAGTCACCTGACTTTAAATATATATATATTTATTAGGAAGAGACAGAGACAGGACAGCGAGGGATTTCCCACCTCTTGGTTCACTCCCCAGATGGTCACAGCAGCCGGGGCGGAGCCAGGAGCTCCATCCGGGTCTCCCACGTGGACAGCGGGGATCGATCCTATTCCGGAGCCCTCACCTGCCGCCTCCCGGATGCCTTCCAGGATCCGCAGCTGGAAACGGGAATGGGGCTGGGACTCAAACCCAGGCGCCTCGATGTGGGAAGCGGGCGCCCCAAGCGGCGGCTTCACCGCGGCGCCAACGCCTGCCCCGCGGGCCCTCGGAGCCGCACATCTGTGCTGGCGTGCGTGTGGCTTCCCGCGTCCAGGAGGGCGGTGGGCCTCCTTTCCCTGGGCTTCGGTGGGCACGTGTCCCCGTCTCTGTGGGAGGAGGGGTCAAACCCAGGAGCTGGGTCTTCAGATCCGTCCAGGGCGCGCGTCGGGCCCCTGTGGCTTGCTTGGAGGCCGAGGAGACGAGGAGGGCGGGGACAGTCCTGCGTCTGCTTCTCGGGAGTCCCGCGATTGGATCCGAAGGCTGAGGGCCTCGGCTCCGCCCCTCCCTCCCCCATGACCTGAGCCCCCTCCCCTCTCCCCAGCGGCAGCCGAGGAGGCAGGGGAGGAAGCCACGGAGAGCGGAGGGAGTAGAGGTCGAGCGATGAGAAAGGAGGCCAGCTCGCTCAGCAGACTCCACCCCCGGCCTCTGGTCCCCGCCTCCACGCTGTGTCAGTGCAGTCCGTACCCCTCCCCCCAGGCCAGCAGCAGGATCACCTGGAATGAGCGCGAGGGGCCCAGCACAGACCCCTTCTGGGAGCTCACCTGAGGGGCCGGCACCTCCTCCGGCTGGGCACCTCCTCCGGCTGGGCACCTCCTCCGGCTGGCCGCCTCCGCCGAGCCGGCCGCCCATCCCGCCAAGGACGCCGAGTTCCCAGCCCTGGGCCTTCACACTGGCTGATGCCTCTACCCACAGTCACATGTCCTGCACCCTCACTGTTCTGTTTTTTAAGGTTTATTTATCTGGAAGCATAGTGACAGAGAGAGAGAGAGCGAGAGAGAGCGAGCGAGCTTCCATCCACTGGTTCACTCCCCAAATGGCCGCAGCAGCCGGGCTGGGCCAGGCCCAAGCCCCGAGCCTAATCTCTGGGTGTCCCGTGTGGGTGGCAGGAATCTAAGCACTCAGGCCATCCCCCGCTGTTTTCCCAGGTGCCTTAGCAAGGAGCTGGATCAGTAGTGGTGCGGCTGGGATTTGAACCAGCGCCCACGTGGGACGCCAGCGTCAGCCCCTCTGATTGTTTTATTTCCTGCCTGACGGGGGTCGCGCTGCAGCGACGGCTTTCTGTTCAGCTGTGTAGGGCGTGAGACCGGAGGACGGTTGGTCCCCGAGTCCCAGCGTGCACCTGACGCACAGTAGGCCGCAGGTAATGCCGGTCCCTCTGTGTGCACGCCTCGGCTGGGCGGGCACTAAGAGGCTGCCTGTTGGTGTTGCTCATGACCTGGGCAATAAAATTCTGAAAATCAGTGCCGAAGAAAACTGCTGAGCTGGGGAACTGTAGGTGTCTCAGCCTTGCTGGCATCTGGAAGGTTCTGAGGAACCCAAACGGAGCTGGGCGCCTGCGACTGGATGGATTTGGGTGTGGGCTGGGGTAGGGGCTGCGTCTTTCCGGTCCAGTAGGCGGCACCCTCTTGGGCAGCCCGGGGTGAGGCCAGGAGGGGCGGCCCAGGAGCCCCGAGAGGAGCAGGAGCATCGGGACTGCTCAGAGGCCCTGGGGCGGGGGCGGGGGCGGGGGGACAGGGATGAGTGGCTCCGGGGGGAGTGAGCGCTCCGTGGCCAGCTGGAACACGCCCCGCCCAGAGCCTTCAAGGTAAAAAACGAAAGCAAAGCGTCCCCTTGTGGCGCAGCGGGAGAAGCAGCCACTTGCCATGCTGGCTCCCACACCCAAGTGCTGGTTCGAGTCCCAGCGGCTCCAGGTCTGATCCAGCTCCTGCTGATGCACCTGGAAAAGCAGCAGAGACCCGGATGGAGGTCCAGGCTCCTCCCCAGCCCTGGCCATTGCGGCTCTACGGGGAGTGAACCAGCAGACGGACGATGTCTCTCCTTCTCTGTGACTCTGTCTTGCAAATAGATACTTTTTTTTTCCCTAAGGGAAGCCAGGGCAGTAGGAGTGATGCGGCGGCTGCAGTGGCTGCTGGGGTGGGGGTGGGGGTGTGGACGCCACAGCGGGGCCTCCCTTCACAGCGGGGCATACTGAGACCCAGGGAGGGGGCCCCCGTGCTCTCTGCTCCAGCGCTGCAGAAAGCCAGAGCTCCCCGCTGGGGGGTGGGCGAAGGGCGCTTGCTCCTTGGGGTTGAAGTGCAGGAGCCTGCAGGCCTGGAGCAGAAGTGGGGGGGCACCAGCACCCAGCCCTGTCATGCAGGGAGCCAGGGAGCGAGGAGGGAGGAGGAGGCGGGGCGGCGGCAGGGCCGGGGCATTAGCATTCCAGGCAGCACCCGACACCCAATTTTCCAGCTGGGTGCCCCAGCCTGCTCTGGGAGACTTAGCCAGAACCCGCCTAATTGACAGGGAGAGAGGCTGCTGGGGGTGGGGGCAGGGGTGGGAGAGACTAGGGGAGGGGACAGACGCAGGGGGAGGTGGGGAGAGCGAGGGGAGGGAGAGCAGGGAGGAGAGGAAGGGGCCGAAGTCCATGGTGCGGAGGTGGACCCTGGGCCATGGCGGGAGGATGGGCCCACGGTCAGGAAATGCCCCTCCCTCTCTCCCCACCAGGAGTTTCAAGGAGGAGGGCCCACCCAGGCAGAGGCGGGATGTGGCGTGGGGCGGGAGAGCCTGGGGGTCCACGGCGGGCAGGAGTGGGAGGGAGGGGCAGTGAGAGGTGGGTGACAGGGGACGGTGGGACAGCCCTCCCCTGTCCTGCCCATCTCTGTGCTGGCTGCTGGGAGTGGCACAGGGCAGGCTGTGACACGGTCGTGGGTGGCTCCCCTTGGAGTCTTTGGTGCCCATGGCAGGGCGGGGCTCTGTTAGCACAGCTCTGGCAGCCCTGTGGGAGGTGGCGAGATGCTGGGGGGGCAGGGGCAGGGGCCCGGGAGGGGCCTCAAGGTGGGAAGGAGGGAGGAAGAGGCAGAGGCAGTGGTGGGGTGGGCCTGGGCCCGGCGTCCCCGCCCCTCACCCCTGGGATGGCCACTGCGCTCCTGTGCTTCAGGCTGGGCACGAGGGGAGCTCGCGTGCTTACAGGAACAGAACTGAATGTTTAAAACAACGTTTTATTTTAAAGGCAGAGAGAGGGAGACAGGCAGGCAGTGATCCCCGTCGGCGGGCTCTCTCTCCCCAGATGCCTGCGATGGCCAGGGCTGCGCCAGGCTGGAGCCGGGAGCCAGGAGCCCAATCCCAGTCTCCCTCGTGGGTGACAGCGACCACGCACTGAAACTGACACCTGCGGCTTCCAGGGTGTGCTGGAACCGGGGGCGGAGCCAGGACTCAGGCCAACCACGGCCTTAACAACGGGGTGCCCGCACCCTGTCTCTGCTGCCCACCGGGCACCTGAGGCTGCCGGGTGCTGTGCCCGTGCGCCCCTGATCCCAGGACTCACAGGGCTGTCCCTTGGGGCCCAGAGACCGAGCTCCCCTCTGTCCCCAGGGAGGGCTGCACCCTGGGCTCCTTCTCTGCTTGGGCCCCAGCCTCTTCTCCCAGGGTGGCTTCCTCTGACACAAATTTTATTTCTGCAACTTAAAAGCTCCCTAACTTCTGTGGTTACAGCCGTACCCTGAGGGCAACGCATCTAGAATGTTCTGGGCTGGCGGGGGCCCGGGTGGAAAAACACGTGCCCCTGGGTGGCCCCACGTGCATGTGGGAAGCACGAGGTGGGGGTGGGTGCGGGGGGAAGGAGGTTCCACGGAGGAGGTCCCATGCCGGGCTCATGCTGGCCAAGCCGGGGGCAGGTGCGTGGGGCTGGGCGGAGTGGCGGCTGGAGGTAGCTGTGGACAGGGCCCCTGGGCCCCCCCTCAGGGAGATCCAAGCATCCTTGAGAAGTAGGCCGGGCGGCAGGGCTCGCCAGTGCCGCTGCCCCAAACTGGGGCAGGTGCAGGGAATCTGGGCCGAGGGCGGGGCTGCTCCCCAGAGCCGTGCAGCATGAGCCCCGGCGTCTCTCTGCCCAGCCCTGCAGGAGGAGTCTGCCGGTCCACCCTCCAGTCTGTCCCCGGCCCTCACAGACACACGGTATTGGGGGCCGGGTTGTGGTACAGTGGGTTGGTCTCCGGCTGTGACGCTCACACCCCATCCTGGAGTCCCGGCTGCTCCGCTGTACACTCGGGCGGACGCTGAGTGTCTGGCGTCCGAGGATTTGAGTGCCCTGTGCCAGGCCGGTGGGAGATTCGGTTGGAGTTCCTAGCTCCTGGCTTCAGTGTGGCTCTGCCCTGGCGTTGTGGCCATTTAGGGAGTGAACCAGTGGATGGGTGATCTCTCTCTCTCTCTCTGCCAAATAAGTGAATGGATGAATAAATAAATCTGAAAAAAAAAAAAAAAGCTAGAGAAATTATATATATAAAAAAACCAACAGAGCCACACACACAGCCAGAGGCCCAGGCCTGCCCAGACACAGGCGTCTGCCTGCACCCATGGAGCTTCCCCACCCTGACCCCCAGTCCCCAGGGAGGGCCACTGCCCAGCGCCCTCTGTGCCCACGGATTGCGCGTGAATCTCGTCTCTCCTGGTTTCAAAAAACCAATTGTTTGAACGTAACCAGTGGGAAACAAGGCAGTGTGGGAAGGGGCTCGGGCACAGGGGTGGGGGCTCCCAGGAGCCAGCGGCTGGACTTGGGCACAAGTCGTCTCACATACCGTCTCCTCTGTGAAGCCTCTCCAGATGCCACCAACCTAATGGATGTGATCTTCCCACGCCCCCCAGTGCTCTGCCGCCCACTCTCAGGGTCTCTGTCCTCCCCCCCCCCCCCCGGCAGGGGCGGGTGCTGCACAGCTGTTGTACAGGGCTCAGACTGGTGGGCCCTGGGTGCTGAGGGTGGAGGGAGGGCCTGAGCTTCCCCTCCCCTCACAGCCAACCTAGAAGGGGACAGGCTCAGTCCTGGGTCGGGGGAGCCAGGAGTCCCGCACCTGTCCTGCACCTGTCCTGCACTGAGGCCCGGATTGCCCAAGGCTGGGACTTGTCGCCCTCTGGGCTGTCTCCCCTGCATTGCCAGGGCTTGGATGAGCAGCCCCGGGATGCCCCAGGAAGCCCGTGTCCTCTCCTACCTGGGCCACCTCTCTATCGCTGGTCCCTTGTCTCAGGAAGCTCTCTTCCCTCCTCTGTCCCGACGCACGGCTCTGCATCCCCACTGCCACCATCTCTGCGGAGCTTGGAAGCCACCCCACCACGTGCACAGACGGGCATGGGGAGGAGGTGCACTCCCCTCTCCTGGCACCCCGCCCTTCCCAAGAGGATAGCCTCTGGGCTCGAACTGGTGCCCACATGGGATGCCAGTGCCACCAGCAGTGACTTTACCCGCTATGCCACAGTGCTGGCCTTGGGCTCATTTTTTTTTTCTTGAAGATTTATTTATTTGCAAGAAAGGCAGAGTTACAGAGAGAGGGAGACACAGAGAGGTCTTCCATCTGCTGGTTCACTCCCCAGATGGTGGCAATGGCTGGAGCTGGGCCGATTGGAAGTCAGGAGCCAGGAGCTTCTTCTGGGTCTCCCACACGGGTGCAGGGGCCCAAGCACTTGGCCATCCTCTGCTGCTTTCCCAGGTGCATTAGCAGGGAACTGGGTCAGAAGTGGAGCAGCCGGGATTTGAACCAGCGCTCATATGGGATGCTGGTGCTGCAAGCGGCGGCTTTACCTGCTACACCACAGCGCCAGCCCTGGGCTCTTTGAGTCTCATGAATGTGTGCTTGTATCTGTTAACTTGCAAGTTCCACATGGCCGTCGGGCCTCTGTCCTTGGCCCCTGGGCCTGATGTGGGGCAGACACCCCACCAGACCCCTGAGGGGACAGGCAGCTGGAAGAGGAGAGGGCTTGGGAGGCCCGGGACGAAGGTGGCAGCATCTTGGGGATCAGCGTCCAGCTCAGGCCAAGAAGGACTCAGGAGCGGAGCCGGGCGAGCAGGCGTGAGCTCCCCGTCCTGCAGGTGCGCAAGCGCAGTGGACGCACTGGGGGCAGGGCTGCAGTCAAGGGAATGCAGATGCCAGAGGCGCCGGCCTTTGGGGTACGGGGCCTCTCCTGGGCCTAGATCCAAGGTTTCGGGGGCTCCCCGCCTGACAGTGTCAGGTGCTGTGCTTGCCCAGGGGACTACGTCCACGCGGTGAACTCCTGGGGATCTTGCAGCTGCAAAAGGCAGCCCCCAGAGGACTGGTGACTGTAGACAGGGGACCCTGTGACTGGCATGCGCACACTGGTGTGTGTGTGAGTATGAGTGTATGTGTATGAGTGTGTGTACGTGAGTGCATGTGTGAGTGTATGAGTGTATGTGTGCAAGTGTATATGTGTGAGTGTACAAGAGTGCATATGAGTACGTATGTGTGAGAGAATGTGAGTGTATGAGTGTGTGTGCGAGTGTGTGTGAGAGAGTGAGTGTGTATGTGAGTGTATGCAAGTGTATGAGAGTGCGTGAGTGTGAGTGTGTATGAGTGTGTGAGAGAGTGTATGTATGTGTGTGAGTGTGGACCACCACCTGCCAGCCGTCCAGCTGTGGTGAGTCCAGCTATGGCCGGAGGCTGGGGACCCAGCGACCGCGCAGGGCTGCTGGGGCAGGCGTGATGCTGGACGCAGGTGTGCGGCAGCCGCCGGCCGTGAGGGCTACTCTGTCTGCGATTTGAGATGTGCGTTGTCCAGCCCGGCAGTGGGGAGCCCCTGAAGGCTCCCTGTGTGTTTTTTTAAAAGACTTATTTTATTTAAGAGAGAGAGAAATCTTCCACCTGCTGGTTCACTCCCCAAGTGGCCACAACAGCCGTGGCTGGGCCAGGCTGAAGCCAGGAGCTTCTTCCGAGTCTCCCACATGGTTGGCAGCCTCTCCCTTCCCAGGCGGGCGCGTGAGCCGGGAGCTGCACCGGATGCGGACCGGCTGGGACTGGAACTGGTGCTCCTGGGGCTCTGATAGACGATGCCGGGGTCCCGGAAGCAGCCTCACCCGCTGTGCCACAGGGCCGCCCCCACCCCAAGGCTTTTGAAGGGGGCGGTGCTGTCCACTTGCGAATACTTGTGGCTCCACATCTGGAAGGGGCCTTTGGAATGGGCGTGGACGGCAACCCCAGCCTGAAATAACGAAGATGGCCTGGATCTAAGAGCAAAATGCCAATATCGGGGTGTGGGAGGCTGAGCTTCGGGGTGGAGGCAGTGTAGCCATGCCCCCCACCCAGCGAGGGGGGCTGGGGATGCCGGGATGTGGGTGCAGGTGCTCCCCTGAGTGAGGGGACTGGCACACGTGTCTCATGTGTACATGTGTGTGCACTGCTGTGTGCCCTGTGTGCCTGCGCATACGGCCAGGGAGCCGCCGTCTCTGGCTGAGAGCAGAGGAATTCATTCCACGGCTGTCCATGGTGATTAAGGCGCCCAACTTTTCCTTACCCATCATTTCTTCAAAATGAAAAACCAAATTGCGTTCCCCAAGCAGCTTGGAAATCGATTTATTTCGAAATGAACTTTTGGAGAGGCGGATTTCAGAGACAGTGCAGGAGGGTGGTGACGGGGTGTGGGGTGCGCGCAGAGCCCCAGAGTCCCTGGGGGCTGCCTGGGGAAGGGGGGCAGGGCTGGGACATGGGCAGGGGGTACAGGATGCTGGCTGGGCAGGCAGCCTCGCCCCAAACCACACCCCCCCCCCACAGCCAGCCCTGGGGGCTTGAGGGATTACCCTCCTAGCTCCACAGCAATGGTGTGGCCGGAGTGCTGGGCCAAGCTTCTGCCTGTGTTATGTCAATTCTCACATCTTAACTGTGGCCCCAGGGACTGGAGGGGCTTCCGAGGGGCGGTGGGAGGGAGCCAGGCCAGGCTGGGTGGAAGTGCTCACCGCTGCACCTGCCGCAGTTCCGGAACCACAGATGTCGGCTGTGGAAAGCGGGGTGACACATGGCACAAGGACAGGAAGCGAGTGTTCCTTGCCAACAGAGAGTCACAGCCAAGGATCAAAGGAAGTCCCCGAGCACCCTTCAGGGGGAAGAGGTTTGGTGAGCCCCGGCTGTGTGCCAGGGAGCTGGGTGTTAATTCATTGTATGCATAAGGAACCAAAGCTCAGAGAGGCAGAGCGACTTGGCTGAGGTCACACAGTAGAGAAAGAACCCAGAACATGCCAGGCCCAAAGCTCTGTACACTGCCTGCCAGAAGCACCTCGCAGAGCATCTGGGGGGGGGGCTTCCTGGAGGAGGTGGCTTCTGAAGATGATACGGGAGCAGCGGAGAGGAAACCCCAGTGGTAGGCCAGGACCGGGAAGGAGTGGGGGAAGGGGGAGGCCAGTGTGGCTGGACTCCAGCTTCTCTCACGTTGGGGGTACGAGAGGGGCGGTGCCAGGTGTGGCAGGTGAGCAGGCCCACGGTGGGGGGGCAGCTGGGCCGGCTCGCAGGACAGTGGTGTGACAGAATGGAGAGGGCCCGGCACAGCGAGTGGCTCGGGAAAGGGCACGGGGTGGGCGTGGTGACTGCTCGAATGATGACGAGTGCTTAGTGCTCTGCGGGCCTCCCAGTCGCTGACCCAGCAGCGGGCTGAGCTGACACCGTGACGATCCCATTTCCCAGATGGGGAAACCGAGCACACAGCGCTAAGGAGCGGCGGAGCTGGGTCTCACACAGGCTTGCGCTGCACTTCCCGCGGGACTCCCCGAGGAGCAGGTGCGCACAGCAGCAGGGACATTGGGCTTCGGGGGTGGGGCTGGAGCACAGGGCGTCACACCGGGGGGAGGGGATGGTGAGAACGTGGCCACGAGGCTCACAGCGGCCCCCACTCTGGCAGAGGCGCAGGACAAGGACGGGAGGAAGCAAGGCTGGCCCAGGCCAGGGCCGGGAAGGCAGCCGGTTTGAGGGCGCCAGAGGTGAGCTCAGAGGCAGAACTTCCCGGGGGCTGGAGCTGTGGGGCCCTCTTTCCTGTCTGCTCCCAGGATGCCACGGGACGTGGGCGGTAGGTGGTGAGTCTGCGTGGGGCATCAGTGGGCTGTGCCCGCACACGTGTGTGTGTGTGTGTGTGGCCCCGGCCCTGGGAGGGAGGGGGCTGTGGGCCTGGTGGTGGGGTGGCTGCCTCCGCCCTCCGGTAGGTGCTGTGCTCACCTGATGTTCACAGCCTCAGGCCCGGCTGCCCGGTGGGCCCAGGACCCCTCCACCTGCTGCCTGCTTCACCCCCTATTTGGTGTGGCCTGAGAGGTCCACTGGGGGCAAGTGGGGGGAGGCAGAGGAATCTTGGGGGGACTCGGGCCAGGAGGGTGGGGTGAGCTTGTGGGCAGGAAGACGCTATGGGCCTGGAAGGGTCTGGGGGTGCTGAGGAGGGGGGCGCCGGGGACGGCTGAGGGCTGTGAAGGTGTCTGAGCCCGGGCAGGAGGCCCTGAGGGCTCACAGGCTGCCCGCTGGCCACGGTGGGTTTTGCTCACTGGGGAGGGAGCAAGGTGGGTTTGCAGGCGCCGGGGAAGCTGGCCACGGTGGGGGCAGAGGAGGAGGCAGTCGTGGCAGGTAAAGCGCGTTGGTGCCCGCGATGAGCCGCTGTGGCTCCCACGCCCGGGGAGTTCAGAGGCCCAGGGCAGGCAGCCACCCCGCTGGGGCTGGTCACAGCGCCCACGATTTGGGGGTGAACGAAGTGGGGAGGCAACAGCTGGAGGAGGAGGAGGAGCCATCTCGACCCTTGACCCTCGCAACTGGGACCTCTGCCCCTCTCACTCCTGGGGACTCCTTGGCCCAAGGGGCATGCCCAGGTCTAGCGCCTGCCCAGCCATGGCCTCACTGTGGTTCCTTGGCGAGTCGCTGCCCTGTGGGGCCTCGGTCTCCCTGTCTGTGAAATGGGAGCCTTGGACTAGACCACCCGCCAGATTCCTTTCAGGGTTTGGGACTCGAACCCCGAGGGCGGCGCCGTGCCAGCGCCACCAGGCTGTGCGGTGGGCACGGGCAAGTTGTCCCTTGGCTGCTGGGTGGCCTGGGGTGACTCTCAAGCTCTTTGCGCCGGTGGGGCTGGCACGGGGCTTCTCCCTGCACGGCTCTGCAGGCCCCCTCAGGGGCAGGGGCGGAGGCGGGGGGGCTCCGTCTGAATGCCGCATTTTCCCTCCCTGGTGCGGGTGACAAATTCTGCCGCCAATAATCACTTGTGAAAAATCAACAGTGAAGCCCAGCAGCTCCCGGGCCCCCGGAGAAATCTGAGTGGATTTCCGGAGAAGCAGAGTGGAAAAAACCCAGGGGCAGCCATGGGGCCTGGGGAAGGGGAAGGCAGTGGGGGGGAGGGAGAGGCACAGGCAACAGGGCACAAGGCAGGGTGGTGGGGGAGGGGCACAGATGCACCTGCTCTGAGGGGCTGACCTCCCTGGGGGGCTTCAGGACAATATGTTGGGCTGTTGGGCCTTGGTGCGCCCTTCAGGGGCAGACTTGGTTGGCTCCCAGGGCCCCTCACCCTCACCCCGTCTCACATGGAGGTACAGGGGCCGAGGGAGGTGGGGCCAGAGCCGCTAGCCCTTGGGCCGGCTGTCTCAGGGTGGGGCAAGCAGTAAGTGGGCTCCATGGCTGAACTTGAGTTGGAGCCCAGGTGTGCCATCTGCAGCGAGCCCCTGCTGGGCGGGAGGAGGACCCCAGCAGTGACCGGCAGGTGGGGGTGGGGGGGCGGGGAGGACTCTGTCCTCACTGACCTGAATAGGAAAGCCTATTTGGGATGGCAGTGATTGGAGGTCATCAAAGCAACCAATATTCCTGGCTTCTGGGCCAGCGCCTAGAACACAGCAGGTGCTCCGTGCAGGGATGCGAGTTGGGATGTGAGACTGGGCTCCGGGATCGGCCCTCTCCAAATAGCACCAAAGGGCTTTCTCTGGGCTGCAGCTGCTCTCAGACAGCGCGGAACCCCCCACGGCGCAGAATCAGTGGGGAAATATGTCACCGTTTTGGAAACAGGGTCCAGAGCAGGAAAGCGACACACCCAGGGCCACACAGCACCCAGTGGGAGAGGCGTGGCCTCCCCTCCCCCAGCTGCTGCGGGCCCATCTGTGGGTGCCGCTGCCTCGGGCTCCCTGCGAGGACGCCCCTCTGCCTCCTTCTCTGCCGAGCCAGTCTTAGGGTGGCTGAGATGGAGGCGGGACGAGGGGAGACTGTCACTTAGGGACGGTTGAGGGGGCGCCAGGGCCAGGACTGAGGTCCCCGGGGGCGTCCCTGGGAAGGGTGAGGGCTCCGGCAGCCTCAGCCAGAGGCACAGCCGAGGCGGGGCCGAGTGCAGCCCTGGGTTCCACACTGGGCCCTGGGCCTCCTCCTGCTCCCTGTCTTGCCCGGAACTTGGGGCTGACACCAGGTCCCAGAAGGCAGACAGACCTCGGCTCGGGCCCCACGACGGCCCCGGTGTTTCACCGTTCCTGGGCCTCCGGCCGGGAGAGCCAACAACATTCATTCTTTTGTCCCTGGCTTGTTCCACCCAGCAGAACCAGATGACCTCTTTGAATGGATAGGTAAACTGAGGCAGAGGGCGACCAAGGGCTCACCCAGGCTGTGTACCCCTCCCGCATCTCTCTTCTGTTCCTCCCAGGAAGAGAGACAGCAGCCCCGAGGGGCCATGCGTCCCCTGGCTGAGACCCCAGTCCAGAGCTCTCACATTCCAGGAAGCCACCCTGCTTGGCCCGGCAGGGGACAGGGGCTGGGCCAGCCCAGGGTTTGGTGGGGACAGGTCGGGGACCGCCAGGCCTCTCTGCAGGTCCTAGTGTCTCTTTCTGATGCCTTGCAGGTGGCCTCGGGCTGTGCTGGCATCGCCTCTCCCGGGGCCCTCTGGGCACAGGAGGGGACAGGCTGACAACTGGCACCACGGCCCTGGAGGCTGCTCCAGGCATCGAGGAACCTGATACGCGCCCTGGCCTCCAGCTGACCCGGCTGCCTGGCACAGACCAGGCTCGGCGTGAGTGAGCTTGCAGAGGCCCGGCGGGGACAGGAGGGCTGTTAGGGACTGGGAGACACATTGCGTGCATATGTGTGTGTGTGTGTGTGTGTGTGTGTGTCAGCCTGGGGACACGAGCAGGCCAGGCACCAGGTGCCTTAAAGAGAAGGCAAAGGATTCTCCCTGGGCGCCACCCGCCTTCTTAGCCTAACACCTGAGACCTTTTGCCATGTGGCCCAGCCCGTGCGCCCCTTGGCAAATCCTGCCATGCCCTCCCCAGTCCCTCCGCACGCTCATCCAGCGTGCAGGGGCCGCTGGGAGACGCCTGTGCGCAGGCACAGCTCAGGCACCAGGGCCACGGCTGTGGGTGCTGCTCTCCTGCGGTTCCTGCGCTCTGGGCCCAGCTGATGAGGCTGTAGGGGAGAAGCCGGGGCCTCGTGCGGGGCTTAGACGATAAGTGGGAATCAAGAAAGCTTCCCGTGAGCAGAGACATGGATAGAGCCGACCAGGCTGGGAGCTTCAGGAAGCTGTTCCAGGCAGGAGGAACAGCACGGGAGATGGCCCAGAGGCGCGAAAGTCCCCTGAGACTGGAGCACCTAGAGGGGGCTGGGAGGGTGGGGGCAGGGAGGCTGGAGCAGCATAGGGTGGATCTCTCCGGGCGGAATCCACTGGAGGGAAACTGAGGGACTTAGCGGGGTTAGCAACCCCCCAGTCCTGGAGCAGGGAGGAGCTGCAGCCCCGGGGTGGGGGGAGGCTCGGCCTGGCCACGGACACCCCGGCCTCTGCCCCACGCCCACCCTCCAGCTTCCTCCCGGGGTTCCCTGCCAGGAGCCAACTCTACGGGAACCAGAAGACGCTTCCTCCGTGGAAGGGACACTGGGGCTGGCTGGGCAGGTCCGTGGGCCAGGCCCAGAGGTCTGGGTGCTGGGTGCCGGCAGCCGCTCCGCGCATGGCCCGGCCGCTGCTTGGCCCTCTTCCGGCCAATCTGACCCTCAACACTTGTCCTTGCTCTGTCCCAGCAGCTCTGAGATGGGTCAGCCGGGGGCCTCTCGGTCTTCAGCCCTGGGGCCAGGCTGTGGCCACGACTGCACCTGCTCTCACCAGGGGCACTTTCCGCTCCCAGAGCGCAGGGCACGGGGTGCAGGTGGAGGGCCAGACAGGATGTCGCAAGCCCTGGGAAACAGCCAGCGTGGGCCCGCAAGCCAGAGGAGCGGCGTGGGGTGGGCCCGGCCGTGCTGTGCACAGGTAGGACTGCAGGTGGCGCCAGCGAGCCCAGCCCGGCCTGCGGGGTTCACAACGCCTCGCTGAGTGGTTTGTGGGAGACACGGAGGATCCTACGGAAAGGGGGAGACCTGGCTGGTGGGGGTCGGGAAGGGCCTGCGTTGTGACGGTAGCCTGGAGGGAGAAGACGGGCGAGGGGGTCCTCCTAAGGCTGGGGGTCATCTGGGGCACCAGCCTTTCTGGGGAGGCTGGGATGGACGCCCTCTCCTGCCCCGAGAGCCCTGGGAGACTCGGCCGCCTGGATTCCCCGGTTCCGGGTAGCCCTGGGGTGGCCATGGTGGCTGCAGTGAGGCTGTGGCAGGCCCGTGTGTACCCTGGGGGCGGGGAGTTCTAGCAGTCCTCCAGCCCATCAAAGGTTAAACTGGGACCCTGCCACCTTGGGGCCGGGTTGGGGGAGAGTGGAGGCCTGGCAGACTGGGGTGGCAGGCTCCTCTGTCACCCGCAGCAGTGGGCGGAGCTACAGAGAGGTGGGGGAGCAGTGGCAGCCGCAGCAGGCTGGGCGCCCATGTGTCTGGCTCACGGGCAGGTACAAGTATTATTTTTAAAGTTTCATTTGGTAAATGTTTGCGCTTTATTGAGTCACTGGACTTGCTAATGCATTTATACCTCTCAATATCCGAGAGGAGAGGTAGGTGTCTGCGATACGGAAGCTCCCGCCCCTCCTCCTCCCCGGGGAGCAGGCAGCACAGCCACAGCCACTTTCCTCCCCCCTCCCGGGTGTCTGCGCCCAGACAGGCAAACACAGGCCCAGTTAAACGGATGCCACCCCTGCACTTCCCCGCTTTTAACCCCTTAAAGGGCGGCATTCTGTCACCTGGTGTTCCCACCTTCTGCTCACTGTATCTGTTCTACACTGCAGGCCACTGCTAAGGCCCAGAGAGGTTAAGACGCCGGTCTAGAGTCACACAGTGCGGGGGGTTGGGCGGGGTGGGGACAGGTGCGCAGCCACCGCACTAAACCGGAGAGGGGGATGGGGCGTCCGGGATCATTCGGGATTGAGAAGCCGGATGAGGCGCCGGGGCGGGAGGGGCGGGGCTCCGGCTCCTGCCGCCAGCGCTCTGGCGGATGCCGGGGGAGGCAGGAGGCCCCCAGGGTCCAGGGCACTTTCCTAAGCGCCCACCCTTCTCTTAGCGGGCGGGGCCGCCTTCCCGAGCTGCCCGCCTCCGCCCCCTGCAGGGCTCGGGCGGAGCCCACCAGGTCCTCACGCCCTCCCCACCCACAACGTCCAGCCTCTCTGTCCATCGGGCCTGGACATCGGGCGGTGGCGTCGGCTGCGGGTCTGACCTCGAACAAGCCATCTGTGCAATGGGTGCTGTGTGCGGAAGGGTGGCGACGGCGGCCGCTGGCCGGGTGACTACCGCCCCCCGCGCCCAGCAGTCCGGGTGCACCTGCCAGAGCTCCGGGAGAGGGGGCGGGCCCTAAGCGCGGAGGCCCTGCGGGTGCCGGGCCTGCGCCCCCGCGGATGCCGGGCCTGCGCCCCCTTCCGGGCAGTTCCTCCGCCGCCTCCGCGCCGCTGAGCTGAACGGAGGCCCCGGCGGCGCGCGCCTAACGCGTTCCGGGCCGCGGCTCCGAGCACCGCCGGGTCCTAGAGCGCGGCCTGGGCCCTCACAGCCTGGGTTCGAATCTCCGCGAAGCCCCGCTTTGCTCCCGGGAGGGCGGCGGAGCGGAGGAAGAACCTCTCTAGGCGGCGGGGTGGACGGAGAGAGGGATTCGGCCCCAGGGCTCGGCTCCTAGGCAATGCTCCATCAGTGTCTGATGCTGTTCGCTGTGATTACGGCTGCCACTGGAGGACCTGCCTGCAGCTGGACCAGAGCTCGTCCCGCCCTCTTCTTATTCAGGGGCGGGGCTTGCTCCAGGGGGGTGTGGTTCGCAGGTGGCACTTCTTGCTCCAGGGACCTCTGCGTGGCAACCTTCCCTCTCCACGGCGGGAGGAGCCGCACCGCGCGCCCCTTCACTCTGCCCCCACCTGCTTCCGGGAAGTGGCCAGGCCAGAAGGCCCAGTAGCCATGCTGTGGCCTAAGCTCCTGACTTGCTGTGTGGCCCAGGGCTAGAACCCACCCCCGCTGGACCCACACACACACCTGTCAACCGCGGGCGGCACTGGCCTGCAGCTCCCAAACCCAGCCCTGCCCAGAGCCCTTTTTCAACATGCCTGGCTCTGGCCCCGCCTTATGCCTGGTGGGAGATCCAGAACCTTCCAGAGAGCCTGCCGCCAGCTTGGTCCTGGCCCAGATCCGTGCCTGGCAGCACAGACCAACCCCTCCCCCACCCCCAAATAAAAACCCCAAAGCCCCAAACCCTGCAGTTGCTGACTGAGCCCTGTTGGGGAGAGGAGGACCCTGACCCGGGGAGGGGGATTTGCCGCAGAGGGGGCGGCCAGCCTCGCAGCCCCTGCCCTCCCTGAGCCCCTGCCCTGGCTTCCATCCACTCCCACCTGAGGCTGACCAGACTGGGGCCTGGGGATGGGCGTGGCCCTGCCCTGCCGACAGCCCCTGAGCCCCCCCACCCCTCACCCCTCACCGTGGAGTCTGACTCCGGAGCTGGGAGGCCCCTGTGGGGTCTCCCGGTGGCCCCCCACCCTGGAACAGAGCGCAGGGGTGTGGGGGAGGGGACGCCGGGCAGGCTGGAGGGGCTCCTGGTCCGGTCGGCTGGGGAGAGCAACTGATTGAAATGTACTTTTCGTTCCAGGGAAATTAAAGTCTTCAACTGGAGAGGGTGGCGGCAATTAGTGTTTAATCACGGCAGGATCAGGCACGCGGCCGGGGGGGGGGGGGGGCTGGTGGGCTGATTCCCCGCCTGCTTCCCGGCCTGTCTCCCCCAGGACAGATTAAAGGTGTTATTTGATGAATCAATTTCTTTCCTGGAGGAGAGGGGGGGAAGCGGACGGGAGCTGAATTTTGCTCAGTTCTGCCCTGCCGGAGTCGGCCGGGAGGGAGCCAGGGAGGAGGCAGACCCGGAGGACGGACGAGGCCCCAGTGCCCTTCGTTCTGGTTGTTCAAATCCTGGTCCTGCCGGCGGTGAGCTGTGTGACCTTGAGAATCCACTTCCCTCTCTGTGCCTCTACCCCATCCTCTGGAAGAGGGGCCAGCGCCCGAGGGGCTGGGCTGGGGTTTGTGGGTGACGCCCCTCTGGCAGCCTGGGGCTCCCCGGGCAGGTCCCACCCATCCCGCCCTCCCCTCGGACCCCTCTGTAGCCCTTGTGTGTGGGTGGGGCTGGACAGCGCTCCGGGAATGCAGGGGTCCTCCGCCGTGGGGCTGACCACGGCAAAGAGCTGGGTGGTCGCGGCACAGGGTGAGACAGCTGGGTCAGGAGAGGCTGGGCTGCCACAGACATTGCTTGGGTCTCGAGCCGACAGATCTGGGTTCCAATCCCTCCGGTTCCGGCAGTGTCTGGCGGCGAGCTGCTGCCCGCTGGGACCCGTGCGCGTTTCCGGGGCTGCTTCTTCAGGAGAATAGCATTTTTGCCTTGTGCTCCCTGGAGGGTGGGGGCCAGGGCAGCCTCAGCACAGCCCCCAGGAGCAGTTTCGGGCATGGGGAGCTAAACGTGATGCAGGAGCGGGCCCCTGTGAGGCAAGGGGAGTTGGTCCCATTTTCCAAACGCAAAAACTGAGGCCCGAGAGGTCCCCTGAGTTATTCAGGCTCCCCAGTGGGGAGCTAGTTGCTGGAGTCCGGCTCTCTGACTCAGCCTGGGCCCTGCCCGACCCTGGCTGCTGCTGCTGGGAGGTGGGGGCTGCAGCTGGGCGTGGGTGGGCAGGGCGGGGCGCAGGCCCATGGATCTTGGCTAATGGTCCCTCATGGGCTGGGTATGAGTGGGCACAGAGGCAGTGGGAAGGCTGGTGCTGGCTGTGGTGGGGCCAGAGGCTCCTCTGCCCGCGTTCCCCAGGCTGGGGGGGAGGGGGCTGAGAGGGCATGGGGGAGGGGCGGGTGCCCAGCTGTGCCACTGGCTCTGCTGCTGTGCCTCAGCGTCCCCTCCTGCCCCGTGGGCTAGCGTGCCATCCTCTCAGGTGGTAGTGCGTGAGGATGAGCCTGCTAAGCGAGGGCTGGGGGGGGGGTGCCTGGAGTGGCCGTGCCCCCTGGACAAGATGCCCTCTCTGCCAATTCCAGGGCTGGGGATTCAGGCCAGAACCCCCCACCTCTGCTCCTTGCCTCCATCCCCCACAGTCCTGGGCCTGAGTGGGTGGGTAGGTGGCGCTGGCTCAGCCGGCAAGTACCTGCCTCTGATTGGAGGGCTGGTTGCCATGGCGACCAATTGATTGCCCGCGCTGCAGACTCAAGGGGAATGAGCAATGGGCTTCTCTCCCAGGCTGGACAGCTCCGGCTTTGACCGGGAGGCCAAGGCCGCTGTGACATCTGTGTGTCTTCTCCAGGCCGAGAGTCCCACTGGGGAACACGAGGGCACCGTGGCTCAGCCCAGGAGCCCCTGATGGGCACCTGCCGTGTGCACCTTCTGAGCTGCCCACTGGACAAGGGGAGGGGCCTAGCGTTTAGGAAGATCTGTGCAGAAGTGGAGCTGCTGGGACTTGAACCTGGCCCAGCAGAATTGCAAGTGTGTGAGCTTAAGCCCTGGGCCAGGGCACTCCCCCAGAGCCCAAGGGCTCCCGCGGGGGCGGGGCAGCAAGCACCCCAAGTGCCCAGGATGTCACCCTGGTAGCATCACTCTGAGGGTGAGGGAGCTGGGGGGGAGGGCTGGAGGAGTGGGCACGCCCACTCAGCAGGCCTTGGGGCTGGAGGATGGAATACTTGGGGTGAGGCACTGAGCCCCAGGCCAGGATCCCAACAGGGAGGGGAGCTGGGCAGGGCGTGGGGTGGCCGCAGCCCCCTCATGTGGGACCTGGACTTGAATGGGGAGGGATGGCAACCGTCCCCCTGGTTGGCCCACCACACCCTGCCTCCAGCCTGTTCCCTCCCCCTGCCACGCCCTCCTGCCTCCCCTGCTAGGGTCTGCTCTGCCCGCCCCTTGCTGGGACCTGGGCAAATCCCTGGCCCTCCCTGGCCACCGTGGTCCCCCTGCCAGAGGAGGGGCCCCATGTGCTCTCCCAGGATGAACGCTGGGGGCCTCCTCCCCTCCGCTCCCTGCTCCCCCTGCCTGCCTCCCTAGAACCTTTTCTCTCGGCTGTGAACCCCAGGCTCCGTCCACTCTGCCCCAGCCCCGCATCCATCCTGTGCTTGGGACCCATCTTGGTGCCCACCTGCCCTGCTCACGCGCTCTCTCCTGCCTGCCCCAGCTCTGGCTGCGCTCTGAGCCTGTGCCCCCAGCCTCACGTGCCCAGGTGGCCTTGCCTCGGTCCCCACCTCATTGCCATTCTGTGCACGGTAGCATCAGCCGCCGGCTGCAGGCGCTGTCGGGGGTGAGGGCGAGAGTGAGACAGAGAGGTTGGGGCCCCAGGTTGGAGGCAGCTGTCTATGCAGGAGGGCTTGGGCAAGGCTGGAAATAGCTGCCCATTATTGAGCACCTACTGTGTACCAGAAACTTGAGATAACAACATCTCACCCCCGCCCTGCCCCCTGCCCCCCCCCCCACCATGGTCCCAGAGCAGACAGTGGGCTGCTGTGGGGCTGGGGGCTGGATTGGCGAGCATGGAACAAGAGCAAGCGGCGTGGGGCCGGGGGGCCGGGGGCCGGGGATGGACACTTTGAGTTCTAGGTGCGTCCATCCGTGAGCCAGCAGATGGAAGATCTCTCTCTCTTTCAATTAAAAAAATATATATATATATATATATATATATATATATATTAGTTTTGCAAGACATACCACTTGGCTAAAGCTACTGAACTCTGTCACCATCGTGGGAAGACAGCATAGACAGGACCAGAAATGAATGGGGGTAGCCATGTGCCAATATGGCTATGTGTACGGACACTGAAAGTCCAATGTCATAGACTTTTCGCATGTCAGGAAATTTATTTCCTTTTATGACATGAAGCCATGCCCTGGGTTCTGTTGTACCAAAACAGTTGGCCGGCAGCATCTGTGCCCTGGGCTGTCCGTGGCCTGCTCTGGGTGAGGGAGAGAGGGCAGAGCTGAGTTCAACCAGGATGTGCCGTCCTGGGCGTCCAGTGCTGCACAGCCCCGGCCACCTGCCCCCCTGCTGTCCCTGCCCTTGGCTCTCTCACAGGGACATCAAAGCTCAGTGCATCCCAGGGCAGCCATCTGGGGGGGGGGGGGCAGGTCATGGGCTCTGAAGCTGCCAAACTGGAAGGGACCTTCCAGCCGCTCCCCAGCTGGGAAAACGTCGACCTCTCCAGGCCTCAGTCTCCCCATCTGTAAAGTGGGTGTAGCAGAGAACCCATCTTCAGGGTCGCCGGGAGGCTGCAGTGAGGACATTCCAAGAAACGTGCCCTTACCCCTGGCTGCCTCAGTTTCCCTCCTCTCCTCCGGATCTCCGAGCCTGGTCACCCCTCCTCCCTCTGCAGCCCCCCTTCCGGAAGCCAAAACCACATCTTGGGTGTCTCCCAGCTGCCTCCCCGCGGACGTGGATGGCTTTTCAAAAGCGAGCGCAGGTGGGGAGGGCGCCGCCACCCGCCGGAGCTTCCCCGGTGGGCGGCGGCGGCCGCGCTGGCCTTTTCCGGAGAACTGTGGCTGATTATTATGGAAATCAGGCCCCGGCAGCGCGCTCGGCCTGTGCGCTCGCTCACGGGAAAGCGTGCGCGGCTCGGCTCGGCGGCGCGGAGGCGGCGCGGCCCAGACCCGCTCCGCCAGCCCAAGGAGAGGCGTGGGGGCGCCGCGGTTCCCCGCGCCCGGGGCGTGAGGTGGCCTCTTCCAGCCTGGAGCCCGGGAGGCCCTGTTCCCGCGCAGGCCTGATGGGCTAGGCTGCAGGCGGAGGGGCTAGGGGCGCGCTCAGCAGCCTGCGCTTGTTGGGGAGGTGGGGGCGGGGGCTCCTCGGGTTCTTTTCCTCTGAGCCCTGGGGCTGCTGGGCTGGACGCGTTCAAGCCAACCAGGAGAGGGCACAGGGTTCAGGCCACCCCTCTGGGAACAGAACCGGACAGAACAGGTCCAGGTAGTGAGCTTCAGGGTGGCGCTAAGCGCCCTGGTGGCTGTCGATCTATTGTAATCTCAGCATGGAAGCCCACTTTATGGAAGAGAAAACAGAGGCTCAGGCACAGCTCACACGGGGGAGGAGAGATCTCGCGGGAGTGGCACCTGCGGTGACCCTTACACCTGTCTCCAACCTGTCCCCCCCTTGGCTGCCCAGTGCCGCCTGGGGAGGGAACCTGCTCCCGGGCAGAGAGGATGTGGCTGTCTGGGGCCGGCTGAGGGTGGGGGGCTGTGGAGCTGCCCGCCCACCCCAGTGTCCCGACTATGCCTGGGATCCTCAGGAGGGGGCTCCTCCTTCCCCGCTTGCCGCCCTCCAGGTGCAGGAAACCCCATCACTCAAAATTCAGCTGCTTTCTACGGGTCACATTCTGGAGCTGGGTGGCCAAGTGATGCACAAAGTAAAGGCCGGAAGTCCGTGAGCTGGGGCGACGCCCGGGTAGCCAGGCGCGCAGCAGGCTGAGTGACGCCTCGGCAGCAGGTGGGCAGCTGAGGGGGGCTGGGGGCAAAAGGAAAGACAGGAGGGAGCAACCCAACTGCTTCACGGGCGCCTGGAAACATGCATTCCCACTCACGTCCCCAGGGAACGGCCATCCTAGTCAATGCACCTCCATTCAAATAAGCAAATATTTTTAAACAGGGAGTTATTCAGGCCACCACCGGCAGCACGGAAACTGTCTTTGAATGGACTCGGTCCACGCGGCTGGCAAATGCTGAGCAAATGGGAGCTCTGCGAACCCCCACCGCCTCCAATTCACAGGCGGGGGCGGGGGGAGGGCCCTGAGGCCGGGAGAGGCTGCTGGCCGCCTGTGCTGCAGGTTACACAGCGGCCGAGGGCCTGGGCAGGGGTCCGCTCGCAGGTGGGGATGTGGAGCCACCAGGCCGGCCGCTCTCAGCGCGTCCTCCTGGACCTGAGGGTCAGCTGGAAGTGCAGCTGCTCCCGACACACCCTCTCGGGGTGGGGGCTCCGATGCTGGGGTCTGGGAGCTGCGCTGGGCTCCCGGTGGGGTGCGCGCACAGGAAGTGGGTGCCTGCCTGTGCCGGGGAAGGCCCCTGGCACTGCCCCGCGTGTTTTGAATTCCAGCGACTGAGCTTCTGAGGAGCCGACTGGACCAGCTTATTCACGGAGCACCTTAAGATGATGCTCTTATAACCGCGCGAGACCGGAAGTTCTCTGAATCTCCAGCAGCGGGGGATGGGGAAGATGGGAAAAAAAAAAAAAAAAAAAAAACCCTATGACTCATCTCCGAGATGGCTGCTGTGCAGTTTTGGAAAATGAGCTTGGGGAGAGGTGCCAGCGTGGCACAGTGAGGTGACAGCTCCTCCTGCCTTGCCCGAGACCCTCCCCAGGTCAGCGCGGTCACCCTGTGTTCCAGGAGCCCCCTGGAACCCATGGGGTTTCTCGCGGCAGGTGGAGGATGGCCACCCTCCGCCCTTGGAGGTAGGTGGCACCTGCCCCTAGCAGGTGGAATGTGAGAGACAGTGACAGCGCCGGCAGCCGTGCTAGGATGTGGCTTCCTCAGCTCGAGTCCCTGACCCCTCGCTGCTGGGTGTGGATGTGGAGCCCCTGAGGTTTAGCTGTGGGACCATCTGAGACCCCAGCCTCCCCTAAGGTGCCCCTGCTGGAACGCGTCTGGTAGGTGGGTTCTGCGGTATTTCACCAGACAAACTTCAGGAAGTTTGTGGGGGAAAATGCATATTCTGGGAAAACTGGGCATGGATTTCAACACTCACCTTCTCACGCCATTTCCCACGGAACTCTGAAGTCCGCTGGAGCGGCAGTGCCGGAACCGTGACGGTGGAAGCGGCCGGCGCTGCTCGGAAGCGTGGATGCTTCCCGGCCCAGGAATTCCCCCGCTTCCCGGCTTTCGCCAGCGCTTTATTATTTTTGTTTAATGGGAGACATTTATTAAAAAATAATTTCTTTGAGCCGGCGCCGTGGCTCAATAGGCTAATCCTCCACCTTGCGGCGCCGGCACACCGGGTTCTAGTCCCGGTTGGGGCGCCGGATTCTGTCCCGGTTGCCCCTCTTCCAGGCCAGCTCTCTGCTATGGCCAGGGAGTGCAGTGGAGGATGGCCCAGGTGCTTGGGCCCTGCACCCCATGGGAGACCAGGAAAAGCACCTGGCTCCTGGCTCCTGCCAGGATCAGCGCGGTGCGCCGGCTGCAGCGGCGGCCATTGGAGGGTGAACCAACGGCAAAGGAAGACCTTTCTCTCTGTCTCTCTCTCTCACTGTCCACTCTGCCTGTCAAAAAAAAAAAAAAAAAAAAAAAAAAAAAAAATAATTTCTTTGGATCAAAGGTGAGTCCTGGCCAGCTCTTCGCTATTAAATGTGGATGGCGGCCGGCGCCGCGGCTCACTAGGCTAATCCTCCGCCTAGCGGCGCCGGCACACCGGGTTCTAGTCCCGGTCGGGGCGCCGGATTCTGTCCTGGTTGCCCCTCTTCCAGGCCAGCCCTCTGCTGTGGCCCGGGAGTGCAGTGGAGGATGGCCCAGGTGCTTGGGCCCTGCACCCCATGGGAGACCAGGAAAAGCACCTGGCTCCTGGCTCCTGCCATCGGATCGGTGCGGTGCGCCGGCCGCAGCGCGCCGGCCGCGGCGGCCATTGGAGGGTGAACCAACGGCAAAGGAAGACCTTTCTCTCTGTCTCTCTCTCTCACTGTCCACTCTGCCTGTCAAAAAAAAAAAAAAAATGTGGATGGCTTGGGGGTGAGAGACAGCGAAGGGGGCTGCCCTTGTGCTCAGAGGCTCAGAGGGCTGGGCCGGTCCCTGCCGGTGCGCGCTGACCTCCACCGCTGGGTCAGGCGCCACCTCCCGGCCGTGTGACTCTGCACAAGCCACAGCCTCGCTCCTCCAATGGGAATGACCAGAAGTTCACGGATAAGTCAAAGTCACCAAACAAGTTTATTTTGGAGGAAAAAACATGTTTAAATCCACACACAGCCTCTCCCTGGTACATGTTTTTCTTGCTTTCTTTTTTAAAAGATTTATTTATTTGAAAGAGTTACAGAGATACGGAGGTGGGGGGGGGGAGAGAGAGAGAGAGAGAGGTCCAAGGACTTGGGCCATCCTCCACTGCTCTCCCAGGCCATAGCAGAGAGCTGGATTGGAAGTGGAGCAGCCAGTACTCGAACCAGCTCCCATATGGGATGTGGCCCTGCAGGCGGCCGCTTTACCTGCAATGCCACAGCACCAGCCCCCCAGTACGTGTTTTCCAAGGACTTGTGGAAGACCCCCGTCCCCTCATGCCTGATCTGCGTGGGTGCCTTCTGCCTGTGTGTGCTTCACGGCGGCTCTTCTGGGCTGGTTCAAGTTCTTCGGTTTCCTCCCGAGGGGAGGGAGGAGGTCTCATAGGCTCAGGCGTTGCCACATGGGGCTGGGATCCCCGTGCACAGAGCTCACACCCTCGACCGAGCGGCTGTCCAGACCCCGAAGCAGCTCACCCAAAGGCCGACTACAGGCACCTGGGGTGGGGGCCCCACTGGGGGCCACGGCGCCTTGGGAGGATTGGGGCTGGCACACCTGGGACCACGCCTGCCTACAGAGTCTTTAAGGAGCCTGGGTGATCAGGGAGGGCTTCCTGCAAGAGGAAGATTTCTGAGCTGAAGGGGCTGGCCTGGGCGTGGGGTCCCCCTGGGAGGGGAGGTGGAGCCCTGCTTGGTGGGGAGGGGTCCTCCTGGCCTGAGAGCGCACAGCAATTTGGGGCAAGGCGTGGATTTCGACCCCAAAAGTCTCACTCGGAGGCTTCCTTTACCGGGCAGTGGGGTGGGGTTGGGGGAGTGCAGGCTGCCCCCTGCCGGGTCTGCGGTGGGCCTGGGGCCAGGCTCTGGCGCACCCAGGGGTGGTTCTCCCTTGCCTGGGGCCTGCCCACCGTGGTGGGAGGAGTCCTCCTGGCTTAGATGGTTTGATGCTCACTCTTACGGACCCCTGGGGAAGGCCTGAGTCATCGCTGAGCCGGCAAACGTATTTAGCGCCTGTCACCATCCCTGACAAGCCAATTTCTCTGGGCCACTCACACTTGGATTCTGGGCTGCCTGCCCCTGGTAGCTGGGCTCAGGGCCGCTCTGCCAGCTCTGGGTGCCAGGCCTTGGCGTGGAGGGGCCCCTTGTCCCCAGGCACCTGCCCTCTCCCGCCTCCACCCCAGGGCATCGTGTGCCAACCTTCTCCCCGCCCGGGCTGGGATGGCCGCCGCTCAGCGCCGCTTGCCCAGATCCCCGGCTGGGCCTCACGCAGGCAGAGCTGTGGCCTTGGCCCTGGAGTCCCAGGGATCCTCACAGCACGCATGCAGCTCAGCCCCCGCCATGCCCGAGACTCCCTTGCACACAGATGTGCCCGTTAAACGTCTGTGTCATGGACACAAGGCCTCAGGGGGAAACCACATCCACAGAGCAGGGCACAAGTTCAGGTCCCCTGCCCAGCGGCCGGAGCTTCCAAGTCTCCCATCTGCGGGCTGGACGGGGTGACTTCGTCCAGCATGGCGGGAGGGGGGCCGCGTGCTCCTCTGGGTCCCTGGGCGTCCGTCGGGCTATTTGAGCCCACAAGCCCTAGCGGGCTGGGCGCCTTCCCTCCAGGATGCCGGGGCTGTACTCTGGACAGAAGCCCTTGCCTGCTGTGCGCAGGGGCCCAGCTTGGAACAGCTCATCCATGTGCAGTGGGGGCCCCCTGCTGGCCAGAATGAGGATGGCAGAGAGTGGGAAGGTGGGCAGAGACTGGGTGTTCTTGGATGAGGCGTGGCCCTGGGGCCTGTGCGGCCTCCCACACCCCCTCCCCCAGCAGCTCTGGGGTCCTCACGGTCCCCTCTGCCTCCTGACACCTGCAGCTGCTGATGCACAGGCCCTGAGAGCCACCTATCCGTTACCCTGGGTTGAATCAGCAATGATGCTGCACCCACTGTGCACGGCCCAACCTGCAAGGGAGCTCCCAGTCCAGCAGCCAGGGAGCAGACATGGGGTGAGCTCACCCCAATATCATGTGGGGGCAGGGCTGGGCTGAAGCCAGGAGCCAGGAGCTTCTTCTGAGTCTCCCATGTGGATGCGGGGGCCCAAGCACAGGGTCACCTTTCACTGCTTTCCTGGGAGTGTTAGCAGGGAGCTGGATTGGAAGTGGCGCAGCCAGGCCTTGAACCGGATTCTCAGTCACCTGTGAATTCCTGGCTCTGTGCACAGAGCCTGGCACACGGCAGGTGCTCAGGGCGCAGGGGCTGTGCGGGAGCCGCCTCTTGGGCTCTCCCAGGTCTGCAGGGCAGGCTCCGATGGCGGTGTCAGAGGCAGGGCCAGCTGAGGCTGGGGGCGGATCTTGGTGCCCTTCCTTCCTGGCGTGTGGCCGGACCCCTGAGTGCCCACCTGTCCCTGTCTGGCGTCCTGCTCTCTGCCCGGAAGGGATGGGGGCAGGGCCCGAGTGAGGTCGAGCCTGGTGGACACGGTCAAGGACAGAGCCCCCTCGCGAGCTGGATCATGAACTTTATTCTGTCACCCAGTCGTTTGCGCCCAGAAAGCCACTGACCCTCCCTGTCCTCGGTGGCCAGAGAGGGCAGGGAGCGGGCTCAGGGCACACAGCCAGGGTGTGCGAGAGGAGGGCTGCTTCCCGCCCAGTGCCCCTGCTGCCGCCCCCCGCTGTGCTTCCACACGTGGGGTCGCCTGTGGCCATCCTTGTGTGTCCAGCTCCTCCTGCAGGTGTCCAGCTCAGTCCTCCGGGGCAGTAGCATGAGGGGCTTGCACACCTCTAGACACGGGGATCTCACCCCCTCACGAGGCCGCTGCTCCAGCCTGGCCCTGTGGAGAGTGTGTGTGTGTGTGTGTGTATCACTGTATGTGTGTCTGCGTGTGCATCTCTGTCTCTCTGCATGTATGCACGTCTCTATGTGTGTCTCTGCAGGCATGGGAGTGTGCATGCGTGTGTGTGTGTGTGTGCATGTGGTTGCCTAGTAACCTGCTCTCCTCCCGGGGCTCCGCCCACTCCACTCGCCCACTCAGGTGACTACCTCCTGCCCCCTAGTCTGGCGTTTCCCTCCAGGCTTCCCTGGGCCTCCGTGGAGGATGAGAAAGGAGCTGTTCACAGGGCTTCCTGCAGGTGGCGCTCTCCCAGACGGAGCTGCCTGCCCAGGGAAGGAGCTCACTCTCTATTCTGACAATGCTGCTGCAGGGGGTCTCAGGGTGCCAGGACCCCTGGGCCACCCCTCACCACCTTGGGACCACTGGCCAGTGGGCCAGCAGGGAAGCTGTGAGAGGGTCTCTGCCTCCCCAGCCACAAGCCCTGTGTCACACTTGGTGGCTGGGCCACTGCCTCCAGGCAGCCCTCCCGGTGGTCACAGCCCACAGGGCTCTTTTCCTGGCTGCTGGGTTGTGGCTCTATCCCTGTTTGGGTTCAGTCTGTGTTGGGGACACACTGTGTCGTTATCTCACTGGGTTCTGCCTGCTTCTCCCCGCCAGGGGCACATCCTTGAGGGTGGTGCCTGCTCTGCTCCCCTCCTGCTGGCCTTGCTCGGGGAACAGAGTGCAGAGGCCGCGGCCTTTCTAGTCCAGACTCTGGAAGAACCAGAGAAGCGGCAGTGACTTGGGCGAGGGCACACAGCGCGTCCCAGCTGGGCTCCTGGCGCCTCCTGGGTCCTGCCCCTGGGTCTGGGTCCTTGCTCGGGCAGGGAGGGGCTGCTGCAGATGTCCTGAGCAGGAGGAGGGGCTGGTTGGGGGTGGGAAGCGCTCAGGGACCCCACGGCCCCTCCTGCTTTGAGGACAGACATCTCGGCGCTGAGGACACGGAAGCCCAGAAGAAAGCAGGCGCTGGCCCCCTCTGGCTGCTGGCCTCGCTCTCCCCTGTAGTGGGCTGGGAGTCCCTCCTGGCAGCCGCTGCGGCTGTGGGCTCTGTGCCCTCTGGGGTTCCCGGTCTCCCTCCTGAGCACTGCGCCCCCTACAGTCAGCTCTAGGAAGTGCAGGGAGAAGGAAGCATCAGTGGCCAGGCGTAGCAGGTGGGGCTCCAGCTACCACAGGGCACCGGGTCGCAGGACGCTGGCCTCCGGCGCCGCCTCCCAGGAGGCTCACTGCTTGCTGACGATCTTCTTCCTCCGAGCAGAGACCAGGTCGTAGAAGGGGACGCGGGTGATGCTGGCCCTGCAGTGAGAGCGGGAAAGGCGGCTCCCAGGGCTGGACCGGCCAGCACAGGGTCTCCCAGGGCTCGAAGCGGGAGCAGGGGAGCCCTAGGGAGGCGTGGGGCTGCTACGCGCCTGGGGAGAGGCCACATGATGCCAACAGGGCCTGAGCGGGGGCACTCGGATCAGGGACTGAGTCTTGGGAATTCTGCCCCCAGGTGCCCTGGACCCCTCTTCAGCTCCCGCTGGAGACTCTGGAAGGGAGTAGGGAGAGGCTGGGTGGAGCCCGGCTCTGCCCCTCCGCAGCTGTGTGACCCCATCCCGCCACCTCACAGCCGGCCCCTGCTCTGTGGCCTCTCTCACCTGGCCACACCCCTCCCCATTTAGCAGTCTGTGGCTCCCCAGTGCCCTCAGGAGAAACCAGAGCTCACTACCATGTGCCCATGACCTTGCCGCGCTCTGTAGCCTCCTCCCCCATGGCCCGGTCTCACCTGGCCTCTGGGTGCCACCCAAGCAGGCCTGCCCCTTTGTGTCTGTCTCCAGTGGTCCTTCCACTCCAGGAAGCTCCTCCCTGCACCTCCAGGGGAGGGTGATGCTGACGGGAGCACCCTTGCCAAATGCAAGGTGCTGGGCCAGTGCGCTCCGAGCATCACTGCACTGGGTCCTCCCGCTGGCCCCAGGACATTGGTCTCTCCCTGCCCTGTGTCTTGGGAGCTGGCAGGGCGCTGGGCCCATGCAATATGGGTTGTGGGGAGAAGCTGTGTTCTTGAAGCAGGAGGGCGATTTGGGACTTGGCCCCCTGCCTAGCGAGCCCCCTTTGTGAGACCCGAAAGCAGCGGGGGCCTCTGGAAGGTGATGGAGAGCCACGCCCCCGCTGGGCCGCCCCTTACTGGATGGCCTGGATCCACTGGTCGCGCTCCTCGGCGCTGGAGGCCGAGATCCGGTAGGACTGGTGCTTGCCCTCCACCACCTTGCCGTCCCCATCCGTCTTGCAAGCTTTGATTTTCTGGCCCCGGCAGCTGGGGTTGTAGAGCTCCAGGCAGAACTGCGGGGGGCGTGGCTGGGTGAGGGCAGGGCAGCGGGGGAGGGGAGGGAGGCCGCGCGCCCCCCAGGCACCCGTGACCCCATCCCCCACACTGAGCTTTTCCTGTGCACCAGGCTTCACCTGATCCTGTGGCACAGGAGGGGAAACCGAGGCTCCGAAGGGGGGGGGTGACTTTTCAGGTCACCCAGCCAGTGTCACAGCCCTTTCGGTGACATTGACCCGCTCCTGGAGTCCAGGGCCCCATCTGGAGGGTGTGGTGGGCACAGCCCAGCCTCCTCCAGCAGAGCCCTGTGCAGCCCAGCCACGCCCCCTTTGGGAAGGCTCCCAGCAGCCCAGCACCTACTGGCTTCTTGGGGTCGTCCACGGGCTGCACTGAGAGGTTCTCCAGGGGGATGATTCCCCGCGGCTCCTTGTCCTGCAGGGCGGCCGGGGGGGAGGGGAAGGAATTTCAAGGCCAAGGTCAGGACATGAACTTGGACCCACAGGGGACTGTGCCCGTTTTCAAGGCTGTCGGCAGGGTGTGGGGAGCCTCCCCTTGTCCCTCTGCCATCCCCATCTGTAAAATGGTCATGGAGGCAGACCAAGGGAGCAGGAAGGGTCCCAAGCTCTGTAGGGCGTCCACTTAGTGGGAGTGCGGGAAGCACTAGGTGGAGGAGGGGCGGGGGTGCGGCGTCTGCTCACCGTGGTGAACTCGAAATAGTAGAGGCAGCTGTCGGTCAGGATGAACCAGCGCCGCTTCCAGGTCTTCACACGCCCCCCTGTGAGACCCTGACTGTGAGCCCTCCGCCTGCTCCTGGGGTGCCCGCCGGAGCCCCTCCCACATTCCCTGGCCTAGGGCTCCCCAGGAGCAGACCCTGGCAACAGTGACCCTTGCCTGCCCTTCCTGGCTGCTGTCCCTCCTGGGCTCAACCCCGACTCCTCCTGCTCCCTCCGGCCCCTGCCTGGCCCTGGGCTGAGCCTTCCATCTTGCTGTTGTCTGGCTAAGTCCATTTGACAGGTGAGGAGACTGAGGAGCGGAGAGGCTGTGGCGCCCGCCCACAGTCCCAGAGCAGAGCTGAGGCTCCGGGGACTTGAACCCGGGGTCCTAGTTTCAGAGCCTGAGCCTGAGGGCCAAGGCAGCTGTGCGGGGTGCGGGCCTGGAGATGTGGGGCCCCCGTGGGCATCTAGTGTCACACAGCACCAGGCAGGCTGCTCTGGCCGAGGCCCCTGCTCCAGTAGGATCTGCCTCACAGATCTGCCATGTCTCCCCCTCCACCCGCAGGGCAAGCTTCCGGGAGTGTGTGTGTGGAGGGTGGTGGGGGGACATCAGGTCCTGCAGTTCCCCTGTCACCCTCTGCAGCTGCAGCCCCACCGCAGCCCCCCAGCCACATCCTGTCATGCTCCTGCCCTGTCAGGGACACCTGACCCTCTGCCTGCTGCACCTGCCACTTGTGGCCTGGGGCATGTGGAAAGGTTGGGTGTCCGAGGGCCCAGCCCCCGCCTACACAGAGCAGGTCCTGAATGGAGCCCCACCTCACCCCTCTGGGGAGGGAAACCGCATGCACTTGCAGCTTTGTCTCTGCACCCATCTGCTCCTCAGCTCCCCACCTGCAGAGCAGCCCCTGGCCCCGCCCCCTTCCCTTTGAGCACAGGGGGTGGTGCGTGGGTTGTGCAGACTGCCTGGCTGGGGGTCAGGAGACCTGACGCTGCCCCCACTCTCCCTAGAGACTGCAAGGAGTGCCTGCATGTGCTGCCTGAGTGTGCATGTTGGTGTGCCTGAGTGTGCACCTGTGTGCCTGAGTGTGCATGCCGGCATGTCTGAGTGTGCATGTTGGTTCGCCTGAGTGTCAGCTGTGTGCCTGTGCACACAGGAGCGTGTGCCTACATGCCTGAGTGTGTGTCAGCATGTCTGAGTGTGCATGTCAGCGTGTCTGAGTGTGTTGGCATGTCTGAGTGTGTGTGTCGGCGTGTCTGAGTGTGCATCGGCATGCCTGAGTGTGCATGTTGGTGCGCCTGTCAGCTGTGTGCCTGTGTACACAGGGGCATGTGCCCACTTGCCTGAGTGTGTGTTGGTGTGCCTGAGTGTGCACCCATGTGCCTGATTGTGCATGTCTGTGTGTCTGAGTGTGCATTGGCATGCCTGAGTGTGCATGTTGGTGCGCCTGAGTGTCAGCTATGTGCCTGTGCACACAGGAGCATGCGCACACACGCCTGAGTGTGTGTCAGCATGTCCGAGTGTGCATGTCTGTGTGTCTGAGTGTGTGTTGGCATGTCTGAGTGTGTGTGTCAGCGTGTCTGAGTGTGTGTGTCGGCCTGTCTGAGTGAGCATCAGTGTGCCTGAGTGTGTGTTGGTGTGTCTGAGTGTGTCGGTGTGTTTGAGTGTGTGTCGGCATGTGTGAGTGTGCATTGGCATGTCTGTGTGTCGGTGTGTTTGAGTGCACGTTGGTGTGTCTGAGTGTGTGCGTCGGCATGTCTGAGTGCGTGTTGGCATGTCTGAGTGTGTGTTGGCATGTCTGAGCATGTGTCGGTGTGTTTGAATGTGCGTCGGCGTGTCTGAGTGTGCGTGTCAGCATGTCTGAGTGCGTGTCGGCGTGTCTGAGTGTGTTGGTGTGTCTGAGTGTGTGTCAGTGTGTGAGTGTGTGTCTGAGTACGTGCCGGCATGTCTGAGTGCACGTCGGTGTGTGTGTGTGTTGGCGTGTCTGAGTGTGTCGGTGTGTGAGTGTGTGTCGGTGTGTCTGAGTGTGTGTCAGCGTGTGTGTGTGGCAGTGTGTCTGAGTGCATGTCGGCATGTCTGAGCGTGTGTCGGTGTGTTTGAATGTGTGTCGGCGTGTCTGAGTGCGTGTCGGCGTGTCTGAGTGTGCGTCGGCGAGCCTGGGCGCTGGCTGTGTGCCTGGCGGCCTCTCACCTAGTTTGAGCAGCCAGCCCTCGCGGTCCGGGTTGAAGAAGGTGTGCGTGAGGTCGTTGCCGTCGTCCTCGGGGATGGAGAAGGGCTCGCTCTTGATGCTGTCAAAGAGGTTCTGCCGGAGAGGAGCAGAGGCCTGGGCTTGAGCCCCGGGGGCCTCGGTCAGGCCGCCCCTCAGGCAGACCCTTCCTGCTCCGGCTCCCAAAACCACACCTGGCCTGGCCCAACCCCCGTGCTACAGCCAGGCAGAGCAAGCACAGGTGGGCACCTCACACGCACACATACACGGCGTGCATGACACATGTAAGCTGCATGCACACACACACACACACACACATACACACACACACACGCTCACACATACTCTGGGGCCCAGCTGCCAGAGTCAGGGCCTCCCACTGCCACTCCCACTCCCACTCCTGGGAAGGGGAGCCCCGCCCGCCTCAGTGCCACAGCGGCTGAGCTGAGCAGGTGCACCACAGGGAGGAGGGGCAGGTGGACTGCTGACTGCGGCCCTCGGAGGCTCCCCCTCCCCCGTACACCCCGTTTGGCCAGGCGCTGACGGTGAGGTCCCCGGGGCGCTGTCCATTGTCCTTGGGGGTGTTTCTGGAGTAAGAGCTGCCGAGACCTGAAGGAGCAGCCTTGGTGGCTGGAGGTAGGCCAGCCAGGCTGGGACCACCCTGGGGGCGAGGTCGGGACGCCGGCACCGGATCACCCGGCACTGCCTGCCATGCTCGGCAGGAGGCACTGGGCTTCAGGAAGGGCCTGCCCAGGTCCCGCAATCCAAACTGCCTGGCTCGCTGGGCTGATCAGAACCGGACCGGGTCAGGAAATCCTGTGCTGCGCCTGCGAGTCCAAGACTCCCACCAGGATCCTTTGGCCAAGGTCCCGATGGCCCTGAGAGCTCGGGGCTCCCGAGTAGGGAGCGGGGAGCTGGCGAATTCCAGCTCTCTACAAACGCCCTCGGCGCGAGGGGCAGAGGCTCCACGGGGAAGACATCTATGGGGCGCGACGCCAGTGCCTGCACGGGCTCACGGAGGGCTGGCGGGAGTGCACGGTGGCCCTGGGCTGCCCGCGTGGGCTGTTCGCGATGCCCGGGAGCGTTTGTGTCCCGGGCACTGGAGCCGGAGCTGGTGCGTCCCGCTTCATGGCGACAAAGGCCGCGGGCGTCACCCAAGGCACTGTCACCCAAGGCCATGCGCAGGCTGAGCCGGCTCGTGGGGTCTGATCTGAGCTCCGAGCTGCTCCCAAGCCCTGCCAGGACCCAGGGGGCAGATCTCACACTGGCGCTCCAGGGACAGGCGGCTGCAGGGGCTGAGCTGGGCGGGGTCTTTGCCCCTCAGGCAGAGTCTGCGAGAGCATCGGCCGCCCGCTTTCAAGCCAGGCTCTCGGGCTCTCCCTCCTGTGCTTCCTGCTGCACCCGGCTCTGAGCCCCCCACAGGAACCAGGCAAACTCCCTGTGCTGTTGTGGGGAGCCCTGGCCCACGCCCCTCAGCCAGCCCCCCGCGTGCCTCTCCCTTTCCCAGCCAGGGATGTCCTTTTCCTGTTTCTTTTCTGGACCACTCCTATGCAACCTTCAAGGCTCCTTTGAGAAGTCACCTCCTCCGTGGAGCCTTCCAGGATGCCACCCTGCCCCTGCCCCCAGCATCTCCAGAGCTGCTGTGCCGCAGTCGGCACCACAGGACTTCCCAGGGCTGTGACTCACACGCGGGTCACCTTCTCTGCTGGCCTGGAACTGTGGTTAGTCACACCCGGGGCCCTTGGCTGGGCGCAGGGCCTGGCACAGTGTGGCAGGGGTGGGGGCTGCCTGGAGAGGAGACAGCAGGCCTGGGGCCTGTTCCGTTCCTGGACTTGAACTTCTACTCAGGACAGGCAGGTGAGCAGAGCTGGAGGCGTCTCAGGGTCCAACAAGGAGACCCCGTTGGTGTGTGTGTGTGTGAGAGTGATGGCTGCCCAGGGGCTCCTGGAGGCTTCAATCTGGGAGGGCTTCCCGGAGGAGGTGTGTCATAGTTTGTGGGCAGGAGCAACATGAGGCAAGTTTGGGAAGGGCCTTCAGGGACCACCCTGTTTATGATGGTGGGTTGCAGGATGGTCGCCGGGCTGGCCGGGTCCTCTCAGCAGAGCCCGCGCTGGGACTTTGCCCTCCGCTGGGCCGGCGGGGCGCCTCTTACCCGGAGCTGCTCCTCGGGGAGGTCGCTGCCCCCGTTGATGCCGCGGTTCATGGCCACGAAGCGCTCGAAGGACGGCCTGTCGCGGACGTTGGGGTTGTGCAGGCTGGTGTTGAGCATGATGACGGAGAAGGACAGCACGTAGCAGGTGTCTGTGGGCGGGCGGCGGGTCACCCTTCCCGTTCGGCCCCCTCCGAAGCCCCCTCCCGCAGAGTGTGCCCCCCCCCCCCCCCAGCGCACACACTGGTTGCTGTTGGCTGCAATCCCGGCAATGCGCGGCCGGCCGGCGGGCCCCTGCTCCGTTAGTCAGCCGGCCGTGCTTGGGCCGGACGCTGGGCTGAGGCTTGGGGGCGGGGGGGGGGGGGGAGGAGGCTGCGCTGGGTCTTTGGTGGGGTACTTAGGCCCGGGGGGGGACCCAGAGCCAGGGAAATGGCACTCTGGTTGACCTTGGAAGGCCTTAGCCTGCCTGACCTTGACCTTGGGAAGTCCTTAGCCTCTCCGACCTTGGCCTTGAGGAGTACTCAACCTCCCTGACCTGCGGCATCCCCATCAGAGACATAGGAGGTTATCTTTGAGGTTCAAAGATGCCGATTCTCCCGCTCCCTCCCTCCCTCCCTCCCTCTCTCCCTCCCTCCCTCCCTCCCTCTCTTTCTCCATCTCCCTCTCCATCTCTCTGCCTCCCTCTCTCCCTCCCTCTCCCTCTCTTCCTCTCTCTCTCCCTCTCTTCCTCTTTCTTTCCCTCTCTCCCTCCCTCTGTGTGTGTGTGTTTTCTGGTGTGTCTGTGTGTTCTCTGTGTGTCTGTGTGTTCTCTGTGTGTCTGTGTGCCCTCTGTGCGTGTGTGTGCACTCCGTGTGTGTGTTCTCATGGGTCTGTGTGTTCTCCGTGTGTCTGTGTGTTCTCCGTGGGTCTGTGTGCTCTCCGTGTGTCTGTGTGTTCTCCGTGGGTCTGTGTGTTCTCTGTGTGTCTGTGTGTTCTCTGTGGGTCTGTGTGTTCTCCGTGTGTCCGTGTGTTCTCTGTGGGTCTGTGTGTTCTCCGTGTGTGTGTTCTCTGTGTGTCTGTGTGCTCTCCGTGTGTCTGTGTGTTCTCCGTGGGTCTGTGTGTTCTCTGTGTGTCTGTGTGTTCTCTGTGTGTCTGTGTGCTCTCCGTGTGTCTGTGTGCTCTCCGTGTGTCTGTGTGTTCCCCGTGGGTCTGTGTGTTCTCTGTGTGTCTGTGTGTTCTCTGTGGGTCTGTGTGTTCTCCGTGTGTCCGTGTGTTCTCTGTGGGTCTGTGTGTTCTCCATGTGTCCGTGTGTTCTCATGGGTCTGTGTGTTCTCCGTGGGTCTGTGTTCTCCGTGGGTCTGTGTGTTCTCCGTGGGTCTGTGTTCTCCGTGGGTCTGTGTGTTCTCCGTGGGTCTGTGTGTTCTCCATGTGTCCGTGTGTTCTCTGTGGGTCTGTGTGTTCTCCATGTGTCCGTGTGTTCTCATGGGTCTGTGTGTTCTCCGTGGGTCTGTGTTCTCCGTGGGTCTGTGTGCTCTCTGTGTGTCTGTGTGTTCTCCGTGGGTCTGTGTGTTCTCCGTGGGTCTGTGTGTTCTCCGTGTGTCCGTGTGTTCTCATGGGTCTGTGTGTTCTCCGTGGGTCTGTGTTCTCCGTGGGTCTGTGTGCTCTCTGTGTGTCTGTGTGTTCTCCGTGGGTCTGTGTGTTCTCCGTGGGTCTGTGTTCTCCGTGTGTCCGTGTGTTCTCATGGGTCTGTGTGTTCTCCGTGGGTCTGTGTTCTCCGTGGGTCTGTGTGCTCTCTGTGTGTCTGTGTGTTCTCCGTGTGTCTGTGTGTTCTCCGTGTGTCTGTGTGTTCTCCGTGGGTCTGTGTGTTCTCCGTGGGTCTGTGCATTCTCTGTGTGCTCTTTTGGCTCTGTGCTCTCTGTTTCTGGAAGGGCAGGGTGCCGCCAGTGCCCGGCAGAGCTGTGAGGAAGAGACGACTTGGTGCGTGTGCAGGCCACACTCAGTGCCCGCTGGGCCAGCACAGGGGCCAGGGCCACCCCTCCCTGTCTCCCGGTGCCTCCTCGCAGGCACGGGTCAGCTCTGCGGGGAGCGTGTGGGGACTGCCCCCTCTGGGTCTCCTCCTGTGCCTGGGACCCCACATGTGCCCAGTTCCAAGCTGCTGGGCCCCTGTTTAAACAGCTCTGGGGCGAGTGGCTGGCCCAGGGATCCGCACACCGCTTGGGACGCCTGCGTTTAGAGTCCCGGCTCTGCTTCCAGTTATGCCTGGGAGGCAGCTGGCGACCATTCAAGCGTTGGGTTCCTGCGGCCCACGTGGGAGTCCCGGATTGTATTCCAGGCTCCTGGCTGCGGCTTGGCCCAGCCCTGGCTGCTGTAGGAATTTGGACAACAACCAGTGGATGGCATTTCTGTCTGTCTCTGCCTCGATGCCTTTCAAATAAATTAAAAAATAAATAAATAAACATTGAAGCTGAAATTGCTGCCCACAAGGCCTCTCTCCTTTAAACTCGAGGAGGACTCCTAGTCACCCTCAAAACCCTGTGCAGACCGTGCCACCTCCAAGAAGCCGTCCGGGACCAGCTGGCTCATGGCCCCTGCCTGCAGATACCAGAGCTGTCGCTACCCGAGCCCACTGGGCCCTCATTCTCTGCCTCCCCTCCCAGAGACCCTGTCCTGAGGGCCCTGAGCCACACAAGCACCGGCAGAGGGCCGGGCACGGAGCCTGCCCTCAGCCTGGGCTCCCGGGCCCTGCACCTGTGGACTGGAAGACGCCCGGGTTGCAGAGGCAGTAGCGGGCTGCGAAGGCCTCCATCATGCGGTCGATCTTCTGGGCCTCGCCGGGCAGGCGGAAGCTCCATAGGAACTGCCTGGGGAGGAACAGGGCGCTCAGCGAATCCAGCCAAGCCGCTGTGCCTATTCCAGCCCCACGGCTCTGTCCCTGGAGTGGGGCTGGGGAATCTGGGACCGCTCTCCAAGCAAGGACGCGGTGGGAGGAGGTGGGAGGAGTGCATGTGAGCACACAGCTATGCCAGGGTTTTGCACCCGTGAGCTCAGGGAGCGAGCCCCGTGTACCCGTGAGCTCAGGGAGTGAGCCCCGTGTACCTGTGACCTCAGTGGGGTGAGGTCCTGTACCCGTGAGCTGAGGGAGTGAGCCCCGTGTACCCGTGAGCTCAGGGAGTGGGCTCTGTGCACCTGTGACCTCAGGGGAGTGAGGTCCTGTACCCATGGGCTCAGGGAGTGGGCTCTGTGCACCTGTGACCTCAGGGGGGTGAGGTCCTGTACCCGTGAGCTCAGAGAGTGAGCTTCGGGTGGCAGGTGCCACCACTCATTATGTCTGGCTCCTCATGTCCTCCTGGCTCCCGCCCCTGTGGGTGCTGCCGCCCCAGCCCCCCTCGTGTGCCCCCCTCACCTGAGGGCCTGGACGAGGTTGAGGTTGGCGAACTCATGGCAGTCTACGAAGGCCTGGAGCACCTGCAGGTTGAGAGGGTCCCTGCAGAGGAGGGGGGAGGGGGGTACACTTGGGGACTTGCTGGTCCCCACCTCCTAGAGGGGGTTGGAGTGGGGGGAGGCGAGGAGGGAACAGGCGTCTGCCCTTCTGGGGTCTGAACACCCAGGGCTCTGCTCACACCAGCCCTGTCCCCGTCACACCCAGGGCTCTGCTCACCCTGGCCCTGTCCCCGTCACACCCAGGGCTCCGCTCACACTGGCCCTGTCCCCATCACACCCAGGGCTCTGCTCACCCTGGCCCTGTCCCTGTCACACCCAGGGCTCTGCTCACCCTGGCCCTGTCCCCGTCACACCCAGGGCTCTGCTCACACTGGCCCTGTCCCCATCACACCCAGGGCTCTGCTCACACTGGCCCTGTCCCTGTCACACCCAGGGCTCTGCTCACCCTGGCCCTGTCCCTGTCACACCCAAGGGTGGAGCCCTGCTCTCCCACAGGTGTGCACACATGCGGACTCACGCACTGGGCACACACACACACTGGCACACATGCATACATGCACACACACATATGTGCACACACACATCCCCTCACTGCCCACCAGCTTTGGGCCTCCCAGGAGGGGCACTCTGGCTTTGGAGCTGGCACCCCCCAGGTGAGAACCTTCCGCTGCTACTTCCTGCCCGCGGGACCCCACCCAAGCCACGCGACCTCCCGGGTCCCAGCTCCCTCATCCGTGTGATGGGGCGGGGTCCAGGCCTCCCTCACTTCCTCCCTCTTCCTGCTCTTAAGCCAGGAGCGTTCCTGCTCACCGCCTTGCTCAGGGAGGGAAGTGTGTCCTGTGGGGAGCTGGGGGAAGGAGTTGGGGCTCGCTGGCCCAGCTGTGCCCTTGTCCCTTTCAGTCCAGTCTGAGGGGCCACAGCAGCCTCTGCTCTGCCCAGAACCCTCCCTCGGTCCCACCTCACCCCTCTCACCCTCCCTTACAGACTCAGCAGCCTGCCGCTGCGTGAGCTGCTTATGCCCCAGGGCCTTTGCACGGGCAATTCCCTCCATGTGCAATGCTCTTCCCGGATGCCTGCAAGCTCAGGCCCGCGTCCCCTTCCAGTTTCACCTTCTCCACGAGACCCCCTACTGCCCCCCCATCCTTGGTCCCCTGCTTTCTTTCTTTTTTTTTTTTTTTTTTTTTTTTTTTGACAGGCAGAGTGGACAGTGAGAGAGAGAGACAGAGAGAAAGGTCTTCCTTTGCCGTTGGTTCACCCTCCAATGGCCGCCGCGGCTGGCGCGCTGCGGCCGGCGCACCACGCTGATCCGATGGCAGGAGCCAGGTGCTTCTCCTGGTCTCCCATGGGTTGCAGGGCCCAAGCACCTGGGCCATCCTCCACTGCACTCCCTGGCCACAGCAGAGAGCTGGCCTGGAAGAGGGGCAACCGGGACAGAATCCGGCGCCCCGACCGGGACTAGAACCCGGTGTGCCGGCGCCGCAAGGTGGAGGATTAGCCTAGTGAGCCGCGGCGCCGGTCTTGGTCCCCTGCTTTCTTTGCATTTCACAGATCCATCATTTTGGGGCATATTTGGCACACTGGGATCTGTGCCCTCCGCTGGCAAGTCCTCCCTGCATTCAGGAGTTCCGTCTCCCTTGTTCCCTGGGGAAATTCAGGGCGTGGAAGGCCCCTGGAGCTCTAAAAGTTGTCTGTCTGTCACCATAAATGCGCAAATGGGCGAGGGTCCCAGCAGCTGGAGGGGCTGAGCGCTTGTCCCTCGGCCCCTAAGGAGCCAGGACATCAGCAGCGGGACTCGCACTGTCGCCTACCTGCACACCCCACTCCCTGCCTCCTCAGGTCCCGCCCCTTACCTCTCCCCCAGGTAGGTCCCGATGGCCGTCTTGTTGAGGCCCTCCCCCTTGAACAGGAACTGGGCGATGTCCTGGGCATCCGGGGTCAGCAGCTTGTGCTCCGTGAGATACTGGATGCCCTGGGGGCAGGACAGAGCCCTTGAGCCACCTGGAGCCAGGGCCTGGGAGAGGGGTGGGAGCACGGGGGCCAGGCACCCTGGCGGGGGGGCGTGGCCTGTTCTGGGACTCTGTGTCCCCTCCTGATGGCAGCTGCCTTTGTGAGGTGGTGAGCTCCCCATCCCTGGAGGTGTGCAAAGAGAGTCGGGGTTCCCGCCAGGTGCTCCGTGGTGAGCTCCCCGTCCCTGGAGGTGTGCAAAGAGAGTCGGGGTTCCCGCCAGGTGCTCCGTGGGGTACTCTGTGGTCAGACAGCCCCGATGATGCACATCGGTGGGCCCGTGAATCCGGAATCCTGAGATTCAATGATCGAGCCTCTCCTTTTGTTCCCCGAAAACTCATATCACTTAAAAATAGCATTTTGCTTTGTCGCACCAGTAATCTCTGTCTATTGTATAAAAGTGTCAAAAAAATCCAACTAACTCAAAAGGGGAGGAAATTGCCTGGGCTGCCCCCCTCCCCCTGGGGTGGAAGCTTCCACGCGGCCCTTCCTTTCCTTTCTAGAAGAAACGAGAGTGGCCCCTGCCTGCCACCTGGGACCCTGCTCCACCCACTGCTGACGTCACAGCACCTCTCCCCACGACCTGGGTCTCCCTTGTCCATCAGCCAACTTCAGGGGCTGGCCTCTGACTTTCTGGGACCACTCCCCCATGAGCAGCCGGAGGGTGGGCTCTGAGAGACGCCCCCCCACCCAGGTGGAGGGAAATGGCACTGAGTGCGTGGGTCTGAGGGTCTGCGGCGGGGGATGGGGGGCACGCGGGCCACTCTTGGCTGCAGTGGGGCAGAGGCGGCTGTCACACCGGGAGCAGCTCTGTGCCCGCTGGCTGCCCTGTCCCCACCTGTGTGTCGCTATGGCTCCCTCCTCTCTGTCTCTGCAGGGCGGGGACTGGGGCAGCCCAGCCCTGACCCCCGTGCCCTGGGCCACCGCAGAGGGCAGGGCTGGGACCAAGGCCCCACCATGAAGTCTCAGCCACAGAGAAGGAGACGCAGGCCCCTGTCCCCACCTCCCACCCCAGGCCCCGGGGCCCTGCAGGGCCTCAGCTCCATCCTCCGTGCAGTGGGTCACTTGGGGGGAGGAGTGGGCGCTGTGGAGGGGCCCCCGCCCGCGGGCCGCCCACCTTCACCGGGTCCATGTTGAACTTCTTACGCCCGATGCTCAGCTCCCTCTCTTTCTGCGCCAGGCGGCTGGGGACAGGAGAGGGAACCGTCAGCTCAGGACCAGGGCTCCCCAGTCCCCCAGGGGCAGCCAAGATTCCCTCCTGGGGGTGGTGCTGGACATGGAGTCCCCAACACCGTGCTGGAAGCAGGGAGGGAGAGAAATGCAGGTGCGGGCCCCTCTCTGCAGCGCTGAGCCCCCCAACTCGGGCCTCAGCCAGCGTTCGGCCACTCTCAGGAACCCCCAGGGGTTTGGGGGAGAATTTTGAGGGGCCTGCACCAGAAGGCAGGGAGGCGCCTGATGGGCAGTGGGGTGTGTGCGCGGGGCTCCAGGCACCGCCCCGGCCTCTGGGGAGTCGCTTCTTCTCAGCCTCTGTCTCCTCACCTGTAAAACGGGGTGACACCACCCCCCACCCCCAGGCACCATGGGAGCTGGCTGGAGCAGGAAACTTGGAGACACAGGGCCGTGTGTGTGTGTGTGTGTGTGTGTGCGCGCGCGCATGCATGTATGCTGGTGGCAGGGGATGGAAGTGGGGGCCCGGGGGTGGCAGAGGCTGGTGGGTTCCCTGGGCCACTGTCCGTGGTCACCAGCGCCCTGATGCCCCAGGAGGCTGTGTAGGAGCCACTGCTCTGCACAAATGGAGAAACTGAGGCCCAGGCAGGGGAGGACCTGCCCCAGGTCACTGAGCCAGTGAGCATCTTCCCATAGCAGGGCGAGCCGGGGGCCCTGGCTCTGCTGAGTGGGGCGAGGGGCCGGGCCCTGGTCCTGCTCCCGTCCTCCCCCTGCCCCGCCCTGTGCCCCGGGCTGAGCTCCCCTCCCCTTTGCCCGTCCCACCACGTTCCTGGCCATGGATGGTGAGGGCCCGGCCAGGGTGGCTCAGGAGGGCGGAGCGGTGGGACGACCAGGCTCTGTCTGGACGTGGGCTCTCCCTGCGGCCTGATTTCACCAGGGCCCAGGCCGACCCCTGGCTGTGCGTGATATGTGACGCCCTTAGGAGCCCTGTAGCCGGTTCCAGGGTCCCCCAGGCCCTCACCTCTCCTGCGCACTCTCGAAGCAGTCGATCTGGGCGAACACTTCTTCGATCTCGTCTTTCAGCTTCTGTAGGAGGGTAGGGCCCCCGGGAGGGGCGTGAGCTGGGTGAGACCGGGACCCCCAGGCCTGAGACACTCCCACACCCTGACCCCTGGCCCTCACCTCTGTGGGCCCACTGCCAGCTCCCAGGCCAGACCCCTGCTTCTGTCGGCACCCAGCATTCTGCTCTTATCTTGGTGGGAGGTCGTCCCTCCCCCTTGCCCACCTGACTCCGCCCTGTTCTGTTGTTCTGTGGTCAGGTCTCCGGCCCTCTATCAGACCTGCCCCTCTTCACCCTGTCCCTGGGAGCCCGCCCCTCCCCCGCTCGGGTTCTGCCCGCGGCTCCCCATCGGCTCCTCTGTCCCCGCTCTGGCTCTGGGACCAGCCCCTTCCCACACCCCAGTCTCTGGCTCCCACAGGGACGGACGGCAGGCACAGGCCCTCTTCCCAGCGACGTTGGCATCCCAGTGAAGAGAGGACACGGCGGGCTGAGGAGATGGGAGGACGCGCCCCCCGGCAGACCCCAGAGCCCTGCTTCCTTGACCTGGAGGGGGGGCCCGGGTCAGAGGAATCCCCTGGTCCCTGGTCCCAGCCATCGCCACTGCTGGGGTGAGAGTTGGCAGGTGCAGGGCGGCCTGAGAACCCGGCAGTGCCCTGGAGACCTGGAGGAGGGGCGGGTGGAGGATGCTGGCCGTGGGGGCGATCCTGCGACTCAGGGCCCTCGTGGGGCCTGGCAGCTCCTGTCCGGGTGGTCGTGGCCCAGCCACAGAGCGGCTTCCCCAGCCCTCAGATGCGGATCGGCCGCCGATTGAGCACCATGCTCTGTGGGGCTAAGGAGCCTGCTTTCCTGGGGCAGGGTGGTCCTGGGCAAGTGAAATGGTTGTGCAGAAAGGATCAGGGGACGGTGCAGGGGGAGCTGGGTTCATGGCTCGCCTCTCCCGGGAACCTTCAGTTTCTGGGCGTGGGGGTGGGGACAGCAGCTGCAGCCCTGGGGGTGTTCAGGGCAGCCTCCAGGGGGAGGCGGCGTTTGAGAATGAAACATTAAGGCAGAGCCGCAAGAAGAGCTGAGGGGAGTCCCAAGCTGAGGGACCCGCGAGGGCAAGGCCCGGGGAGGGACCCAGGCCGGTCCAGGACGGCCACCGAGAGCCCGATGCGCTGAGACGCCGTACCCAGGACACTGAGGGCCACCTGGCCGTGCCGGCCCCTGCTCTGTGTTTCTGGAGGGGTGGGGCCTGACTGAGGCCTCACAGCCGGATTGGAACCCGGCCCCTGGTGCAGCTGGGCGAGGCTTGTGGGGCTGGGCACACGGCGGGGCTGGGGATGGGGGTGTCTCGGCACGTGGGGGCTGTGTAATCAGACTGCCTCTGCCCCACATGCTGGGTCCGTGCTGGAGCCTGGGAAGTGCCAGAGGGCCCTGCACCTGCGCTGTTCTCGCCGGGGCCAGGGCGGGAGTGATGGGAGGCGCAGGAGCAGGTGCCAGTGTTGGCCCGGGGTGGGGGCACTGGGGGTCTCAGCCCACCCCGGGGCCAGTGGGGGGAGTGATGGGAGGCGCAGGAGCAGGTGCCAGTGTTGGCCCGTGGTGGTGGGGGACACTGGGGGCCTCAGCCCGCCCCGGTGCAGGGGTGAGCGGGAGGTGTGGGAGCAGGTGCCAGTGTTGGCCCGTGGTGGGGGCACTGGGGGTCTCAGCCCACCCCGGGGCGCGGTGCAGGGGTGAGCAGGAGGCGCAAGAGCAGGTGTCAGTGTTGGCCTGTGGGGGGGGGCACCGGGGGCCTCAGCCCGCCCCAGGGCCAGCACGGGGGTGGACGCGCACCTGGATGTCCTCCAGCAGCTGCTCGCGGTGCCATCTGATGCGCTGCAGCTCCTCCAAGTCGCCGCTGCTCAGCTCCGCTGGGTCTGGAGCGAGAAGAACGAACTCTGTGCCACCCGGCGCCAGCCGCCCCCGCCTCCCCGGCCCCTTCCCTGCAGACCCTGTGACTCCTCTACCCTCTCCACTCCAGCCTCGGCTCAGGGGCCACCTCCTCCGAGCAGCTGTCCCTGACCACCTGCCCATCTTCCCCCGCCCCTCCTGCCAGGGTCGGGCACCCTGGCCTCTCCCTTGGCTCACTGCCTTCACTCCTCGCTCAGTGCGCCACTCCAGCACCTGGGAAGAGCCTGGCACGTAATAAACGCTCATGGAAATGCCCGCCGCGGGTGCCTACCCCCACCTGGGCTTCCTTTCTTTTTAAACCATTTTTGAAAATTCAGCAATTTTTTAATTTACTCCAAAGGAAGAGACAGATGGAGAGAGTTCCTGTCTGCTGGTTCACTCCTCAAATGCCCACAGTGGTCAGGGCCGGGCGAGCCCTCCATCCGGGTCCCCCAAGCACTGGAGTCATCACCTGTGGCCTCCCAGGGTGAGCATTAGCCGGAAGCTGGGTCAGAAGCAGAGCTGGACTTGAACCACACAGGCGCTGTGGGCGCCCAAGGCCGCGCCTTAACCTCTGCGCCAAGTCCCGCCCTGCCCAGAACCCCTTCCTCCGCACTGGCTCCCGTGCCTGCCACTTATTCAGTTGTCTATTTGCCCAGCCAAGAAGTGGCCTTGCACGCCGCCTCCCACCCCATGGGCCACGCCCAGCAGCAAGGGAGCCTGGGAAAGGAGCCCTCCGTGGGGTGGTCTGGTGTCCTTGCCGTCAGGTGGGGAGATGAGGTTTTGAGTGCCCATCCCCAGAAACTGGGGCTCGGAGGACTGAGGGGACCTGGCCATGGGGGCGCAGGGACAAGGTTCCTGAGCCAAGATAGGACCTGGGCGGGGCGGGGGGCTGATAAGTGACACCTGTGTGCCGGCGTGGGCACTTGGTGCCAGGAGCTGCCACGGCGCCCGTCTCTGGGCCCGCTGGGCCACGGCCACCCCTCTCGGCAGTCTCCAGGGACTCCTCATTCTGGCCCAACAGCGCCCCCACCTGCCGCCCCAGGAGCCAGCCCCTCCCTTTCCCGGCACCGTTGGCTGCTCAGTCTCGTTTCTCGGCTTGCTCTGGGGACGCCTCCCCTGCAGGCCGGCCCCAGCTCTCTGACCTTGTCTTAGCTTCAGGAAGCGTGGCCCCCAGTGACCACTCAGAGAGAATGCCAAGTGCCCCTCCCATGGGCACAGCAGCCCTCAGGGCCTGGCCCAGAAGGCACCTGTTGGGCCAGCAGGGAACCAGGCGGAGGGAGCTGGGTGCCCAGGGCGGGGTGTGGAGAGGAGTCTCACAGTTGGTCCCTCCCCAGGACCCTGCCCCAGCCACAGGAGCTGCCTCCCCAGGGACCCGCCTCTCCCAAAGGAAGCTCCGGCCACACAAATGCAAGGCTCTTGTAGGGATTCAGACCCAGAGCCTGCAGGCTGAGGGGGCGGCTGTGGCCCCAGGAGGACGCGTTCCGGCATCCCTGGTGCCCCCCCAGCACACCTGTGCCCACAGAGCTGCAGCCAGCACCTCTGCCCCCGGGCTTGCCCAGACCCCTGCGTTATATCACATGAGCCAGGAGAGGGGTCCCCACCAGAAGTCACTGGCCTGGCGGGGGACAGAGTAGCTCAGGGGTCAGTGTGGCCATGACCTTGACCCTGCATGGTGGTGCCCTGTCCACCGTTACACATGGGGACATGGGTGCCTGCACCTAGTGGTGGGGGAGGGCCCCACGGGGGACTGTGTCCATCTGTCCCTGAGGCTCTGAGGTCTGCGGGTTGTGGGGTCCTGTTTCCTGGGTGCAGGGAGGAGGGACGTGGGACAATCTCTGACACAGGAAGGTCTGTGACCAGGCGTGGCTCTTCCATCCTTGGCTCTGTCTGAAGCAGCACCCGGCTGATAACACCGAGGCCCAGAAAGGCAAAGTGACCGGCCCCAGGCCACACAGCCTGGAGGGAGGACACCCCTGACGCCTGGCCTCTGTCCCAGGACAGGTGGAGCCTCGCGCTGTTTGGGGCATGCAGGGATGGGAGGAGTAAGGGGCCGGCCGTCCCCCGGACAAGGCAGGGAGGTAGGGAAGCTGGGACCGGGAACTCCTGTTGGGAGCAGCGAAGGAGACTGAATGTCCCCAGAGAAAGTCGACCACCTCCTTCGGGCTTTGGGGTCGAGGGTTTGTTTTCCGCTATTCTCCTGTGGGCTGGGGCTCGGTGCCTGCTGGCCTGTTTCTGGCCTGGGCACACCTGCTGGTGGAGGTCTGGTGGATTCCAGGCGGGGCAGGACTCAGAGAGAAGCCAGGCCAGGCAGGGCTCCCTGGGTCCTAGGCTGTCCCCTTCCCCTGGGGGACTCCTCATTGGTCCCCGGCTCCTGGCTGAGGAACCACACGCACCCCTTCTCCTGGTTGATCCATTTATCCCCTGTGCACGCGGCCATCACCCCCTTCCCTGCACCCCAAGCTGACCTCCTGGAATTCCCCCCATGGGGCCCCAGTCCTGAGCTCTGCAGCTCTGGGGAGTGTGCCCCTCCCCCAGGGGCACCCCAACACCCTCCTCTCTCCTCCCCGCATCCACGCCCCGCCCACCTTCTGCTCCTCCCACAGTCTCCGCCCCCTTTCCCACCTGTCTCACCCTGCTTGCGAGGACAGGTGATGCTCACGATGTCTCCTCGTGACCCCCTGCCCCACCAGTCCTGGGACAAACAGCCCGAATCCCGCTGGGCTGGCCCACGCTGCCGCTGAGCCCTGTGCTCGGCCTCCCTGGCCGCCCCTCCCGGCCCCTGAGCTCTACCCCTCTGTGACCTCTGCACCTGCTGCTCCCTGGGCCCCAGGCATCCGTCCTCCTCTCTGCCTGGCTGCAGTGCCCCCCACGCCGACCTCCTCCCCGCTGCACTCAGCAGTTCTGGGATCCGTGGACCCCAGCCACTGGCGCAGGCTGAGCCCCCACCGGGCGCCCGGCCCCCGGTGCTCTGGCTGCTGCTGGGACCAGCTCATCAAGGAAGGTGTGTGCCATTTCGTCCTGCAGATGATGCCCCCGACGCTCAGGGAGGGGAGCGCAGCCGCCCGGCTGACCCGGTAGGAAGGGGGCGGAGTTGGGGTCTCCACGCGCATCGTTTAAACCCAGCAGAGGCACGCTTGCGTGTTGAACAAAGGTGAGACATGAAAGATGCCTACAGGTGGACCTCACCACCCCCTCACGCCAGCCTTGCAGAACTGGGGAAACTGAGGCACGGGTGTGGCAGACACAAGATCGGGTGTCCTAGGGCAGGGACTGTGGGAGAAGCCAGGCGCTTGCTGTGCCTTTACTTCCAATAGCTCACGTAGTGCCCCTCTGTGGAGACAGGTGGTTCACAGCCCCCTTCTGTCAGGGACCTTCCCCCAATAGGTGGCACTGACAACCCGGGGCTGCTCCAGCCAACGCCCTGTGCACTGCACCTTCCGGCCCCAGGCACGACCTCTGGTTAGGAACTGGGTGCTCCTCCCCATCTCAGAGCCGAGGGCGCCGAAGGCCAGGAGGACAGCAAAGACCTGGCTGGTGAGCGGCGCCTCCGACTCTCAGGCTGGTGTTGGTGGTGCCGGCTCGGGGGAGCTGTGTTTTGTTGCCGCTGCCATCCCCACGGTCACCGTCACGGCCACGACGGCAGAAGCGTAAGGTCAGAGTCAGCATCGTGCAGAGGTGCATGGGAGGGAGCACAGGGGAGCCCAGCCACCGGCTGGTGGGGGAGCTGGCGCTCTGCCTTCCGTGAGCCAGCCTGACTCTGGGTAGCCGCACCCCACCTGGGGAGGAAGCGCTGCACCCCTACCCCGCCCCAGGCAAGCATCCCCTCACCTTTCTGTTTAGAGCTTGTGTATGTGTCTATCTTTAACCCAGCAATTTCCTTTGATCACTCATAATAATCCAAAAGTTTGTAGGAAAATGGAATTACAAGACAGCAACTTATTTTGACGCCAACACAGTTTTGAGGAAGCCACGGACGGTTTTCATAATATGCACGCTCTGTGAATGGTTGAAGACGTCTTGTGCACACGGAGCTCAGATTTTTTGACAAGAAAATAAACATTTTTTTTTTGCCAGGCAGATTTAGACAGAGAGAGAGACAGAGAGAGAGAGTTATAGACAGTGAGAGAGAGAGAGACAGAAAGGTCTTCCTTCCGTTGGTTTACCCCCCAAACAGCCGCTACGGCTGATGCGCTGCGCCAATCCGAAGCCAGGAGCCAGGTGCTTCCTCCTGGTCTCCCATGGGATGCAGGGCCCAAGCACTTGGGCCATCCTCCACTGCACTCCTTGGCCACAGCAGAGAGCTGGACTGGAAGAGGGGCAACCGGGACAGAATCCGGTGCCCCGACCGGGACTAGAACCCGGTGTGCCAGCGCTGCAAGGCAGAGGATTAGCCAAGTGAGCCGCAGCGCTGGCCAAACTAAACATCTTTTAATTCCATTTTCCATGAACATTTCAAAAATGATTTATTTGTTTGAAGGACGGGGTGGAGAGAGAGAGACTTAACCGCTGTTGGTCCACACCCCAGAGGGCCACAGTAGCCCCTGGCTGGGGCCAAAACCACAGTGGAGAACTTGATCCGGGTCGCCCATGTGACAGCAGGGACCCGGCTACCAGAGCCATCGCCGCTGTCTCCCAGGCTGGGCGCCGGCAGCGCGCGGGAGCCAGGAGCCGGAGCCGGGGAAGCCAGCCTCTCCGACACGGGGTGTGGGAATGTGTTTTAAAATTCAGGTTTGTCTTAAAAAAAAAAAAACATTTATTTTATTTATTTTTGGGGGTGGAGAGCGAGAGAGAGAGACCCTGCATCTGTTGGGTCACTCCCCTAAGGCCAGCGACAACCCAGCCAGGAGCCCGGACCCCAGCTTGAGCCATGGCTGCTGCCCCCCGCTGGGCTCCAGGAGCGGGACTGGAAGGATGGGGCGTGGGCGTCCAAGCAGGGTCTCACCCGCCGCGCTGCACGCCTGCCCTGGGAAGCGGGCACTTCAGCCTGCGTCCAACCCAACGCCGGGCCAGACGCCCCTCCACCAGCATCTGGAAGCGCCCTCGGATTTTGAGGGAGATGAACGTTTTTGCAATAATAATACACACACCAGCACCCCTGCAGAGCCCTGCTGCCTCCTCCCCGTCCCTCATGCTTCTCCTGCCCCGCCCGGCCCCTCTGCACCCCTGACCCCTGCGCCCCTGGGCTGCAGCTGCCTCGTGCCCGCACCGACCGCCGCGGCTCCTCTGCACTTCCCTTTTTGTGACATAATTTTAGACGTCGCTGCGCCTGCCAGGGCAGCTGCCTGACTTCCCCTCCAGGGCAGCGGGCAGTGCCAGCCTGGCGCCCTCTGGGAAGAGGCCCCAGGCCGGAGGGCGCTGGGGGCCGGGGGGCTGCTGCTCACCCCAGCCCAGAGGCCCCGCCCGCGGCTTCCTCTCCCCCGCTGCAGATGCCTCTATTTTTAACCGGCCGTGGCCTCCTGCATCGGTGGCCGCCCAGCCAGCGCTCGCCTTCGGTCACCTCGGGGCTTCCTGGCCTGGACGTGTCCCCAACCACCTAAGCCCCAGGGGCGGGGCCCTAGCTGCTCTCCCACGTCCCAGGTGGGCCCTGGGAAGACTGAGGTGGGAGAGACCCATCCCGGCCATGGGCAGGTGCAGGGCTGGATTCTGAGCCAGATCTGGGGGAGTCTGTCCGAGCCCCGGCTCACCCCCGCTTTGCAGGTCAGGTGGATGAGGGCAGCCACCTACAGGCAGCGAGTCTGGGCTCAGCCTGGGGTAGTGTCCTGCCCACCGAGGAGTCTGATCAAGTCTCAGGTGGTCACAGGGCTGTCACTTCCCCTACCCCCTCTTCCAGGAAGTCTACCCAGATCTCCTCTGCCTCTCTGGAGACAGTTGCTTCCTTCCACATTCTGTGGCTGTATCCACTGACTCATCCGGGTCAGAGCCCTGCAGAACCAGCGCCTCCCTCTGCCCCCCTCACCCCAACACCCTGGACCAGGAGCTCCCTCAGGGGTCGGCCCATAGCTGGGTCACCACTCTACCCCACTTGACACACAGCACCCTGGAGGAGTGTGCAGAGAGTGAATGGCCGATAGGACGAGCCAACCAGGCAACTACCTGCACCTGCCACCCACCCACGTCCCCCAGGGCCAGCCTGAAGCAAAGATGAGATCCCTCCTCCCACCCCACTCCTCTGCTCTGGCTCCTCTCCCTGCCCCCGACCTGGGGCTCTCTCCTCCTGGGTTCTTGTCCCTCTGCCACTTACTGGCCACACGGCTTCAGGCGAGTCAGTCCTTGCCTGAGTCTCCTTCCCCCAGGACAGCCAGGCAGGACACAGCCCCGGGCGTCGGGACCCCAAGACCGTGGTCCCGTTGGCTTTCATCTGAAGAAAGGCTTCATTGTCGAACAAGGTTGAAGCCACCTGGCCCCGGGGACCTGAGTGGCTCCTGCCAGGCGGCACCCCAGGTGCCTCGGGGACATTCTGGGACTGGGTGGGGGGGACTTGGTTCCCCCTCTCCCCGTCCCTCTCTCCGCTCCCCAGGACCGTGAGCCTGCCCTGCCCCCCTTGCCAGCGTCCCAGCCTCCTGTCGTCTTCCCTGCACCGCCCTGGGTATGGGGAAGCTTGCGCCTCTCCTCAGCCGCCCCCAATGGCAGAAAGGGGCTGCAGGGTCCCCGTACACAGCCACCATCCTCAGCCTCGTCGCAAGAACAGCGCTGAGCCTTGTACTGGAATGTTCTTGCCCCGGAACCCCCGCGGATCACCCCCTCCCCCACTTCAGGGCTCTGCTCGGGGGCGCTCCCCTGTTTCCCGTCGTCCCTGCCCTACTTTTCTCATGTGACAGAAAGTGACATATGCCACATGACCTGTGGCGTGTGCTCTCTCCTACTGTAGCAGGTGCCCCTGCGACCCAGCCTGAGCCCCAGGAGTGCTCATGTTTGCTGCTGCCTCTCCCACCCGTGTCAAGTGCATTCCAGACCGTCTCCTTCCAGGACCTGCAAGGCAGGTGCCGTCACCCCGCCCCTCGGCAGAGGGCGCTCAGGCCTGCAGGGCCCGGGCCCAGGTGCTTACCTGGGTGGCACAGGTCCATGGTGAGGCCCCGGGGGCAGCACCTTGCCCCTGACCCTCGGCTGCTCGGCCAGCCCGGCAAGGGTGCGTCACCTCGCCCCTGCAGAGGCCTCTTCCTGCTTACCCCGCCCAGCCCTGCCTGCAGGGAGGAAGTACGTGCAGGCCCGGGGCTCCTGCGCAGGCTCCCGAGGCGGCCGCACTTTCTAAAGCCGGCATCGGGGACCTTTGCATTCGGGGTGCGAGCAGGGAGGTAGCAGCCAATGACACAGACGGGGAGAGGGGAGAGAGAGAGAACAGAGCCACAGGGAGCCTCGCACAGACACGTGTGCACACATGCTCTGAGAATAGAACGTTCTCTCGGGGCCGTGATATTCATCCTGGGGGGGGGGGTCCCCACACACAAACCCAAGGGTCAGCCTGCTTAGTCCTCCTGGCTGGGCCCCGTGTGTCCTACCCCGAGGCTCTCGTTCAACTCCCACTGATAAAAAAACATTCAGTGCTAGCTAGGAAGGGCTTGCTTTGCTTCCCTTTAATTAAATGCCTGACTTGTTCCTGTCTGGTGACCAGTTGGTTATATGTTCAGTTTCCCTTTTCCACTAGGCTGCCAGGAAACTCACTATCAAATCTGAAGTTTGTCTATCATTGCTCCTTTTGAACTTTGTAGGCTTCCAATTTTGTGTATTTGTTTTAAAGGCAGAGTGACAGAGGAGGGAGGTAGGGGAGAGAGGGAGAGAGGGAAAGAGGGGAGAGAGAGAGAGAGAGAGAGAGAGAAATATCTTCCATCCGCTGGTTCACTCCACTAAATACACCAGCCAGGGCTGGGCCAGGCCATAGCCAGGGGCTGGGAAATTCATCCGAGTCTCCCATGTGAGTGGAACTCAGGTACTTGAACATCAACTGCTGCTTGCCAGGGTCACATTCTGGGCTGGAGGTGGAGGGTGAGCTGGGACCCAGGCGCTCTCATACGGGTGCAGGCGTCCCAAGCTGCGGCGCCACAACGCGGGCCCCGGCAGCTGATCCTCGCAGCGTCTGGACAGTGGGGCCAGGCTCGGCTGCTCGACTCTCAGCCCTGCCACTTGGGACCCGATGAACTCAGGCTTATGGCTTTGTCTGCCTGCGGGGAGCCTCACATTGCTTACCCGTGTGAGGGGAACAACCACACTCACCGTGGGACCTTGGAGAAGACGGAGTGAGACGGTCGCGTGAGACGCCTGGGCCATAGCAGGTGCTGGATAAACACTTGCCGTCCCAGCCCAGCGTGCCCAGGGCCTGGGGCCCGCACTGCCTCCTCCCCTGGCTTAGGGTAGCTCCAGGTAGCTTTGCAGGAGACTTGAACATGATCCCCATGGTAAACTCGATTCTACTCCACGCATTTGGGCTGGACACGGCACACTGTGGCTCACACAGAAGGAGCAGTGTGGGGAAAGCCACGGTTGCCAGCGTGGCAAAGAGCTCCGTGGCAGGTCTGTGAGTGCCACCCTCGCAGGTCCTGCTGCCCCCGTGGTCCTGAGCTGGCCCCCAGGGCTCTTGAGCTGGAGGGTGGGTACCCAGCACGGCAGCGGCGGGAAGGGCTGGGATCGGCCAGGGGTGGAGCTGGCGGGCCATGGTCGCCGGGAGTTAGTGTGCTTCTGCCAGGATCCTGGCTGCTCCTCGGGCCGGGGCCTTTCCTGCTCTGGCTTCCTGTCTGCTGCCGCCATCTCTCCGGCCCCACCCCCCAGCCCGCCTGCCACAGGGATGCACCTGCCGCAGGGCCCTCACCAGAGCTGAGCCGAGACACCACCAGGGCCACGCCCTTGTACCGCCGAAGCCCCGAGCGAAAGGAGTCTCATTCCTTCATGCGTTCTCCGTCCTGGGTGTTTTTTTATAGCAGTGGAAAGGGGGCTCATAGGGGCCGACGCTGTGGTGTAGCAGGTAAAATCGCTGCCTGTGGCGCCAGCATCCCATATGGGCGCCAGTTCATGTCCCGGCTGCTCCATTTCAATCCAGCTCTCTGCTATGGCCTGGGAAAGCAGCAGAAGATGGCCCAGATGCTTGGGCCCCTGCACCCACGTGGGAGACCTGGGGGAGTTCCGGGATCTTGGCTTGGGGCTGGCCAAGTCTCTGGTCATTGTGGCTGTTGGGGGAAGTGGGGCCGTGAACTGGCGGGTGGAAGATCGCTCGCTCTCGCTCTGTTTCTCCCCCTCTCTCTGCACGTGGGGTAGGCTCTCACCGCCGACACCAACGGGAATGCTGGCAGGGCCTGAGCTGCGTGTGCTAGCCGCCGGGCTGATGCCTTGTGCCTGCTTTCCGTCTGGGAGGCTGGGACCTGGGTGCCCGGCAGGCAGAGGGCAACCGCGCAACCAGACCGCCAGGGACGCCCCGGGCGCTGGGAGGGTAAGTCACTGTCCAGCGTCGCCCAGCCGGGAGAGGCAAAGCTCAGGCCCTGAGCAGCCTGGCTGCCGAGCCCACTGTCCCTTTGCTCGCTCAGACCGCGCTCCGAGTGTTCAGGGAGGGGCAGCGGCACCCGCCTCCCGCCTTGCGAGTCCCCAGGGGACAGGGAGGACATGGCCGGCACTCATGTGGCCTGGTTCTGCGCCAAGACCAAAGACCCCCCACCCTCAGAGGCTCGTGGGCTGAGTCAGCCGGGCCACGTGGGCCGCAGGAAGTGGGCGTGGTGCACATGGTTGGTGGGGGGGGAGGGGATGAGGGATGAGTCACCCCTGCAGTCTGACCCCTCAGAATTTTCTCCAAGTTCTTGTTTTGTTTCTCAAAGACTCAGGGTGGGGTCAGCATCGGGAATGCTGGCAGAGAGCAGCCCCGCCTCTCACACCCTGGGGGGGTACCTGATGCACTAGGGATCCCCAAAGGTGCTGATCTCCCCGAGGTGCGGCCCTCCTTGTCCACGCCTTGGCAGTGGGATGGAAAGAAGCTGGGCGGTGCTGGGGATCAAGGGCAGGAAGCACCTGTCATAGTCAAGGTCACTTCTAGGGTTGCCCCCCCACCCCGCGCGTAAGCGCCTCCCAACACTCCCTGACATCCAGAGAACCCGGGAAGAGTCCCGAGGCTCCCCAGGGAGTGAGCAGCTGCCAAGGAGTCCGGGTCCAGCCCCCAGACAGCACAGCGGTGACGGAGAGTCCAAGCGTCCACTTCTGGCTCTCGGTAAATGCCGCTCAGACCTACACTGGAACTGGGTCTTCCCTGCTGGTTCCTGCAAAGTCCGGGGCGGGCTGGCCCCAGGGATACGGATGCCGGAGACCAGGAGGGCCTGTGTGCCCTGCCCCGGGGTTACATTCAATCACCTACACTTCCCAGAGGGGACCAGCCGAAAAGACGGCCAGGGGAAGGCTTTGATTGGCTGGGCCTGGGTCTCGTGCTGCCCCGCAGACGAAAGGCTGGGCAGGGAGAAGCAGCAGACGGCCCGGGTTGCCGGCCTTGGTCTTTTTAGTTTCTCTGACGGCGAGGACCTCACTGATTGGCGTGGACAGTGGCCCTCTGTGTTCAGCCCAGTGTGTGCTGTTTGCAGGTCACGGGGGCTCCCGAGTTCAGGCTTCGGAGCGAGGCTGCCTGGGTTCAAATCCCAGCTGAGCCACTTGGCCCCTTCCTCATCGTGGTATGGGCCACTGACACAGGCGTGCTGAACCTCAGTCTCTTCATCTGTGAAATGGGCACGCTAACAGCGCTTACCTTGTGCTGTGAGAGTGAAATGAGCTGAGCGGTGCCTATTGTTTGAGCGGTGCTCGGGGTGGGCAGGTTTTCAAAAATGTTGGCCAATGGGGGTGCCTAGAGCAGGGGCTGCCGTCGTGAGCCCTGCCAAGGTCGGACAGGTAAGCGAAGGTGGGAAGTGGGCCCAAGTTAGGGACACCATAGGGAGGGGTGGGGACTGTGGCAAAGTGGAGAGGCTTATCCCAGGTGAAGGGGGCAGCTGGCTCTGGGCTGTAGCCGACGATGCAGGGGACGGCCCAGGTTTTGTTCCCAAGGACGGAGCCGGGCTCGTGCCCTTTTGTGTGATATCAACAATCAACTCGTCTTCCCGGACTGCAAATGCTGGGTTGGAGATGAACAGGCTGGATGCGGCTTCCCGCGGGTGCACGGCTTCGTGGCAGGCCCAGCTTCTGCGCCGCGCTGCGGGATTTAAGGTGCCTGGAGCTCATCCAACAGCCAGAGAGGCGGGACAGCGGCCGGGGCGTGGGGGGAGGGAGGAAGCGGTGGGTCCGCTGTGCCCGGGCCCCCTCTGGCCTGAGCGCTGCCTGTGCCCCCGACTGCTCCCTTCTCTGCGAAGGGGCGGCCGTGCGGCCCCCTGGCTCGCTGTGTGGACGAGGAGGCGGCACAGCCAAGCCTGCCCACGCAGGGGGGCCCAGCCTCCAGCCGCAGCAGTCCGAGCTCCCGCCTCTCTGACGCTTCCTCCGGGGCGGCGGCCTGGGATATCAATGGAGGGGAAATCTGCGGGCTTTGTGCTTTGGCAGAGGCCAGGGAGGGTGGGGGGGTGGGCGGCTGCTGAAGGAACAGCAGGAGCAAAGGCTCAGAGGTGGGAGCCGGGGCGCAGCGGGGTCCGGCCGGAGCCGGGGCCTGGATCCACTTGTCTCAGGCCCCTCTCTGCCGGCTTCCACCTCCTCCCGGCCGCCACCCCGCTCTCAGGCGGCCCCCGGCTCCCGCTTCCCCTTCCGACCCAGGCTCCGGGGATCCTGCCAGGGGCCCAAGCACACTCAGCACATCGGGGCCCCGCGTGCACCGCCCGGGCAGGAAGGAGCCCTGTGCCCCGGGCCGTGGCCTCCCGCGGGTAGGGGCTGGCTGGGCCACGCAGGTCTTCTGTGCGTGGGGAGGGAGGGGCGGGCCACAGGCAGCAGGCCCTGCGTCTCTCCCCCGTGCTTGCCAGATGGCTGGCCAGGTCCAGGGGTCCCCTTCTGCCAGGCCCAGGGCTCATGCGAGGCATCCTGGGAACGGGGGCAGCTGGTACCTGCAGTGCCTGGGTGGCGGGTGGGGCCGGATGTGCCAGCCTGGGGGTCTCTGGGCGGGAGCAGGGGAGAGGCAGGCGCACAGGCAAGCTCAGGCTCCCGGATGAGGGCCTTCCAAGCAGTGCCCAGCCGCGTCCCTGGTGGCCCGAAGCTGGGGGTCTCGGAGTGCCCATCGTGAGAGCAGCAGGGAGCGCAGGGGAGGGCAGGCGGGCAGGGTGCGGGGGTGGTTGTTTTATATGGAAATCGCCTTTTCGCCACCAGGCCCTGGCACACAGCAGGTGCTCCATACATGCTTGCCGATGGGAGGAGGCTGGGCTGTTTGCTTCCCCCAGGCACTAGCCAGCAGCTCCACTGTGTTCCACAGGTCATCCTAGACCTGTGGGCTGGGCTGGCCCCGCTCCGTGCTGCCCACGCTTGCGCGATGGGCAGACGTGGTGGTGGTGGGGGGCTGGGGAAGCGCCTGGCCGGGAGAGGCCTCAGTGGGGCTGGGTGACTGCTGTGTGGGAGGTGGCCCACGTGCTCAGGGCCCTGCACTGCGTGGGAGACCCGGAGGAAGCTCCTGGCTCCTGGCTTCGGATCGGCGCAGCCGCAGGCATTGCAGCCATTTGGGGAGTGAACCAGCGGATGGAAGACCCGCCCCCTCTCTGTCTCTGTCTCTGTCTCTCTGCCTTTCACATACATAAGACCCGCCCCCCTCTCTGTCTCTGTCTCTCTGCCTTTCACGTACATAAGTGCGTCTGCCGCTGCTGTCCCCAGCGCCGTGCACCCGGCACCCGCGAGCGCTCTCCCGCCCGCCCGGAGCGGGAGCGCTTCTCCTTTCCAGTAAGGAGAACCACAGACCTCGCCCCGTTTCCCTTTTGCCCCAGCTGCCCGGAAGCTCAGGCAAACCTGAAGCTCGTCTGGCCCGAGTTCCTTCTCCTTTTCTCTGCTCCTGGTTTTCTGCTTTGCTCTGGCCGGGGAGACGCAGATGCTAAATACGAAAGGGAGGGAGGGAGGAGGGGAGGAGTGGGGAGGCTGAGGTTCCCCCCCACTCCCTGCGCTCCTGGGCGTCCTCTCTGCCACCTCCCTGTGCGGGTCACCACCTTCTTTCCTCCTGCGGCAGCTCCCGGGGGCCTCTGGCTTTTAGCCTGACCCCTCACTCCAGACGGGCTGCTGCGTGCGATGCCGGCATCCGGTACAGGCATGAAGTCCTGGCTGCTCCACCTCCGATCCAGCTTCCTGCTGGTGGCCTGCGGAAGCAGTGGAGGACGGCCTGAGCGCCTGAGCTGCTACTGCCCCCTGTAGGAGACCCAGGTGCGGCTCCAGGCCCGCCCAGGCCCAGGCATTGTGGCCATTTCAGGAATGAACCAACAGGTAGAAGATCCCTCTCTCTCTCTCTCTGCATTTCTAATAAATAAAAAATTTTTTAAAAAAGAGGCAATATAGAGGGAGGGAAGCTGGGGTGGAGGAGAAAAGAGAGACAGAGAGAGACAGAGAGAGGATTTTCTACCTGTTTGTTCACTCCCCAAATGGCCACAATGGCCAGTGCTGGGCCAGGCTGAAACCAGGAGCCCGCAACTCCATCCGGGTCTCCCACGTGGGTGCAGGGGCCCCGACACTTGGGCCATCTTCCGCTGCTTTCCCAGGTCCCAACAGGGAGCTGGATTGGAAGTGGGGCAGTCGAGACTTGAACTGGTGCCACAGGAGGTGACTTTACCCACTGCGGGACCACAGCACTGGCTCCTCCGGTGGTTTTTCTAGAACATAAATCCCCATGCCCGCTCCTGCCTAAACACCTGCAGTGGCTGAGCACTGTGTGAGCAAGCCAGGCACAGGACCACAAGAGCTGAGGCGCCCACGCACTCAGGGTCAAGTCCACGGAGACGGAGACTAGCGTGGGGGTGGGGCGGGAGCCACTGTGTGTCGGGTGCAGAGGCTCAGCCTTGCAAGGTTCTGCAGGTGAACTGGTGAGTGTTAATGCGACTGAGCTGTGCACTCAGAAACGTGAAAACGGAACTTCCATATCATGTATATTTCACCACGGTTAAAACAAACAAACAAAACCCAAAGAGTCCTTTGAAAGGGAAGCCCCAAACAGCCCTTCCAGGGGTTTGCCTGTGGGATGAGACCCCCCCAGGCCTGCCTCCCCAGCCCCGGTCCCTCTCCACTCTGTGCTACAAGTCTGCTTTCTTTACACCACAGGGCCTTTGCACACGCTGAAAGCAAGGAATGCTTTCTCCTTACCACCTCTGGACAGTGGCTACTCATGCTTCAGGCTTAGTCTGTGTTTCTCTGGGCAGACCTCCTGATCTACAGGCTTGGGACGCTTGCTCCCCCCTCAGAACCCCAAGCCCTGGCACTGTCACTGCTCCATGTTTGCTTTCTCCGCTAGATCATGGGACTGTGGAGCATGGTTGTGCTAGTAACCAAGCGGCTGGGGCAGGAGGGGGCGCTCCAGCCAATCAGCCAATTACGTCGGGGCTGACTTTCCAGGCCTGAGCAGTCAGACCCCAGGGCAGCGGAAGGCGGGAGCCCAGCAGGCTCAGAGGAACCAACCTCTCCTCCCCGGCCAGCCCCCGCCTCGGGAGGAGAGGGCTTCTGCCCTCTGCACAGCCCAGGCACAGCGCAGCCCAGGGGCTCCGTGCTTTCCTGCCCGCAGCACATGGCCCTCTGGGAACTGCCCCTCGGCCAGGGATGGGGACCACAAGCACCTGTGACCACGCTGAGCGTGAGACTGCTGGGCCCCTGAAGGCTCTGCAGCCAGGGCCCCAGGGCCGCCTGCAGCAGCAAGGCTGAGCCGGGGCAGGGCCCGCGTCCTCCAGCCCCTGTGTTGCTACATCATCTTTAGATTCAAGAGGCAGAGCTGATTTGCACTCCGAATGCCCCTTAGCCAGAGCCGGGAACTCCATCCAGGTCTCCCCCTGCTGGTCTTGCTCAGGGTGCCCTGCCCCTTTCAGCCCAAGACCAGGCTGCCCATGGTGAGGGGCCTTGACCTCAGCCCAGCCCGGCAGTCCCGGAGCACAGGTGCACACCTGAGCACCTGCCAGAACCCTCGGCTGGCTGAGGAGCCGGTGGGGTATAGCTGGGGTGTGGGGGGGTAGCATGGGGGAGGGGGCTCAGGCAGGCTCCCGCCTCCCATGGCTCCGCCCCTCCCAGCCCTGGACTGGAGCCTGGATGTCCCCCCCCACACACAATGTGGGCCAACTGCAGCTTTCTTCTCCCGAAGGGTCCAGAATGTTCTCGGCAGAGACCACACAGGAGCCAGGGCGCAGGCGGTCAGCTCTGGCTGGAGTCGCACCCGTCCACCAGTTCTTCCTTCTGCCCTTCTGTAAAATGAAAGAAGACAGCCCCCACGCCCCCTCACCACCACCACCAAGGGTTATGCAGGGATTTAAGGAAGGAATCCTCATCAGGCAGCCAGCACGGAGTTCAGTAACTCTCTTGAGTCGGGGGCTTGGGCTGGGAGCTGTGGGCTCCGTGGAACAGCAGGACAGGGAGACCCTGGCTCCGGGCTGGGCCCTTCTGCCCTAGCCCCCTTGTCAAGCTCCTTGGAACCAAACTAGCCCATGGGCTCCCCCGTGTGGTAGCCTCAGGGATGGCATGCGAGAGCACACCTGTGGGTCTGCTGGGGCGGTCCCTGGGCCTTGACACCCCAGGGGTGTGTGGAGCTGCATTCTAGCCCTGGCGGGTCTTGGTGCAGAAAGAGCCTGCATCTCCATTGCCGCCTCCCTTCCTTTCCTCGCCGTTGCTGGTGTCGGGGTGCTGCTGTCAGGGGGTAGGGGTCGGGGGCTGCTGGGGCCTGGACCCGTGAGGCTGGTTTGTACGAGTGCTTGATCAGGTCCTGTATTTACAAGAAAATTTGATACTTTATTCATTGTGATTTTTGGCATTGATTTTGAATTTTTGTTGTTAAATATTTTCTTTATTTATTTGAGAGGTAGAGTTACAGTGAGAGAGAGAGAGAGAGAGAGAGAGAGAGATCTTCCATTCCCTGCCCAGATGGCCACAACAGCTGGAACTGCACCAATCCGAAGCCAGGAGCCAGGAGCTTCTTCCAGGTCTCCCACATGGGTGCAGGGGCCCAAGGACTTGGGCCATCTTCTACTGCTTTTCCAGGCCATAGCAGAGAGATGGATCGGAAGTGGAGCAGCTGGGACTAGAACCGGCACCCATATGGGATGCTGGTGCAGCAGGTAGAGGATTAACCTACTGTGCCACAGTGCTGGCCCCTGATTTTGAATTTTTTAAAAAGGTTTTATTTATGTATTTGAGAGGCAGTGTTACAGAGAAAAAGAGGGAGAGACAGGTCTTCCATCCGCTGGTTCATCCCCAAATGGTTGCAATGGCCGGAGCTAGGAAGATATGTATTTAGTTATTTTTTTTTTTTTGACAGGCAGAGTGGACAGTGAGAGAGAGAGAGACAGAGAGAAAGGTCTTCCTTTGCCGTTGGTTCACCCTCCACTGGTCACTGCGGCCGGCGCACCGCGCTGATCCGATGGCAGGAGCCAGGTACTTCTCCTGGTCTCCCATGGGGTGCAGGGCCCAAGCACCTGGGCCATCCTCCACTGCACTCCCGGGCCACAGCAGAGAGCTGGCCTGGAAGAGGGGCAACCGGGACAGAATCTGGTGCCCCGACCGGGACTAGAACCCAGTGTGCTGGCGCTGCTAGGCGGAGGATTAGCCTAGTGAGCCGTGGCGCCGGCTTTAGTTATTTTTATTTATTTGCAAGGCAGGAGGAGGGAGGAGGAGGAGAGAGAGAGAGAGAGAGAGAGAGAGAGAGAGAGAGACCTTTCCCCACAACAGCTGGAGCTGGGCCAGGATGAACTGAATCCAGGCCTCCCGCGTGGACAGGGTACCAAGTACTGGAGCCATCACCCTTGCCCCCCAGGGTGTGCACTAATGGGAAACTGGAATCAGGAGAGACTGGAACCCAGGATACGGACGTCAACAGCTGCCTCTGATCCATTATTAGAGTGAAAAAGTATTCTTGGACTTAGATACAGTGAATACATTGTTTCAAGAACTAAAGCGTGTCAACCCGGGTCTGGTCTGCCGGAAGCGCAGTTAGGGAGGAGACTTCTCCCCATCTTACAGATGAGGACTGAGGCCCGGAGTGCCAGCGTCTGGTGCCAACTGCAGGGGTGGGACAGGGCGGGCCGGATGTGCGTGTGGCTTTAGTGGGAGGAATGAGCCTCAAAAGAAAACCGGGGGCTGGGCGGGGAGGGTTCAGAAGCTAGGACACAGTTCCTCCTTCTTCCCTCCCCCAGCGAGCGGTGGCCGAGACAGGCCAGCCTCCGTGGGCAGCTCCCTGCTCTGAGGCCCCCGGGGCGGCGTTCACATCCCTTGTCCCAAGCACTGGGCAAGGATCCTGCCGGGGTCTTCCCTGCCCGGGAGAGGCTCTGGACGCCCCCGCCCAGAGCACGAAGCTGGACAGTGGGCAGCTGGGAGCCGGCCCCCGTGCTAGCTCGGATCTACAGTCTGGCGAGGTCGCCATGACTGCCGTGTGCTGGCTGGCGTCCATGGGAAGGGTAAGAGCGGACAGCTGCGTGGGAGGTGGGCGGAGAGGCCGAGGCTGGGGAGACCAGAGTGTAAGGGGCATTTCTGAGAGGTGACCCGGAGGTGGGCGCTAACTGGACCTCATGAAAAATTGAGGGTGAGGACTGCAGGGGGACAGGCGGAGCAGGGCCCTGCTCCTACAGTGGGGCGGGAGGTTGACAGCTGCAGCATCTGACTCTTTCCATGGAGGGGTGGGGCTTATTCTCCCTGTGAACCTGGGCTGGCCCTAGGACCTGCTTTGATTGACAGGATTCCCTGGGTGGTGCCAGCGTGCTGGCTTGGACCCAGCCCTTACCCAGCCTGGCACTTTCCACAGTGCCAGGACCTGGGGTGCCACGCTGTGAGTGTTCACCGTGGGAGGCCCCGGCCCGCAGCCCTGGCCACACTCTCAGCTGGCAGCTGGCACCCATCTCCCAGCGACACGAGGGACTCAGCTTGGATGCTGAGTTCCCAGAGGGCGTGGCTAAGCTGACCTCACAGGGAACAGAAAATCCGCCCGGCTGAGCCCAGCCAACACATGGGGCTCCCGGGGAGAGTGAACTGACCGCTGTTTTAAGCCCCTGCATGTTGGGGGTAGTCTGTTACGTGTTTGCGGTGTGATGTTGATGGATGCCCGGGGGGCCTCGCTGGGCCAGGGTGCACAGGGTGGGGCTGAGTCCATCGGGCAGGGCCATGAGAGGAGTTGGAATCCCACACAAAATCAAGTTTGGAGAAACACGTCTGGGTGTCACCAGCATGCTAGCGAGGTCGTGGTCTGGCTTCTGTTGAGTTCAGGTCCCTGGGGAGCTGGCACAACGGGGTCCTTGCAGAAAGTAGGGCCCGGGTCAGCGAGGCAGGGAGACCCCTGTCAGGGGAGACAAGGGGGGGTTGGAGGCGTCTGTCCCTGCATACCCAGTGTTTGTCCAGCACCGCCTCCTCCCTTCCGCCCATGTGACTGCCCAGGCACTGACTCCACCCCTGCATCAGGCAGTGGGGACAGAAGTCAGAACACACAGGCTGTGGGGATTGGTTCAGCAGTGGTCATGTGCCCCAAATATAGCCAATGAGATTCAGTCCTGGGACTTTGGGGCTGAGACCACTAGGAAGACAAAACTCCTTTTGGCTATGATTTCCAGCTGGGAGGGCGAGGCCGACTGGGGCTGCCGGAGGAGCGTGAGGACCCAGCCATGGCCGGGGAGGTGAGCGGCCACGATCATGGTTGCATGATTTCATGGGAGTGGCCACGCGCACTCACGGCCGGAGCCTGCACCAGCTGGTTATGTGAGCCCCCATGCCCCCTCCGTGGCACCACAAATGTTCAACCAGGCTCACATGCAGCACCTGCTCCCGGCCCCTCCTCCACCCTCCCGCTGCTGCTTCCCAGTCTGCACTGCGAAAGCATCGTGTCCCAGCCTCCTTTGCAGCCAGAGGCGCTTTCGGGCTGTGCAGTTGTCGGGGAGAGCGGCAGGGGCACCTGCTGTTCCCTAAGCAGAGGCCGGCAGTTTGTTGAGATCACACCTGCACTCCGTGTTCACGGCTGCACTATTCACCGTAACCAGGACGGGGCGGTGCCCAGGTGCGCGTGGAGGGCGCATGAGTGGGTAAAGCAGGTGCAGAGGCCCGGGCGGGGCAGTGGGGAGGTTGCCGTTTGCGATGCCCGTATCCCTTCACGGAGCGCCCGGCTCAAGCCCTGACTCCTCTGCTTCTCAGTCCAGCTCCCTGCTCATGCGTCCCCTGGGAGCAGCAGGTGGTGGCGCAAGTGCTTGGGTCCCCACCACCCACGTGGAGACCCAGATGGAGCCTGGAGTCCTGCCTTGGGCTTGGCCCAGCCCCGGCCTTGTGGGCATTTGGGGATTGAACCAGAGGATGGAAGATCCCTCTCCTGTCTGTCTGTAAGTCTCTTTGTCTCTCGAATAAAAGGAAAATGTATAAATGTTGAAGAGGGAAAGTGTGGTAAACACACACAGCTGAACACTTCCTTCAGCCTTGGGAAGGAGGCCATCCTGTCGATTGTGACACCCCGACCATCATAACGAGAGCAGAAATAAACAAAGAAACAAGCAAACGCCTTGAGTCTCTCTGGGCTGCTGGAGTAAGATGCTCCAGGCTCCCCGCGCTCACAGCCTGGGGGCTGGAAGTTCACGTCTGTGGCCCTGGCCCTGCAGCCTCGGTGAGGGTCTGGCTGGTGGAGGACCCTCCGGGGCCTCTTAGACGAAGCCCTGGGGACCCCCCAGGCCCTGCATCCAGATGCGCTCACCATCAGCCCCCGATCGGGTTTCAGGTCTGCAGCCAGGGCCGTCCGCCTTGGGACAGCGCCACATCTGCGTGTCCAGCCCTCCTCCAAACTCACCGATACAGCCGCACCCTTGCCGTCTCGGTGGGCTGGAGGTGGCTGGGGGGAAGGGGGATGGGGTGGGGGGAAGTGGGGTGTTGTGGGCGGTGCTTCTCAACCCAGACCTCCCTGGCGCGCTCGGCACCTGCCTCCTGCAGGCACCCTCTTCTCATCTGGTGAAACGGTGGCACCTCCATTTGCTAAGTTGCTAAGAATGAACCCCGGCACCCCGAGGATTCCATCAGCAAATCCTGTAAACTGTCATCCACTACCGCCAGTCCTTGGTCCCAGCCTCGCCATCTCCCCTCCCCGCGACTCCCGGCTTCTGCTCTGGTCTATTCCCAAACGCGGCCACCAGAGGGCGCCATTTAGATCGAATCCCGCGGTTTCTGGCTCCCACCCAGCATAACCCCCAAGTTCTGTGACCCCAGGCCGGGCGCACCCCGCTCCAGCCCCTGCGGCCCTGCTGCTGGCCCTGAGAGTGCTCCGAGCTCCTTCCCACCTGCATTTCTCTGATCAAGTACCCCCACCCCCACCCCCAGCCAGCGCTTCCTCCAGGTTTCTTGGTTATTTCTCAGGGCACTTCCTGCCACTGTTACTGCTGTCTTACGATTTACTCTGCCTTCTGGCCGGACTGTGAACTCCCAAACCAGACATTTCTGTGTCCCCTGCCACCTCCCATCAAGGCACCCAGGACGTGCCTGGGTCATGTGTGTGGCCTGGACTCTAGTCCAGTATTGCCCAGGGCACTTGTTGGGGGGGGAAGGTGGGGTCCTCTCCACAGGGCCAGGGACCCCCCCCAGGGTGTCTTCAAGGCTCAGCCTCAGGGCCTTTGCCCACCTAGGCCGGAGGATGGACGCCCACTGCAGGGCACAAGGGGAAAGGTAGGAGCAGAGGGGCTCAGGGGCCTGGGATGCCTTGTTGGGGGCCCCTGTGAGGCCTGAACCAAGACCTGCACAGTGGAGGGGTGGGGGTGCCTGGGACAGAGGCAGCGCACGGCTGCTCACAGCCCTCCTCCCTCCCATGGGGCCGCCCTGGCCAGGCTCTGAACAGCAGCGTCAAGCAATGTTCAGGAAACAGAGGGTGCAGGGGTGCCTGCCTGCTGGGGGCGGGCACAGGTCCGGCTCCCCGGAATCTGATGCAGAGGCCGGCGAGCGCTCTGAGGATGGACTTGAGCCACTGGGGACTGCACAGAGCCGGCCACCCTCTGCCACCCATCGTGGTTGTGACGCTGAGCAGGGGTGGATCCAAGACAGAGGGGACCTGGGCCCAGGCGTTCCCCAGCCCGGACTCCAGGTGCCTGCCGGGACACCGGGGTTGCGGGGGGGATGACACTGCAACCTCAGAGTGTTCAACAAATCCAAAAACTTCTTAGGGCCAGTGCTGTGCAGCAGGTAAAGCCGCGACCTGTGATGCTGGCATCCTGTATGGGCACCGGTTCAAGTCCCGGCGGCTCCACTTCCAATCCAGCTCCCGGCTAATGCGCCTGGGAAAGCAGTGGAAGATGCCCAAGTGCTTGGTCCAAGTGCTTGGGCCCCTGCACCCACGTGGGAGACCTGGGAGAAATCCTGGCTCCTGGCTTTGGTCTGGCCCAGCCCTGGCCATTGTGGTCATCTGGGGAGTCAACCAGCAGGTAGAAGACCTCTCTCCCTCCCATCTTCCCCTTAACTCTGCCTTTCAAATAAACAAACAAATGAATCTTTAAAATAGAAGAAGCAGAGAACTGCTGCTTGGGGACAGTCAGCCACAACCCCCAGAGGAACACGGTTTGCTCAGCGGGGAAGGGTGAGCCTGAGGAGACGAGGCTGCCTGTGGCCTCCGCTCCGCTCAGCCCTGAACTGGGCGAGGGGTCCACGGGCCGAGGGCCAGCGCGGCAGAGCTAGAGCTGTCACTTTCCGATGGAGACAGACCTGCTGGGGGAAGCTAGAGACGTGGCAACTGGGATTTCCGTCTGGGTTCCCCGAGTCTGATATGCAAACATGGCATTTTCCCTACGTGTAGACGACGCACGGAAAACTCAATGGGAAGAAAGATGCGTTCCAATGGCACTGAACGTCACGAGGAATCAAGGAATAATCTTGGAAAATGGGCGTGACTTTTCCCAGGGTGGGGGGAGGGGCAGCCCAACAATTTCATCGAAAGAAGGAAAGAAGGAAACTGGCTGCTGTCCTTGGGTGCGAAGACCCGAGACAGCCTAGAGATGTCAGGACAGGCTGAATCAGAAGCCTGGCACGGGTTTTCTTGGAACTCGACGGGCTGATTTTAAAGCTATCAATGACAGCGCTTGCAATTCTGCAAAAACTCCAGAGAGGGGGACAGCTCTGTGCTGGCTCGGGGGGTGAAGCCGGCACTCAGGCCCAGCGGGCGCGGGACCACGACGCGGTGAGTCGGACCCTCTCCACCCAGCAGGGGCCTGGAGTCCCTGGTAGCCTCCAACCCACGGCTCTGACAAACCCGAAGCAGCCCGCATCTCGCCACATGCCAAAACCCATCCTGAGTGTACAAGAGCTGCGTGGAGAAGCAGCCCCTCACAGCCTTTGGGGGAGACACAGGACACAGGCAAGGGAGGGGAGGAACTCTTGGCAAGACTCGCCCAGGAGCCCCGGGCAGGGGGAGGGAAGGTGGTCCCACCACTGCTGGAGTGCGTTGTGTGTTGCTGTGGGAAGATACTGGTGGCTGGTAGTAAACGTATATTTGAAAGGCAGAGGGAGAGAGAGAGAGAGAGAGAGAGAGGGAAGGGAGGGAGAGAGAGAGAGAAAGAAGGAGGGAGAGAGAGAGAAGGAGGGAGAGAGAGAGAGAAGAAGAAGGAGGAGGAGGAGGAGGGAGAGAGAGAAGGAGGGAGAGAGAGAGATCTTCCATCTGCTGGTTCACTCCCCAAGTGGCTGGGACAGCTGGGACTGGGCCAGGCTAAAGCCAGGAGCTCCCGGCTCTCCCAGGGGGCACAGGGGCCCAGGGACTCGGGCGCCCCCTGCTGCTCCCCAGGTGCATTAGCAGGGAGCAGGAGCGGAAGCAGCCGATGGACTCCGAGCGGCGCGGCGAGCCAGGAGGCCCGAGTTGCAGGCTGAGCTTACCCTGCAGTGCCCGGCGCCAGCCCCTAGGCTGGGTACTTCATAAAGAAGAGCAGTTCCTTTGGTCCGTGTTGTAGGGCCTGGGGAGCTGACACAGCGTGGTCCTAAGCCATGCCTGGCCAGGGTGTCCCCTGGCTACGTCATGGCCTGGATTGGGAAGGGAACCGGCCCGGGCAGCAGGGGGCGAGCACTCGGGGCACCCTTGCCGGCTGCCGGCCCAGCTTCTCGGGGCGGCTGTTTGGAGCGGGGCGTACGATGCCACTTGAGACGCCTGCGTGCCTTCCCAGAGTGCCTGGGTTTCAGGCCCAGCGTGGCCCCTGGGTTCAGCTTCCTGCTGCCCTGCTGCCGCCACACACCCTGCGAACAGTGATGGTTCAAGTACCTGGGCCCCGCCCCCCGCATGGGGGACCCAGATGGGGCTCCTGGCTCCCGGCTTCGTCCTGGTTTAGCCCTGGCTGTTGTGGCCATCTGGAGGAGTGAGCCAGAGGATGGAAGACCCCTCTCTCTCTGTGTCTATCTCCTCCTTCTCTCTCGGCCGCTCTGCCTTTCAAATAAATAAATATTTAATAAAAGAGAGAGTAGGCCGGCGCCGTGGCTCAATAGGCTAATCCTCCACCTTGCGGCGCCGGCACACCGGGTTCTAGTCCCGGTCGGGGCGCCGGATTCTGTCCCGGTTGCCCCTCTTCCAGGCCAGCTCTCTGCTATGGCCAGGGAGTGCAGTGGAGGATGGCCCAGGTGCTTGGGCCCTGCACCCCATGGGAGACCAGGAAAAGCACCTGGATCCTGGCTCCTGCCATCGGATCAGCGCGGTGCGCCGGCTGCAGCGGCGGCCATTGGAGGGTGAACCAACGGCAAAGGAAGACCTTTCTCTCTCTGTCTCTCTCTCACTGTCCACTCTGCCTGTCAAAACAAAAACAAAAAAACAAAAAAAAAAAAAAAAAAAAAAGAGAGAGAGCAAAAACCCCTTTACATAATACACCAACAGAAAAAGAAGCAAAAACATGTGAAAAGATGATTTTTGGAACAGGAAACCCCTGTGCCCAATAAAACTTACAGAGATGCTCAGGGTCAGTGGTTGAAGACACCAGTGCTCACCCCGAGGCTGGCGGCGGGGATGGAAACCCAGCCGGCTGCTTTGGTGGAAGGCGGAGGCGCCCGCCACTCTGCCGCCACCTGCTGGCCAAGGCTGGCAGCCAGCTCCCTGAGCCCGCTGCAAACACTGCGGGTCATTTACATGTCCCCAACAGGACACTGGGTCAATGCATGTGGACATGTTCGTATAAATGGAGCATTACACCCCAGAAAAAACGAACGACTAAACTGAAACCCAAGCTCCCAGTGCAGGGTAGGGATGGGAGCTGCTGAGCCCGCGTGGGCCCAGGGTAGGAGGCAGGACCTCCGTGGGGGAGCTAGGAGCCAGGGGGTGTGGGCTGAGAATGAGGAAGGTTTTCTTCCTCTTCCTCTCCTCTTTCTCCCCCCTCCCTTCTTCTTTATTCAAAAGACAGAGAGGGAGGGAGAGGGAGAGTGCTTCTGTCCACTGACTCAACCCCCAAATGCCCACAACTGCTAGGCCTGGGCCAGGCTGAAGCCAGGAGCCAAGAGCTCCACCCAGGTCTCCTCCCAGGGTCGCAGGGCCCCAAGTGCTTCAGCCTCCCAGGGTGGGCCTTAGTGGGAAGCAGAGTAGTGGGGACTTGAACCAGGCACCCTGATACAGGACGCAGGCGCCCCCTGGCGACGGCATCCTGGCTGTGCGGAGCGCCCGCCCTGGGGAAGGGTTTCCCACAACCTCGGGGAGAGTCCGCCCTGCAGGGTACGAGCTCCCCGGCAGGGGGCGCATGTGAGCCGGGACTTGCAGAGGCTTCGCGGGCTGTGGATCAGAAGAACAAGGGCCAGGGTGGGAGCGAGTGCCTTAGGCCCGTTCTCAGCACGACCCGAGGCCCTGGGGTTCTGCGATTCGGTGATTGGCAGATGTGGTCAGCAGCCTGGGGGCTCTCTGAGCTCCCAGGGGGGTGGGGGGAGGGGCAGCCACGCCAGGGCCGCCGCCCACTGATTAAAGAGGCAGCCCAGGCCACCGCACGGCCAGGCCACCACACGGATGGGTCTCGGAGCGCGCGCAGCCAGAGCCATGCGGGAGAAGCCATGGGCTGTGGGGCCACGCTGATGCGAATTCCCGCAGACCACGAAGCGATCAAGGGCGGCAGCAAGTCCGAGTGCGCGTGGGCGTGCGCGTGCACGTGTGTGCGGGCTGGGGGGGCGGTGCAGGGACGCCCGGGAACGATCCAAGGGATGGCAACGTCCTGCATATTTTTTTAAAGACTTACTTATTATCATCATTTTTTTTTTTTGACAGGCAGAGTGGACAGTGAGAGAGAGAGACAGAGAGAAAGGTCTTCCTTTGCCGTTGGTTCACCCTCCAATGGCCGCCGCGGCCTGCGCGCTGCGGGCTGGTGTGCCGCGCTGATCCGAAGGCAGGAGCCAGGTGCTTCTCCTGGTCTCCCATGGGGTGCAGGGCCCAAGTACTTGGGCCATCCTCCACTGCCTTCCCGGGCCACAGCAGAGAGCTGGCCTGGAAGAGGGGCAACTGGGACAGAATCCGGCGCCCCGACCGGGACTAGAACCCGGTGTGACGGTGCCGCAAGGCAGAGGATTAGCCTAGTGAGCCGCGGTGCTGGCCTTAAAGATTTACTTATTATTTGGGGGACCGGCGCTGTGGCAGAGTAGGTCAAGCCTCCACCTGCGGCGCCGGCCTCCCATATGGACAACCAGGGCTGGACCAGACCAAAGCCAGTAGCCAGGACCTTCATCCTGGTCTCCCACATGGGTGCAGTGGCCCAAGCACCTGGGCCATCCTCCACTGCTTTCCCAGGCCACAGCAGAGAGTGGAGCAGCTGGGACTCAAACCGGCGCCCATATGGGATGCTGACGTCACAGGTGGTAGCTTAACCCGCTACGCCACAGCACCATCTCCACTGTTCCGTATCTTGGTTGTGGGCGTTTCATGGGGCCCAGTATTCAAATGGTGATGATTCATTGTGCACAGGCCATAGCTCCACACTTGGAAAAGAAATTGAAGGGCTGAATCCTGGACCAGCGTCCGGGCTGCTGCTTCCTGGCCTCAGTTTCCCCACATGTGTTGCTGCAGGAGACCTAGGCTCACCCCTGGGCACTGGCTCCAGTGTGGCACCCCGGGCAGGCGAGTGAGCCCCCATTAGCGCTTCAGTTTCTGCATCTGTAACATGGGCTCAGGAGCCCCCCCCCACCCCGCCCGCCGTGGTGCTCAGAGCGATGTTTGCCACACTGGAAGCGCACCAGAGCACTGAGCCCTGCAGCCACGTCACTGCCGTCATCCCAGCTGCCTCCCTCCCCGTCCTGCCCGCGGTGGCCGGTCCACACAGGCCCAGGTGCACCTGCAGATCCGGAACATCCGGCGGAAGCAGTCCCGGGTGCTGTGTTGCCCTCAGGGCAGGTTGTACGTCCTGGGGGAGTTTCCTTATCGCCCGTGTCTGGTATCATGGTGGCACCAAGCCCAGAGCTGGGCATGCACGCGGCATGGGACTGATGGGTTCTGAATGAGGGACGGCGTCGGTGGCTTTGGGTCAGGGACACGTGTTGCTTGGGCTTCCTGGAGCAGGGGGACAGTTGGAGCTTCTGTCTACAGCCGTGAGGGGTTGGGCAGGCTGGCAGAGGAGGCGCGGATGTCGGGGGAGTGAGAGGAGGGGGAAGGCGGCGGCCACATCCACGGGACCATTTTCAATGTAGAGAAAGGCTGCAGACGGTGGAAGAGCTCACCCGTCTGTGTCCGTGCTGACGCCTGTTCCGCGGCCACGGGCGCCTGCCCGAGCCGAGGCGTGTTCCGGCGCAGCCATCGCAGCCACACGGCGGGCGGCTCGGCCACTTTTTCTGTTCCGTCTGCAGTTCAGGACGCCGCTTTGCATTCACCACATGTCTCTCTCTCTAAAAAAAGATGTATTTATTTGAAAGGCAGAGTTACAGAGAGAGAGAGAGAGAGAGAGATCTTCTATCTGCTGGTTTGCTCCCCAAATGGTTGTAACAGCCAAGGCTGAAGCCAGGAGCCAAGGACTCCACCCAGGTCTCCCACGTGGGCGCGGGGGCCCAAACATTTGTCCTCTCCCCCCCCCGCCCCGGGGGCTGGAAAGGTGCTGGGGGTGGGAGCAGCAGCCATGAACCCCGCACTTGGAGCCAGCTGGGAGGTCCCGCGCTTCCCTAATCTCCCTGGAGCACCCTCGTGACAAGGGGAGCACTCACTCTCCATCCCCACCCCTGGGCTGGAGGACTCCGGCTCTGCCCCTCCCCCTCCAAGCAGCAGCTGGGCTGCAGATGACCCAGGAGCCGCCTGGCTTCTCAGACCCTCAGTTTCTGCACCCACAAAATGGGCCGTGGTGCCTGGCCTTGGGGCGCAAGTCCCCGGGGCTGGCCCGTGTAGGGAGTTGCCTGCTGCTTCCCTTCTCCGTCAGCTGACCCCGCCTCACCTCCCTCCCCTACATTTTCCATCCTCCTCCCCAGGGACTCCTACAGAGGCCCTTGCTCGGGGAGCCCCCCGCTCTGAGTCCTGGCTAAAGCAGGGCTCCTGCTAGAGCGCCCTCTTCTGGACACCGGCTGCAATGCCGGCCCGCAGGCCCCAGCTCTCTGGGGGTAACTGCTCTCCGCAGATCCCTTGGGCTCCATCACTTCCTGTCTGGGTTGACGGACACCTGTAATGAGGCCGACTCTTTCCTTCCACGAGGAGTGTGAGCCCCAGGGAGGGGCTGGGCCCCTTGCGCTTTGGCCTCACCACCAGCGCTTGGCACTGTGCCTGGCATACAGAAGGCACTCATTACGTGCTCAGAAATGGGGTCAACTGTATGCTTGGAAGCCTCAGGTCCTTAGAGGGCAACTTCTGGCGCTGCCCCTCGGGCCCCCATGTCTCCTGCGGGAGCCCCGGGACAGGGCGCCTGTGTGTGTGTGTGGGAGGGGTGGCCAGGGCCCGGCCCGGCACCTGCGGTGCCCCCAGCTGCTCCGCCAGACCGCATGCCCCGCCTTCTGCAAACGGCCGTGGGACAGCGGCTTGGCTAAGTTCTGCTTCCGCTTCCTCCTGCCTCGCGTCTCACCGCCGCCGTCGCCGTTGCTGCTCGGCCGGTGCCTCCCAGGCTCTCCACAGCTCCGGTGCCTGCAGGAGCCCCCACCGGCCCTCAGCTGTCTCTGCTGCCGCCCCCCAGGCCCCGGACAGGATGCAGGCCATCAAGTGTGTGGTGGTGGGCGATGGGTAGGTACCTGGCCTGCCTCCTACAGCCCCCGTTGGGCCACCCTGAGACCCTCCCGCCCTGGGGCACGCTGGGGGAGCCCCTGCCCTGCCGACGCGGGCATCGCTGGGTGACAGCCATCGGGAGTTGCTTCCTTCTTTTCCCAGGGCCCAGAGGGAGCCCCCTAGGGTGGGCCGGGGAGAGAGAAGCTGAACTCAGCCCTCCCCACCGCACCCCGGAAGCCGCCTGGGTGGAGGGTACAGGATGGCAGGTGGGGGTGTCTGCGGCTCCTCCCTGCCCCCCTGAGCTGGGGGCAGGTCTCCTGGGGGTGGTGGGCCTCAGTCCTCACCCCTAGGGGGTGCAGGTCAGAGGGGAGGAAGCAAAACGTTGGCGGTGACCTGGGCTGGAGGCACTGGCGGGGCGTGCTGTGTGGCCTCGGGCGGTTCACTGCACCTCTCTGAAGCTCACGTTTGGTGATCGGAGGGAGGCCTCTGCCCCCAGGGTTGCTGGGGGCTGGCCTGCATGGCAGGCTGGACTGAGGGCCCCTGTCGGTTGTCAGAACTCCGTGGCCCCGGTGGGCCTCAATGTCCCCATCTGTGAGATGGGTGGTCAGTCGCCAGCCCTTGGCCCCACCCTCAGGCAGGTCTTGGGTTCCCTGTCAATCTGTCCCAGCCGCCTGGAGCTGGGCGGGGCCTCTGTCCAGCTCTCCCCTCTGCAGAGCGGCAGCTGGAGGCCTTGGAGACGAGGGTCTTCTCTGACCTGGATTGCAGCCGCCCCGGCCCAGGTTCTGCCCCGCCCGTGGCTCGGGCTGCCTCTGGTGCATCTGGTGCACGGCCAGGTCATGTCAGCCCGCCTGTCCTGCTCACTTCTGCTTTGGGTCTGAGGCGACAGGGGGAGGGCAGAAGTCAAGGGGAAACTTTCAGCCATTCGGAGTTACCTTGGTGGCCCTGGGGACGGCGGAGGTGGCAGGGGGGATGGGGCCAGCAGCCCGCGCAAGGAACGGGAAGTGACAAACCAAGCAGGCAGGGGAAAGCCCGTGGCCGCCCCTTTGGCCTCTGGGCCTTGCGCTCAGCTGCTGTGCCCCTGCCCGCAGCCCCGCAGGCTAAGGGGGAGACAGTGTGATAACGAGGCTCACCATCTATTTACCCCCTACTGTATACCGGGCACCAGACTTAGTCAACTTCCCCTAGCTTGGTCTCTCGCCAGCTCTAATGTTTAGGCTCATTTGACGGGGGAAACTTGAAGCTCAGAGAAGTTCCGTATTCTGCCCGGGACCGCCCAGCATTTGAACGCAGGCGTCTCTGGGTCCCAAACCTGCGGGCCCCTTCACCGCAAGGCTGCAGGAGGTGTGGGGAGGGGCCCCCGGCTCTCCCAGCAGTCGGTGGCGGCCATGGGCATCGTCTGTTTCACGTCTCAGCACGCTGCCTGGAAGATGGACACATCCCTGTCCCCGCTGTGGGGAAACAGGCAGAGGGCGCTGACCGAAGGTCGTGCCACTGGGTAGGGGGTGGAGCTGGGATTTGGAGCACAAGGTGAGGGCCCAGCCCCCCGGCCCCCTCTGCTCTGCCCGGCCTGTCCCGTGTCACCTGCGCCCGGGGAAGCTTCTGTTACGAACGCGGATTCACGGCTCTGCCGGGCGTGGGTCAGGCACCCGGGGGACGGGACCCCGAAGTCGGCACTTTCCCACACCCCCGGGGACTTCTACAGACTCAGGGTGCAGAAAAGCCACATGGGACACCTGGGAGCGGGAGACCCCGGCCCGGAGGCGTGGCCGGCTGCACTGGGTCTCCCCAGGGGCCGCCGGTGACCACGCCCCCTCACCTTCCATCTTGCAGAGCCGTGGGGAAGACTTGCCTTCTCATCAGCTACACCACCAACGCCTTCCCGGGAGAGTACATCCCCACCGTGTGAGTGCGGGGCGGGCTGCCCGGAGCTGGGGGAGGGGGCAGCTTGGGGGCGGGGGGCAGGGCCAGCCCGCCCCCTGCCGGCACTTCCGGGGTGGGGGCAGTTAGGGTCCCAGTCTACCAGCCACCCAGGGAGGCTTCTAGAACGGAGAGGGAAAGTCAGGGGGGAGAGCTGGCTTTGAACTTGCGCCTCTAGGGAGAGGGAGAGGGAGATGGAGAGGACTGGGCGGGGGAGCAGCAGGTCGGGGAGGGAGAGCGGAGGAACCCAGAGGACCCAGACACCAAGGGACAGGGGTGCCAGGGTGTCCGCAGTGCCCTCTGTGCCCCCCGCCCTCCAGGCCCCGGCCTCTGGTTGGCTGTGCGGGCAGGGCTGCACCTGAGGAGTGGGGAGTGGGAGGGGGTCAGACTCAGAGGGAAGCCTTGCCTGACGGACACCTCCCAGCCCCTGAGCACGGCGTTCAAGGCCTTTGTGGTCTGCTCCAGCCTCCGTGGTTGCCCCAGCCCCTGCAGCTCAGTGCACATTCCTCGAGGCTGTTGCTCCAGCTGCTCCCCCTGCTACAGGGCTCTCCTTCCCACATCCAAGTGTCTAAAGCCTCCAGGCCCAGCTCCGGTGCCCCCTCCTCCAGGAAGCCTTCCTGTTGTAGCCCGAAGGGGTCGCTCACTCCCTAGAGTGACTTTGATCTCTCCCAGGACACCCCCCAACAGACTTGAGTCCAGGCCCATCGGATGTTCATTTGGTGATGGTAATGGGGCTCCCTTTTAGGACCAGGGGAAGGGAGGACAGGGCCAGGGCCAAGAGGCCCCACCCACCCCGTGATGTCGGGGGTCCCCGTCAGCCTCAGACTCCACTCCCAGCACAACAGCCCTGGCCTCTTGGTCCGCGGCAGGTGGCCTGGGCTCCCTCCCGGGGACGGTGGCTCAGCTGCCTCAGCCGGGCCCAGCTGGGAGGAAGCAGGCAGCCAACAGCGAGCAGAGAAACCGGGCAGGGAGCCTGGGAAGCCAGCTTCCGCCCCAGCTGAGATGTGTGGCCAGGGAGCGCCCCCCCCATCTGTGCTCATCTGTAACCCAGATATGTGGACTCCTGCCGGTTCCCCACGAGTCCCTGCCAAGTGCTGAGAGCCGGCGGGCTCCACACCTGAGCGGGAGGGAGGCAGGTGCAGAACTGGGGTAGGCCGTTGTCACCAGGCGCGTGCTGTCACCCCGCCTGTGCCCGGAGTCTCCGGGCGCTGGCTCGAGACCCCATCCTCACTCTGCCTGTCCTGGCTGGGGTGGGAGCCCCGCTTGCTCAAGTCCCTTGCACCAAACACTTCCTGTCTTTGAGTCTCAGGTGCCCTTTCTGTAAGAGGTGGGGGCTGGGCTGGGCGATCCCGAGTTCCTTGCCCAGGCACTGCCCCGGGCCGAGGCCAGGGTCAGTTCCGGTCAGCAGTGCGGAGGCCCCCGGTCTCTGGTAGCCGTTAATGGCTTAGTGGTTTTCCTGGGCAATCTCTGAGCGGCGGCAGAACGGACAAGGGCCCCCTTGTTTGAGAAGGCGGGGCCACAGCGCCCACTGGGTCTGGTGGCTGGGGGGGTGCCACCTACGCCCTCGCCCAGGCACAGGGCTGGGGCGGGGCTCTGATGTTCTCGTCTTGAAATTCCGCGTGATCTTGGGACAAGATCCCTGCTTTTCTGTTCTGCAGTGGGTCTTGCATTCCTCCCTTCTTGCACAGTTGCCGTGGCCTGCACAAGCCCCCGGATCTGGGGGCTGCTGCCACAGCCAATGCCTGTGCGGGGACCGGTCCCTTGATGTTGGAGGTGGGAGAGGGGGAGAGGACGGGCTGGGGACAGCAGGCAGCTCCTGCCCTTGTGGGGCTGGGGGAGAGAGGAGGCATGAGCTGCCTGCTGCACAAAATCAGATAAGCCGGAGCCCAGCTCTGCTTGGGGCCAGCGGTTGGGGCTTAACTGCTGGGGGGCGGACCTGAACCTACGGCCCTGGGAGCCCGCACCTTCCCCAGCCCAGCAGGCTGCGCTTCTGGCCAGCCAATCAGGCACCGGGACCCGTGAGGCTGCCCCCTGATTGGCTCTTGCTGGCCCCCTCCACCCCTCCTCCCTCCAGCCCTGCACACTCAGCTCTTCATCGGGTTAGAGACGCTGTAGCCAGCTTGGGAGCGCAGAGGAAACGCGATTTACCCACCCCACCCCGCGGCCCTGGCGTTGATGGCCTGCAGATCTCCGTCCCAGACCCGTGGTTGGAGCCTGGGGCCCGGGTTCACAGACGGAGAGACAGAGGCTGCCCTGGGGGCGGGGATGCATCCTGTGATGGGAGGAGGTCTCCCCCTCCACCTTATCCTTATCCCCCTGATCAAAGGGAACTTAGCTGAGCTCTCAGATGCTAACGCGAGCGCCACACCTTGGCCCGGATCTGTCTGATTGCTCCCCTTCCCTAAGACCCAGCACCTCTCCCATCCTGGCTCAGAAGCCTTGAACCCCCACCCCCGCCGCACCCCCAGGCTCCCCAGGCTCCTGCCTCCCTGCCCCCCCCTCACGCCCACAGCCCCAGCCCAGCCTCTGCGTCTCCATTCCTGATCCACAGAACCCTGCCCCTCCCCATCACTGGGTCCCAAAGCGCCCTGCCCCACCTGGCTGTCCCTGTGGGGGTGGCCACTGTCACACCTGTTTCTAGAGCAGAGCTGAGCGCATCGCAGGTGCCAGCGATGACCGGCCCACGCGGGCAGGCCCTGGGCAGGTGCAGCAATGCGCAGGACACACGATGTCCACGCCGCGCCAGCGGAGGGTACCTCGTTGTCACCTCCCCTCATCACGCTCTCCATGCGCTGGCAAACCAGGCAGGAATTCCCACAGGCAGGACGGCGTCCAGCCTGCCTGGCCGGCTGGCCCGGGGCCCCGCCGTGCTTGCCTGCCTGGCTTCCTGGCCGCCTGGCCTCCTGCCACAGGGAGGATCCTCTCTGATCCGGGCTGGCCCTCCTGCCCCGCCGTGACACTCCCTGCCACCCTTGGGTCTCAAAGGGCCGCTCCCCGCTGGTCTCCAGCTTCCCCTCGGCTGGGAGGGGCCTGGGTCCTTCAGGGCAAGTCTCATCTCCGCCCCGATCCTGTCCCAGGCCCTGCCTGGCTGCCAGAGCCCTGAGCCCAACCTCAGGCCACCCTTGTCCCCGTCTCCAGCCACACGGGGCCCCTGGTGTCAGGATGCGCCATCCTTTCTCCTCGGGGGCCTGGCGGGGTCCTCACCGCTGGGAGAAGTGGCCCCGCTGACCACACAGCCTGCCCTGTCTGGGCGGCAGGGTGCAGCTCCCACTGTGCCCCCACCGACCTGACTGTGCGCCTCGGGAAAGGGGGCGAGGTGGTGGGTGGGGCGAGGCTCCTTTGGTCCTGGCAGCCTGAGCTCCCCTAAGGAATGGAGACCCCCAGGAGGCCCCGCCATGGGTGCCCCCTGCGCCGGCAGCTGGTCCTGGGTGGGGTGGGCGGGACTTTTGGGGACATGGAAATTGAGATTTCTCTGCTTCTCAGTGTGTCCCAGAGGGGCGGCTAGGGTGTTCTCTGTGTGTGCGAGTCCCCCTAAAGGCCGAGAGAGGGAGGGAGGGAGAGAGAGAGAGAGAGAGATGCATGTTCTTGCAGTGAATACAGCGAGGTTCAGAGAGGCTGGTTGCCTGCCCAAGGTCACACAGCAGGACGCGGCTTCCCAGGAACCCTGTCCCTCCCCGCCCTGGGTGGCTCCTGTGCTCACCCCCTGACCGCTGTCACCACGGAGCAGGGCTGGGATTCCGGGTCCTCTGCCTGGGAGCCGGCAGCCCCTGGACGGGTGGCTCAGCCTTTGGGCCCCCCGTGCTGTAAGGCACCTGTGTCTCGGGTCACTTCAACACCAAAGGCCCCTCCTGGGTGCTGCTGCAGTCCCAGCTCTCTGCTGCCGGGGCCCTGAGCACCATAGGAGACCCGGCTCCGCTCCAGAACTTCAGGCGGTGCCACCCCAAGGTTGACCCAAACCCAAAGCCGAAAGTGACACAGGTGCGTCTTTTCCCGGCATGCCCAGTGCTATCTCCCAGGGCAGCGCCTTCCTCCCCAGGCCCCTCCTGGTGCTTACACAGTGGCACTCACCCAGCGCTGGCCTGGGGGGCTGGGCTAGGCCTCCACCTGCTGGGGCCAGGAGGGGCTTCCTGGAGGAGGTGAGGTTGAGCTGGGGCCGGAGGGATGAGTAAGAGGTTGGCCCTGGGGGGAAGAGGAGGCAGGGAGGAAGGCCAGCGGGCAGCGAGGGCATGATGGCAGGAGCTTTCCAGGCAGGAGGGAGGAGGCAGTTTGAGGAACTGAGAGAGGCCTGGGAACTCTCTCCAGGAAGTACCAAGTATGAAAAAAAAGGGGTCAGGCCACCAGCTTGTGTGGGGGAGGGGCCGGGGATTTCCCAGGAGAAGTTGTCTTTCTGCTGCCTCCCAGTGAGGGCTTCTTGGAGGAGGTGGCATCCGAGGGGGCAGTGAACAGTGGTTTAATTGCCTTCCGCCTGCATTCACGGGTGTGGAGATGAAGCGGTGGGAGCCCCGCCCACTCGGAGCCCGCGCCTCAGGGTGGGGGTGGGGGAGGGACACTTCACATGTTTGCCCCTGGTCAAGGTGAAACAGTCCCCCAAAGCTGGGAACAAAGGGCTGTCTGTGTCTAGGGGACAGGGGAGTTCCCCATCCCCCCAGGAGGAGTTAGCTGGGCAGGGTTTTGAAGCCTGAATAGGAGTCTGGGTGAAGACGGGCAGGAAGGCGCAGGGGGCAGTGATGGCCAGTGGCTGGCGGCCAGGGCTGGGGAGGGGAGCTGGCGGAGGCCGGTGGAAGCGTGTGGACAGCCAAGGGGCCAGGCGCCGTGGGCAGGGCGCGGCTGGGATGTGCAGGGAGGCAGGGGGCGTGGGCTTGGGTGCTATGGCGGGGGGAAGAGGAGGAGGCGGAGGTCTTAGAGGTCTCAGTGGCCAGCTGGGGGGTTGAGGAGCAGGGCCTGGGGCCTCAGGGCGGGGGGGGGGGCGTGCCTGCAGGCACAGCAGTGGCTCGGCCGCTCAGGGCTGTGTGGCCACGGGAAGGCCCTCGCCCTCTCTGATGCCAGGTTCACCGTCCAGAGCAGGAGGCCCCAGCACCTGCGTCTCGGGGAACGTCAGCGAGGACTGTAGCAGGCTCGGGCCCCGGGCGTCCCCCGCACTGGCACGCTGCCTGACGCCAGGAAATCCGGAAGCCGCGCGGGTGCCGGCAGGGGCGCTGGTGCCAGTGTCACAGGGCCCACTTGGAGGTGCCGGCCCCGGGCTGACGGCTGTCCCCCCGTGCTCTGGGGTGGGCTGCCAGGCCCCCAGACGGCCCTCTGCCCACGGCTCAACACCTGTGTCCTGCTGCTCTGGGGAGGCCTGGGCGGGGTCGCTGCGCCCTCCCTGGTCCCCAGCACTGCACCCTCGGCCGGCTGCTCTTCCTCCCTGTCCCGGGTGACAACATGGGCGTGGCCTTGGGGGGACAGTACGCAGCCTTCTCAGGACAGTTAGGGGCCGATGAATGACCCCTTTTGTCACCTAGGATTAATCCCTGTTTGATAGAACGGTCAGCCCCGAAAGAACGAGGACCACCCCAGTGCCTCGCGCTGTGTGACTTGGGGCCGGTCACAGCCCCTCTCTGGGTCTCGGCCTCTGAATGGGACAGCGCGGGGCTGACCTTGCCGTCTGTCTTGCCCCTCCCTGCAGGTTTGACAACTACTCAGCCAATGTGATGGTGGACAGCAAGCCCGTGAACCTGGGGCTGTGGGATACAGCTGGCCAGGAGGACTACGACCGCCTGCGGCCGCTCTCCTACCCCCAGACGGTGTGCGGCCCCCACCTCCTCGCATGCCCGGCCTCCGCGCTCTGTCCCTTCTGCTTGGGATGCCCTTCCAGCCAGCCTGGCCTCCTGCAGGCCCCACCGGAGGAGTTGGCCTTGTCCCTCCCAGGCAGAGCCAGGGAACCCCGCTCGTGTCCCCCCCAGCTCTGTGACCACAGCCCACTCTTCCCGGCCTCGGCCTCAGGGGCTCCGGCGTCACGGGGCCCTCATGTCCCCTGGGCTGCTCCAGTGGCTGCTGGGGGCGGGGGAGAGGCTGGGGAGACACCTGTGGGTGCCCCCTCACGAGCCCCCTTGCCCGCTCTGTCCCCAGGATGTCTTCCTCATCTGCTTCTCCCTTGTCAGCCCAGCCTCCTATGAGAACGTCCGTGCCAAGGTGAGGGCCGCAGAGCGATGGTCTGGCGGGGACCCGGGACGGGAGGCGGGGATCCCAGGGCTGGTGTGGGGGCTCAGGGGGCCCCGTGACTGGACGTCTCCGAGGGCGGCTGGGCCGGGAACTTGGCCAGCTGCCTCCTCTAACCCTGTCTCTCTCCTCCCCTTGCACCTGCATCCTCCAACCACGCACCCCCTCCTCGCGCCTCTCCTTCCCATCTTCTCCCCAACCGCTGTCTCCGGGGTCCGCACGGCGCCACCCAGTGGTACCCCGAGGTGCGGCACCACTGCCCCAGCACGCCCATCATCCTGGTGGGCACCAAGCTGGACCTGCGGGACGACAAGGACACGATCGAGAAGCTGAAGGAGAAGAAGCTGGCGCCCATCACCTACCCGCAGGGGCTGGCGCTGGCCAAGGAGATCGGTAGGGGCTCAGGCTTGGGGCTGGAGTGGGGCGCGGGGGCTCAGCCTCGCCCCGGGCCAGGCTCCGGCGGTCAGCCCCAGGCTGTGCCATACCTCTGCTCCATGACCGTGTGCCCACTGCCGAGACCCTCTGCTCCTGTGTTTCCTGGCTCAGAGAGCAGGCGATGGTGACAGTGCCTACCTCGGCAGGAGGACTGAGCCCATACACACGAGGTGCCTGGCGGGCAGTGCACGGTGGTGGTTAGTGGCCGTGGCACTGGAAGACAAGGGCAGAGAGAGGCAGGGATGGCATAGGCTGTTCTGGGGTTGCGTGGAGCCAAGGCAAGCTTGGGTTTTTCTGGGAAGGCTCCCTGGAGGAGGTGTCGCTGTCTGAGATTGGAAAGGTGACGCACGGCGTCTGCCCTACCCCCACCCCACCTCCCCCTTTTCAGCCCAGCTGCTCCTGCCCGCAGATGGCAGAGGGGAAGTGACATCCCAGGTCACACAGCGAGTAGGTGGCTGCTCTGTGGTTTGGAGGAGGGGCAGCGAATTACTGCAGGGGTGGGGGAGGGGTGGGGCGCTCCTCAGAGTGGCTCCCGCTGCGCCAGGGAGGTGACCACTGTGGGGCCGGCCTCTCCTGTGGTGCCTGGAGCCCGGGGCCACCTGGGCCCCTGGGCACTGCGCCCTCAGCCTCCCCACAGGGTCCCCCAGGGCTCCCCACCCCCACCCCTCCCTGCCTGGGCCCCATCGTGGCCTCAGGCCGGAACTGGCAGGGCCTCGATCCCTTCACAGGAAGAGAAACCGCAGTGCCGCCCGCCTTCCCCGTGACCGGCCTGGGACGCGGCCATCTTTCCAGCCCCCCCCAACCCCGACGCCCCAACCCTGGGTCCCCTGCCCCGTCCTAGGCCCCGCGGGGGCTGGGGGGTGCGGCCCCACCTTTCCTCCTTCCTGGCCAGCCTGTGTGTGTCCCAGACGGCGGCTCTCAGCCTGGGCCTTGCTGGCTGTGTGACCCTGGGGTAGTGGTTTGCCCTCACTGGGCCTCCGTCTCCCCTCACGGGGACAGGACTTGGGGGTGCTTCTCTCCTGGAGCTGGCCCTGGGTGGGGCAGGGCAGGGCTATGGCCATGCTGTGACCTGGGCACCTTGGGCCTGGGGGAGGGCGGGGCCCTGCAGGACTAACCAGGAGGCAGCGGCTGCCTCTGTCCCCTCCCCCGGGGCTCCCCAGCCCCGGGATGACGAATTCTGGGGGCGGCTCTGCTCCCTGCTGCTGATCATGGCTGAATATGGCTGTTCCTGGGAGCTGGGCAGAAGGTTCTCCTACTCCATTCCTGCAGCAGTGACGCGGCGGGGGGGACTGTTAGCACCCCCACTTTACTGGAAAGGGCGGGGAAGGCGCTGGCTTCCGGCCGCACACCTAGGAGGTGGCAGGGTGCACATCCCAGCCCTGGGGACCAAACACTGGGGCCGCCCGGTGGAGGGGGGCCATCGCCCATCAAGAGTCCTGGAGACGGAGACTGAGGCCGGGCGGGTGGTGGTGGCCGGTGACCCAGCACGGGCACAGGTCACAGGCAGAGCCGTGGGCAGCCAGGCCCCCAGCTCAGGACCCTGGTGTTGGCCCAGCTGAGCCAGGCCGGGCAAGCAGTGGGGGTGGATGTGAGGGAAGAGGCAGCTGCTGGTGGGTGTGGGAGGCGCGGAACTGCTACAGGCCCCTACAGGAACACGTGGCCAAGTGCCGGTGGCCCCTCTAAGCCTGGGGGGTGATGACAAGGGGACCTGAGGGCTGGCTGTCCTTGCCAGACAGGAGTCCGGGGTGGGGGGGGCACCGGCTCCCTCCAGTGTGAGACTTGGACGAGCGGCCCCACCCTTTCTTTCTCCCCAGCCCAGGCCTGGGGATGGGGGCTCCCCCTTGTCATCCCAACTCCCCCCTCCTAGCTGTGTGCATCTGGACATAGAGCTGGTGCCGACCCTGCTCTGTCCCCTGTGCCTGTGGGCTTCTCTGGGGGGCAAAGTTCCCCTCCCCTGCTCTCCCCTCCCCTCTTGTTCTCCCCTCCCCTCTTGTTCTCCCCTCCCCGCCCCTCCCCTGCACTCCCCTGCTCTCCCCTCCCCGCCCCGCCCCTCCCCTCCGCTTCCTCTGGGTCCTCTGCAGAGGCTTTGTGCTTCCTCACTTCGGGGAACTGTTGAGCTACAGCGGGCGGGGAAGTCACACAGGCTCCTTCCAGAAGGCCGTGGAGCACTGCCCTGCCCTGCCCGCGGTCGGCCCCGGGCTCCAGCCCTGCGCAGTCGTGAGAGCGATGCCATGTGTGGAGGAGCCCCCGCCCTCCAACTCCTGCCCCTCAGGTGGAGGGGAAGTGTGCTGTGAGGGCTTGGGTAATGTCCTCTGACGGCCTCGATTTCCTCATCTGTACAATGGGCGTGCTGGCTCTGCTCACCGCCCCTCCTGCCGGGGAAGACAGACGTGGGGCAGGAGTTGATCTGCACTGCACAGAGCCAGGGGCAGGATCGGGGTGGGGACTCCCACAGCGTGTGTGTGTGTGGGGGTGCTGAGCAGGGTGTGGTCAGATCAGATTGGTCCACAGAGCGTGTGGCCTTCCTCTGATTGGTCGGTGACGAGTACCAGCTTGTATCTTTCTGGGAGAGTGGGCTGGGGTCTGTCCGGGTCTGGGGCAGGGGCCTGCTTTGTTAGATCAGAGCCTATGAGCTCCCGCACAGCCCTGGGTGTGGGGGCTGGCACCGGGGTCCTAACCCCGGGGGCATCTGAACCTTTGGTGTTCAGGGCCTTGGCCCTGGGCTGCCCCTGGCTGAACGCCTGGGCCACTCTTCCCAGAGCAGCTGAGGCTGGGCGGAGAGACTGGGGCAGGGTCCCCATCGGAGGCGAGTGGAGGAGCCCCAGAAACACAGCCCTGCTCTGGGGGCCTGCGCCTCTCCCGCTGAATCCAGGCTCCCGATTTCAGACGTGGGGAGACTGAGACGCAGGCCGCTCCGTTCCTTGCTCAGGGTGACACAGCTCCCAGGAGACCCTGTGGGGACTGGAACCCCGACGGCAGCCCCCACAGTCCTAGGGGTGGTGTGGCGGGGGATCTGCCCAGAGCCCCACCCCCAACCTACGCTTCCGCCCCCAGACTCGGTGAAATACCTGGAGTGCTCAGCCCTCACCCAGAGGGGCCTCAAAACCGTCTTCGACGAGGCCATCCGGGCCGTGCTGTGCCCCCAGCCCACACGGCAGCAGAAGCGCCCCTGCAGCATCCTGTAGGGTAAGACCCCCACCCTGCGCCTGCGCCCTGCCCCCCTCCCAACACCTGGCAGGCTCAGGTGGCTGCGCATCCCAGCGGGCACAGCCGAGGGCCAGTATTGAGTGAGCCTCAGTTTCCCCAGCTTTCTTGTCCCCTGCCGGAGCCAGGGGTCAGCAGTGTCCTGTCGCCTGGCCCCCCAGTCCTGCAGGGGACGGTAGGGAGGACAGGAGGACAGTCAGGAACCCCATGGGCCCCAGGCGTGGTTGGGGGGGGGGCCATGAGAGGGGGCGGTGGGTGTGGTTGCAGGGGGAGGAGCAGCGAGCCTGCACTTTGCACACAGGCCCCGGGGCTGCAGGGCGCTGTGGGTTTTGCCCGCCCCCTGCTTCTCAGCGCCTGCCGTCTCCCTTCCAGACTGCGCCCAGCCCCGCCCCAGCTGGTCCTGACCCTCCCAGGGCCCCCAGCGAAGCCTGGCCCTGCCGTCCGCTCCTCGGGCGTCTTAGCAGATGGCTGCAGAGCTTGGCCGACCTGACCGTCCTCTCTCGCCAGACGCTCCCTGGGGCTCTGCGTCCCCGTCCCGCCGTGCTCCCTCCTTCCCAGGGGCCGGAGGGAGCCCCAGGCCTGCGCAGCCGCCCCCCGTGTCACTGCGGTCAGAGCCAGCTGCCACACAGGGCAGCACCTGCGCACTTCCGCCATTCCCAACGCCTGGACACCTGGGGCCCTGGCTGCTGGCCTCCACTTGTCCCCTCGAGGGACCAGGCACTTGCTGTCCCCTGCGCGGTCCGCTCTGATGCCAATGAGCTCCCTCGCCTGGCCTTTCTCTACCGAGCGAAAGCGAGTGTCTCCCAAGCCTGCTGCCCCCGTCTTAGTTCTCCCTGTTTTTGGACAACACAAGGCAAATCGAGTTCTCCCAGCCCCCAGAGGTGTCGCCCACCAACCCCACGTGTTGGGAGTCGGGCTTCAGCGGACCTCTGCCCTCGCCCCCGACGACCCCCAGCGGCCTGCGCCTGTGAGAGTCTTCAGCGTTCACGCCCTCCCAGGCAGGACTTTGGCTAGTACCAAATTCAAGCTGCTTAAGCAGAAAATAAACTTAGGGATTAGAGTTTGGAAACGTGGTTTCAGGTGCGGCTTGATCCAGGGGACTCCGTGGACGTCATCAGGGTTGGTTTTCCCAGTGTCTCTCGCCTCTGTCTCCTGCCGGCTGTGGCAAGCGGCTCGCAAGGTTTCGCCCCTCCTGGTCCAAGTTCAGGCACAGAGAGCGAGCGGCTGTTCCAGGCAAAGTTCTGATGGAGGTTTACTCCGATTGGCCCAGCTTAGGTCTTAGACCTTCCTCCCACCAACTGTGTCTGTCTCGGGGAGGCCATGTTCTGATTGGACCCCGCGCCAGACCGCTTCCTCAGCCAGGGTGGCAGTAAGCCCAGGCAAACCACAGGTGCTGGGTGGCGGCCGAGAGGGGGTTCAGGCAGCCAGGACCCAGCCCCCGCTGCCACCGAGGGCCACGGGAGAGCGTCTGTCCCAGCAGGTGCAGGGCAGCAGGGCTGGCGCCAGCAGGCCCCAAGCGGAGGGCAGGTGCTAGAAGGAGAGGCGGGGCCTGCTGGGGTGAGCTCCGCCTCCGCGTTAGCCCACGGCTGCTCTGCCCTCCGCACACTGCGTCCATTCATCCCCCACACACTCGGGTTTGCGGCCACCTCCTCTGAGCCGGGAGCTGCCCCCCGTGTGTGGGGGGTGCCCCAGCCCGGTGGCACCAGGCGGCAGCCGTATGAGTGACAACGGACACCTTGCTCTGGGACGAATGAAAAGGAAACCACCTAATTTGTTTGGTCACTGCTAGCGGGCAGCATTTGTCACCGAGGCCTTGGGACTCCTGGCCCAGTGCTCCTCCCATCACACGGTTGTGCCCAGCAGCCCCTGGGTATCAGATGAGCCACTCCCGTTTGCTCTGCAGATGGGCAGAGGAGGCGCGGCCCCTCGGACAGGAAAAGGGAGACCGTGAGGGAAGTCAGTGAGCCCCTGCTTGGAAACAGGAAAAACCACTGGGTGCAGGCAGGCGCTGACCATCGGCGAACGCTGGCCCTGTCCCACGACAATGGCTCCCGGGCGCCCGCCTAGCACTAGGGGCTGCAGGCGTCAGACTTGGCATGGCCTGGCGAGCGGGGACCCTGCACCTGCAGCCGGCTCAACCTGGCTGTCCCCTGCAGAGCCCCGGCCCCGTCACTCATCCTTTCGCCCCGCTGGTCACTGGTCCTGGTGCCCCAGGCCCACTGCGGTTCCCTGACCTGGGCCTGGGGCAGTGGCCAGCTCTCCTCTCAGCCCCTCCCGCGCCGCCTCCACCGGGCAGCCCCGGGGAACCTGCCCTCTTTTGCCATCAAAATTGTGCCACCCAGGAGGCTCGGACGAAGGGACTTCAGAAAGTGCGGAAAATGGAGTGAGAAGACGAGAAACCTGTGCAGATGAGGGCATCTTCAAAACTCAAAGTTCGGAGGGGCCGGCGCTGTGGCACAGCAGGTGCAGCCGCCGCCTGTGACGCCTGCGTCCCATACGGGCGCCAGTTCGGATCCCGGCTGCACCACTTCCTATCCAGCTCCCTGCTATGGCCTGGGAAAGCAGCGGAGGATAGCCCAAGTCCTTAGGCCCCTGCGCCCACATGGGAGACAGGGTGCCTGAGAGACGGCGGGGGTGGGGGGGAGTCAGCATGGGCCTGCTCCCGGGAACTCGATCCCCTGCGAGCCCTGCCTGTCTCTCCGGCTCTCCAGCACGCGCCTCAGCCTTGCGCACCGACCCCGGACACTCAGACTCAACCTCCCAGTGCCATTCTCGGCGCCTGTTCGCCTGGTGCTTTTCCTATGCAACTCGGCGGTGCCCCAGCCCCCCCACGGTCCCACGCCCAGAGGCAGACCGCGGCCTGTGGCTCCCGTGCAGGTGCCCACACGGCATGGCGTGGCGGAGCCCACGGGACTGGGCCGTGAGTCCCCTGGAGGTGGGCTGGGGGTGTTTGCTGGATGCCAATGCGGGCGCCTCGTCTGGCTCTTGCCTTTGGCCAAGGAGTAGCCAGAGCGGCTTCGTGAAACCCAAGTCAGGGGCGGGGCTTGGTGCAGCTGTCCAGGCGCCCATGTTGGAGGGCCTGGGTTCGAGTCCTGGCTCCATGGCCAGCTCCAGCCTCCTGGAAAGCTCCCTGGAGGCGGCAGGTGATGAAGTACCGGGGTTCCTGCCACCCCCAAGGAGACCGGATTGGGTTTCGGGCTCCTGGCTTCAGCCTGGGCCAGATCCAGCTGTTGCAGGCATTTGGGGGGGGGGCGAACTAGTGGGTGGGAGAACTCCCCCCCCCCGCCTCTCAACAGTCGATGGAATTTACCCCCCATACAAGGAGACGGAAGCACTCCCTTGCAACCGAATCCAGCGGCTTCAGGATGCGACGAAGCCCCAGCTTACCCACAAGGCCCTGCGAGCCGCCGCCAGGGCCCCCGCGGAGCTCAGCTTGCGCCCTGGCAGAGCGCCAGCCACCAGGGCCGCTTCTAGCAGCTGCTTTGCCCCCAAACCCTTCCTGCCGCAGGGCCTTTGCTCAAGCTGTTTCCCCCCACTCCAACACGTTCTGTCTCCAGCTCCCTCCACGATGGCCCTCTCTCTAGTCCCACAATCCCACACGGCAGGCACTCCCCTCCCCTCCCCCGAGGAGTTGCCTGGGTGGCTCTGGATGCCAACACAGCTTGTCCGTGTCCTTGGGAACTGCTGTGGTGTCAGCGGCTGACGTGATTTCATAGGCGACACCGCAGCCCTGCACAGCAGGTGTTGAAGGGGAGGGATGGAGGCTCAGAGAGGGTGAGACACATACCCGAGGTCACACAGCTGATCAGTGCCAGAGTGGAGCTGCAGCCCCCACAGGAGCTGGTGGAGCAGGGGGCAGGCCCCGGGGGTGGGCTTGGCGCCCTTGTTTGGGAAGACAGATCTCTTGGATCCCGCTGTCCCTAGCTGGGGCCCCGCCCTGCAGCGTGTCCACTCTGGACTGGGTGCCATGGCCGAGAGGAGGGAGGACCAGGCTCTAGATCACTGGTCTGCTAGCAGAGGCATAGTCGTGTGCCTTGGGGAGCCCTCCAGTCTGAGGGGACACGTAGACCTAGTTTTGGGGAGGCCACAGTCTGAGGGGGGAGGCACAGCCCCTTCCTCCCTCTGGGGAAGACAGGCAGGCCCCCCTCCCACCTGGGACACCAGGCAGCTGTGACAGCCTGAGAAGCCAGGCCAGGCCTGAGAGCAGGTGCCCGCCGCAGGACGCCAGCTTCCGGATCCCGTCGTCCCCTGCTCCCCAGAGCACACGGTGCAAAGTTGCACTTCCTCTCTGCCCTGCCACGCCTGGGGGGAGGGGCCTAGCAGGCGCCCCCACCGCAGTGGGGAGCCCCCTGGTGGAGGGTGGGGGTTTGCCTCGGGGAGGCCTCCCAGCCCGCAGCTCATCCTCCAGGGACCGGCGTCCCTGTGCCCGCACAGCCTCCAGCATCCTCTCCACATTCAACAGGCACGGATGCGCCGGTGTGCCAGGCCGGTGCCAGGCCAGTGCCAGGCCTGGGGGCGCCAGGGAGCCCGTGCGGAGCCTGCCTTGAGAACTGAGCCAGGCAAAGCAGGCAGGCGAGGCCTCCTGAGTCTTTTCACACAAACGTAGTTTTCAAAGGGCCGGGAGTGGGGGGCGGAGAAGAGAAATCCTCCATCGCAGGTTCTCTCCCCCAAATGGCTGCAATGGCTGGGGCTGAAGCCAGGAGCCTGGGACTCCATCCGGGCCTCCCACATGGATGCAGGGGCCCACGCATCTGGGCCGGCTGCGGCTGCCCCCAGGTGCGCATCAGCAGGGAGCTGGATCAGAAGCGGAGCAGCCCGGGCTGGAAGCAGCAGGCACTCTGACGTGGGATGCAGGCGCTCCAAGCACCAAGCAGTCTGGATGTGTTCAGATTGGAGCTGAGCAGGGGGCTCTGGGAGGTTTAGGGACAGTGTCTACGAATTCTGGGCAAGGAGGGCTCCCAGGAGGAGGTCCCTGCAAGAGACCCCCTCCTGCACATGAGGATGGGGTGAGTGAGGACGGCACCTGCATTGGGGTACAGTGTGTGCACCAGCCCCAGGGAGCCCCCATGCTCCTCAGCCCCCTGTCCCCACCTGGCCTCACTGCCTCTGCCCTTGTCCCGTACGTGGCCATCCGGGCAGCCACAGAATGGTGACAGGTGACAGGGTCACCTCCCCAACTCCTCCCCAGCCTCCGGGCCTCCCTCCCACCCCATGGGACTACGCCTGTGTCCTGTGACTGTTGGCTGCCTCTCTCCCCCAGCGTGAGTTCCAGCGCAGACTCTCGTCTTGTTCCCTGTGTTGTCCCCAGATCTGACACCACACTGGCGACAAGTATGGGGGATGAATGTATGCAGTGAATGAATGAATGGGTGACGCTGGGTGTGCCTTGGGAACAGGGAGGGGAGAGCAGGGAGGAGGCCAGGACAGGCAGCGGCGGGGGGCGGGGAGGCTGGAGGCTGCAGGGGGTGGGGGCTTTAGTCTGAGGTCGGTGAGCAGCCCTGGGTGGGGGCTGGGGGCAGTGACAGAGCTCCATGTCTCAGGAGCATTTCCTGAGCCCTCCTGCGCCCCAACCCCCTGTAGGAGCAGGAGACAGACCAGGGTGGGGGAGGAAGTCCCCCGCAGGGCACAGGGCAGGTGAGTGCTGGCGGGGCCCAGTGTCCCGGGACCTACTGTGTGCTGCTGCAGCCAGAGCAGCCCCTCTGGAAGAAGAAGTCAAAACCCAGTTCCCTGGGGACCTCCTGTGTGCCAGCCCCGGGGACCTAGTGACAAAGTCCCAAGGGAGAGCCCACTGTGGAAGGGGCTTGGCGCACAGTAGGTGCTCAGCCAAGCCCCTGGTGCTGCTCTCCCCTTCTCTGGCCGTGGCTCGCCCTGCGCCCCCGAGGCCCGGCTGTGCGCAGCCTGGGCTCCGAGCAGCGGTGCTCCGGGCGATCGCTCGCAGCCGCTGCTGATTCTGAGTCCAGTGAAGCAGAACCGGACCCCTCCGGAGCACGCGCCTCTTCTCCGGGAGTCGCGCTGGACCGGAGAAAATCGCCCTCACCTTGGTGCCCTTCTACTTGGAAATTTGTCATTGGAATTCAGAGGGAATTGGTTTTCTCACCGCGGGATGCCTTTGGCTTTGCCTTCTGGCTTTCAAAGCGTAACACAGCCGTTCTCTCCCCTGCCCTTCCACCCCCCTGCCCAAGGCGCCCGCCCGGCTTCAGCCAATCCCAGAGGCTGATGACCCCCACCCACCTTCTCCATGCCGGTGCCGGTGCCGGTGGCCGGTGGCTGGAGTCCAGCCCGCAGCCAGTAACCCTGGCTGCAGCACGGGGCGGGGGGTGGGGGTGGGTGGACAGAGTCCCAGCCCAGGGCTCCCCCTCCACCGCCGCCCTCCCCATCGCACTGCCCAGCCTCCTCGGGACGCAGCTGTCGCCTTGGGGGACATGTGCCACGGTGGTCTGGGCGGCACCAGCTCCCCTCAGCACCACCGTCTCCAACTCCCTGCAGGAGCCAAGGCCAGCGTGGGTGGCTGGAATCTCCCGGGTAACAGGGTCTGCCCCCCGCGCCTGCCTCCCCCAGCCCCCTGTCTCCTCCCTTAACCTGCCGCAATACCCCCCCACCTGCTCTCCGGCCCCCGCCCCTCCCCCGCCCTCCTTCGCCAGCTCCGTGTCACCATCTGTGGCACCATCCTTCTCTGTCACTCTCCTGGCCACCCCCTCGCTCTCCTTCCTCCTCTCCGGCCCTGCCTCCTGCACTTCTCCCTCTCTCTCCTCCTCCCTTCTCGCTGTCACGCATCTCCCCTCAGCCCCCTCATTCCGGCTCTCCACCCACTCACTGTCTCCCTCTCCCTTGCTCTCTCTCTTTCTCTTCCTCTCCCTCTCTCTTTCTCTGCCTCTCTCTCTCCCTACCTCCAGCCCCCCCTCCATTTCTATTGGCTCCCTGCAGCTCCCGTTCCTTTTGATCTTGCTCACCTTGGAGGCTTGTCCTTCCACCCCCACCCGGCTCCCTTACCTGCAGACCCCCCTCTGTCCCCCCCATGTGTCCTGGAGATGGGGGGCTGACGCACCAGGCACGGGTGGGAAGTCAGGGCCAGAGACTGGACAGGAGTGGCTCCGGGGGTGGCTCTGGCCGCCTGGAGCCTAGGAAGGGACCCGCACCTGCTGGTGGTCCAGAAGTGGGTGCTGTTTGGGGGACACTGACTGGGGGTGCTGGGGGGGGCTCCCTGGGGACTGGGCAGCAAGAAGGGGCAGCAGAATGAGTGCCAGCTGGGAGGCAGCGAGGAGAGCCCAGAGCCCGCAGACAGGTAAGGAGGCTGGGGCCCTGGCGTGGGCTGCAGAGGGTGGGCTGCCTGGGGCTGGGGTGCCGGAGCCCGTCCCCTGGCCAGGATGAGCCTGGGAGGGCTGCGGCTGGGGGCTGGTGGGGAGTGGGGTCTCCCTGGGACCTGCCGCTGGGCTGCAGGGTGGGGAGGGGGATGCATCTCAGCACCTGTGCCATGATTCTAGCATGTCGGGGTCACAGAGCGGCGGAGCCGGAAGCGAGCAGGTGCACCCTGGCGTGCGGCCTCCTCGGCTCACGCCGCAGCTCCCCTCCATGCTGGGCACTCCAGCTTGATCTTTGCAGCAGCCCTGGGAGGTGGGTGTGCTCGTCTTGGATGGGTCCAGAGAAGACAAGCGGCTTGGGCAAGGTCACACAGCAACTTGGTGTCATCACTCGGGGGCCCAGCCTTGGCCTCTAACCCGGGGCTTACAGTGCGTGTTCCTGGGGGTGGGATTCCAGGCCCGGGGTGGGAGTGAGTCTGGAGGGCAGGTCCAGATGTGCAGGGGTCGAGCAGGATGCAGACAGCCAGGGGCCACCAGCCTGTGCTGCCCAGGGACGGCCCAGCTGCCGACTGCTTGTGTGCCGAGGCCTTTAGAGAAGGGACCTATGGTTTGGGAGTCGACAGAACTGGGTTCGAGCTGTGGCTTCCTTCCCGCCAGCTGGGTGGCCTCGTGCAAGCTGCTGAGCCTCTCGGAGCCTCCACTCCGTCCTCTCTAGCCTCCAGCCCCCGGGGCCTCCTGAGGTTTCCTCCTGTGCCTCTGAGGTCTCTCTCCAGGGACCACGGCCCCCCGGGTGCCCTTGCTTGCTCGGCTCTGTTTGCACCCACTGATGCTGCAGGGGCTGGGCCAAGTGCAGGGCTTGAATGAATCACTCGGGGTCCCTGCGCCCAAGAGCCAGCCAGCATTCTGGAGGGGCGGGGAGGGCATACAGTGGCCGGCTGTCTGCCTCTCTGGTCGCTGTGGCGCTCCGGGCAGCCACTCACCCTCTCTGTGCGCTCTCCCTCCTGCAAGCAGTCCTCCGGGGAGTCCGCCCCCGGCTTTCAGGCGAAAGCTTGTGCCAAAGATAAACCAGGAGCCCGGGAGAAGCGCCTCCTTCCCGGGGATGAACTAGATCATGCTCAGGATCCCAGCTCCCGAAGGCGACGGCGGCAGGGAAATTGCGGGCCTGCCTTACGCTCACGCAAAGCCATCATCTTCCCACACCTGGCGCCCGGCCCATTCAGCTTGAACCTGAGATGACGGGGTGGGGGGGGGAGCTGGCAGAGGCTCTTCTGAGAGTTCCAGGGGTCCTGGGAGGGGCTGTTTGATCCCCCGCTACCAAGAAGGTCTGGCTGGGCTCTCTGTGCTCCTGCCAGGGCCACGTGTTGTGCCTGAGCACGTGTGCTGAGCGGGCGGTGCGCACGCGTGTGCTGCCGGGCAGGGCTGTGTTCAGAGCGCACCCCCAGGCTTCCCCGAGGGCATCTGTCCCTGCTGCCTGGAAACTGGGCTGCTCAGCTCCCTGCTCCTCTCAGGGCCTGGCGCTGCCCGCCCCTGTCCAGGCCCGGGCTGTGATTGGACAGGATGAGTGCACAGCACAGGGGGACAGGTGGATGGGGCCAGGGCCCTCCCCCCACCGAGCAAGGTCTCAGGGCACACACTTCCAGGAAGGGCTCATCCCAGCTCTCTGGAATGTTCTAGCACTCTGTGATTCAAGGACACCAAGGCCAATCTGCCTTGACTCCAAGATTCCGTGACTCAGGTCTGAGAATTTAAAATTCTATTTTCAGGCCTCTAAGCGCCTAAAGCTTTGGATCCGCACTCCTAATAGTTCAAGGGCAGGAGGAACAGTGAGGCGAGCACCAGCCAGCAGGAGAGCGGGGCCAGCCGGGACACTGAGGCCAGTGCCGTCTCGGTCTGCCTGGTCTCAGTCTGCCGGCCTGTGAAATGGACGTGGGGGAGTGCTCATCGAGTCCCTCACATTTGCTCCTCCTGGCTGTATGACCAGAGTCTGTGGCCTCGCCTGCAGTCCTGCACAGTGGGGGCTCCGTAACCAGGGCCAACAGCACTGCTGGGGCCCCGGAACCAGCTTCCAGACACCCCCTCCCTGAGTGCTGCTGTCCTAGGCATGGGAGAGCGGACGAGGGCTTGGGGCGCGGGGTGTGTTGAGGACAAGTCAGGGGCTCCCCCCAGGTTAGGAGTCCAAGTCCTCTCTCGGCTCCAGCAGTAGCAAGGGGCTGCCCTGAGAGCAGCCAGCCTGGGGTGGAGCTGGGAGGAGCCCTGGCCGGGGTAGGGGGTGGGGGCCCCCCGGGGGAGGGCAGCCAGGTGCACCTGCTCGCAGCCGAGTGCCTTCTCCCCTGCGGAGCTTTGCTGGGTGGTGCCCAGCAGGACTCGCGGCAGCCGCAGCAGGGCCAGCGCTGGGCCGGCCGAGGGATCGAGAGGAAGGGCTTCCACGCTGTCTTTTCTTCCCCTCTCCAGGTTTTGTGCAGGGGAGGATGAGGAGGGAGCCAGGCGCCAAGGGGCCGGAAGAAGGGACAAGGGGAGCAGGGGCAGCGCCCGACCGTGGTGGCGGGGCTGGGTGGGGGCTCCTGCTCACAGCCAGGGCCTCCTGAGAGCCGGGGAGTCCCGCTGAGGGACCCGTGAGCCTTCCCTGGGGTGCGATCTGCACTCAACAACCCACTGCCCTGGGCGGTCAGGGTTGTCTCTCAGCTCCCTCGCAGTCACACGATGCTTCAAACACAGGCACGCACTGTGAGGGTGGGAGCCGGCTGGGAGCGCCCCCAGCTGGACAGGAGCGGTCCCCACACATCTGGCCGGGAGCCCACAGGAGTTCCTGTTGTTTTAGATGCAGTCCACGTTCACGCTGGTCCCCTGTGCTGTCGGGCAGGCTCCAAGACCCCCCAAAATGCGCTCTCTCTGTGCAGTCTGCCCCCATACAGCACGTATCAAGTGCAGCCTCTGTCACCTGCTCCCGCCACCACCCAGGTTCAGGGGCAGCCATTCTGGGCGGGGTCTCTGGGAGGGGCCTGGTGGGCTGGGCTGGGCCGAGGGGGTACCAGAGGGCTCCTGAGCCTGGGCATCCTCACTCCTGTCAGCTCCCAGGAGTCTGATGGGAGAGCCTGGGGCTCACCCACCTGCAGTTGTCGGCTGGGTTCATCTGGGGACCTGGGACATGCAGCTGTGTCTTCCATCCAGGAGGGCTGAGGCGGGTGAGTGGACATTGTGTAAAGAAAGGGCAAGACTGCCCATGAGACGAGACGGCCCCCACCCCACGGCATCCCAGAGCCACCCCCCTGCACCCCAAGACAGCTTCTCCCTCGAGGCGTGGGAGAGGCCCCGTCCTAACCTTGAGGGCTGCTCAGTGAGATGGAGCTGGTGTGTGTCCAGCTGTGCCCTGGCGCGCGCAGTAGGTCTCCGAGTTCAGTGTCATGGGTGAGAGGCAGCACGGACAAAGCCAGCCTCCGCCTTGACCAGGCTGTGTGCTCCCTCCCGCAGGCCGATAGCCGACTGCTGACCACTCTGCCCGAAGCCATGGATGCCTTGGGCTCTCCCTCGTCAGCGCCCGCCACCTCGGAGCCTGGCAACACCTCTTCAGTTTGGCCCCCGGCTGCTGCCCCGGGGAACGCATCGGCGGGCCCAAGCCTGGCAGGGCTGGCCGTCAGCGGCGTTCTGATCCCACTGGTGTACCTGGTGGTGTGCGTGGTGGGGTTGCTGGGCAACTCCCTGGTCATCTACGTGGGCCTGCGGCACACGGCCAGCCCCTCGGTCACCAACGTCTACATCCTCAACCTGGCGCTGGCCGACGAGCTCTTCATGTTGGGACTCCCATTCCTGGCCGCCCAGAACGCCCTGTCCTACTGGCCCTTCGGCTCGCTCATGTGCCGCCTGGTCATGGCCGTGGACGGCATCAACCAGTTCACCAGCATCTTCTGTCTCACGGTCATGAGCGTGGACCGCTACCTGGCCGTGGTGCACCCCACGCGCTCGGCCCGCTGGCGCACGGCGCCCGTGGCGCGCACGGTCAGCGCGGCCGTCTGGGTGGCCTCGGCCGTGGTGGTGCTGCCCGTGGTGGTCTTCTCTGGCGTGCCCCGCGGCATGAGCACCTGCCACATGCAGTGGCCGGAGCCGGTGGCGGCCTGGCGAGCCGGCTTCATCATCTACACGGCGGCGCTGGGCTTCTTCGGGCCGCTGCTCGTCATCTGCCTGTGCTACCTGCTCATCGTGGTCAAGGTGCGCTCGGCCGGGCGGCGGGTGCGGGCGCCCTCCTGCCCGCAGGTGCTGGCGGCCTCGTGCCCGCGGCGCCGGCGCTCCGAGCGCAGGGTCACGCGCATGGTGGTGGCCGTGGTGGCGCTGTTCGTCCTGTGCTGGATGCCCTTCTACGTGCTCAACATCGTCAACGAGCTGTGGCCGCTGCCCGAGGAGCCCGCCTTCTTCGGCCTCTACTTCCTGGTGGTGGCGCTGCCCTACGCCAACAGCTGTGCCAACCCCATCCTCTATGGCTTCCTCTCCTACCGCTTCAAGCAGGGCTTCCGCAGGGTCCTGCTGCGGCCGTCCCGGCGCGTGCGCAGCCAGGAGCCCACGGCGAGGCCTCCGGAGAAGACAGAGGAGGAGGAGGAGGAGGAGGAGGAGGACCGGGAGGCGCTGAAGGGGAAGGCCCAGAACGGCCGGCTCAGTCAGGTCACGCAGCCTGGCCCCAGCGGACAGGGGCGACCGCTCAGTGCAGGGACGAGCAAGGAGCAGCAGTTCCTCCCCCAGGAGCCCCTGGCCGGGGAGAAGTCCAGCCCGCGGCACAGCAGCTACCTGTAGAGGTGGTGGGGTGCCTGGGGCGTGGCCCATGACAAGGGGAAGTTTGGAAGTTCAGAGGCTTGGGCTCCGGTGCCATTGTTGCCAGGACTTGCTGTGTGACCTTGGCCGGGAGGGAGTTCGCTTACCCTCTCTGGGCCTCTTTGTCTCCTCTGTGACTCAGGGATGGGAGGAATCAGCCTGGGTGCACTCTGGTGTGGAAGGCATCCCTGTGAGCGGGGCCCAGGCTAAGGAGCCACACACAGCCTGGCCTCGCCCTGGGATGTGGAGTGCCCATGGGGAGCAGCCTAAATTCTGGCTTTTGGCGCAGGGCCAAGGGAGATGTGGGGGGCTGCACTGAGCCCCAGGCAGCAGGGAGGAGGGGCGCTGGCCAGGCCCCAGCTCAGCTCTCCCCACTGGCCAGCTCTGCCTCTCCTTGGGCCCCGGACTGCACCTGCTGGACAGCCCAATTAGCTGATCAGAGCTGGAACTCCCGGGCGCCTGCCTGTGAGGAGAGGTGACTTCTCTGGGAAGCCGATACAGCCCAAGTTCAGGGTCCCTTATGGTTGGGCCCCTTTTGAGGCCCTGCATCTACTTTTGTAATTTTGTATTATTTTTTGTAAAGAGGGACCCCAAATGGCACAGGCTTAGGCCACCCAAAAGCCAGCTCGGTCTCTATTGGGGCCCCCAATCCCCAAGGGTCCTGGGGTGGCAGAGATGGCTCTCCAGGTCCCCGAGGGCTCCAGGAGCCTCCTCTTGGGGTGGCGGGGACCAGTCCTGCTCCTGTCCTTGCGACCCTTTGGGGGACCCAGGCAGGAAGCCCACACACAAAGGCTGCTGAGGGGAGGTGGTATCTAACAGCACCAGGAGGAAACGGAAGAGCAAGAGAGGAAGAGGAGGGGGAAGGAAGGGAGGCAGATCTAGTCGTGACCTTGGCCCTGTCCTTGGCCGCTCTGGGCAGAGGTCAGTTGCAGCTTCTATGAAAAGGGCGTGGTGGGAGCCTGGCCCCTGGTGCCCAGGGAAGGAGGTGGTCAGGGTGGAAGGGCAAGTGCCCTGTTGGTACAGAGGCCCCTGGGAGCCCCCCTACCCCGCACAGTGCTCAGGCCCAGCTGCAGGCTGGTGGAGGGTTGGGGAACCCCTGGTGGGTGGGGAGCAGGCCCCCTCTATATACTCCTGGGGGCTACAGACTTGGGGGCCCCAGGGAAGACAAGAGGAGGCAAGCATGCGACCCTGGGGTGTAGCCATCACACAAGGCTGGGCCTGGGCACACCCCAGAGTGACCCCTTAGAGCCGACATGAGGGTGGCCCTGGGGAGGGGGCCCTCCAGGAATGCACAAGGAGCCCAAGCTTGGAGACCTGGGCCTTCAGCTGACCTCAGCTCCCCTGGTGAGCGGGGACCCCTCTGGGCCTTGGTCCCCCCACATAGGGATGGAGGTGCTTGCCCTAGCTTGCCTGCCTGCCGGCTGGGATTTGCCAAGAAAAACGAGTCCCACTAGGCGAACTGCGGGGTGGGGGGCGGGGCGGATTGGAAGGCGGAGGTGCCCTCCCCACCCCCACGCTCAGCGTGGTCTCTGTGCCTGGGTGTCGGGTGAGGTTACCCAGGCTGTGAGAAGTGGGGAGTTCAGGGTCAGAGACCAAGGGGCAGGGAGGGCTCGGGAGAGTGTGGGCCCCTCAGAGGGGAAAGATGGTCCCAGAACCAGACCTGTATGGAGACTGGTGGCCAGAGGCCCTGCCCCGCAGTGTGCCCTGGGTTCCCCCAGGAGGATCTGAGGGTACTAGCGAGAGGGGCTCTCTGGCTTCCTGCCTCGGGGGGGGGGAGGAGGGGAGAGGCGGGCGAGCGGTGCCCTGCAGGGGGAGCTGGGAGGCTGGGCAGGAAGTCCGTTGCCACTTCTGCCCCTGGCTCTCATCAATAAAGGCAGTGACGTGTGACAGCATCTGAGGCCCGGGCAATTCCTCTGTGGGTCCCATGTCCAGAGGTGGATGAGCGTGCAGGTGTGCGTGGGCTGTGCGTCCTGGCCCCTCCTTGCCTGGCTTCCTGGAGTCCCTGTCATTCACAGCGACATGGAGATGCTCCTGACAGGCCTGGGGCCACAGCCTCACCCATCTTAAAAGCAATAGGTATCCTTTTTTCCTATTATCCAAATAGCAAATCTCATGGAAGAAAGCTGATTGGCTCCAACCGAGTCACATGATGGCCCGCTTGGGCCAATCACCACAAAGAAGGTGATAAAGTGCCATGATTGGCCAGGTGTGAGTCATGGGCCTCCCCTTCCAGCCAGAGAGAAGGTGGGGCACTGTGATGGATAGTTTGGCCTGGCCAATGGAGTAGGGGGTGGGTCAGTGTCAGACAACCAATAGCAAGGGGAGGCGGGCTTAGTGGCTACAACTCAGTCTGGGTGGGTGTAGGCTCCCTGTGCATGGATGTTTGTGTGGGCACAGTGCAGGGCACGTGGCTGGTGCTTGGAACACCACAGCCGTGTCCATGGGTGGATGCGTACCAGGTAAAGTGCAATGACACGCGGTGGGTGTGAGTGGAGTGGCTGTTGGGGCCAGCGTTCTATGAGAGTGGCCGCCTGGGCCAAGGTCCCTCCTTCACCCCCCCACTGGGTGTCGCTGCCTGCGCATACTCCCTCGCACGCACGTGTGTCGGTGTCCTAGTCGGCCACCCACGCAGTCTGACAGCTGGTCCCCAGGGGCGGGGGCTGGGCCTGCTGCATCTGTGTCCCCAGAGTGAGTCAGTGAGCGGAGCCCCGACATCCCACGACTCTAGGGGGCACCGTGCACGCCGCGTTCCCAGGTGCCTCTGAACCGTGCCACGTGCTTGGCAGCCCCGGGCTGTGGACTTTAGGAGCCTGGAATCGTGGGGTAAGGGAGCGTCAGGGGCACGGTGCGGGAGGCTCCACGTGGGGCTGCGGGCCTGAGCAGGGAGGGAGGGGTGTGATAGCCACCTTGCCCGACTCCTCTCCTCCTGCAATGGGAGTTCCGACCCAGGGCCTTACCTTGAACTTGTCTCTCGGAGGCAGTTGCTAGGCAACAGCCCATGGCCAGCAGGCTCTGTGCGTCAGTGTCAGCACCAGGGAGGAGGGCCAGTCTCCAGGACCTGGGGTGGGGGCGTGGGGGGAGCCATCGGGCAGCCTGGCTCCATGGGACTCCGCGCATTGAAGAAAACACTGTCAAGACACAGAGAGAAAAAAAAAAAGAAAGAAAAAGACACAGAGAAGCCCAGGCCAGCCCCCCTCTCCCCCCGCCCTCTGTCACGGGCAGCCCAGATGATGTCCGTCTGTCTACTAGTCACGGGACCCACAGTCAGGAGGCCTGGGTCCCAGGCCCCACTCTGCCACAAATCCGCCGTGGGTCACCTCCCTGGGCACAGGGCATTAAGTCAGCAAAAGCATTCCTGAGCCCGGACTGGACACGAGGGCCTGACCGGGTGGGGGACCCAGGAGGGCCGGAGAGGTGTGGCCCCGCCCCTCACGCTCACAAGCAGCGTGCCAGGCAGCGGGACCTGCACGTGTTGGGGCCCTGAGGTTGGAGGGATGCAGTGAGCGAAGGCGGGGGGGGGGGGGAGGGAGAGGCGAGGCCCAGTTTAGGGACAGGCCCTTTAGGGGGTTCCTTCCTGGGAGGGGCTGAACCGTGCCCCTGCAAACCGCTACGTTCAAGTCCCAGCCCTTGTACTCGGGACGTGGCCTTGTGTGGCACTAGGGGGCTGCGGAGGGAAGTCCTTGGGTGAGGTTGAAGCAGGGAGGACGCCAGCGGCGGGTCTAGGTGAAGGCAGGGCCGTGCGGCAGAGGCGGCCGGGGCGGCCCGCACAGCTGTGAGACAGGACGCTTACGGTGCTGACCCCACTGCCGGTGTGGCGCTTTGCTGAGGCAGGCTGGGCAGACTCAGCGCCCGGCCGCCAGCCGGAGCCGACGGCCCCTGTCCGCCCGGCTGCTGGAGGAGCCACCGGGACACTGCGTGTGTTCGTTTGTTCGGTGAGGGCTCAGGAGCCGCGAGGTCACCGTGCAGCCGAGAGGGCCGTGCCCGCGCCCGCCTGGGTTTGCGTCTTGGTTCACCCACTGGTTCACTAACTTCCCTGTGCTTTGATCGCCTGCTCTGGGAGGGGAGCAGGCGTCCCCGTTGTTAGGTCTCCGTGAGCTGGTATCGGGTAAGCAGCTACGGCAGGGCCTCGCACACTGCACGGGCGGCGCAAGCAGGAAGCAGACCGGAGAACGGAACAGTCCCCGACCCAGAGGAACCCGCCTGCCCACCCAGGAGGCGCGGGGAGATGACGCCTCCCATCCGTACCTGTCTTACAGCCAGGGACAGTGAGGCCGGCGGTGGTCCAAGGACTTGCCCAAGGTCACAGCACCAGGAGCAAGACCACGCCCCCCTTTCCCCACCTGTTATCAGTGCTGATAGGTTGTGACGACTATGAACATGCGTGCTGAGGGACAGGTGCGAGGCTGGCAGTGGGGACGGCTCTGAGGCCATTGGGGTGAGCTCCCGGGAAGACCTGTGGACAGAGGGACAGCCCAGGTCCTGCGGGGAAACTGGTCGCCTCCCAGGGCTCCAGCTACGCCCCAGCAAGCCCCATGGCCGTGGCACACCCACGCTCATGGGGGCAGAGGGTGAGGCCAGGCCCCCGGAACCCATCCTCAGCCTCCTTGTTGTTCAGGTAGAAGACGAGCGCTCTGCGGGGGAAGGGACGGCGCGGCCTCGGCGGCCTGCAGACCTCAGGAACCCGCTGGCACCTCACAGCGGGTCAGGAGCGCCGGGCGCGCTTTGCCTCGGCATCAGTGAGGCCATGCCTGCCTCTGAGCTCCAGCCGGGACTTCCGCCTGCTTATGGGGCGCCTCTGGCCACCATTAGCCAGAACACACACGCACACACAGAGTCGCAGAGGCGGCAGTGGCCGGTGAGTTCTAGGCCTCCTCTCTCAAACGGGGGCTCCACTTCCCCATCTCCCTGGACTCTCCCAGAGAAGCCCGGGACGCAGCGGCCCCATAAGGTCAGTCGATGCTCTCTGTGTCCGGCAGGGGGCGCCGCGGGACCTCAGGCTCCGCCCGCTCTCGCCGTGCGGCGCTCGGCTCGGCCGGCCTCGGCTCTATTCGGCCACATCCGGATCTACTCGTCAGGCTCGGCTCTGCTCGGCCGGACTCGGCTCTGCTCGGCCTTGTTCGGATCCGTTCGGCTCCGCCCGAGGCCCAGGGACCTCAGCAGCGACACCTCCCTCCCTCCTGGCGATGGCCATCTCGGGTACAGGCCTGGGGGGCGGGGACCGAGCTGCCCGTGGGACCTCCGGCTGGTGGCTCCCCGCGGCCGGGGTCGCGTTTGAAGCCTAAGCCGGAGGACTTGGAAGGGGCTCCCCGAGCCAGGAGGCGGGGCGCCGCTCCCGTACTTTTCCAGGGAGGCGAGGGAGGTGGCACGGGCCTCGGCCTCCCCGCAGCAGGGAATAGGGCCTCCGGGGTGTGCAGGGGCGGGGAAGGTGCTGGCCCGCCCAGTCTACGCCTCTCCGTTCCCCCTCTGTTCGATGGGATTCGAGGCAGCCAACGCGGATTAGCCCCCTGGAGATCACACGTGGGTTTGCCGAGAGCGCGGGACGCGGACCCCGGGGCACCCCCGTCGCCGGGAGGAAGCGGGGAGCTGCTTGGGAGGGGTCGGTCCCTGTGGGCCCTCTGCTCAATTCGCAGGGCATGCTGGGTCTCCAGGAGCGAATGTGGTTGGGGAGGGGTCTGGGGAGGCCGGGGGTGTCCCGTCTGGCGCGGCTTCTTCCCCTCCCTCCCCTCTCCTGCCCCCCTGAGTTCCCTGAGAAGGGGGAGGGGTGGTGCTCCGTGGGCTGGGCGGCGGCAGGGGCCGCTCTGCCCAGCAGGTGGCGCTCGCGCTACTGACCTTGAACAATGAGCCCTGTGACTTGTCATTCACAACTTAAAAGCTGACTATGGGGATCTTGCTACAGTGCTGTGTCCTGGGAGCGGGGAGGGGGCGGCTCTGAGTGGAGAAACCCAGGGCTTCTGCCTTGGGGTCGCCTGTGCTAACAGGGGCCATGGCGGGGTGATGAGGGGCACCCTGGGCCTGCCTCTCCCCCTGGCCATGCGGGCATCCCGGGCCCCAGGGCTCCCAGGCAAGGGTGTGCATTTGCAGAGTGGCATGCCCCTTCTCTGTATTCAGGGTTTAACCAGGGAGGGGCACTGATGGGGCCAGCTGGGAGCACCCCTGTGGGGGATTCCACTAGGTGTGCAGATGGACCATCCCACCCTGGGACACCCAGGCCCCAGGCTGCAGAGCTGGGACAGGTTTGTCTGGCACAGGGCTGCAGCTGTGTCTCCAAGCCACTTGACCTGCTGAGATCCCATGGCTGGGAGGCCAAGGGATGACGCACGAATGGAGGAATCTGGGGGTATGGCGAAGGAGAGCGGGAAGGTTCTGAGTCCTGCTGCTCGCGGCTCTGCCCCCAGCTGGCTGCCCTGGGCCCTGGTGAGCGAGCGCCCTCTCGGGTTCATCGCTTGTCTGGGAGCCACAAGAGCCAGCTCTGGAACGGCTCCAGACCCCAGCGGGATGCAGAGCTGGTGCTGAGTGTGCCACGGTGCCCGGTGCCCAGCTCGAAGTCGGCCCTCCACTGGGCCCTTCCTGGGTCCCCAGCCTGCTTCTCCCCACCCCCAGCCCTGTCTCTCCATCCCCCTTCCTCGGAGTGCTGCTGAGTCAGCCCTTTTCCCTCCGTGGTGGCATGTGGGAGGATGGCTTCCGCCCTCTGCAGCCTGGCCCTGTGCCCTGGGAGCGCAGCCTGGGCCAGAGCCACGTTGCGGGCACGGCCAGCACCGGTCTGCCCCGGCCCCCCAGCTGTAGTCCTCTCTGCTTTCTTTGGGCCCCCTTAGGCATCCGAAGAGCCCTGGGGGGATCCAAGTGGGACCTGGGGGTGGGGGAGCAGCGGTGGCTGGAAGTCAGAAGCCTGGCTCGCAGCCCAGCCTGGCCGCTGCTCCGTGACCTTGACCCTGGGCCATGGCGGCCCTGCCGGGGAGATTAAGGAGTGGGATTCCAGCCCCGTTCCTCTGCTGTTTATTCCCCCAAACAAACAGGAAGTCGGAGGCCCAGAGACCAGCCCGCTCAAGGACACCCAGCCGCGGGGGTGCTCTTGGGTCTTCCACACTTTGCCCATCTGGGCACTGGGACTTAGCACGCAAAGCCCCAGACCTAAATACGTGCCCTGGGGTCCCTGCGCGCCTGCGACTCCTGAGGGTGACGGGCCCACCACCTTCCTCCTCCCGGCGTGGGAGTGGGGGCAGACCCTGACCTGTGGCCCGTGCTGCTGTGCCGCGGTGGGGGCCTGGGAGTGGGGGTGGGGTCACTTCAGCTTGAGACTTGTCCCCTCTGCTAAGGCTGGGGTCACGCTGCTTGCAGTCATGGAAATAGACACCCTTTGGGGAGCGGCCCCTCCCCAGAGACGAGGTCCAGCCGGGGTAGCCGGTACCCGGCACAGGTGGCTGTGCGGGCTGTGGCGGCCGAGGGACCTCAGAGGCAGCGTCTGCCCGGCCGTCTCTGGGCCCAGAGCGCCGGGGCAGGGAGTCGGGGCTGCCTGGCTGGAAGGAGAGCCAGGAGGGACCCCTGGGCCCTGCCCAGCCCTGGGGACTTGCTGGGGGTCGCTTCCGCGGAGGAGGAATCATGCCGAGTGGCTGAGCCCTAGGCGCTGTGTGTGGGGCCTGAGGAGACCACTCCTGCAGCCTGTCCCGAGCCCCCCCACGAGCGTGGCCCACATGGAGGTGGGGACCGTAGGCCCGGGACCCCCGGGGCTAAGGGTGAAGTGACCCACCAGTTCGGGCCCGTGCCGTGCCTCTGTGACTCAGCCGGCCGGTGGCCCTGCGGGTTCAGGCTGGATGGGGGAGTCAGGCTTGCGGGCTCGCCCCTCCCTGCCTCAGTTTCCCAGTCTGCACAGCAAGGGGCTTTGGACTGTTTCCCACTCTGACTTTCTAGGCCTTTGAATCGCCCGGACCCCACTGGAGCACCAAAGAGTTAAGCCAAGGAAATCCTGGCGCTGGGCTCCCGGCTCGGCTCTCTGGCTCTCCGAAGAGCCCAGTGGCTGGGCTGTGGGGAGGGACAGGGAGGAGGGGGAATGGGAAGCCAGCTCAGCCGCTCCCTCCGCCTCCCTCCGCCTCCCTCTGCCTCCCTCGCGCCGCCCTCCCGCCTTCCTCAGCAGGGTTGGGGGTCCGGGCCAGCAACAAGTTCTTATCACGGACATGGGCCAAGGAGCCGGGGGCCACCCGGAGAGCCAGGGTCAGTGAGCCACCTGCGAGGCTGCAGGACACGGGGTGAGTGGCAGGGACCCTCAGCCGCTGACTCCCCAGGGCCGAGGGGGCTGTGGTCAGAGCCGAGACCCCTCCTCTTTGCTTGGACACATCTGGGGCCCTGCTGTCTCCCTCTGACCCGGCTGCCGCTCCGGCCTCTCCCCACCCCCTTGCCCTCAGCTGCCCTGGACTTCAGCTCCGTCCTGCCGGCCCCGCGCGCACAATGCAGCCAGCCCTGCCTTCCAGCTCCGAGAAGGGGCGCCTTGTTGCCACCTCCCGCTGTGCGAGAAGTCTCAGCTCCCGGGTGCGGGCAGCAGGGGCCCGCGCAGGCTCCCCCAGCGCCAAGTCCCGAGGCGTGGTCGGTGCCCGGCAGCCCCCCCAGGCCAGGCGGCCGTCCCGGCCAGCTGTGGTTGTTACTTCTCTTGCTGCTCCCTGCTTCCTGCTTCCCATGCCACTGTTCCCCGACTCCCAGCTTTCGACTCCCGGCTGGCCGTGGCCAATAGGAAGCAGGAATGTCCCCAGACTGCGCTGCCCCCCTGGGAGCAGCACTGGGTGGTGGGTGAGTGGTGGGGAGTGAGCTCTGTCTGTGTCCAGGGTGGCGGGGTGGGGGGAGGTGCTGCTGTTGTCGCTCTGTGAGGGTCAAGAAGTGGAGCCGGAAGTCCAGAGAGGCCAGGTCAGCAGCCTGAGGCCCCACAGCTCCCGCGCCACCCTCGATGTCAGCTCCCGCCCCAAGGCCTCCGCTTGACCAGTGAGGTCCCATCCAGAGAAAGGTGGGGGCAGGATTTCACTCATCTCTAAACCACGGGGCTTTGGAGTTGGCAAACAGAAGGTGAGGGTGCAGGTTCACAGGTGGACAGAGCCGGAAGCCTCACCTGGGTGGACAGAGCCGGCCTGGGGAGGACTCAGCTCCAGGCGGGTGGCCCTGGAGACTGCCTGCCCCGCCCCCTTCTGCTGCAGCCACCCAGCACCCCCTGGGGGTGGGGGGGACAGGGTGTAGCACTCCTCCCTCCCTAAAACTTAGCCCCTGGGGTGGGCCCTGGGTGCAGCAGGTCAGCCCAGCCTGTGACACCCGCGTCCCGTGGCCGCGGGCCTGGGTCTGAGTCCTGACTGCACCCTGGGAGGCAGCAGTGGTGGCCCAAGTGCTGGGGTCCCTGCCACCCACATGGGAGACCTGCATGGTGATCTGGGCGCCTGGCTTCAGCCTGGCCAGGCCCTGGCTGCTGTGGGCATCTGAGGAACCAGCAGGGGGCAACTCTGTCTATGTCTGTCTGTCTGTCTGTCTGTCTCTCTCTGTGTTGTTCTGCCCTTCAAATAAAAAAGAACAATTCAAAAAATAATATTAAACCTAGCTCTCGCCTCGGCTCAGCGGAGGTTGGATGGCATTTGAAAAGGTAATCATTTTACCTTCTCTGCACGTATTAACCGCAGAAAAATATTTTTGAATTGTACTAAATGTTAAAGGGGAACAAAAAGGAAATAAACAGAGAACGCCAGAAGTGTAAAACCAGTCTGGTTTCAGAAGCCGAGTTTCTGATCGTGTGATAACTCGGCGCCAGCCCCCGGAGCCTGCCACCGAGGCTCCCGCCGGCCTCCCTGCCCCCAGCCCGGCCTGGCCCCGCCGTGGCGTCCCGGCTACTTCCTGCCCTTCTCGGGCGCTCCGGACCCGTCTCGGCCAAGGTCAGAGGCATCTCTACATCTCCACTCTTCCGAGTTTCCCAGACCTCCTTGGCCCGCCCCCTTGAGTTCCAATTTGCCACCTCGGCAGCTGATTGGTGGGTCTGTGTTGATTGACCGGATCGCCCTCCAATGGGTTGACTCCTTCTGGGGAGCCTTTCCACTGGGCTGCAGGGTTAAGGTGTTGACTGCGCAGAGGCGGCGCACGCACCTGGGCAGGCTGTCCACCCTAAGCGTTGCCTTCCGCCCAGGGGACCTTCCGTGTGTCTCTAATCTGTCCACCCAGAGGCTGCCTCCTGCTTGGTGCAAAGGCCCGCTGGCAGCCAGCGATGGCCTGCGCCCTGGGCCTCGGCACGTGTAACCCGCGGGGTTCTCTCATGGCTGTGGCTGCTGTCTGCTAGCATCAGCGCCCCCCAACACACACACACCTCGCGGGGGCGCCGGAGTTCACACTCAGCCACCTGCGCACTCCCCCGGGAGCAAGGCTGCAGGGGCCTCTGTGTGTCCTGGGTGTGTGCGGCCAGGTGGCACGCACCTGCTGGGGGTGGCGGGGCAACAGGCCCGGGGCAGCCGGGGCATCTTCCTCACCCCAGCAAGGGTCTCCCGGGACCCTGGCCCTCGTGGTCGCCTCAGAGGAGAGACTGCACATCCAGGCCCTGCCCCCAGCCTCTTGGCGACCTCGGGGCACTTGCTGCCCTGTGTGGCCTCCGTCTTCCTGACTGTTGAGTGGGGGCACTAACACCCCCTCCCCGGGGGATGCCCAGAGCGGGCTCGCTGTGGGGGCCGTGGCCTGCTGCTGCCGCTGACAGGTGGTTCCTCGTTCCAGGTCACCATGGGGACAGCTGCCCTGGGTCCCCTCTGGATGGTGCTGCTGCTCCCTCTCATGGTGTGCGGGGTCCCCACCGAGGAGCCCACACCTACGGGAGCTGTGATCTCCACCCCTGCCGGGGGCTGCCGGCAGTGCTGTGACCCCCAGGGCCCCCAGGCCGATGCCGCCGACGTGGCCCCCGCCTCTCCGTCGGCCCTCCCGTATGTGCTGCCCGAGGTCCGGCCCTACATCAACATCACAATCCTGAAGGGTGAGAGCACAGGGCGGGGCGGGACCGGCCTGGCCGGCAGCGGTCAGGGCGGCTGGGCAGGGGGCGGGCAGCAGCCCCGTCCTGGCACTCACGAGTTCACCGAGCACCTGCTACGTGGACTGTCCTGAAAACAGCCTCTGTCCCAGTGGGGCAGGCAGGCGAGGACAACAGCAGATTACCCAGAGTGCCCTGGGGAAGGACACAGGGGCCTGGCTGGGGCGCAGGCTGCAGAGGGGTGGGGGGCAGCGTGGGTGCACCGAGCAGGCAGCACTGCAGCCGAGACTCGCGGGAGATGGGCAGGGGAGCCCAGAGAAGGCGGGGGTCAGATCACAGCATCGGGTCCCCCCTGGCCTCCAAGGGGCGCCCCATCCGGGTGACGTTCCAAGTGCACCCTGCAGTGTCGCGTGTGGGACAGACGGTGGGGGCCAGGGCAGACGCGGGGAGCCCTGTGGGGTCTCTGTGGCTGTGCCCTGAGGCCTGCCTGTGAAACCAGACGAAGTGGAAATTTCTCCCGTGGCTGAGCTGTCAGCGCTGGCGGCTGTGGCCAGGCCCTGGCCGCCCTCGGCCTCCGTCATTCCTCCCGCTTTGCTCATGGGGAAACTGAGTCTCCAAGGGGCCACCTGAGGTGTCTGCGGGGCCTGCCCACCCCACGGCCAGGGGTCAACTGGCACCTGAGACTCCCCCCGCCCCCACCCCTATGCCTGCACATCGCAGCCTCCTGGGCCGACTTGGCCTGGGCCCTGTCTGCTTCCCCCCAGCTGTGCTGTCCCTGCTGAGGACCTGGGCTGCCCTCAGGAGTCCTGGGCCCCAGCCCGGCTCCTCTGCTCCCTTGCCCGGTTGGACCAGGCGGGTCTCCCTCCCTCCCTGCCTTGCTGCCTCCCGTATAAGAGGAAGGCAGCCCCCCACTTCCGACCGCCTCCACTTCCTCCCTCGGGTGTGGGCAGGTGAGTGCGCTCTGTGAGGAGCCGTGCGCACCGGGAGGTCCTTGCCCAGTGGGTCTGCCTGGGGAGCCCTGGGCAGCCAAGTGCTCCCCCAGCCCTGCGATTCTCTGCAGGAAGCAGGAGAGCACGCCGAGCCCCCACCGTGCTCCTGGGGCGGGAACCCAGCCATGGTCTGGCTCCTCGCCCGACGTCTCCATGTGGGGCGGAAGCGCAGGGGGCATCCCCATGGCCCTGGGCTGTGGCAGTGGCTCCAGGTGGGGACCCAGGCCCCACCTCCCACCTGGGCCCACGCCCCTCCTGGCGTGCAGAGACCAGGCTGGGTTGAGTCCTGTGGGTGGTGTCTTCTTTTTGTTTTGTTTTTAAAAAGATTTATTTATTTGAAGTACAGAGCAAGGAGAGGGGGAGATGGGAGAGAGAGAGAGAGAAAGAGAGAGAGAGAGAGGGAGAATCTTCCACCCCCTGGTTTATTTCCCCAAGGCCTGCAACAGCTAGGGTTGGGCCAGGCCAAAGCCTGGAGCCAGAAACTCCATCCAGGTCTCCCAGGTGGATGGCAGGGACCTGGCACTTGAGCGCCCTCTGCTGCCTCCCGTGCGCATCAGCAGGAAGCCGTATCAGAAGTGTGCAGTATCGGGGACTCAAACCCGGATTGTCATGCGTGATGCTGGTGGCTTAACCCGCCAGCCCCAACATGGAGTCTTCTTCAGGGGGAGGCTTGGGGAGGCCAATGAGTGGCACACAGTAGGTGCTCACTAAACGCGAGCCCCTTCCCTGGAGCTGGGCGGGGCGGAGCCTCCCACAGACAGGTGCGGCCGGCTGTCTCCCTGACATCTCCCCTTCTTGTCCCCGCAGGTGACAAAGGGGACCGAGGCCCGCTGGGCGCCCCGGGGAAACTGGGCAAGGAGGGTCCCCGGGGGGACCGTGGCCCGCAGGGCACCAAGGGCGCCAAGGGGCAGGCGGGCAGCCCCGGGGCGCCGTGCCAGCGGCGCTTCTCTGCCTTCTCGGTGGGCCGCAAGACGGCCCTGCACAGCAGCGAGGGCTTCCAGCCGCTGCTCTTCGACACGGTCTTCGTGAACCCCGACGGGCACTTCGACATGGAGGCCGGCCACTTCGCCGCGCCCCTGGGGGGCCTCTACTTCTTCAGCCTCAACGTGCACAGCTGGAACTTCAAGGAGACCTACGTGCACGTGGTGCACAACGAGGCGGCCGCCGTGATCCTGTACGCGCAGCCCAGCGACCGCAGCATCATGCAGAGCCAGAGCGTGATGCTGGCCCTGGCGCCCGGCGACCGCGTGTGGGTGCGGCTCTTCAAACGCGAGCGCGAGAACGCCGTCTACAGCGACGACGTGGACACCTACATCACCTTCAGCGGCCACCTCATCAAGCCCGAGGACGACTGAGCGCCGCGGGGCAGCGCGGGTGCTGGTGGCCGGGCTGGGCTCCTCCCTCCTGACCCCGCCACGCCCCTGCCTCTGTCCCTGTCCCCGCTCTCCCTTCCCTGCCTATTTCCGTCTTTCTGCCCTACGGATTCTAGAATGTTCTCCACCTTACAGCCCGGGCCTCTCCGGCTTGCCGATGTGCAGCGGCGGGCTCTGACCCAGCAGGTTGGGGCGGGGCCTGGGTGACGCTCACGCTGCCGTAACCAGGTTCTAGAACGTTCCCAACACCTGCGTCTCTGAACATTCTGGAATCTTCCAGACATTCTAGGATTCTCCTCCCCCTCCTCTCCCGCCCTCCCCTCTGCAGCCCCCATCCATGCTTTCATTTACCAAACAGTCCCCGATGGTGCCAGGGCCTGGGAGGGTGGGGAGGAATCAGACCTGCCCCTGCCCTTGGGGGGTGCGCAGTCCAGCCTGGGCTGGGGAAACACATGGGAAGATTAGGAACCAGACCCAGAGAGTGCACGGGGCGCCCTCATCCTGAGAGGCCCGTCGCTGTGCACCACCACCCCCCAGAGCCGGTCCCCGTGATGAGTGGTGTCACTTCATGTTCCTTGTCCTCTTTAAAGGAAGCCCTGCAGTGGCATTGGCCAGGTCAAGGGTCTGTAAGGAGCGGGCCCAGGAGTTTTCGGGCATTCAGGCTAAAGTTACAGAGCCCAGACTCCTTGCTCCTCACACCGCTGGTGGCTGCAAGGGCTCCTGCCCTCCTCACCGTATCCCCCTCCTTGCTCCTCCTCCCCCCCACCAGGTGCTCTGCCGGGGCCTTGCTCAGCCCCTCCTGCCAAAGGCATCTGAGCCTCAGTTTCCCCAGGGCCTCCTCTCACAGTCACACATGGGTGCTGTTTCCAGGTGCTCTCCGACCCGCCCCCGCCCTGTCGCTGGCCAGGCTCCCCTCAAGGTGCTGAGGCCTGGGCGGGCGGCTTCTGCCCGCAGAGCCCTCCCTGGCCTGGCGCTGCCCTCGCACAAGCCAGTGGGTGGTGGGCCAGCTCGGGCGGGAGCCCCGCCTGTGGGGCCCTCAGCAGGTCTGGGGGACGGCAGCAGGCAGTGTCCCCCATCCTCCAAGGCTCCCCACCCAGAGAGGCCCCAGGAGAGGCTGAGGGGAGGCAGGGACCCCACACCTTCCGTCCTTCCCCCTCTCCCAGGGTTGGGGGAACGGCGGCCCCCAGCCCCTCCCTCACCCCAGGTGTCCTGACCTCCCCAGAGCAAGGTGGCCGCTGCCCTTGGTGCTTACGCAGACTCTGGGGCAGAGGCGGCCCCAGTGGGGGGGTCTCTGGTGCTCACAGCCAAGGGAGCCACGCCACGTGGCCGGGGCCGGCAGCAGGGCCTGCCACGAGCCACGAAGCCCGGTGCTATGTAAGCTGCCCAGCCCGACCCCATGTGCCCGCTTGTCCAGTGTGATTAAAGGCTGCTCCATCCCCCGGCGGCTCCGCCTCCTCCTTCCTGCTCCGCCCCTCGCCCACTGTGGGAGTCCCAGCACTCCAGAGTCATCTGCCTGGCCACACTGAGCACGGCCCGCGTCAGAGGAGCTCTGGGTGCCGCACATCGCGGGGTGGCCGCTGAGTGCTGGCTGGGGCAGCCACGCACCTGCCCGGGCTCTGCAAACGGAAGGTAAAGCCCCATGCATGTCCAGGCCGTGTTGGCTCAGGGCACGGGGCTGGGCAGCTGTCACTCAGATGTGGCAGGGGACATGCCGGACCCCTGTCCCAGACTGGGTGGCACGTGACACACTGGCCTTCAACAACGGACTTTCTCCCCAGCAAGGGCCATGGGGAACTGGAGCCCCCAAGCCCGCTGCCAGGTGTGCGGGGCACAGCGCCCCCCAGGGGATCCACAGTGCCTCGTCCTGGTGACTCCAGTGAGCTGGCTGATGCCCATGTGGCCACCTCCCCATCCAGGGGAGACTTTGAAAATGACATTTCCTTCCCTGAGTTGCTAGGCACTGGGGAAGGGAAGACCAGGAGAACAGCAGCCCATGAGTTGGGGCCTCGCCTCTGCTCGTCCTGCCGTCAGGTGGCTGGGGCCACACACAGGGCACAGCCAGAAGACGGGGGATCAGATGGTGACCCAAGCTGGGGGCGGAGCCAGTGCGGGTGGCCGTGGACCTGCTCCTGGTCGGGTGGGCGGGAGCCATGGCATGGGCCTGGGGAACCTGTCGGATGTCCTCAGCCCACCTCGCAGAAGGTCAGCACGGGCTTGGCGGTCACGTGGGTGTGCGGGGAAGGGAGCGGAGACTTGTGGCGGGGCGGGCGGTGCGGGAAGGCCGTGGAGAGAGCAGAATCGTACAGTCGTGTTTGGAAAGCAGTGAGGGAGGCGGAGCAGGCTGACTGCTCTCCTCAGAGCCGGGGCGTCTTCAGGAGCAGATCCATCACCTTGGCGAGGACGCGGACACGAGTGGGCGAGGCTGGAGGCAGGGGACAGCCGGGCTCTGGTCCCAGGAGTCCGGACACCCCAGGGTGCACCCAGCACCAGGGGCATTGTGGGTGTCGTTTTGGGGGTGGCGGCCGGGTGTCCCCCAGGACCACGAAGGAGGTGAGAGCGTTAGTGGCAGTGGATCTATAGGTGCTGGTCTCCCATGGAGTCTCCCTGCCAGCAGAAAGTGGGCAGGCCTGGGGGCCAGGGTGGTCTTGCAGCCCAGTTCTGCCGGGGTGGGGGAGACGTACCCGTTTGCGCTCCTTACCTGTGACATCGGCTTCCGATGCAAGGCTATACGGGGTAACTGTTTTCAGGACACCAGTGAGACCCAGTGGAGGAGGGGCAGTGGGAAGAAAGCCTGAGGTTCGAGCCAGCTGTCCCCCCAGATCCAGGGACACCTCGGGGGTGGGGTAAGCTTCAGAGAACCCACGGGTGCTCAGATGCCAGAATGGCGGGCCCTGGAGCCGGCTGGGGCACTTCCTGGCACAGCTCCCGGCTCCGAGCACAGAGCCGCACTGTCCCTACAGGGCGACCTGGGCCTGTCACTTCCTCTCTGTGAGTCTTGGTTTTGTTCCAACGAAGGTGTGACCATGATGGGGTCTCTGGGCGTTAGCAGTGTAAACAGTGGTGCTCAAAGTGTGACTTTTGTGAGCACTGGGGCTGCAGAGCTGCGGGTGGGAAGCAAGGGGCAGGAGACCTCGGGCTGGGGGGGAGGTGGCTCCCCCTCCCCTCCCCCCTCCTGCACTGTCACGGTAGCCACAGGCTGCCACGTGTGTCTGCAGAAAAGGAGCGCGTGGGCAGAAACCCAGCACGACCAGAAACAGCTGTGAGGGACACGGGGCGGCGGGGCGGCGGGGTGCGGAGTGGGGCCAGCAGGCAGCCGCGGCAGCCAGAGAGGAAGCAGGGATTTCCAGGACACGAGTTAGGAGTGCGCTGGCTAAGCCGGCGTGGCTTTGGAGCAGCTGGCCTGCGAGCCGGGGAAGCCGGGAGGCTGGGGTGCCCGGGCCCCAGGCCAGGGCTACGGTGCGGGCGGGGTCAGGACGGGCAGTGAAGTCGCAGCAGTGGGAGCAGGGCCAGCCGTGGGGGAGGAGGTGGTGGCCATCAGAGGGGCCGGCGCGTGGAGGAAGCAGTGCAGGGCCAAGCAGCTGGGGCAGGGGAGGCAGATGCACACCCCAAGCTCCCGCCCGGGGCTGGCCTCTGTCCCACTGACCACGCATTGCCACTGGGAGCAAAGAATCGACGCCCCCAACACGGACGTGCATGGAGCAGAACTCGCTTCTCTGTGCAGACGTCACTGGCAGGGACATGTCCAGAGCTGAAGTCAGGAATGTGCTTCTGGCCAGCAGGGCTTCCCGTCCCCATGCTTCCCTGAGGCCCGGGAGCGGCCACGTGGCCACGTGTCATCTGCGCTGTTTGCCCATGGCCAGTCCGGGTTCCAGGCTTGCTCAGTCCTGCTCACCCATCCTGGGACGCGTGTGCTCTCGGCCCGCCAAGTCCGGCCCCCCCCGGATACACCACGCGGCCACCTCTTCCCTGGGGTCCCAGCCACCTCCTTGGGGTCCGCCCAGTGAGAGGGGAGTGGCCGTGTGAATCCCAGACGCCCAAGCCTGCGGGAGGTCTTCCTGTGTCCCCTCACCCAGCTCAGCCTGGGGAGGAGGGGACAGGACCCCAATGCCGACACATTCCTTGTCTCCGCGCGGCTGCCCCGGGGTGGGGGGCATCGGAAGAGTGTGGGGAGGGGCCGGGTGGGGGCTGCTCGGTGCACCTGCTCCCAGAGCTCTGGGCTGGGCACCCGGGCTGCGCGTTGTCTTGTCCTGTATTTCCGCTGTGCACACTGAACACAATGCTTTGCTCTCAGGCCAGCTCGCCTTGGGGCCACAGAGTGCGGGTCTGGGTCTGGGCATCCCATCCGGGCATTTGCAGGGCCAGTCAAGGATCAGGGATTCTTTGGTCCAGCAGTCCTTCCTCACTTCTCATTGGCCAGAATAGGTCACATGACCCGCCTGTACCCAACCTCTGGGAAGAATAGGATTATGGGACGTAAGTTTTGCCCCCAAGCCTCAAGTGAAATTAGAGTCCCCCGGAGAGGTGGGTGGCCAGTGAGGAGCTGGGGGTGGGCACTGAGCCCGGTGACGGAGGCCCCTGTGTCCCACGTTAGAGGGCCTGGGTTCTGTTCCCGGCTCCGGCTCCTGGCTCCAGCTTCCTGCTACCGCAGACCCTGGAGGAGGCGGCGGGGGCTGGAGTGATTGAGTTCCCACAACAGTGAGCGGGACTGGGGCTCTGGCCTGGGATTACTCTAGCCAGTGCAGACACCTGGAGAATGAGGGCACTGGCTCTCACTGGTGCGCTCTCTCTCTCTCAAATAAAATCAAGAGTCCATCTGGTTCGCATGTCCTGGAAACCCTCTGGCCACACTGTCACCTGTGGGTGTCTGACTCACCCGGGCGCCCTGGTTCTAAGAAGCCTTCCCAGATTGGAGTGTCCCCCCGTGTCAGCGCTTATCAGCCATCAGCTCTGCACAGCTGCAGGAAGCTCATGGGGACGGGGACTGTGGTGGCACCAATGTCACCCCCTAACGCACCCCACCCCCACTCTCTCGAGCAGCAGAGCTGGAGGTGCGTGGTTACGGGGGAGGCCCCGGCTCAGCTGGCACTGAGGAGATGGGAGCGGGCCCCCTAACTGCTCCATGCCTCGGTCTCCCCACCTGTAAAATGGGTGTGAGCACGGATTCCACGGGACATGGCAAGGATTAAAGGGGTGAGACCTGGACAATCCTGGCACACGGCAGGCTCAGGGCTGGGACATTCACGATGCAGACCAAGGGGTACCGGGCGGCGTGATCATCGCCTTCACGCACGAGCCACCTGTCCACTGCCAGTCATGGTGGTGGGTACCTCGTACGGGCTGAGCACTGTGCTAGGGCCGGGGCAAAGGGTGAGCGAAGCCCCACACGTGGCTGCAGCTGGGGGGAGGTGGGCTTCGTACAGAAACTCCCAGCAGCATCACAGGCCTGGGGTAGGGGCCGTGCAGGGCCAGCGGGAGGAGAGGCTGAGACCTGAAGCCAAGTCTTAGCAGAGGCACAGGTGCAAGGGTCAGCGCGGGTCAAGGCCACAGGACGATGCCCAGCACTGGGAAGGAGGAAGTGATAGGAGGACCCGGAGCAGACCCGGGCTTGGGCATCCTACCTAGCGGGCGCCCTGCGGGGTTCCAGGCCACCGGAAGCACGCGCCGAGTCAGTGTTTGTCAGGATGGCTGGGGGTGCGACCCAGGCTCAAGGTCTGTGGGCGGGGCCTGGCCCGGGAAAGGCCTCCCCATTGGGGTCTACGTGGAGGCTGCGGCTTGCGCAGCTCCTGAGCCCGTCTGTTGGTCCGTCTGTTCGTCCCTGCCCAGCTTCGGCTTCAGAGACGTCACCACGTCAGCGTGAAATTGGCCATGGTGTCGGTGTTCACAGCGTCTTAATGGGCAGGCCACACAGTCTGCCGATCTCTGGTTAAAACGGCTCTTGTTAGGTTCTTGCCAGTCAAGGCCGTCATTCGCAAAGCAGCCCCAGAGTGGCCAAAGGTGGCCCCCGTGCTGTGGGCTTGTCTCTGTCGTGCTTCCTCTCTTTGGGGACCTGCAGGGAAGTCCTCGGGTGCAGGAACCTGCGTTTGTGTCTGGGGTGGTAGCAGGGCAGGGGTCTGGGGGCAGCGGGGTCTCGTCCACAGCCAGGCTGTGGGGATGAGACCGTGCGTCCCATCAAGCGATGACGGCTGGGAGAAGGCGACGATGGCGGTCAGTTGTGGCCCTCTTGGGCCCGAGCGGTGGTCAGCAGGCACCTCTGCAGAGGACAGAGGCCTGGGTGCCGGACCGTCCACCCCGTAAAAGCCACACCTCATTTTCAGACGCCGACGTCACCTGCTGCAGGCACCCATCCCTCTGCCCCCGGCAGCCCTGCTCACGGGGGGCGTGGCTCCCCTTGGCCACACCCTTGTCAGGCCCAGGGGCCTTATCTGAGAGACGTGGCCGCCACAGGGTGCATCTCCGAGTTTGCACCAAAATAAGCTCATTTTTAAATTCTGTTTCTCTGTGAACTTTTCGAAGGACCCTAAGATAGGCTGAAAATGTTTGTGCATCGTGTTAACTTATTCAGCGAAAGTCTTAAAAGATTCAGACTCAAATCACTTGCTCTGACTGTTTGCTCTCAGAATTGTCCAGAAAATTCAAGCGGTCATGCTGCGACTGAGCGTCCTAGTTCCCGATTCTCCATGTCCTCAGCCTCCGGTTCGGCAGACCTCAAACCCACGTGTTTGCCGGACACCATCATTCTTTTCCTTTCTATTTTTCCTTCTCTCCCTCCCGTCCAGCCCATCGCCCGTCTACCCGCCCATTCGTTCAACAAACACAGCTTTCACACCTACCCTGAGGCACATCTGGCTGTAGGTGCCATGAACTTCACCCATGACCTTCAGATGCCACCGCCCGGCCAGGCAGACAGACCCTGGGCAAATCCTCCCACCAACGCCCAGCCAATCGGACGCGGGAGCAGGTGCTCTGGGCTAAAGGGCAGTGCTGGGACACAGCAGGCCGGCAGCGACAGGTGGTGGGGGTGTGGCGGGGCCACACTCTCCTGAGAGGGTGATCCCCGGGGTGGGGCCAGCATGGGTGAGAAGGGGAGAGCTGGGAGCCCTCCAGGAACCGGCGGGCAGCCCAGGAAGCCGCGGTGAGGAGCAGGGCTGGGCCTTTCGTGTGCAGTGTAGGAGCAGTGGGAAGCAGGCTCGGGCACGATCTGAGGACAGTGGCTGGGACCAAGGGCATGGCCAAGGTCCTTGGGAGGCAGCGGGACGGAGGCTGCTGGTCAGAGGCTTCGAGTGTTGGCGCCCGGGCAGGTTATGGCTGGGGGTGGCGGCAGGCATGGGTGCCATCACCCAGGGCCACGGAGAGGGGCAGGTGTAGCTGAGGGTGGGGCTGTCTCGGGGACCCTGGCAGTCAGGCCCAGGAGAGGGAGGTGAGCTTGTCTCGGATTTGTGCCAGCTATGGGGAAGTCGAGGAAACACCTGGGTTGGCACCAGAGAGGCAGCGGATGCAGGCCCTGCAGCGGGCCCTGGCCTCACCCCTCCTGGCTCCTGCAGAACAGGCTCCGGGCGGAGCACACATCGCCCTCTGGTGGCGACTTCTGGGCCTCGACTCAATTACTCTACAGCAAGGAGGCAGCACCCTGCGTGTGCAAGGTCCCGGGAAGGCAGGCAACCCGCACACGGTGCTCAGAGCTGGGTCCTCGCCTCCGCAGCGGGAACACGGACAGCGCAGCTCTGGCTGCAAGGAGGTCAAGGGCAGGACGCTTGGGGCACGCATGAGCCTCACGCCTGACCCAGGAAGTGCAGGGCCGAGCCCAGGTGCCGGGGCGGTCCCTTTCCATGGTGGTCCCCGTGGTGTGGGGTGGGGGTGACATTCGCAAGGAGCCAGGCCATCACAGGACTTGGGCTTGTGGGTCAGCCTCACCCCCCAGCTCGCAGCGGAGCGCACCTGCACACAGGTGTGCTGGAAAGAACACACCTGGGTGCACAGCCTCACATTTGCTCCCCTGGCTGGTGGGGGTGGGGCGTGATTTCCTTATTGAGGAGTCGGAGGGATCCGCGGGAATCTGCTTCCCTCACCCAGGGATAAGAGGGGAGTCGTGCATTGGACTCAGGGTCCTGCAGATGTCAGGGGGTGGGGGGTTTACCCTCTACACCAAGGAAAGGCGTGATGGACTCTCCCTGGAGAAGTTGGGGTCAGGCAGTGCTGGGAAGACCGGGGTCACTTCTGGGAGGCCAGAGCTGCACGACCAGGACGGACAGAGACATGGCAAGTGGAACCCGGGGCTCCCGCAGGCTCTCAGGCCAGGAGGGTCAGCGCTGGAGCCCGGGGGCCCCGGCTCAAGTCCCAGCCCTGACACATCCCACACGTGCCTCCACCCTCACCTGCAAAAGAGCATTAAAATCCCAACCCGAAAGGGTTGTAGTCGGGAGGGCAGGAGTCAAGGCCAGGCTCCCAGACGTCTGTGCGCACGTGGCCCACAGTGGCTCAGCTTCTGGTGCAGGTTCCGACCCTGCAGGGCCAGAGGAGCCCGCGTGGCTGTGAATGTGACACGCTCCCGGCAGAGCCCCACGCCCGTCAGACCTCGACCCACCTTGGCGCTGACATGAAAGCGCTCAGAACAGAGCCCGGCGCCCAGGAAGAGCTGGGGAAGCGTGAGCTGCGGGCACCTCCCCGGGGGAGACCATCGTGGCTTCTAGAACATTCTGTCCTGGAAGCATTCTGCCCTCTGAGCCCTGCCCAGCTTCTCGATGCTGTCACAGCTAACAGCTGCTCCAGGCTTCCTCTGGAGTCGGCTGTCTGGGCCCCGGGGAGGGACAGGTGCTGGGGACAGGCAGGAGGCCATTTCAGGAACGAGCTGAGACACAGGAAGAGGGCCGGGTGGGAAGAGGCGCTCCGGCCAGTCCCCCTGCTGCAGTGTCCACACTCACGCCTCTGCACAGCCCAAACCGCACACCTCGCAGGAAAGGCACGGGTGACTTCAGCCGGGCGCCCACAGCACCCGGGACGGACCCACGGGTCTAAGCCGCTGGCCACATCCTCCCGATCAAAGTGCCTCACGGCCCCTTCCTCACCCTGCACCCCCGCCTCCCCCGGCCCTCAGTGCGCTGTGCTGGCCGCACCCGACTTGGGTCCAGGCCCTGGCTGGGGGAGGGGGAGGTGGTGGGCAGCTGGGTGGGTGGAGTGGAAGTGCCGAGGCGCGGGGGTGTGGAGGAGAAGCTGGAGCTAAGGGGGCTGAGTTGCTGAGGGTCCGTTTCAGCTCCATCCTCGCACCTTTCTCTGTGACACAGGTGACAGGCCAGCCTCCACGGGGCCCACGTGGTGCCCACGAGAGTCCTGAGAGCAGCAGGGCCCCCTCTGCGCGTCAGGGCACAGGTGCAGCCCCAGGAGGAGGCTGGTCGCAGGGCTCCCGCAGGAGGGTGACAAGGCCTGGGGCACTTGCCTTCTGTTGCTTTCAGGTTAGCTCATGCGTTCCGGGAGGCCCCGGGAGATCAAGGTCATGAGTTCAAGCCCCAAGTGTGGGGTGGGGAAGAGCTTCCCGCCTTCCCGCTCAGACGGCATCCTCACGCCAGCAGCCACAGCCCAGGGCTGAGACAGCCTTCTGCCCTCGGAGGATCCGTGTGACCAGAGGCCTTCCTGGAACAGCCTCGGGACCAGGGCGGTGCACGCCTGTAGGGGCCCCTCCGCCCTTGCTTCTTTCTTTCTTTCTTTCTTTCTTTCTTTCTTTCTTTCTTTTTCTTTCTTTTTTTTTTTTTTTTTGACAGGCAGAGTGGACAGTGAGAGAGACAGAGAGAAAGGTCTTCCTTTGCCGTTGGTTCACCCTCCAATGGCCGCCACGGCCGGCGCGCTGCGGCCTGCGCACCTTGCTGATCCGATGGCAGGAGCCAGGTGCTTCTCCTGGTCTCCCATGGGGTGCAGGGCCCAAGCACTTTGGGCCATCCTCCACTGCACTCCCTGGCCACAGCAGAGAGCTGGCCTGGAAGAGGGGCAACCGGGACAGAATCCGGCGCCCCGACCGGGACTAGAACCCGGTGTGCCGGCGCCGCAAGGCGGAGGATTAGCCTAGTGAGTCGCGGCGCCGGCCCCCACCCTTGCTTCTGGACGCGATCTCGGGTGCTGAGCAGCTGGCCCGGAGGTCCCCTTCCTGAGGCTGGCTCGCCAGCACCCTCCAGGGCCTGGGGACCCCCTCCCTGCCCCCACCCAGGTCCTTCCAGCTGTCTGCGTGAGGCTCCAGTTAGCCACAGCCTGTTCCTGTGGTCTGGGGCCCCAGAACAGCTATGGCCGCAGGCAGGCAGGCAGGCACGTGGGCCCGCCCAGGGCGGGAGTCGCACGGCTGGGACCGCAATCCCGGCCCCACAGCCTCCCAGTTGGGGGCTTAGGACCCTTGGGAGGTGCTTCCGGTATGAGGACAGCCCCGGGACTGAAAGGAGGTGCAGCGGAAGAGAAGAAATGAGTGTTAGCGTCCTGGGCCTGGTGTTGGGGTGGGGTGTTCGCGGTTTGCCTGCTGGGCAGAGCGTGGGGAGGTGCCTAGAAGCTGGGCCGGCGGGGGCGCGCGGGGGCCGCCCGCCAGGCTGCCCTCGGCCCCCTGCCTGGGGGCGGTAGGTGGTGGGGTGCCGTGAGGGGCGCTCCCCCCCCACAGCACACACCCCGGGAAGGAGGCTCTGGCAAAACAGCCCATGGCCGAGCTGCCTCAGCCGGGCCGGGGGAGCCTGTGAGTCGGGAGGTGGAGGGTTCACAATCGGGCGTCTCCAAGTCACTGTGAAAGCGAAACCAGCCACCCACCAAACACGGGGCCCCGCTCGCCGCCTGTCTCCTTATGAACCAGCTGCCCGAAGTGGGACGCAGCCCGCAAGGCGCTCAGGGGCCTCGGGCCGCGGGCCTGCCCGGAAGGCTCGGGCCCCCGCGGGCTGGCACACCTGGCAGCCGGGCGCCTGCAGTGTGGCCCCGGCGGCCCCGCCGCGCTCTGCGCCTGCGGGGCTCCCACGGGGCCCCGGGGCACCCCCGCGGGCCTCCCACCTCGGCGGCCCCCACACACCGTAAACCCTGAGCCTGGCCCTGTCAGCCGGGAATTTCTGTTGCCAAACTGCAGAACCCGCCCTGGCTAGCCGCATTCGAAAAGCAACGGGCACTGCGGGTACTGGGACGCCCGGCGGTCTCTGTAGCGACCCCGCGGAGTTAGGCTCGGAGCCGCTGGACTGGCGGAGCCCGGCCATGTGCGCACCCTCCCGGGAGGCTCCGCGATTGGGCAGCCCGGTCACGTGCATGTCCTCCTGGCGGGCTCCGGATTGGGGGAGCCCGGTCACATGTGCACCCTTCCCGGCAGGCTCCCGATTGGGAGAGCCATGTGCCCATTCTCCTGGCCGCAAGGGACGCTGGGAAAGTATCCTTTGCGCCTGTTGACGGGGGCACACGATGCACGAAGACGGGCTCCCCTCCGACTCCGGACCTCCGCCCATGGAGGCGGATCCACAACCCTTTTTGACAGATGCGCAGATGTGCAGGGTGGCACCCAGGGGTGGCCTGCCGTGCCCCTGCGTGCCGTGGGCCCCTGCCTGCTCCCGGGAGTCGAGGGCCCCCTGTTCTCTGCGCGTCCGGGTTGCTGGCTCCCGTGCCCCGCAGACGAGGCGGGCGTCCCTGACCCCATTATCTGCCTTCTCCTAAGCAAGCAGACGCTGTCGGCGGCGGTGGCAGCCAGGCTCGACTTCTTAGAGGGACATTCTAATTTGTTTCCGACTCCTTTAATAAAAACACTTAGAAAACAGGGCCAGCGGGCGTGAATTCTGGAGAGGAACTGCTCACTGCTCGGTGTCACCTTGCAAACGCCACACGCCCTCTTCCCTCGAGGCAACACCTAGGGCGTCTTCTGAGAAAGAGCACCCGTCTCGGTGGGAAGTACGTGAGAGAAAGACAGAGGCGGACAGGATCTTATCGCGCTGTTTCCCACGGGAGAGGAAGGCCGCGGCGGGCGCTGTCCAGCGGTCTCTGGTGCATCCCCTGACTGCGCCCCCCCCCCACCATGGGCCCCTGCCCGGCAGGGAGGAGACCCGCAGCAGCGGCCGGCCAGGCTGCTGACCAGGGTTGAGACTGTGGACGAAATGTGTCCCTCCCTGGGCTCCGTCATCGCAGTGAGGAGGGTGGCCGGGAGTCTTGCAGACCTGACACCTTGGGAACTGGGCATGCTCCTTGGGAGAGAGGCGAGACTGGAGGGGGCGGGGAGAGGCAGGGCCAGTACTTGGCATTGGCAGGTTAAGCCTCCACCTGCAGCAAGGGCATCCTGTATGAGCGCCGGTTGGTGTCCTGGCCGCTCCACTTCTGATCCAGCTCCCGGCTGATGCGCCCAAGTGCTTGGGTCCCTGCACCCACGTGCGAGACCTGCAGGAAGCTCCTGGCTTCAGCCTGGCCCAGCGCAGGTGGTTGTGGCCATCTGGGGAGTGAACCAGCAGATGGAAGACCTCACTCTCTCTGCCTCTCCCTCTCTGTGTCTGTAACTCTTTCAAAAATAAATCTTTTAAAAAAGAAAGTGATGGGGCGGCAGGAGGGCTGAGGTTCGGGAACCGTGGAGGGGAGCCCCGTTCCTTGCAAAAGCGCCGCATTTTTTATTTCAGCTTCAGTTCTAATTGCATTTCCTTTCCCGAGTAGGATTACGTTCCCAGGAAGCACTGTTCAGACGACAGGAAAGATCATGCCTGCCGCTGCCGCCTGGGTCTCCCAGCTCCTCTCCCTGGAGGCCTGGGCCATGTGCTGTGTCTCGTGGCTCCTGCCCCATGTGCCCAGTGCACGCTCACACCTCCCGCTACCACACAGGAGGGGACACACGCCTTGCGCGGAGCTGTGCTTCCGTCACCGCACTCACACATCCTGGGACTTGGCCCGGGTCAGGACACGGCTTCCCGAGTCGCTTTGGACACACAGCCCCTACGTGGCTCTCCCTATCGGATGTGCTTTAAGCGTGGCTGCACCTGCCCCCGGGGCCGGAGACTTGGTGGTGTCATCAGGTGGCCTTGCAGAGGGCAGGTTCCGGTTTAAGCCGCTCCGGCAAGGTGACTCACCCTCTGCAAACTGCCTTGGAAGGTGCCGGTGAGCTGCGCCCAGGGCGGTTGGTTGGTTGCACTATCGGGAATTGCTGGGGCGTTAGACATTCGGAAGCTTTGGCTCTTCCTCTTTCTCCTTCCACTTCCTTCTCTGCCAGGTTAAATTTCTGGAACCGTGTCGGGGAACTGCTCAAGGAACCTTTGCTGCAGACCCAGGAGCAAGGTGAGCACGCGAGATGCAGGTGCCAGTGTGTGTCTGGACTCTGCCTTGGCTTTAGTGAGCAATCGGGGGGAGGGGGGCTGAGTTCGTCTGGGGACGAGCGGGTAGGGAGCAGGTGACCCGCTTTGTCCTGGTCCTAGCCCTGATGATCCCATGTCCCGGGAACCCACTGGGTCCCGGGCAGAGTGGCACAGCTGGTGACCCTGGAGTGGTCCTGACGAGGAAGCAGGACAGGGAATGACTGCGTCGAGCAGCGTGGTCTGCACGAACGGGAAGCGCCCGGGTGCTTGCTGTGGCCGAAGATGCAGGCGGCTCGCAGAGGCTCACGGGAGAGCATGGGAGGATTCAGGTGTGGGCGGTTGGCGAGGAGGTGACTGACCTACAAAGCAGAGGTGAGAATGAGGAGGGCGCCAAGGTGAGGAGTGAGGGACAGGAAGGGGCCTCTGGCTGGGGGACGGGCGGGGGCCCCCAAGGAAGGGCGGAGAGGCGCCGGGGGTGAGAGGGGGCGAGGGAGTCCTGCAGGGCCGCAGGTGCCAGGCCTCGTTCTCCCTCTGGTCGGGCTCTGCTCCCTCCACTGTGCCTGTCCCTTGTGTCTCCGTTCCTTGTGAAGTGGGCACCGGCAGGGAGTCAGACATCTGGCACTGCCCTCGTGGCCGGGGCCCAGGACTCGCCTCAGGGTGACAACGAGGTCCACGCGTGGGCCGAGCGTGGGCACAGGTGCAGGGGGGACAGAGGCTCGCTGTGGAGGAGACAGCACAGGAATCTACAGGCTGCGTGTGGCTCGGGGCATCTCCCAGGAGCGGAGAGGGGATTGTGAAACAACATGGGGAAAAGTGGCCGGGCAGGGGCCAGGCAGGTGGAGTCTGGGACTCCCAGGGCTGAGCCTGGCTCGGCCCCCTAAGAGGCAGCCATGGGATGGACCGGTCACAGCCGGGAAGGGCCATCAGGGTCAGGGGACTTCATGGTGCACTCGTCCCTTGGCCACTGTGGAAGGCGGGTGGTTGGGTAGGGGCCAGGGTCAGTGGCCGCTGAGCTGGGGGACCATGTCTGTGATCTCCAGAGGTGCAGGGCTGGCTGGTTCCCCGCAGGGTTGCGTGGGGACGCAGTGGGAGGGCAGGCTACGGTGTGAAGGGTGCAGGGGCTCAGGCTTGGGTGCTGGGAGGGGAGGGGCTGGCTGGAGCAGCTCGTCTGGCCCCTGGCACTCCTGAGATGCGGGGCTGGGCAGGTCTGCGTGGCCCTGTCAGCCTCCTGGCCTCGGGTTTCCTGTGGGTCAGACCCAGACTCCAAGGCTGGCTCTGCCACAGCCTGGCAGGGTGACCTGGAGCCTCAGTTTCCTTGCCTGTGAAATGGGAGGGCAGGAGCAGGCCCCGCCTGGGCAGGGCAGTCTGACCAAGCGCAGGGAGGCCGAGCTGGAGGGAGCTGCTCCATTGCCTCCACCCCAGCCCTCGCGCCAGGCTTCAAAGTCCTGTTCTGGATTCTTGCAGGAGAGTGGGGAGGGGAGTGGAAAGAAAGAGATGCAGCCAAAGAAGGGGCAGACGGGGGCTCAGGGGGGCAGGGTAGGGGGAGGAGAGAGACAGAGGAGGGTCAAAGGTGGTGCTTTTACTTTGAGAGACAGAGAGAGGTCTTCCATCCACCGGCTCACTCCCCAAATGGCCACAACAGCTGGGGCTGGGCCAGGAGCCCGGATCTCGATCCAGGTCTCCCCTGTGGGTGGCAGGGACCCGACCACTGGGGCCGTCGCCTGCTGCCTCCCAGGGTGTGCAGTAGCAGGCAGCTGGACTCAGGAACGGAGTCAGCACTCAAACCCAGGCGCTCTAATGGGTGGAGGTGTCCCAGCCGGCCGCTTAACCGGTAGGCCAGATACCTGTCCCAATCTTGGGATTTGTAGTCCGAGAGATAGAGCGTCACGTCCTCCCACGTCCACTGGCCTCACTCAGGGCTGTGTGTGTGTGGATGTGCCCCTCCAGGGGGAGGTTTCTTGCAGAGGGAGCAGAGACCGTGCACAGGTTTACCCCCCACCCCGGGTTGGCATGCGCCCACGTGGACCCTTGGCCATAACCTCTCTTGACCTCTCTCCCCCACCCCCGCACCCCGCTGCCCCACCCTGGTTCCAGCAGCCTCTACAGGCTGCAGGGGAGAGGCCGCTCCCTCCCCGGTGCCAGGCGGCAGGCCTGTGAGAGGGCAAGCAGGATGGAGGAGCAGGGGTCCTGGGCAGCACTATGGGGCCGGCGCACGGCAGCCACTTGCTGCTGGCCGGGCCCCTGCCTTCTGTCTATGCCTGGGAGTGCGCTCTTTTCTCCTATGATTTTAAGAGTTTAAATTGAACTCATTTGTTTGGGAGAAGGAAATAGATTCTGACACAGCCTTCCCACTCTCTCCCCCCTGCCCCGCCCTGCCCATGGCCCTGGAGGCAGCATTCCTGGTTTCATAAGACTTCCAGGAATATTCAAGCTGCATGAATCTTGGCTGTTGTCATCGCCACTGTCACAGCCGTGCTCGGCACCCCCTCGTTCCTGGAGCAGGGGCGTGGGCTGAGGCGGGGGCTCGGGCCCTGCGCTGCGGCTGCGCCGGGCCCACAGGCAGGCCCACTGAGCGACATCAGAGGCTCTGTGGCTGGGAAGTCCACGACACGGCACCGGCCTTGGGGAGGCCTCTCGCTACGCCGTCACCTGGCGGAGGGCGTCACGTGGACGGCCAGAGCAGGTACACCGGCTCCAGTCTCCCCTGCTCTTCTCACGAAGCCACTAGCGCCGTGCGGGCGCCCCATGCCACACCTCATCTGGTCCGAACCTCCGAATACTGTGCGTGTGTGGTTTCCGACACAGGAGCTTGTCCAGAGGAACCGTCCTGTGTTGCGAGCCTACTATGTGTGGCCACACTGGGTCCTGTACACACACCTCCGGACGTATCAAAGCAGCTGCTGCTGTCCCCTTGCTTGACAGGTCTGGAAGTTAAAGCACAGGGTGGCCAAGGTCACCCAAGGTCACCCAGCTGCTGAGCGGCCACGATGCCCCCTGCTTCTTCCCCCCTGCTGGCCTCCTGGGTTTGCACAAGGCAGTTGAGAATTCCCTGGGGCCTAATCCTGCGTCCTCACATCCCTGTGCCCTTCCGGCTCCTGCCTGCCCTTCCTCCTCGCCCTCTGGGAGGAGGCAGAGCTGTCGAGGCGGGGAGAGGGGACCAGCACTGCTGCCCTCCTGGCCCTGGGTTGGACGCGCCCAGCGTCCCTGGACCTGTGACACCGCTCCTAAATAGATGTGCATTTTTCTAAAGAGAGGTCCTTCTAAGTCCCCAATGAAAGAGAGAGAAGCCCTGAGTTATCCCCCACGACCCCAAACAAAGCGGGTTGGGGCAGACTAGGAACCACGGCTGGGGAGAAAGCGGGAGCCTCTAGAATGTTCTGTGAGTGGCCATCGGATTGCTCCCAAAGCCCCCATCACTAGTCGCCTCTGAATGTTAAACTAAGGAGCTTCCCGGAAGGCTGGGTGAAAAGGGGTCTCAGAGATGGGCGTGCCGCAGGCTGGCATGAGGCTGAGGGGGACGTGTGTGCGGGCCTGGGTGTCGGCGGGGCTGACCGGATGAGGGGGGCCTATGTGAGATGGGGGTGGCGGTAGGGGAGGCTGCGGCCCCTGCTCCTGTGCGTAGGCCCCCACCTGTGAGTGGCTGGGCTGTGCCGCCACTACGCCCACAGCAGCCGCCCCCAGCATGGGAGGCAGATCTTTATCACCCATAGGTGCTTCAGGAGTTTCAGACTTGCTCACCCGCCCGGTCTCCCCGCCTCCCCAGCCAGGCCTGGCCCCTCCAGCCTCTGCACAGGAAGTGGGCTGGCCCCAGGGTTTCAGTCTGCGCTGGCCCAGCCGTCGTCAGCTACCTGGGCCGGAGCCGGAGATGGCGCCAGCCCCCACTGCCGAGAGCACTGGAGGGAGCGTGCCGCAGCCCCATGTCTCAGCCAGGTGATGCCCCCTCCTGCCCCCTCCTGGCCCCTGCCCACCTGTCAAGGGGCTCGGGATGGGGGAGGTCTTGGGGAGGATGCTGGGCTCTGACCCCACGGGGCTCGGGGTGGGGGGGTCTTGGGGAGGATGCTGGGCTCTGACCCCACGGGGCTCGGGGTGGGGGGGTCTTGGGGAGGATGCTGGGCTCTGGCCCCACTCTCCCAGCAGTTTCTGCTTGGCCCTGGATCACCCCCCCTTGTTTCAGCCTTGTCTGAAACTCCCCTGAAGGTGGGGCAGCCCTGTGCAGGAGCTCCTGGTTGGAGAACAAGCTGGCCCCAGGGCCAGGCACCCTCTTCCCAGCCTCCCCGTCCCACTCTGGGGTGAAGGCTTCCCTGGGCCCTGTGTGCTGGGCCTGGAGGGGTGGAGGAGGTGGGAGGCCCGGTGTGGAGCCACCTGGAGCTGCCCGCTGAGCGCTGGGGGCTGGGGCCTGGGAGGCACCCTGGGCACAGTGCTCCGGAGGCGGCGTGCGGGCTGTGGGGGGAGCGGGGCTGCCTGGCCGCCCTGGGATGGAGGTCAGAGCCTCGGCTTCCAGCCCCGGTTTGTCTCTTGGCTGAGGGACTGGACGGGTCAGTGGCATCCCCCGGTGCTGGGGACAGGCCTCCACCTCTGAGGCTCTCCCTGCTCGCACACTCCCCTGCACGGGAGCACCTGGCAGGGGGGGAGGGTGCCGAGGGGCAGAGCCGTCCTCAAGGGTTGTCTTCCTTCCCCACCACCGCACACGCAGCGGGAGGCGCCCCGAGGGGAGCTGTGTGTGTGTGGGGGTGAGGGGTGAGGGGAGCCGGGCCAGTCTGGGTCAGAGGCTGGGGGGACACACTGGGCTCCTGCTTGGCAGTCCTGCCCCAGCTCCCCCTGCGCGCCACCAAGCAGTGGAGCCGCAGATGGCTCCAAACTGGGCTCAGAGCCCAGCTCTGTCCCCTCGCTAACCTGGGCACGAAGCTGACCTGTGCCTCAGGTCACCAGCTGAGAAAGGGGAAGCCAGTAGTACCTGGGCTGCGGCTGCTGCTCCTCCTCCTCCTCCTCCTCCTCCCTCCTCCTCTCTCCTCCTCCCTCCTCCTCCCTCCTCCTCCCCCTTCAAATCAGACAGCCGGCGCTTGAGCCGCCCTGAGCTCCGTGGGTAACTGATTTGGGTAACTCGGCAGGGCTGTGTAATGAGGTGTGGCCTCTGGGTCTTTGGCTGTGAATGGTGTGGCTGTCTGGTGTCTGTGTGTGGGGGGGGGGCAGGGACCACACCCAGGAGTGCACGTGAGTGCCCGTGGGGACAGAGTTTGGCTCTACCTATCCTTGTCTGAGGCGGGCTCTCGCCCGGGCTGCGCGACTATGACCGTGACCTGAGCAGCTTCCCCAACCTCCCAGAGCCTTGGCTTCCTTCCCGTGGAAGGAGGCGGCTCGGAGCGCTCCCAGCCTGGCCTCCCTCTGCAGCCTCGCCCTGACAAGCTCTGCACCCCTGCCCGGGAGGGGAGCCCACTCCAGGGGCTGTTCTCTCCCTGCCGAGCTTGGCCTGTGGCCTGGTCTTGACCTTCCTGCGATCTTGCACCCACTCTCCTCTGGGGCTCTGCCAGAAGTGGGGTCGCCCTGTCACCCAGGGTCCCCAGGGCAGGGCTGTGGGAGTGTGGGAGGGGCAGTGGGAGCTGTAGGGTCCCAGCTGTACGGCCTGCGTCACTGATGGACCCACAGTAAGGGCTCAGCCTGCCGTGGGGACAGTGGGTAGCAAGGGCAAGCCCATAGGTACCTCCCGGCTTCCTGCCCACCCCTGGGGCAGCACCTGGACACGGCGACTGCCCAGAGTGGGGGCTGTTGGCCCTGGTTCTGGGACCGGCGCCTGGGAGAGGAGGGTCTGTGTAGCGTGTAACAATGGCAGGGAGCAGCTCTGCCCCTAACTGGATGTGACCTGGGCCAGCTCATGGCCTAGAGCCTCGGTCTCCCTCTCTGTGAAATGGGGGCAGGCGAAGCGTTCGCCCCGCACTGCCGGTGCACCCGGCCCAGGGCCAGCGCTTGTGGGTGTGGCGGGTGTTGTTATTGTCACCTGAGCACGCTCACCGCGCGTGGCTGTCACGGCACGAGGGTGTGTCCGAGGGCTCACAGGGCCTGGGTGCTGGGCTCTGCCACACCGGCCGGTTCCCAGCAGGGTGTTTGCCTTAGTCTCCTCTGAATGTGGGGATACTTAGAGCACTTTGCCGTGTGTCAAGAGCCTACCGTGGAGCCCGGCCCGTGTAATGCCTACGTGCGTGGTTTGGAGGTGGTTGGGGGCAGCAGACTAGAGAGGGGGTGGGTCCTGCCCCTGGGTCTGTGCTGAGCTCCCATGTGATACAGAACAAGTCTCCCCACTCTGGGCCTCAGTGTCCCCAGGTGTAACCAAGGGTGGTCCTCCCAGCCCTAACAATGCGCGGGGCCCCGAGTCTCTGCCCAGGGAGATGGAGCTGAGAGCCATCTGGGCTGGACGCTGGGTCTGCTCCCTGCCCGCTCTGATGGCAGCACCGAGATGGCCCAGAACCACCCGGACAGCCCTGCGAGTTTTGCAGTCCTGGACGCCTCCGGCCATAGCCACTCGGCAGCGTTTACTGGGCGCCTGCGCTGGGTCAGGTCCTGTGTTCAGCGTCTGTGTAGCAGGCACAGTGCTCGCCAGCCCTGCTGCCGCCACGCTAGAGCAGGGAGCGAGGGCTCAGAGCCGAGAGCCTTGGCCTCCACCGGGAAACCAGGGAGGGCTTCATGGAGGAAGGAAAGAGAGGTGTTTGGAACAGGATCTCTGGGAGCGATAGGGGAGACCTGGGAAGGACCTTGGCTGCAGGAGCCACTGGTTCACGTAGGCGGGTGTGTGTGGTGGGCGTGTGAGTGCACGCACGCACCTGTGTGTGCAAGTGTGACTGTATGTGTTCATGCCTGTGCCGTGTGTTGGTGTGTGCACACCCATGTGTTCATGTGGGTGCATGTGTGTGCCTGCGGTCTTGCATGCACCTGTGTGTGCAAGTGTGCCTGTATGTGTTCACGCCTGTGTCATGTGTTGGTGTGTGCACACCCATGTGTTCATGTGGGTGCCTGTGGTCATGCATGCACACGTGTGTGCGCGTGCACATGCACACGTGAGCTCTAGCAGGTGTACTTGCTGCTGGCTGGGCAAAGGCTGCAGGGCCGCCGGGCGTGGTCCTGTTCCCGGTCCCCAAGAAGCCCCGAGAGTGAGCAGATGGGCCACCAGAGGTGGCTCTGGAAACAGGCTGTGGGCCTCAGGCTGTGGCTTCTCAGGGGCTCAGGGTGTTGTCCAGGCTGGGAGGACCCTGGGCTGGCCTGGGAGTGGGGAGAGGGAGAGACGGCCAGTTGTCCCTGGGCTGTCCCTTGGCCATCCTGTCTGTGGGGCCTCCTGGCTGGCTGGATGTGGGGCTCAGGGACTGGAGGCTCGATCACCCCGCAATGGAAGTTGGCCCGGAGAGAATCTAGGGGAGCTGAACCTTCGCTGGCGCTGTGGGGGAGGAGCTGAAGGTGGGAGCCAGAGAGACCCCCAGAGTGGGAAAGGCGCTGGGGGGAAGGAAAGCCACAAAGCCTGGGGGACCTCCAAGGGTCTTGGGCTCGGACGGCAGAGGGTGAGGGGTCCGCAGCCTCCTCGGCCCCTCTCAGCCACCTGCTCCGCCCTGTGCCCCCACCACTCTGCCTTGAGCCGCAGTCACCTCCCCTGGATGCCCCGCTGGCCCCCAGTTCATCTCCCTCCCCCACCCCGGCTGCAACCCATCCTCCTCGCTGCAGGCCGAGCTGGGATCTTCCTGAACGAACGGACCATCTGCTCACTTCTCACCTCCTGCACCCACCCAGCCCCTGCAGAGGGTGGGCAGCAGCCACATTTGCCTGCCCAAAGCTCCTGCCGTGACAGGTCCCTGCCGGCCGGTGGCGCCTCACCTCTGTGCTGGGTGGGGTTTCCACGGTGGAGGCCACTGGGCCTCTCCTGCGGGAGCCCCGGCATGACCTCGCTCGCAGGACGCTTGGCAGGGGAGCAGTGTGGCTGTCATGGGGGGCAGGGCACCAGGGGCTTTGGCAGAGACGCCCCAGGGGTGCATGTCTTGGAAGGTGTTAGCCTCTGTAAGCGTCAGGGCTTGGGGCCCTGGGCCGGGGAACCTGACAGGGCAGGTTGGGGGGAAGAGAGATCAAGGCCCTCGGTGCCTTGGTTTGCTCATCTGCTAAGTGGGACCACTGAAAGAACTTGTTCATGAGGACCCGGCGAATGAGCACCCGGGCGCACAGTCCTTGACGATGAACACTGCCAGGGGCGGGGCCGAGTGACCAGGGCTTCCCTCCCCGGGGCTCAGCGCCCTGTGGCTTTGCTGGTCTGATCCCTGTCTCTCCCCACCACAAGGGCGTGCCCCACGTTCCGCTGGGGTCCTCCAGCCTCCCTGAGGGAGGGGGCGCATCCTCCTACCTGACTCCCCCGCCCCGCCTGTGCGGGATCTGTCCTGGAGACGCGGGGGTGGCCCAGGGGCACAGGGCTCCCTTCCCTCCCAGGCAGTGGGGGTTTGGCACAAGCTCGCCTTCCAGGTGGGCCCTCGGCTGCTCTCAGAGCCGCAGAGCAGCGGGCACCCCCGTTGTCCAGGGCGCTTGGGGCTGCTGGGCAGCCCCCACTTCTGAGCGCGGGTCTCGTTGGACCTCCCGCAGGTGGGAGAAGCCCCCAGCCCCTGGCGTCAGCTCTGGCCGGCTGTTCATTCAGTGATTCGTGGGTTTGTGCCTGATGCCCGCCGTGGGCCAAATGAGTAAGGCAAGACTGCCTGCCCTGCCCGAGCTCAGCCGGCCCTGCACGCGCGTGCGCGCGAGCGTGTGCATGTGAAGACAGAATGGGTAGGCAGAGGCAACGTCCCCCCCTTATATGTGGCCTCAATTTCCAAGGTGTTGCCACCTGTCATTAACTGTGGTTGGGAAATATTAACTGGAAGAGAGCAGAATAAACAGTTTCTAAGTTTTAAATGATGCGCTGACCCCGGCAGCATGGTGGAGCCCTCTGCATCCTGCTCCGTCCCGACTGGGATGTCCACCACCCCTCACGCAGCCTGTCCACGCTGCGTCCACTCGGCAGCCGTGCCTGAAGCTAAGTCCCACGCCTGTGTCCTGCAGCTGGCATCACCCCCTAGGGGAGGCGTCGCATCATCTCTCCCCAATTGTCCGCAATGGCCAGAGTTGCGTCCATCTGAAGCCAAAAGCCAGGAGCCCCTCTCATGTATCACACACGGGTGCAGGGGCCCAGGGACTTGGGCCATCTTCCACTGCTTTCCCAGGCTACAGTAGAGAGCTGGATGGGAAGTGGAGCAGCCGGGACTCAAACCGGCGCCCATATGGGATACCGGCACTGCAGGCAGCAGCTTTACCCACTACACCACAGCGCCGGCCCCAAGTATATGATCCTTCTACTTCATTATTTGTTATTTCTGCTTGTCTTTCACTGGGCCTCACTTAGGGATTAAACTTTATCGCAGACATGTGTGTACGGGAAACAGCACGGTCTGCACAGGGCAGGGCGCAAGTCTCAGTGGCAGGCTCCCTCTGGGGGTCTTGGGATGATCCCCTACACAGAAGGGGTTACTGTAAACAAACAAACAAAGCATGCTGTGATGCATGGTTTGGGGATGGGGAGCCAGGGGTGCTTTGTACATGATCTGGCCAGCGGAAGTGGCGCTGGAGCAGAGCCTTGAAGGAGGGCAGTGAACAGGACTAGCAGGTGCAAAGGCCCAGAGGCTGGGCTGTGTTGGCATGGTGGGGAGCAGAGGGGCGGGCCCAGACTGCCGGTGCAGCAGGCAGGGCCTGGGTGGGTGTCTCCGTGAGCAGTCTCCTCCTCTTCCTCCCTCCAGGGCTCCTGTCCCCAGCTCTATCCCATGGAAGTGATGGCGGCCCCTGCCCTGCCCTGGTGCCTGCCCCTCATGTTCCTCCTGCTGCTGGCAACCCCCCCTGTATCTACGGCAGAGAGAGGTGAGGACCCCAGCGTCTGGACAGTGACGCTTTCCCCGTTTCCTTGCAGGGGTGGGGGACGAGGGATCAGACCCGCACTTGCTCTGCCCCCACTGCACATGCGGGTCTCTCCACGCCACAGGAGAACCCTGTTTCCTGTTTTCCCTGCCCTGCCGTGGCCTGCTTGGACCTTACAGGCTCTGAGACTCAGTTTCCCCCTCTTTGAAATGGGTCCACCAATCCCTGCCTTGCATGTCAGAGTGGCCTGCCTCCTTCCTCCCCTGGAGCAGGGCTGGTGGGCGCTGGCCCCCTGCAGCCGGCCCCTCACACCTCTCCTCGCCTTGCCTCGCCCGCAGACCCTGGCCAGCTCACCTGCTTCTACAACTCCAAAGCCAACATCTCCTGTGAGTGGACCCAGGAGGGCAGCTTGCCCGGCACATCCTGCCACATCCATGCCCGGCCTTACCTGCGGTGAGTGTGGCCCGCACAGCCCCGCCCGCTCTGAGGCTCCTGGACCCTAAATATGAGACCCTGGGGTCCGTCCTTATGGAAGCTGGCACTCAGCACCCCGCGTGCTGGTCCGAGGGCAGTGGAGGACACTGCCTGGGGACACTGGGCATGAGCCTGTTGTGGCAGGGCAGGGCTCCGCCTTGGGGACCAGGGGGCCGAAAGGGGGCTCTCCAGGCTTTGTGAGTGATCTGGGATTTGGGGAGGCCCCTGGGGCAGCTGTGGGGACAGGGGACAGACATCCAGGTGGGCCCGGCTCTGAGCCGGCTGGGGCAGTGGGGAGGAGGGGGCTGAGGTGGCTTGGGGCTGTGGCTCTTGGGGGAGGAGCTCCTCCAGGGCTCAGTTGAGGAGGGGCTTCAGCCTAAGCCCTGGGGGGCTTTGGCAGGGTTTTAGGGCGAGGGGAACCCCCATCTTGACCTTGTCATGTTTCTAGTGTCACCCTGGCTGCCCCCAGGGCTGGCCAGGATGGGGAGGGCAGCAAGGGTGCTCCTTAGGGAGGAATGTGGGGGGTGGCGGGGGCCCTCAGGGAGTGGGGCCCCTGGGCTCTTGCTGGGGTGGGGGTCTCTCCTGGTCTTTTTTTTTTTTTAAAGATGTATTTATTTATTTATTATTTGAAAGGCAGAGTTACAGAGAGGCAGAGGCAGAGGCAGAGACACACACACACACAGAGAGAGAGAGAGAGAGAGAGAGAGAGAGAGAGGTCTTCCAACCACTGGTTCACTCCCCAGATGGCCGCAATGGCCAGAGCTGCGCTGATCTGAAGCCAGGAGCCAGGAGCTTCTTCCGGGTCTCCCACATGGGTGCAGGGGCCCAAGGCCTTGGGCTATCTTCTGTTTTCCCAGGCCACGTAGAGAGCTGGATCAGAAGTGGAGCAGCCGGGACTTGAACCGGTGCCCATATGGGATGCCAGCACTGCAGGCGGCGGCTTTACCCGCTACGCCATAGCACCAGCCCCTCTTCTTGTCTTCTAAGGGAGTTCTTTTACCTTGAAAGGTCCTGGACTAAAACCTGCGAGCTGATCCAGGTGAGGCAGGCGGCCTGGGTCTGTGACCTTGTCCTTGGAGCCCCAAAGGTAGGCAACCCATGGGGCAGCAGAGGGCGGTGGAGGCTGAGCCTTGGGCAGCGCCCAGCCAGCCCCGAGCAGGCTGCCCGGGCTGGGGAGGAGGTGGAGGGAAGGAAGGCAGCACCCGAAGCCGAGGACGCCGGCCTGACCCGGGGACGGGGGCTCCCCGCGTGCACGGCCCCTGCTCCAGCTGACGGCCCCTGCTCCGTGGGTCCTTATCGGGGGTGAGGGCATCCTCAGAACGCCCTGTCTGGCCTGTCTGAGGTCTCGGCGGTGCCGGGCCATGCAGGCTCTGGAGCTTGGTTTTCCAGGCCTGGCTCCACCTGCCGGGAGACCCTGGGCCCCACTTTGCCCTTCTGTGAAATGGGGATAACAATGGCCCCTAGGCTGGAGGGCTATCCTGAGGCCGAAGGACTTGGACCGGCACCTGCCCCTGACTCTGCTGTCAGCGGGGGCCCCAGCCCTGTCCCCTCCCTGACCCATAGGAAGCAGGTTCAGAGGGGCGTGGGCCCTGCCGAAGCCTGCACAGCCGAGGGGCTGCCGAGCTGGGACTGACGCCGGCCCTTCCCTCTTCCCCTAGGCTGTCTGTGCAGGCCGCACGGGTGTGTGCACCCAGTCAGTGCCCCCAAAGCTCTGCCCGGCCATCGCCAGGTCACGCACAGCCAGGGGGCGGGGGACAAGCAGGCGGCCTGGCTCCCCCTCCTGGCTCCGCTGTGTGGCTTCAGGCAAGGCCTGTGACGGAGCTGCCTCCCGCAGGGCTGCGGCCGGCACAGGATGAGACCCGGTCACCTGTCCCGGTCCCAGGCACGGTGGGCAGGCTGCAGAGCTGCGCTCCCTCCGCAGAGCTGCCCTGCGGTCACCCAGCGGGTGACCTCGGGCTTCTCCCCTGCGGCGTGGGAACCGGGTCTCAGGCACCAGCGTGGCTGCCCGGGGGACGCTCACCTCCCGGCCATTACTTCCAGAAAGCTCGGGGTGCAGGGGAGAGGACAGGGGAGTGCTTCGCACTGGAGGCCACTGAGCACCTCGTGTGGGCTCGTCAGGACCTGCACCTTGTCCTTGTCGGGGAGCTTGCTTACCTCTCGTGGCGGGGAGCTCCCTCCCTTCCCACGCGGCCCACTTCTCTTCAGACCGGGGGTTGGTGAAGGGCCAAAGGCAAGCTGCTGCCTGTGTTTGTAAATAAAGCTTTATTGAAACCTGGCCCTGCTGTTGGGCGTGTCTCTGGCTGCTTCGCGCAGCCACGGCAGACTTGAGGGGTTGTGGCAGAGACCACGTGGCTTGCAAAGCCGGAAATAGTTCCTCCCTGGCCCCGGGCAGCAAATGCCGCCCCTGCCTTGGATGGAGGGGAGCCCGAGGGGCGCTGGTGAGGCCGCCCCGCCCCAGCGCCTGCCCGCCTTGCCTCGCAGTCGCAGAGCCTGACCTCAGCCGACACTGTGAATATGAGCGTGCTGTGCGGGGCCGGGGAGCCCAGGCGGGTGGTGAAGACTCAGGACTTCAAGCCCTTCAGCAACCGTGAGTGGCCCACGGTGGCGGGGAGGCGGGGCCTGGAGGCGGGGCCAGGTGACAGGGAGGCGGGGCCGTGGCGGCAGGGAGGCGGGGCTGGGTGGCAGGGAGGCAGGGCCGGTCGGCGGGGAGGCGGGGTCAGGCAGTGGGGAGGCGGGGCCGGGTGCCTTTGCCGCCCATGTCTCCTTCCAGTGCTGATCTGGATAACACTCTGGGAGTTTGTTGAATGACTGAGTGCCTGGCTCCGCCTTTCCCTCCCTCCCCCTTGGGGGCCAAGAGGTGGGGTGGAGGGGAGACCCAGGCAGGGCTCAGAGCATAGCCGTACCTTACCTGGACGTCCTGACTGGCAGGCCCTTGCAACACACCAGAGCCTCGGTTTGCTCATCTGGGAAGTGGGGATGCAGGGCTGCCGCTGGCACAGGGCTATTGGGAGGTGCCACGAGCCAAGGCACCGAAGTCACGGAGGATGTGGCCGCAGCCCCACACGCACCAGCTGTCTGTGGGGCTGCATCGACTCGCAGGGTCCTAGAAACTGGGACTGATTGAAGTTCAGAGCCAGAAGCCGTTCTGCTCCTCACACTTAGAATCAGTGAGGTGATCCAGGTAAAGCCCACGGTCAAGTCCAAGTGCCGAGAAGGCCACCCCGCCCCTCTGGTCAGTAGTTGTTGGTTCAAGTTCAAGATGGCAGTCTGCTCTCAGCGAGCTCACAGCCGGGCCAGGGAGACAGCAAATGAGTAAAGACCCCAAAACGGAGGCTCCTAGTCAGGGAAGGCTTCCTGGAGGAGGTGATGTTTGCATAGACCTGGAGGACGGACGGGGTGGGCATGGCTATCTCGCGCCTGCTGGCTCTCACCTTCTCTCTCTGGCTCCAGTCCGCCTGGTGGCCCCCAGCTCCCTCCAGGTCACCCACGTGGACTCCCGGCGCTGCAACATCAGCTGGGAGGTGTTCCCGGTCTCCCACTACATCGAGCGCGACTTGGAGTTCGTGGTCCGGACGCGGCCAGCAGGCGACCGCTGGGAGGTGAGTGCCTAGCTTCTTCCCTCCCTGTCCTCCGTAAAGTCACACCTGCCCAAGCACAGGGGGACGCTGGGCCGCCTGGCGCTGCCTCCCCTCCCCAGACTCAGCTGCGGCGGATCCCGGGGAAAGATCCCCATGGCCCCGGAACCTCCTAGAGGCCTGGGAAGCCGCCTTCCCGTGACCCCAGGGGGCTGTCGCCTCTTCACTCACTTCCTCATTCCCGCCAGTCAGTCGGTCACCTAGAGCGCCTACCAGGTGCCGCTGGGGAGACAGCGTGGGGTGAGCCAGCAGGGGTCCTGCGCTCAGCAAACTCACCCGGCCAGACGCCGCCTCCTGAGCCTGCAACGCGGCCAGGGTTTTCCACACACAGAGCCAGCCCGGGCCCGCAGGACGTGGCTGTGTGCTGGGGTTGGGAGGGAGCCCACGCGAAAGCAGGTGCCCGGGGAGGCTGGGTGACCGGCCCCCGGCGTGCACGGTGGCCGCCGCTGAGACCCCAGGGGATGGGTCTGCAGGCAGTCAGGGGGCCTTTGGGTAGCAGGGGAGGGCGGAGAGCGTGGCCGGGGAGGCGGGGTGGAGACGGCTCACGCTGACCGCCCCCCCCCCCCCCCCCCCGTCTTGGTCCCAGGACGTTCCCCTGCTGAGCATCAAGCAGAGGCAGCAGTGGGTTTGCCTGGAGACCCTCCGCCCCGACACCCAGTACGAGCTGCAGGTGCGGGTCAGGGCCCAGCGCGACAACAGCAAGGCGTGGAGCCCCTGGAGCGCGACCCTCGCTTTCAGGACAAAGCCCGAAGGTACTGGCGGGCAGCAGGGGCGGGGCGGGGCGTGGTTCTGGGAACAGTGAGCGGGGTGGAGGCGTGGCTCTGTGTGGTGGGCGGGGCGGGGGTTGGTGGCCCCGGCGGCCAGCTCCGCCCTCTCCATGCACCACCCTTGGCTCACTTGTGCGACCCTCTGGGCAGACCCACTTTGCAGATGGGATCAGTGAGGGGAAGGATTTGCTCTTGGCCCTGGAGTTAGTGGGAGCGGGGAGGAAAGGGTCTTTTCACTTCGTCCACCCGGAGCCCCAAATCCCTGCTTCCTGCGGGGGACCGGGCACCTGCACTGAGGCCGGCGCCGGCTGAGCGGGCTCTGGTGAGGCCACCTCGCCTGTCTTCACACAGCCGCTTCCTGCTCAGGGGAGACGGGGCGGGGTCTCTGGGAGGAACTCAGAGGCAGTGGAGGGCGGCGGGCAGGCGGCTGGGCGGCCTGGCCCGGCTGCTGACGCCGCCGCTCCTCTCTTTCCAGCCTTGTGGGTGGCTTCCCAGAGAGGGTGGGCGTGGGCAGACGGCACACCCCTAGGCCCAGGGCGTGGCAGGGGGGGTCCCTCTAACCCCCACCCTGCTTCTCCTCCCAGCCGGCAGTACCCGGCAGGAGGCCCCGCCCCTGTCTTGGTTGGTCCACGCCATCCTGGGCGTCTGTGGCGCCTTGGGTTTATTCTTCATAGTCTACTCGCTGGTCCACTACCGCACCATCATGCTATGGTAAGAAGGGAGGGGTGTGTGCAAAGGCCCTGGGCAGGAAGGAGCAGGGCGTTCTGGGAAGAGGAAGCAGAGAGGCTGGGAGGGGGGGCGGGGAGACGGCCAGTGGGGCAGCCGGCCGCCTGCTGGCCGTGGCCGTGGTGGTCTCCACAGGCGTAGGGCGTTTTACCCTGCGAGTGAGGCCAGGTGGGCCTGAGCAGTTGGCCCACCTGCCCACGCCGCACAGCCCGGGAGCAGCAAGGCTCGGGCGGAGGCTCCTCCCCACGCACCGCCCCCTCCCTCCCTGCGGGGTGCTCCCGAGGGCTGCAGAGCCTCAAGCCGCTCCGGCTGGCTGCCCTGGCTCCCACGCGGGGGGCCCCTCACCTGCCCGCCCTCCTTGGTGTCAATCTTGCAGCTGCTCCCTCCTGCCGGCACTCTTCCCATGATGCCCTCAGCACCGGGCGTGAACTCCTGGTCCTGTGGGGCTTCCTCCTTGGAGCAAATCAGAAAGTGATGCCCCTCTGTCCAGGCTCTCAGCTTGACTGGGGTTCAGCCCCCACTCACTGTTCCCCCAAGGCCAGATGCCCTTGAGCAGTGCACATCCTGAACCACCATCCGTGGCAGCCCTAGGAGGCCTCTCTGCTACCTCCTTGCTTCTGGTTCACTCTTCTCCAGCCACGTCCACCCCAGACCACATCCTCCTCTCCCCCATCTCCTTTCCTGTTACCCCTGCCTCGCTCTCTTAGCCCTCTGCTTTTTGTCTCCAAGGAAGGGATGGTAATATTGCACACTGTGTGTGTCTGTCTCCCCCGTCACATGTGAGCGCCCCGAGCGGTGGGTGTGTGGCGCAGTGGTTAAGACGCTGGTGGGGACACCTGCGTCCCCCCCCCCCCCCCCGGAGGGCCCGGCTTCAAGCCCTGGCTCCACTCTCGATCCCAGCTTCCTGTTGCTGTGCGCCCTGGGAGGACCCGACCGGATCCCTGCCCACACCTGCGAGGCCTGGGTGGCGTCCCCAGCTTCCGGCTTTGGCTCTGACCGAGGCCCGGCTTCTGGGGAGGAAGATGGAAGAGTCTCTCTCTGTCTCACAAATAAAATCTTAAAAGCTAACGCCTGCTCCCCGAGAGCCAGGGCATCTCCCTGGCCACGCCGTGTGCCCGTGGCCCGCAGAGCTGTGGGCTGAGCCTAGCACAGAGGCCGCTTCGGGTTCTCACGCCTTCCCCGCTCCTCCACCCAGGCTCAAGAAGGCGCTTAAGTACCACATCCCGGACCCCTCGCAGTTCTTCCCCCAGCTGAGCTCCGAGCACGGAGGCGACTTCCAGGTGGGCGCCAGGAGGGGGCAGCTGGCGGGGCGGGGGGGCGGCACCGAGGCCATGCGGGAGCAGCGTCTGGGCTGGGCTCGGGCCCGGCACTGCCCTCGAAGCCAGCGGAGGGACCGAGCAGGACACGCTGCTGCAGGACGGGTTCTCCCCACCCACTGCCTGCGCACCTGCTGGGGAGGGGGCGGGCAGTGCTGCCCTGCCCCTGCACCCCTTCCCCGGGCGGCCCCATGGCTTAGCACAGCACAGACGGCGGCCAGTCATCCAGGCGAGCTGAGGCCCCGCCCACAGAGGGGCTCTGAGGGTAGTGGTGCTGCGAGCCCACCTTGGGCCCAGCCGTGTCCCCGCCCCCAGCTCATGCCCACTTCTGGAAGGAAGCGTCCAGTGGGAAGAGGGCTGTGGGGGCTGCTTCCCCCTGCCTTCCCCGACTGCGTGGGCTCATGGCTGCTGGGGCCCTGTCCGCAATTCTTCGGGGACTCCCGAGGCTGGGGCTGCCCTCCCTATACTCCTGGTGTGGGGAATGTGTCTCCTCCCTCAGCTTGGGAGGTAGTGAGATCCCCATCAGCAGAGGCATCCAAGCAAACCGTGAGACCTTCCAGCCTACATTCCTGCCCTGGGCCTAGTGTGTGTGTCGGGGGCTCTGGAGGGGCCCCTGGGGAGGCACCATGTGACTGGAGTCTGGAACCCCCCACTGCGTACATGGGCAAGGGGCCTGCTCGTACCCCTCCACCCCTGTGCCCCGGGGCATCTGGGAGTGACCGGGTAGTGTGCGTGCAGCATGTGCGTGCACTGTGCCTGCGTGCAGGGGACAGCTTGCCCTGGACCCTGCTTCAGGGCCTTGTGGGCAGAGGCTGCGGCCCAGGAAGTGGCTGACCACACCCTGCCCGGGGCCCGGTGCACACCAGCGCCAGCCACAGCCTGGCCGCTTCCCTCCTGGTGGCTGCTCGGGGCTGCCGGGCCCTGCCCTCTGCCGCTGTTTCTGCTGTCACCGACTTCGGGGCCCTGCACCTGCTCTGCCCCCGCCCCCAGCTCAGTGCCCCCCTCTTCCATCCTCACTTTGCCCTCTTGATCGGGCCCTCAGCCTTTCTCCGGCCTGAGTAGGGGGCGGGCTCCACCGAGTGGGGTGCGTGTGTACGTGTGCGTGTGTGATGGCCGGCTCCGTCTCACGGACTCAAACCCTCAAACCCGGTGTTTCTCCGCTTGTTCCTGAGCTCACGTGCGACCTGCAGCGTGGGCCCTGGGGGTGGGGGCCGCGGGCCACCTGCTGAGGGCTCCCGGGACAGGGCTGGTGGGCTCCTGCCCCACCCAAGGTCCCTGCCAGGAAGTCAGAGAGCTCCAGCCCCTGGGCTGCCCGGGTCACACTGCCGCTGGGTGCCAAGGTCCCAGGGAAGGCACCTGCGCCCCGCGCCCCTCCTCGCCAGGCTCCCGAGCAACTGTGGGCGTGCTCTTCTCTCGGCTGAGGGCAGCGCGGGAGGCAGGGGTGGGGGCTGCGAGGCATGCCCCGCCGGAGATGTCTACGTCCCAGCTCTGTGACCCGGCCCTGGCCGTGACCCCTCAGCGCAGCGGGGAAGTGGGCGAGCTGTGCCGCTGAGGACGGCTCTGCTTTGGCCTTGACTGGCGCTGGCGCACGCTGGGACACTCTTGTCCTTTGCTGTGTCCCCACACCTGGGACAGCGCCAGGCCCTCAGCAGGTGCCTGGGGAACAGCGAGCTTGAGCCAGCCAGCACCTCCTGGGGCTGTGAGTCAGGCTCACTCCCAGAGAGTCCCTTAGCCAGGGGCGCACACAGTCAGGGCGGGCTTCCCGGAGAGGGCAGCCCTGGGCGGGCTTCCCAGGGTCGGCACTCACCCCGCTCTGGCCTTTGTCCCGCAGAAATGGCTCTCGTCGCCCTTCCCCTCCTCCGCCTTCAGCCCCGGGGGTCCGGTGCCTGAGATCTCCCCCCTGGAAGTGCTGGACAGGGACGCCAAGGCCGCCCCGCTGCTCCTGCAGCACAAGGGCGCCCCGCCCCCACCGCCCACAGCCAGCTGCTTCACCAACCAGGGCTACTTCTTCCTCCACCTCCTGGACGCCCTGGAGATCGAGGCCTGCCAGGTGTACTTCACCTACGACCCCTGCGAGCAGGAGCCCGAGGCGGCGGCACCCGGCGCCCCTGCACCCGCGGGCGCTCCCCTTCCGCTGCTGTGCCCTGTTTCCGGGGACGACGACGCCTACTGCACCCTGCCCCCGGGGGACGAGCTGCTGCCCTTCTGCCCCGCTCTGCCGGGTGGCCCAAGCCCCCCACACCCTGCCCTTGGGGGCAGCAGGGCCTGGGAAGAGAAGCGGCCACCCTCCCTGCGGGAGGGGCTCCTTGAAGACTGGGCTCCCCCCACCGTGGGTCCCCCCGGCCCCGGTGTCCCCCCGCCAGTGAGTGTCCAGCCACCCCTGGAGCTGGCGCAGGGAGAGGCTGGGGAGGGAGTCCCTGCCCCCAGCCCTGAGCAGGGGGCCGCGTCCTCCTGGGTGAGCCCTCCCGGGCAGGACCAGACCAGGGCTCTCACCTCATGTCCGGCCTTGAACACCGACGTCTACCTGACCCTCCAAGATCTCCCGGATCAGGACCCAGCTCACGTAGTGTAGACCGGGCTGCCGAGGACACACGCGTCCCTGTAGGCGGCCCCACCCAGTGCCGCCTGCTCGGCCTGCCCCTCCCTGGCCTCATGCTGCTGCCCGGCCCTGCCTACCCCAAGCCAGGCGCTCCGGAGCCCCTCCCTGCTCCATCATGGGGTCCCACAACTTCTGTCTCCTCCGCAGCCCCCCAGCTGCGTGCCAGCCTCAGTCCTGGGTCGCCCAGGGGGCTTCCTGCCCCACGCTGACACCACGGGGCAGCCGGAGCGTGCTTTCCAAAGCAGACACGGCCACGCTCCTGCCCCCATCCGAAGCCTGCCGTGGCTCCCCATGGCCCTCCGCGGCACGTCCTGGCCCAGCCACACCACTTGGAGCTCCCTCACGCCACACACCTTGGCACCTGCCACCCTGCCGCGTCCAGGCGACACATCCCTCAGCCTTTGGGGCCTGTGCTGCTGTCCCTCGGGGACCCTCTCCCTCCAGTGCACCAAGGCTTCCAGGCTGGGTGCCGGCAGGAGGAGCTCCTGGGGCCATGGGGTGGTTGCAGGAAGAGGCCCCGCCCCGTCTCCCTTGGGCTTTCTCTGCAGCCTTCATAGGGGGCCCAAGCCTGGACAACACCCCACAAAGCAGATGCCCGCGGGGTCTTTCCACGGCGGCTTCGCGGACTCACAGCGAGGCCACTGGAGAGCGAACCCCAGGGTCCGAGCAGCCCAGGCAGCAGCGTCCCCCTAGGAGCAGGCCCAGATGCTGCGGCCAAGGGGCCCCCCAGGCGGGTCCCTCCCCCAGCATCCTCCAGGGCAGGAAGCATCCAGAAAGGAAGTATGGGGGGCAGGGCCTTCGCTGTCTTCTCACTGCCCTGGCAGTGCCCAGCGCCCCCTCGGATCCTTGGATGAAATAACGGACTCTCCGGCCCCACCTCGCCTGGGCTCCCGGCCGGGGCTTCCTTCCCTGGGCGGCCCCTCTTGCGGGGGCGGAGGACACGCCCACTAGTTCCAGCACCCCTGCACCTGCAGTCTCCCCCTCCCACACAGCTGGCCCCCTCCTTCTCAGGGCTCGCAGTAGCCGTCCGACTTCTCTCGGCCCGGCCTAGACACGCACGGTCACACCATGGCGGCTGTCCCAGCCTTCCGCCCCAGCAGGAGAGCGACCCAATCCCACCTAACTGAGCGGCCGCCGCTCACCCTGCACTTACAGGCCCTGCTCACAGCTGATTGGACCCCTGGCCACGAGCCCTCTTATAGGTTCTTCCGCAGCCAATGAGGTGGCTTGGAGCAGTAGCTCTGTCCAATCAGGGAGGCTGGCCTGATCTAGCCAATCAGATTCTTCCTCAGTCTTGCGTGTTGGGCCGCAGGGAGCCGGGCCCTGGAGCAGGTGCTTGGGACTGGGGCCCCGAGAGGGTAGGCGGGCGATGAGCCTGGGGAGCCGGGGGCTTCGGGCTCCTGATCCAGAAACTGCTACTTAGCCGAGGACGGTTACGGCGCTTCGGGTGAGGGCCCTGCTGCCTGTCCGTCCGGAAAAAACGCTGCTTTCTTGAGGTTGCCCGGGTCTCGCGTCCTTACCCAGGAAAGAGCTCACTCACCGGGCTGTCCCGCCGGCGTCCTCCCAACACCTGCCCTGCAAGCCCCAGCCTGCGGTCAGCCCCGAGCCCTGCTCACACCCTTGCTGTGTGTCCGGAGGCAAACTTCTCAGCAAGTCTTTTCCATGTCCCAGTGAAGAAGTAGCGTTGGCTTTTTCCACTCTGAAGAGTTCCGGGGCGGGGGGGGGGGGGGGGGGGTTTGGGTTTCCCCAGGCTCGGCCATTGTATTATGTACGGCTTTTAATGGTCCGTGTGTCTCATCTTTATTATTTTCTGAATACCGATGCACTGTTTTGTCTAAATAAATTTATTTAAAAGGAAATCTTTGTATTGCTTCTGTAAATGGAAAACCGATTTTCCCTATAAATACAAAATGACTGTAAAAAGCGAGTACAATAAAACAAAAATGATGTTTAAATGCTTTGCCTACTGGAAATCTGTTACCTCTGGGAGGGGGGATTGACAGGTGTTGGGAAGTCCGGAAACCTCCACCTTGGGAGTTCACGAGCGGGAGCCGAGTTTCCTGTATTATGTGTGCAGGGGCCGCCCGACACCATTCCACGTCTGCACCTCCCGAATCCACGTGGGGAAATACTGCACTTGATGTGGGATATTTTCTGCTGTGTCCTTGGTGGGAAGAAAAAAAAATGTTGGACTAGATCATGAGCGGCAACATCCAGCCATTATAAAGCTGCACTCATGGCAGACATTGCTAATTGATTGCAACCCTGCATGGCAGACATCGCTAATCAATCACAGCCCTCCTTCTGGCCAAGCTTGTGTGCAGCTTTAGCTTCTGCAATGCTGTGCTCCATAGGCAGCCCCCAGTCTGCCTGGGCGGCATCACCTACTCTTCCCGGCCCTGAATTTCCAGGCTGGGAGGCGGAGAGGGGCTCTGAGCAGGTGAGCCCACAGAGCCCAGCTGTCCCCCTCCTCGTCTGGCAGGAGAGCTGAGCTGGAAGGAGCCAGGGGAGAGGGGACAGGGAGGGAGCAGCTGGCAGGGGTGAGGGGTGAAGGAGGCACCGGCTCGCCCGGGTCGGGTTGCAGGAGGGAGAAGGGTGCCAGCTGGGGGCCAGGTGCAGCCCGGGGCCCCCGGGAGCCATGGGCAGAGCAGGCAGCAGGAGGCAGCCGGGCAGAGCTGCAGGATAGGAGGGAGGGGAGGAGAGCTGGGGGCCCGCCTGCCGCTCATGTTTCCTTTGTTGAACTGGATCGCGTCCCTGACCCTCCCCGTCCCCTGGGTTTCTGCTGTCCCCACCTCTCAGCTTCTGCTCTGAGCGACTTCGGGTGCCCACGTGTGCCAGGCAAACGGTGGTAGCCGTAGGTCCAAGCCTTTGATGGGTAACCCAGCGCCGTGCTTCCCCTTAGGACAGGAGAAAAGACCCAGAAGCACGTGACAAGTGTGCCATCCCCGAGCCTCCCAAACCTCATCTCTTGCCACCTGCCAATGACCCGCACGGCACACGTTTGCTGGTTAGGAAACCGAGGGCAGGACATGCCCTGATGCTTCAGCGGACCCAGGATCCGAACTCAGGTCCCTTGGGCTCCAGAGCTCTGGGGGCTTTGCGTAGAACAGGCCGTGTGGGGAGTGGGCATTGGGTGCAGAAAGTAGGAGCCTGCTTGGGAGCCGTTGGCAGCGTGCGGCACAGGGGAAGCCACAGCGGGTGCCGCTGGCATCTGTACGGTGGCGCAGGCTCCAGTCCTGACGGCTCGGGTTAATGCAGCACAGGAGGAAGCAGAAGTGGCCCAAGGGCCTGGGCTCCCCCGCTGCCAGGCACGTGGGAGACTGCAGCCTGGCCCAGCCAGGCATCCGGGGAATGAACCGGTGGATGGGAGGTACTCTGTCTCTCCCTCTCTCTCTCACTCCACCTCCCTCCCTGCTTCCTTCCTCCTTCCTTCCTTCCTTCCTTCCTTTTTTTTTTTTATTTATTTATTTGACAGAGTTACACAGTGAGAGAGAGAGACAGAGAGAAAGGTCTTCCTTCCATTGATTCACCCCCCAAATGGCCGCTACGGCCGGCGCTGTGCCGATCCAAAGCCAGGAGCCGGGTGCTTCTCCTAGTCTCCCATGCAGGTACAGGGCCCAAGCACTTGGGCCATCCTCCACTGCCCTCCCGGGCCACAGCAGAGAGCTGGACTGGAAGAGGAGCAACCAGGACTAGAACCTGGCGCCCATATGGGATGCCGGCGCCACAGGCAGAGGATTAACCAAGTGAGCCATGGCGCCGGCCCCACTCCATCTTTCAAATTAATAAAGACACCAGGGGGGACACCTATGCCACCCATTGGGGGGCCTGGTTTCAAGTCCCAGCAGCTCTCCTCCTGCTGCCCGCTCCCTGCTAATGGGCGCCCCGGGAGGCAGCAGTGATGCCCCCAGTAGTTGGGTGCCCGCCACCCACGGGGGAGGCCCAGATGGAGTTCCTGGCTCCTGGTTTCAGCCTGGTCCAACTGTGGCTGGTGTGGGTGTTTGGGGGGTTAGCCAGCAGATAGGAAACCCCTCTCTTGTTTTCTGCCAGGTAAATAAATAAATAAGAAAAAGCTGCATAGAAGACGTTTACACTAATGCAAAAAAATGAAAATAAAAATAAAAAACCTAGCAAAATTCTACTCCAGATTTCCTGTCAGCCAATTAAGAAAGAGGAAAAGGGCCAGCGCCGTGGCTCACTTGGTTAATCCTCCGCCTGCGGCTCCGGCATCCCATATGGGTGCCAGGTTCTAGTCCCGGTTGCCCCTCTTCCAGTCCAGCTCTCTGCTGTGGCCCGGGAGGGCAGTGGAGGATGGCCCAAGTGCTTGGGCCCTGCACCCGCATGGGAGACCAGGAGGAAGCACCTGGCTCCTGGCTTCGGATCAGCGCAGGCGCCGGCTGTAGCGGCCACTTTGGGGGTGAACCTCCTGTGGGATGCCGGCATCGGCGGGGGGAGCAGTTCATCCCACTGCACCACAGTGCCGGCCCCCAGAGGCTCCCCTAGCTCTGGTCGTCCATGGCTCTAGGTGCCCGTGGCACGTGGCTGAGCAGGGACTCTGTGTGTTTCACTCCGGAGGCTGGGGGTGGGGGTGGCTCTGAGAGCAGGAGCCACACCTGCCTCATTTGCTGTGTACCTGCCCACACTCCCAGACTCCTTTAGGACCCTACCTGGGCACCCCGCTCCTGGGAGGCCCCCAGTGTGCCCCGAGTTGGGCTGGGTTCTTCCTCCTGCTGTTCCCCTCCGAGCCACCTCGGTTGGAAGCATCCCTCGTGCCAGGGGCTGCGACCTGGCCTAGCAGGTTCTGGGAACGGTCGGTGGAGGCTCGGCCTTGGAAGGGAGAGGAATTGGTCTGGCAGGTTAGCAGCCACTGTTCAGCATTGGCGTAGCAACAGCTGGGTACGGCAGGGCCCTTCCAGAGCCAGGCTGGCTGAGCACAGAGACGCATGAGGTGAGGCCAAGGCTCAGAGTGGTTGAGCGACTAGCCCAAGGTCACACAGCGGAGCTAGGATTTGCACCCAGGCAATGCGTAGCACTGAACGTGTGCTCAGCTCTAGTGTCACCTCACAGCCACCTAGGGAGAGGAATGGCAGAGGGAAGGAGGCCCCCGGGGGATGGTGCTGTGTCTGGGCCATCCGTGAGTTTAGAGGCGGTGGTGGTGGGGGAAGGGATGTTGATTAAACTTGAGCTCACCGCCCAGCACCAGCTGGGCTCCTGCGAGAGCCCCGGGACATCCCCTCGGCTGTGGCATTTTCCACTCCTAGGGGCTGACGCACACAGTGCTCCCAGCCCCACAGAGCCCCGGGGGAGGGGACCGTGCGAAAGCCGCGCAGGAAGCTCTGAGCGGGGGAGGGCCCAGGCTGGGTTCCGGGAAGCCAGGACACGGACGGGAGGGAGGAGTCGGTGGGAGACCCATCGTCTTGCATCGGTCTCGGTCTGTGCACCTGCTGTCTGTCACGCTGGCCCCGGCCGGGAAGCTGCCCAGTCTCCCTGCCTCCCCAGTCTTGCCGGGAGGAAGCGGCTGTGGAGGGCGCCAGCGCTGCCCCCTGTAGGAAGCCCCGTCCCCCTTTGCTAGGGCTCTGTTGAGAAACGCGGGGCGGGGCTCTCAAGGCGACCGCTGCGCCAGACCTCAGCCAGAGGACTCGGCCGCTGGCCGGCTCGGTTGGGAAGCAGCTGGTTCTCGATGGTTCTTGCATTGCTCGTACATTTGTTCCCGCCGCAGCGCGCGGGGGGGGGGGGGGGGGGCTGTGGTATGCGAGGCGCAGTGCTTGGCGCTGGGGATCCAGCAGTGAGCAAACCCGCTGCCTCCGGCCCTGGTGGCCCTCGGGGCCTCCCTGGGACGGGGCAGAGCTGTGGTTACTCTGCAGCCAGGAGGCCTGGGGTAGGCTCTGGCTCAGCTGTGACCTTGGACAAGTGCCTGAGCATCTCTGTGCCTCTGCAAAGGAAGAGAACAGCAGGATGGCTGTGAGGATGAACGGAGTGTGTGCCTGCGGGCTGGCGCCTGCGGTGCCGGCATCCTGTGTGGGCGCCGGTTCTAGTCCCGGCTGCTCCACTTCCCATCCAGCTCTCTGCTGTGGCCTGGGAAAGCAGTGGAGGATGGCCCAAGTGCTTGGGCCCCTGCACCCCCATGGGGGACCCGGAAGAAGCTCCTGGCTCCTGGCTTTGGATTGGTGCAGCTCCGGCCGTTGCAGACATCTGGGGAGTGAACCTGCAGATGGAAGACCTCTCTCTCTCTCTCTCTCTCTCTCTCTCTCTCTCTCTCTCTCTTTCTCTCTCTGTAACTTTGCCCTTCAAATAAATAAATATTTCTTAAGAAAAAAAAAGAAGCATGTGCGTGTCAGTAACCGAGAAGACACGCCCGCAGTGAGAAGCAGGCGGGGACAGAGCCTCTGGACACCCTTGCCGTCCTGGCGGCTGCTTAGCGCGGGGCTGACCTGCACTCCGTGGTGGGCTGTGCCTCTATCGCCCCCCACCTGCCCGCTTGCTCCCTCTGGGGCATAACGGTTTGAGGCGTGGCTCAAGTCTCTGAAGACAGCCTTGTAGAAGGTGCCACACACGCCACCTGCAAGCCCCCGGGTCCTTGTCCCACCTCTCACACTCAGCCTCGGGAGCAGCCACCAGCCTAACATGGAGCCCAGGATACGTGTCCCCCCCACATCCATCCCACTGGGCCCCTCCGAGCCTCAGTTTCCTGGTCTGTAAAATGGAACGAGGAGCACAAGGAAGGCGACTCTGCCCCACTTCTAAGCTGTCTCTCAGCGGGGGGGCAGTCCGCGCTGCAGCCCCGGGGAGGTGGGGAAGCCTTGCTCGCTTGATTAAAAAGACCCCGCAAGCTTGCCATTGGCCCACGGGAGTCGTGCCCCCACGCCCAGCTCTGATTTAATGCCTCAGGAAGGTCACTGACGGAGAAACCCATCCCAGCGCTGGCCACGTAGGGCTCTGCATTGTGACACATTTACTGCGCCACCACGACGGGCACTGGACAGTCAGCCTTGAAGGAGCCGGGCTGGCTTCCAGCGGGCTTGGCGTGGGTCAGCCCCTGTGGCTGGGTGGGCGGCCCTGGCCGGTGGTCCAGGCAGTGCCGGGGCGGTCCTGCCCCGCGTTGCTCGGAGCCAGCTCTGACCTCTGCAGGTATGAAAGTCACAGCTAATCAGAGCCTTGGTGGCCGGCGGGGCGGGGCGGGGTGACAGCACCAGTGAGGAAGACTCAGGCACTGGGTGGGGGGGCGTCCCCAGTCCCTCACGTAGGTTCTCTGTTCACGTTTCCATGAGAACACTTGGGGTTATTGTTGAGGTCAAGTAACGTGAAGCTCGAGGTCAGTTTCTAAGATTTATTTTTATTAATTTGAAAGGCAGTTACGGGGTGGGGGCAGCTGCCACTGCTCCTTCACTCCCCAAATGGCCACAACCACTGGAGCTGGGCCAGTCTGAAGCCAGGAGCCAGGAGCTCCATCCGGGTCTCCTGCGTGGAGATCCAGCCTGCCCCGCAGGGTACAACAGCCAGCGGCGTGGACACAGACCCCACCATTCCCCAGCGTGGCAGGGGCTGAACTTGCTATATCCCTGACTGTAGACGTTTGAGACCAAAAAATACAAAATTAAAAACTGGGGGCTGGTGCTGCTGGGCCATGAGTTAAGCTGCAGCTTGCAAGGCCAGCACCCCCACATGGGCGACGGCTCCAGTCCTGGCTGCTCCACTTCCAGTTTGGCTCCCTGCTAAGGAGCCTGGGAAAGCAGCAAAGGAAAAGCCCAAGTGCTTGGGCCCCTGCCACCCACGTGGAAGAGCAGATGAAGCTCCTGGCTCCTGGCTTCAGCTTGGTCCAGTTCCAGCAGCTGGGACCATTTGGGGAGTGAACCAATGAGTGGACGAGCTCTCTCTCTCCTTCAAATGAATAATATAAAAAAGATGAGTCAGGCCCTGATCCAGGTTCCGGCTGTCCTCACGAGAAGAGGAGGGGGGACACAGACACTCACGTGGCCCCGTGGACAGAGGCCAAGTTACACTGCCTCAACCCCACGAACACCAGGGGTCGTCGGCCACCACGCAGGGCGCACACGGGCCTGCCGGCACTGACTCTGGACTGGCAGCCCCCAGCCCTTGCTCGAAGTCCCCGGTGCAGATTCCCCAGGGAGCTCCTGCCAGCCTCTGGGCCCAGAGGAGCCCCACGCCCACACCTGTCTAGACAGCGTCTGGCAGGGCTGGGAACCTGCCCCGCCCCCCACCCCGCAGCCCTGGGCCTCCACAGCAGGTTTCAGAGAGAGGCTCCAAGCAGCAGAGAGCAGCCTTCAAGCTGGGCGGCTCCTTCCACCACCGGGGGCTGGGATGGCGGCCCCTGGCGGCCTCCCTGAGGTGCAGGACAGGCTGGAGGAGGGAGCGTCTCTGCTACCCCCTCAGGCCAACCCAAACCCTCCCCAGGCTGGTGCCCTCGGTCCCAGCACCCACCTGGAACCTGGGGCTGTGACCTTCTTTAGAAACAGGGTCTTTGTAGAGGTAAGGAGTAAAAATGAGGGGCCGGCCTGGAGGTGTAGCCGGTAAAGCCACCACCTGTGGTGCCGGCATCCTGTATGGGCGCTGGTTCGAGCCCCGGCTGCTCCACTTCCAATCCAGCTCCCTGCTAATGCACCTGGGAAAGCAGCAGAGGATGACCCGAGTGCTTGGACCCCTGCACCCACATGGGAGGCCTGGATGGAGTTCCAGTCTCCTGGCCATTTGGGGAGTGAACCAGTGGATGGAAGACCCCTCTCCCTCTCTCTCCCTCTTCCCCTCTTCCCTAGAACTCTGCCTTTCAAGTAAATAAATCAGTTAAAAAAATAAAGAGGAAGAGTGAAACCAGAGTGAAAGTGGACACAGAGACACAGGGCAGAGGGAAGGGGGCCCCGGGGTGCTGAGGGGAGATGGGTTGAGGTCTCTCCAAGGTGGGGACTGCCCAGGTTACTGGGGTGGCCAGAGGCTCAGGGCGCTCCCGGAGGGCCCTTGGCAAGAGCACGAGCCTGGGTTCCTGCTCCACCTGCCCTGGGCTGGAGGATCGGGATGGGGCCAGCCTCTCCTGCCTGGCTTCAGCCTCTTCGCACGTCCACGCCTGGCCTCCAGGGGTCGCTGTGATGAGCAGTGCTGGAGAAGGAAAGTCCCCTTGTGATCCCAGGGGCGGTTGAGTGTAACTGTGTGTTCGGTGCCAGGCACCCTCCAGGCTGCGGTGCACCTGCGGCCAGGGCGGATGAGGCCTCTGTTTCCCGCGGCTCATGGTGCAGGGGGATTTTATATGACGCAGCCGTCCTGGCTCCAAATAGCCAGGCACCAGCCAGGGCTTTGTCACCTGAGGGCGGTGAGCGCCCTGAGCAAGGCCAGCCTCTTCCCTGTCCCACCGGGTCAGCCTGGCCTGCGAGCCCGGGCCAGGCCTCTGGGTGGTGTCTCTGTCCCTGAACACCCCAGGGGCCAGCATTTGTGTGGCGGGCAGGTTCCCAGGGAGCAGCGAGCCGCCTTCCGCTGTGGCTGAGTGGTCCCTGTGTGGGAACAGGAGGGTCCAGGCCACTCACTCCCCCTTGTTACTAGGGGCAAACTTGCCCATGTCTGGAGCTCTCAGGGCTCTGGGGGGGTTGGACCCCAGCCTGTGCCTTCAGAGGCCCCCCCAACCATGCTGGCTGTACCCTCCTCAGTGGCTGCCCTGCCCCGGGCCATGGCAGATCGATGGCTGGGCGCCGCCAGGCACAGTGGACGGTGATTGTGTAAGATCCGCCGGCTGGACTGTCCGGCTGCCTGCCCGCTGGGCGGGCTGGGGCCCTGCGGCCTGCCCTGGGCTGAGCTAGGGTGCTTTGGCCCCGCCCCTGCACACTGCCCCTGCTCCCTGCCTAAACCCCCTTTCCTGGGAAGTTTGCAAGGTGGGGGCTGGGGCAAGGCTGTGGACCCCACGGTCAGGGTCAAGGTCAAATCCACGGACAGAGGTCAGGGCTGAGGACTGGGAGAAAGTGTTCCCCGCTTCCCAGGACCAGCTGGGCCTCCACACACACCTTCTCCGGCTGCCGGGGAGGGGCTCCGGTCTGCGTTAACCAAGGGGGAAGCATAGCTTGGAAGATTCAGAGAAATCACAACTTCCTGCAGCTAACACAGGGTCAGCCTGCACCCCTCGATGCTCCTGACACCCCACACCCCGCACTGCACACACACGCATCTGACACACATGCAACCCACACGCATGCGCCCCGGGACGCCCATGCCCCCAGCACACGGGGTCTTGGGCGTGCACACCACATTCTGGCCTCAGGATTCACGCTGACCCAGTCAACCCTGCCCACACCCAGAGCCCAGCCGTGCATCATGGATGAGGGCATTAGTGCCCAGCTCAGACCCAGGGCCTCTACAGTGGTGCTGTCTAGAGGACTCAGTGAGCCCCGCGTGGCAACCACGGTCGCAGAGGCGAAAGGAGGGAGGGCACTGGACATTAGCAATGACCCAAGCAAGGCGGCCGGCGTGCGGCGGCTTCAGTAGCAGTCGGCGTCTGAAGGCTGGTGGACACAGTTTTCAACCTTGGGCTGCGGAACCTGGGTGAGCACGTCTCACATGAGGCTGGCCACAGCCTGGGATCTCACAGCCTCAGGGGAGGCCGGCACGCCGGGCCGGTGCAGCGGCTTAAGCCACCACTTGCAATACCAGCATCTCAACTTGAGTCCTGGCTGCTCCGTTTCCCGTCCAGCTCCCTGCATCAAACCCATCCCCCACTGCACCCTGTCTCCTCTCCCGTCCACAGAGCGCCTGGGTCCAGTCTCTCTGTTTCTTGGGCCAGCATCTCCTCCGCTCTTAGCTGTGCACCAGGCAGACCTGTGCAAGCCCTTGTCCTTACCTGCAGGGCCTCTGACCATCACCCCCCCCGCCCCCGCCTCACGCTCCTGGGGACCAGGGGCTGTCACCAGGCAGGAGCGTCACCAGGCAACGGCCCCCAGGGAGAGTTCAGATCTCCTGCACCTGCCTGCAACCGGTCTCGGGGGTGCCCGCGGGGCGGGACGGGGCGGGACGGGGCGGGGCGGGCACTGCCTGCCCCCTGCCTCCTGCCTGTTTACCTGCGCCGCAGTCACTGTGCCGTCCTGGACCCAGCAGGAGGCCTGTGGCGCCTGGGGCCACAGACCACAGGGGACAAGGGCCAAACGCGGCCTCAGCCATGGCTCTGGGCCATTGATCCAGCTCTGGCCGGCCGGTGGGGGCGGGGAGACCTTGGCCTGGACAAGCAGAGGCTCCTGTGGCCTGCGAGCAGGCCGGGCACCCACCTGCCACACCCGAAGGTAAGTGGGGGCTTCCAGGACCAGTGTCTAGGAGCGAGCCCGGGACAGGGTGCTCTTGGGGCACTGAGCCTGCTTCCCTGCGGCTGGAGCTGTCGTCCTGCTCTGTAGCCAGGCCTGCAAGGCCTGAGAGACCACAGCACAACCGGGGAGCAGGAGACAGGGGTGCACAGAGCTGGCGTTGCTGGACACGGGGGCGGAGTGAGGTCAGATGTGTGGACACCTCGAGGGGCAGGGGCAGGGGAGCGGTCAGGGACTCCAGCGGCGGGGCGGCCTGGGATTCGGGGGGGGGCAGGGATGAGGGAGGCCGTGCAGGACCGGAGGCACCCCACCCGGCTCTCCGGCCGTGGGAGACAGGCCCAGAGCCCGCCTCACACCCGAGGGAGAACCCCAATGCGGGACCCTGGGCTCGCAGGCTCAGAGTGGGGCCCACGCGCGCGTGTGTGTGTGTGTGTGTGTGTGTCCCAGCATGCCTGTGCACGGAGGAGTCTGCCGTCACAGACAGGGCTGTGGAGTATCTGCGTGCGAGTTGTGAGTGTGTTTGCACAGCCAGCCTGGGAGCTCACAGCCGCAGGAGCGCCCCGCAGGTGCCTCCCACACTCCCAGGTCGGGACCCCACCCTGCCCTGGCGGGGTGACCCCGTACTATGGGTCTCGTTGCTCCGCGCCTCAGTTTCCCCCGCTACTGAACAGAGACGCTGGAGCGAGCACGCCAGGCTGCAGGTGGCTGAGGCGCCGGGCAGTTTGCAGAGTCGCCCAGCACAGTAGGACATTGCACGCAGCGGCCAAACCCAACTGTGTGGCCAGCGCCCAGGCCGCTGCTGCCCCACACCTGCCCTCTGTGGCAAGAGCGCGGTCCCTCCCTCCAAGGGCTCAGCACCCGGGGGACCGACACGATGCTCTTTCGGGGAACTGGGCATTGAAGGGGGCGGGGATCAATAGGCGGTTTGAAGCTTTTTTTTTTTATTATTATTATTTTTATTTTTTGACAGGCAGAGTGGACAGTGAGAGAGAGAGACAGAGAGAAAGGTCTTCCTTTGCCGTTGGTTCACCCTCCAATGGCCACCGCGGCCGGCGCGCTGCGGCCGGCACACCGCGGTGATCCGATGGCAGGAGCCAGGAGCCAGGTGCTTTTCCTGGTCTCCCATGGGGTGCAGGGCCCAAGCACCTGGGCCATCCTCCACTGCACCCCCTGGCCACAGCAGAGAGCTGGCCTGGAAGAGGGGCAACCGGGACAGAATCCGGTGCCCCAACCGGGACTAGAACCCGGTGTGCCGGCACCGCTAGGTGGAGGATTAGCCTAGTGAGCCGCGGCGCCGGCCAGTTTGAAGCTTTTATTGCTAGATTCACAACCCAATTTTTTTTATATATATATATATATATTTATGGCAGCCCAGGATCCTTCACAGGGCAGTGGCTCCTCCTGGGACAGTCTAGGGCTGCCAGGAGGAGTGAGGTCTCCACTCCCTGTGACAAGGGGCACGGACGAGCCAGCCAGGTCTGGAGGTGGAAGCCCAGGCAGAGGGTGGGAAAGCTCAGTGGTGAGTAAGAACTTTTAGGGCTCAAGACCCGGGGGGGGGGTCCTTGTCCAGGGCTGGCGCTGGGCCCCGTTTGCTGCCAGCCTCCCTGTTAATACGCACAGCACAAGTCCAGAGAGGAAGGAGGTTAAGGAAGGCATTTCGGAGGAGGCGGCATCTGAGCCAGGACTTGGAGGGAGGCAACCTGAAAGAGCTTTACAGTGGGCGGGAATGGCAGGTGCAAAGGCCCTGAGGCAGATATGCTACAGGTCCAACGAGGTGCTGGGGCAGAGCAGAGGGACGGAGAGACACGGACTGGGGGGCTGGACCCTGGGGACACCAGGGGGAGCCCGAGGACAGGAAGGGGGTCTCTTCCATGCACCCCCATGCCCAGCGCTGAGCCTGGCTCCTAGCAGGTGCTCCACAAGAGTCGGGTGGCCGTCGCGGCTCCAGGACTCCGCAGGTCCAGTTTCCAGAGAGTGTCACCTCCAGGGGCCTACAGACCAAGTCACATCATTCATTCTTTCATTGATCGTTCATTCCTGGGGACTGGCCCCAGGCTGGGGTTCCACGGACACCAGGGGAGAACGGGGACATAGGCACTGCTTTTCTTGAGTGGCAGAGACGAGGCCGGAAGCCGGCACGTTTTGATCTGGGAGGGGTTGTCCAGGGCGGGAAGCATCCTGAGAGGCCTGCAGGCCGGGGGCGCGGCCGGCGCGGAGGTGCCTGCAGGGTGATGCGAGCTGGCGGGCAGCAGCCTGGCCACAGCGGGGCTTTGATGCCACGGCCGGGGGTCTGGGCGGCAGGAAAGGGGCCTGAGTGAGTGGCTGGCATTGGCGGGGGACGGGGGAGATGTCCCAGTGACAACACGCAGGACGCGCCCGAGGAGGGGCTGGGAGGCGGGCGCGTTCCCTGCTCCTGGGGTTTTGCACCAGGGGCTGCTCCGTGAACTCAGGGACCTCCCACAGGGCTTCAGGGAGCACTGCCTAGGGACACAGAGTCCACAGAGGCAGGGGGAGGGGTACCACCGAGCAGCCTCCCCCAGGGGACCCCGATGTGCAGCCCCTACCCCCGAGCCTCAGCTCCCCGCCTGCACACTGACGGCTGTGGTCAGGGCGGGACTCTGAAGACAAACTCACCAGCTGGGTGACCTGGGCCAAGCTGCGCAACCTCGCTGTGCCTCAACTTCCTTATCTGTAAGATGGAAATCCCGAGACCCCCCCCCCCGACACACATGCACACACACACACACGCACGCACACGCACACCCGGGGCTGTGGAACGCTTTCACGAGAGTGCACGTAAAGCCCTGGAAATGGGCAAATTAAGGGTCCCCGTGTGGCCACCGTGGCTCCGTGACTCCTCCAGAAATAGCTCCTTGGTGACTTGGACTCAAGAGTGAAACGGGTGGAGGGAGGGGACCTGGGGCGGAGAAGGGGCCAGGAGCCAGCGCGTCCCCTGGGCTCTCTCCAGGCAGCGTCCCACCCCCAGGCCGCAGGAGACAACCCCAGGTGGCCAGCCCAGGACAAGGCGGCTCTGCGCTGGCGCCTCGGGCCACTTGTTGCTCCTGTCTCTCGTGTGTTCCTCGCGGGGATGCTGCAGGTGTCTTGGGCAGCAGGTGGGCACTTCACGGCATTTGCCATCCCTGGCCCCGGCCCCAGAGTGGCCAGCAGGGGCCGCCCCGCATGCGCAGATGTCCCCTTAATTAAGGGGCACAGGGTAGCTCACCCAGGTGAGAGCCTCCCCGGTGTCGCCACTCCTTGCATATGATAGGAGCCTCCGGAGAGTGAGCGCGTCACTGGCTGATGCCAGACCTGGGTTCCCAAGGAGCTGTGGGGGTGCAGGGCGGGGGTGAGAGAAGTGGGCCGGGGCCCCTCGCCCCATCCGGAAGGGCCGTGTATCTCACTGGGAGGCCCCGGACACCCACTCTGTGAAAACCGAGCCACGGCCCAGAGGAAGCCCCATCCCAGTCTTCTAGGGATGCCTTCAAAGAGGGTGGGGTGGCGGGGTGGGGGGTGATTCCGGAAGGAGAGTGGATGCTGGCCCCCGACCCAGCTCAGAGCTGGCTCAGGCAGCCTGGGGCAGGACCGTGTGGCCTGCACAGCACGGTGGGGGTGGAATGGGGAGCTCTGGGAAGCAGGACCAGGAGGAAGGAGAGCATCCCGCAGTGGGAGAGAAGCCAAGGGCAAGGGGAGCGGGCGTGCAGGGGCTGTGCTCAGTGCCGTCTCGGGACGGGGGTGCAGGCCCTGGAACTCTGCCCCAGGGAGGCGGGAGGATGCAAAGAAGCGGGTGAGCCAAGCGCAGCCCTGCCGCCCGCCCGCCTTGCTCCCGCCCACCCTCAGTCCCGGCTCCCAGGCTGCCGGCACCGGCTCTGGGCTCTTTCCAACTCTGGTCTGTTTCCCTGCCAGGATGCCTGCGTCCGAGGCCCCCCAGGCGGCCAGCGGGCAGGGTGACGGAGGCGATGGCGAGGAGGCAGAGCCGGAGCCGGAGGGGATGTTCAGGACCCCTGTGGAGGCCAAGAGAAAAGCCCGGGACCACCTCCGCCTGGCGCCCCTGTGGCTCGCCCTGGTGGCGCTGGCCGCAGCCGGAGTGATGCTCTGGTACTTCCTAGGTAATGACAGGCCCCACCTGGGGAGGGCTGGGGGGCGTGGGGACCCTGCAGGGTGGACTCGGCTTCCCGGCTCAGCCACGTCCAGGCCCGGGCCGTGGGGCCTCGAAGGCCTCTCGTCGCTCTGGCCGCCTGCCCTGTCCTGTGTCGGGGCACACATGCACTGTGTGCCGAGCCAGGTCCCGTGCTCAGTCTCTTCCCGCTGGGCATGCGCCCCGGGTCCCTGCTGGCTCTCCCAGCGCACGGTGCTCGCCACCCTGTGAGCCCGAGGGCTTAACCTGGCCTTCCCAAGCTTACAGCCCCCCTGGGGCACCCCTGGCTGGGAGCCAGCGCTACCGGAGGAGGCCCCGGGGGCACGGGTGTGCCTGGTGCCGGGTGGGGCTTCTGCTCACTGGAGGCCATCCTAGTGCACTCTCGGGTGGGGACCGCAGCTCCAACGGCTCTGACTCTCCGGGGCCCAGCATGAATGGGGGGAGGAGCTGGGGAGCAGCTGGGCTTCAGGGCGCCTCCTGTGTCCCCAGTCTTTTTTTTAAGATTTATTTATTTATTTGAAAGTCAGAGTTACACACAGAGAGGGAGAGGGAGAGGGAGAGGGAGAGGGAGAGGGAGAGGGAGAGGGAGAGGGAGAGGGAGAGGGAGAGGGAAGAGGGAGAGGGAAGAGGGAGAGGGAGAAGGAAGAGGGAGAGGGAGGTCTTTCATCCGATGGTTCACTTCCCAATTGGCTGCAATGGCTGGAGCTGCGCCGACCCAAAGCCAGGAGCCAGGAACTTCTTCCGGGTCTCCCATGTGGGTGCAGGGGCCCAAGGACTTGGGCCATCCTCCACTGCTTTCCCAGGCCACAGCAGAGAGCTGGATTGGAAGTGGAGCAGCCAGGACTCAAACCGGCGCCCATGTGGGATACTGGCACTTCAGGACAGGGTGTTAACCCACTACACCACAGCACTGGCCCCGCTATGTCCCCAGTCTTGGCCCTTCCCACCTGTCTGACCTCACAGTCCCCCATCTGTCCCCTGCAGCCCCAGGAGCAGCTGGTGCCTGTTCTGGGCCCGCCCACCCTTCCTTCTTTCCTTCCTTCCTTCCTTCCTTCCTTCCTTCCTTCCTTCCTTCCTTCCTTCCTTCCTTCCTTCCTTCCATCCCATCCACCCACCCATCCACCCACCCACCCATCCATCCATTCACCCTTCCACCCACCCACCCATCCACCCACCCACCCATCCATCCATTCACCCTTCCACCCACCCACCCATCCACCCACCCACCCATCCATCCACCCACCCTTCCACCCACCCACCCATCCACCCACCCACCCATCCATCCATCCACCCACCCACCCATCTGTCCATCCAGTGAATAAACACTCAGGAGCATTCGCTAACCCTAATTAGCTTGTGCCCTAGAAAGGCTCCCCGTCCACGAGGGAGGGCTCATTTGCTCATTCATTCACCCCCCACCCGCTTGGCGCTGGGCACTTCCCGCGCGCCAGGTTGTCAGGTTTCGGGTGGAGCCCAGCCCTCGTGGTTTAGCCGCCGAATCAGCCCTGCCAACCTGTGCTCGGACAGAGGCGGTCCCGAGGCCAGGAGCCACGGCAGGCACCGCCCAGCTTGCCTGAGGGACTGGAGCCTTCCCATCGGACAGTGGGCAGTCAGGGGGCATCTCACTGGCTCAACGTCAGGGTGCCATCTCAGGTCCATCGACAGGAACTGGGGGACCCGGCTGGGAGCCGTGGAGGCGGATCGGGTGGGCTGGTGTGGAACCGCCCTGGGGGCGAGGCTGCCGGGCGCCCCGGGCCTTCCAGGGCTCGTGGATGTGACTGCACGTGGACTGAGCAGCGTGGCAGGGAGCAGACAGGGTGTGACGTCACCAGCCGCAGGGAGCCAGCACCCCGAATAGCACAGGCCCCCAAGACGTCCTTGGGTAGCATAACGAGTCTTTGGGGCAAACCGCTGAGCACTAAGCCGAGAGCCCGGAACTCACCGGCCCGTTGTCTGACCCCTCCAGCCAGGACCTCTTGGGTTCCTCCCGCCACCTCCCCCCCACCCCCGTCTCTCGCTCCCTTCACAGCAAAGTCCTGGTGGCAGCTGGCCGGGATGGCTGCAGCCTCCAACCGGCAGCCCAGCCTCTTTGGTGCCCTTTGCAGTCTGGCTCCGCTCCCACTCCAGCCGCCAATCCCCTGTCCAGGCCTTGACCCAGGGAGGAGAAACCCTGGGTGCCCTTGGCTTGGGGACCGCCATGTGTCTCGCCCCTCCGATGGCCCTGGCTTTTTCTCCTCCCTCCGACCCCCACCCGCTGTCCTGCCCTTGCTGCCGCTGACTCCCACCAGGGCCTCCGAGAGCTCAGAACGCTGTGCGCCCTCTTCCCCAGCCTGCACCGCGCGCCCGACTCCTCTGGCTCTTCTCCCAGGCCTCTCTCTGCCCCACCCGGGCTGGGCCGCCTCCGACTCCCCAGCGTGCCCTAATGCATCGATTCTCGCCCTCCCCGCGGCTCCACGCCCTCGCCTGGAGGGCTCCCTTTCTCGACACGAGAGTCACGGGCCATTTTATAAAGCAAATCGGTTCTCTGATTTCTCAACTCTCCCACAGCTCCTTTCTTACTCAAAGTCAAACCCAAGTCCTCTCAGAGCTCGAAAGCCCTGCATGGCCTCCGCCTTCCCCACGCCTCCTCTCCTCCTGTTCTCCCTTTTGCTCACAAACTCACCAGGCAAACTCCTGCCCCAGGGCCTTTGCACTTGCCACTCCCTCGGTCTGGCCCTCCCACAGGCACACCTCCCGACAGCGTCATCTTCACTCCAGGCCTCTGCCGTGCTACCCTCCCCTCCACAGCACGCGCCTTGTAGCTGGGAGAGGCAGTGGTTCCTGCCTGTTAGACTACAAACTTGTTCACCGCTCTAGTGATGTATTCCCAAGTGCTTGACGTCAGTCCCCACACTCCCAGGCTCTCACACCTTCGCAGTCCTCACATCTCAGCGGGAGGGGCACTGTGGGGTCAGCCTGTTCCGGTGCCATGGCCCCTGCGCTGCTCCTCGGGGGGCAGCCGTCCCAGACGCAGCCCACGTGCTGTGGGGCTGCTGGCGCGACACCTGCTTACCCAGCACTCTCGGCTCCACCAGGGGAGGCGTGGCTGTCATAGCTGACCAGGGTGGCCTGCGTAGCAGGTGGGTTAGCGCCCGCTTGTGGAAGGAGGGAGGGAGGTCGGAGAGAGGGGCTGAATGGGGCCTGGGCCTCCTGGATGCCTGAGGCTTCCTGGCCTTGACGTCCTCCGTGGCCTTGGTGCCAGTCTGGATGATGACGGTGATGACGACAGGGGTGAGGAGGAGGAGGGCGCTCATGGGGATGGCGATGGTGTCTGGGCGGCAGGCTGGGCGGCAGGCTGGGTGGCAGCAGACGGCGTGGGAGTCCAGGAGCCTTGCCCACTGAGCCCCGCCCACTGAGCCCGCACTCAACCCGGTGGCCCCTCCTCCAGGGTACAGGGCGGAGGTGACCGTCAGCCAGGTGTACGTGGGCAGCCTGCGGGTGCTCAACCGCCACTTCTCCCAGGACCTCGCCCGCAGGGAGTCCAGCGCCTTCCGCAGCGAAACCACCAAGGCCCAGAACATGGTAGGGAAGGGGCGCGCGCAGGGCTGGGCGTGGTCAGTGGGGCCCCCTGGGGGAGGCGGGGCACTCACTGGGGCCACATGGCACAGGGACGGGAAAGCGAGTGGACCTGCGTCCAAGGCACTTGCATTAGACTCTGCCGGTGTCACTCCCGAGGGCGGAGCTTGGCTCTGCTGGGGGCCCCGCGTGCCTCGTGACACAGCCACCGCCTGTGCCAGGGCCCCGTCCAGCAAGGCGGCCTGGAGAGCTGCGCAGGGTGGGTCAGTACCCCGCTCTGAGGGTGCTGTGCACCGTGTCCTGGCTGCAGGCTTGGAAGCAGACACGGTGGCCAGGGTTTCCAGGCAGTTCCAGGAGGCTCCCGGATGTGCCGCCTCGTAGCTGTACAGGGGCAAAGCCTCCCCCGAGCCGGGCTCCCTATCACCGTGGCCCGGCCGTGCCTGGGGCGGTCAGGGGTGGGTGCAGGGGGGCCCTGTGGCCCGGGGGGCTGCTCAGAGTGGAAGAAGGGCTTCTGATAGGGGGAGAGAGGCCGTCGGCCTTCGGGGGTGAGGATGGAGGTGGGGGAGGGGAAGGTGCCCCTGGTTCGGGCTCTGACCACTGGTGACCTGGCTGGCCTTTCCCCTGGGGCTCCCCAGGGTGCACCCCAAGGTGGGGGGGGCTGGTGCCGCCACAGAGGGTCACGGGGCTCTGGTCTTCCTCTGGCAGCTCAAGGCACTCATCACCAGCACGCGGCTGGGCGCCTACTACAACTCCAGCTCTGTCTACTCCTTTGGGTACGTTGTCCCCAGGCAACAGCTGGCCCCTGCCAGGACCTCAGATCAGCCCTGGGAGGGGACCTGTCTCATTTTCCAAGGGCGCGGGCAAGAGACCTGGCTGCAGCCGGTGACCTCCCTCCATCGGGCTTGGTCTTCTCATCTGTGTAATGGGCACAGCACTGTGGCAGGGTTTACCCTGGGTGACGACCACAGCGGGCTGGTTAGGGGCCCGGCATGCACTGGGAGGGGGGCATTGAGAGCATGGGGCCCAGCGTTTTGCCGCCTAGGTTAGCCTCACAGCCGTGCCTCAACTTCCCCCTGTAAAATGGGGGTGGCGAGAGCAGCTCCCGCGGAGGCTGCTGGGGGGAGGCTTTCCCGCGAGGGAGATCAGCGCCCGCGGGCCCCTCACTGCCGCCTGCCTTAGGGAGGGACCCCTCACCTGCTTCTTCTGGTTCATTCTGCAAATCCCGGAGCGCCGCCGGCCCACGCTGAGCCCCGAGGTGGTGCGGGCGCTGCTGGTGGAGGAGCTGCTGTCGGCGGCCAATGACTCGGCGCCCGCTCCCTACAGGGCGGAGTACGAGGTGGACCCCGAGGGGCTGGTGATCCTGGGTCAGTACCGGGGCAGGGGCCCGCTCCCCGCGGGGGCGGGAGGGAGGGGTGGGGCGCGGGGCGCGTGCCCAGGCCCGGCAGCTCTGGCGGTCTCCTCCGTTTTCGTTCGTGTGTGTGGCCTGTTCTTTGTGCATTTATTTTGCCCTTGTTGATTTCTTTGTCCGTTTCCTTTTGACAGAGGCCAGTGTGAAAGACGTAGTAGCGCTGAATTCCACGCTGGGTACGCGCCTCGGCTTCCCGCCCGCTTGCCTTTGGCTTTGGCGTCTTTCCTGGCTTGGTTGAGGGTTGGGAGGCCAGGGGGCTCCCTGAGCTGGGGCAGGAGCCCGGCCTGGGGTCACCCAGGGGAGGAAGCAGGGGCTGAGCGAGCGGAGGGGGTGTGGCGCCCGTGTGTGGATGCGCATGTGTGTTCATGTGCTCTCGTGTGGACACATGTGTGCACATGTGTGTGTGTGAGTCTTGCCTGTGTGAGCGCAGGTAGCAGGTTCCATCACAGGTGAACCTAAATCTGCTTTTCCACCGTCGAATCCAACTTGCCTGCAGGCCACCGATAGTCTCCCCAACGGGCAGCCCGTCAGCCACTCTGGGTTTCAGACTTGGTCTTTCAGAGGTGCACTTGGGTCACCTGCAAGGTTGCTCACTTCCCGCCCAATGCCATGTTGCTATGGTCACTTTGCTCTCGTCCGAGAGACCTCAGTGTCTTCCTGCGAAACACCGGCAGGGCCACCCTGCTGTCCACGTCGCAGTCCATGCGGCCCGAGGAGTTGTGCAGTGCACCACCTGGGCTGCTGTACCTGACAGCCCTAAGCACAAGCCCCCAAACCCTCAGATTCCTCCCCGCGCTTGGGAGTTCTGTGGGGGGCTGTGGCACAGGTGAGCACCTCCAGCCCATCCCAGGGGGGCGCCTGCACCCTGCTTCTGCCTTCTCTGACCTCCCTCTTCCTGGCGCTGCTGTCGCATGCTTGCTTCCTGGGGGAGTGCAGGCAGTGAGGTCAGAGTACAACGAACAAGAAGTCAAATCGTGACTCAGACAGGGACAGTGAGTAGGATTAACTCACTAATGAGGGGACGATAAAGAAACAAGAAATTCTTCTGTCTGTGTGCCTATCTGTCTATCCATCTACCCATCCATCCACCCTCCATCTGCCCATCCATCCACGCGGGCATCCCCTGTCCATCTCCCTACCCACTGATCACGTCCATCTGACTTCCTAGTGTCGGGGGAGAGAAGAATGCTGGGGAGAGGCTGCCTACAAAGCTGGTGGACGCCCCACCCCGCCCTGCGGGGAATGAAGCCACAATCTTCGCGGTGGCCTTTTCTAGTGAGCCGGGCTGTTCGCAGCTTCGCGGTCTTCCAAAGTTAACACCCCGCTCTGCAGAGCTCGGGTTTGCTCAGCACAGCCGACCGTGGGGCAGGGCTGTCGCTTCTGGGAGCCTTAAGGGGACTCCGCGGCCAGTGCTCAGGAGCGGGGGTGGGCACGCGACAGCCTGCCTGGCCAGTGTGACCCACGCAGCCCGATTTCTTACGGCGCCTGAGCTGAGAGTGACTTGTGGGAATGTGGGTCTCTCGTCCAGGAGCACCTCTATAATGGCGCTATTTAGACCTCCCCTAAAATGTGTACTCACTGGCCCGTCCCTAAAAAGTCGTCTGGCCTCGGATCTGGGGAGCTGTTTCCCAAGGGTTTAGGTCTCAGGACTCCTGGCCACTCCTAGAAATTGTTGGGGGAACCCCACATAGCTTTTGCTCCTGTAGATTGTGGGTGCCCGTACCGTATTTACTGTAGAAGTGAAAACTGAGCCATTAAATACCGTCCATCCATTCATTCATCCTTATTTATATAGAAAACAATAATAAACTCATTAACCTTAAGGCAATATTTTTATTCAAAAAAATAGCCATTTTCCAAAATTCTCACATCAAGTGTCCATGCTAGAAAGAGAGCCCAAGGCCGTGGAGCGAGGGACTGGGTCTGTCCAGGCATGGAGGGAATGAGGCGCCTCCCGGGCAGGTGCTGGAGCCCAGGGGGCCAGGGGCTGCTCCTGCCCACCGGGGGCCCAGAAGGCTTCTTGGCAGGGCACCCACCTCCCTGCCTCGCAGCCCTGTGAGGCGGCTTGCGTGAGATGCTGGCTGCTGCTTCTGTCATCCACTGCCGGTCCCTGGGGCCCATATCAAACACACAGTAGGTGCTCGGTCACGGTCATGGGTGGACGCAGGCTGTAGATGCTCTGCCTGCCCGGGCTGGCGCTGAGTCGGTGCTGGGGTGGGGTTGGGGGGCGAGGGCTTCCCTCCAGCCCCGCCTTCTCCTCTGCCCCCCCACCCGCCACCCTCACTGAGCACCTACTGTGTACCAGACACTCCCCTGCGCTCTCGCCCACACATCATTCCCAGGCCGGGAGTGTGTGTTCTCACCCACTCCACTCTACAGGTGGGAAAAGCGAGGCCCGTGAAAGATCACGCGCCCACAAGCCAGCCCAGGTCTGTCTGGCCAGGGCTGTGGAATGAGCGCAGTAACGGCAAGCAGCTCCCGGAGCTGCCGCGAGCACGCGTGGGACAGCGCGGGTCCAACGCTGGCCAGCGCGGCTGCTCCGCCTTTCTTGTCTGGTTATCGACATCACAGTCCATTTCCCCCAGTCAAGGCCGCCTCCCACACCCCTCCCCAGTCTGCGCCCCTCTCTGACTGCAGAGAAAGCCCCGTGGCTTCTCCGCTACTGCACGGCCACCCCACCGCCTCGCCGTGGCTCCCAGCAGCACAGAGTCTGGGATCTGAGCCACACCACGTCCGGGCCCTGCCTGACCCGCCATGGCTCCCCATGGCCGCAGGACCAGGCAGTGCCCCGTAGGGTGCGGCGGGCCTGGCTCCCGCCTCTGGCTAACGCTCCTGCTGTCCGCGCTCTGGGTTCAGGTTTCCTTGTCCACGTGGCCTCTCTGCTCAAGCTGCGACCCCCGCAACCCCCACCTAGGGCAACCTTGACCCACAGGCCAAGGTCGGAGCCCTCCTGTGCCTCTTGGAGGCCCAAGCGCTGACTGGACCCTGCTCTGGGAGCTCCCCTGGCCAGGAGAGCTCAGTGCATGTTTGGGGAATGAATGACGGATCCGTGAGAGAGCATGCCTGAGGGTACCAGAAAGGGGAGAGGCGGAGACACTGAGAGGCGGGACCTAGCACACCTGGCCCCGCCCATCCCGCCCCTACCTGAGGGCGGGGCAACTCTTGCAGGGCCCCGCCCCTCGCCCCTGGGGGGCTGTCCTGCAGGCTAACAGCGGTCAGGGGGTCTCCCTCTCGCCCTCCAGGCTGTTACCGCTACAGCTACGTGGGCCGGGGCCAGGCCCTGCGGCTGAAGGGGCCCGACCAGCTGGCCTCCAGCTGCCTGTGGCACCTGCAGGGCCCCGAGGATCTCATGCTCAAACTCCGGCTCGAGTGGACGCGGGCCGACTGCCGGGACCGGCTGGCCATGTACGACGCGCCTGGGCCCCTGGAGAGGAGGCTCATCACCTCGTGAGTCCCCGGGGCGGTGGGCGACGTGAGGTCAAAGGTCACCTCAGAATCTGGGGAATAGCAAGGCCAGCCTAGAGGGGTGGGGGGAGGAGCTGGGCATGGCCTGAGCCTTCGTTCGTTCGTCCATCTGCAAGGTGGCCCCGAGGGGGAGCTCTGGGAGGCCACGTGGCTCGCGAATGCCTCCGAGTTTGACGGCAGCCTAGACTGCCGACCCCTGCTCCGCAGCTGCCTGGCTCTGGGCCACTTGGAGCCTCAGTTTTCCCACCTATAAAATGGCTGGGTGACTCGTGCTTGCCTTGCAGGGTCGTGGTGAGGATTTAAGTAAGATGATGTGGCCGCGGTCCTCACACCTCGTGGGCACTCAGGAGCTGCGAGCCCCGGCTGCTGTCACTGCAGAGGGCTAGTCCGGGCCAGGCCACAAAGCGCATGGGGTGTCGGGAGTGTTAGCATTGGCTAAGTGGGGGGCGATGGAAGGTTCTTGAGGAGAGGAAGCGCTTCAGGACAGGAGCACTGGGCGGGAGATGGACGTGACCAGGGCCAGGAAGGAGGGCCAGGGCGGGGCCTTGGGCTCCGGCGGGGGGGTGGGGGGTGGGGGAGGGGTTGAGCCTACTGCTTTCCGGAGTGACTTTGCTCTTGGGCACCCTTGCTTGGCAAAGCAGGCTTCCAGATGCGGGGGGCGGGGGGGACCCAGGGCCCTGCCCAGGCCTCTGACTCTCCAGCTGGGAGGCTGCTCACTCATTCTCAGCCTGCCCCGCCCTGCCGTGCGGTGACCTCAATCTGGGGGCGCGTGGGCTGGGTTCCTAGAGTGCCCCGGGAAGCTCCGAGAAGCCGCGCGCTGTCCAATTTCCAGCTCCCGGGACGTGGGTGGGTGGGTGGGGGAGGGGCTTCTCCCCGGGGACCCCCTCCAGCCTGCACGCGAGAGCCGCTGGGGAGCGGGGCTGAGGGGACGTGGGTGCTGCCGCTGGGCCCCTCACCCAGCATTAACCGTAGGTTGTTGCCATGGGTTCCATACTGGCTTCACCCCACGGGCCCTGCTGCTAAGGGAAGAAAATACCCCCAGCCCTCTGGGGACCCGCACCCGGACACCAGGGCGGGAAGCCGGGGCGGGGGTGCCCTGCCCCAGGGCTCTTGCAAAGACCTTTCTGGACAGGCTCTGGGGTTACTCTTCCCCAGGCTGCGGGCAGCAGGGCAGGGCCTGGCCGTGGTGGGCTGGAGGCTGAAGGAGCTCAGGCACACACCCCCACCCCACCCCCACCGCGGCCAGGCCCAGCGTGGAGCAGGTGCGTGGCCACCTGCCGCCCAGCCTGTGCTGGATGGGGGGGGCGGGGGTCCGCTGAGGACTGCTCGATAGGCTTTGCAAGGCCTCCGGGGAGGCAGCGGGCACCCCTCGCTCCCGGTCTGGGCAGGGCAGGGGGCACCGGTGGCTGCACAGTGGTGCCCGCCGTCTCAGGCAGCACCACGCACAAGCCTGCCTCTGCCACGGACTCAGTTTCCCCACCTGGACGCGAAGCAGTTGACCCTGACAGCCTGGGAGGAAGCTTTTCTAGAAAAGTCTAGAATCCTGCTCCACGCCTCCCAGGCGAGCTTGGCCACGCACACCCCTGCTTCCTTCCTGTCCCAGCCCAGGCCCAGGTCTGGCATCTGGCGGTCGCTGCAGGTGCCGTCTGGGGCTCCTGCCGGGAGTGCTCGGTGTCACAGGTGGTTCTGAGGGCCGGCGAGGGGGCGTGGTGGGGCGGGAATTGTAAGCTCCAAGGCCAGGTCCATCCCACCTGTCTCGCCTGAGGAGCTGGCCCAACCCTGAGACGGCCTCCCCAGAGCCCACACGGGCAGCCCCCGCCCTCCCTGCTGCCCTCCCGGCTCTGTGTGCCGCCAGGGTCTACGGCTGCAGCCGCCAGGAGCCCGTGGTGGAGGTGCTGGCCTCGGGCGCCGTCATGAGCGTGGTCTGGAAGAAGGGGCTGCACAGCTACTACGACCCCTTCGTGCTCTCCGTGCAGCCCGTGGCATTCCAGGGTGAGGCGGGGGTGGGGCAAAGCATGGGGGGGAGGGAAGGTTCTGGAAGCCCCTTAGCTCTGCACACCTCCTCCCCTACGCTCTTGCCGTCTTCCCCGCTGTCTCGGTTCCGGGTTTCTTGTCTGTCCTCCCTCCCCTCTCCTTCTCCCCCCCATCCTGGCCTGGCCCTCCTCTCCCCCAGCCCCCACTACCTGCTTCTCTGTGCACCTGCCGTGGCTCAGCCTCCCGGGTGGATCTGCAGATGCAGCCCTGATGGGGCTCAGGGCAAAGGTGCGATCCCTGCAGGAGGGGGGTAACTTTGCAGAAAGGGAAGGCCCCCCCACCCTTCCCCAGCCCCCCGCTCTCCTCTCGCTCCTGGAACCCCCGTGCCCACCCCTCTCCTGGGGGCGCACGCCTCACCCTGCCCTCCGTGGCCGTGCCTCTGCGTGGACAAAGCAGACGTTGAGGCTTCCAGAGCTGTGGATGGGAAGGGAAGATGTGCCTGGTTGGGGAGGGGGGCCGTCCTCACCACTGCTCCCTTCCCTGCCTCCCCCACTGCCCATCCCCACCCCTCGTGGCCAAGCTCTGGGGTCTGCAGCAGTGACTCAGGTCCCGCCTGGCCCTGCTGGGGTGCCCAGGGGCTGCCCAGGTCCCCTCTGTTCCCTTGGGAGGCTCTCGCCGGGGCTGCGGGAGGGGTGGGGAGGGCCACGAGGTGGGCTGGGGGGACCTTGGCTGCACAGAGACGCAGCCAGGGTGGCTCCTGGCCCTGCGACCCCTGGCCCGCCACCGTGTGACCGCAGCCAAGCCGCTCCTCTCCGGCCTCATCCTTGAAAAGCGGAGCGATGCTGCCTCCCCCAGGCCCCGTAGCTGGGAGGCGCCCGGGCTGCAGGTGCCGCCGGCCGCGGACACAGCCCCTAGCTGTGTTGAGCACTCTGGGCGCATCATGCCCCTTTCGTGGGCTCAGCTGCCCTGTGAGGGGTGTACTGTTGCTATGGAGACCCCATGCCGGCTCTCACCTCAGAGTCCCGCAGGGCTGGCCTGACCCTCGTCCTGCTCCCCTGACCTAGTAGAGGGCATTGGCTTGTGGTTATCACGGCCAAGATGGAGGCCCTGAAGCGAAGGGAGCGAGCCCCTGCCCCCATTTCACAGATGAGGAAACTGAGGCCCAGGCTCACACCGTTTCCTTCAGCCACTGGGCGGGGCTGTCAGTGGTGGGGGGCAGGTGGCAGGTGAGGTGAGCAGTGCCAAGGACTGTGCGTAACGACGTGTTCTCCGGGCCCAGACTGCCAGCTCAACCTGACCCTCGAGGGCCGGCTGGACCTGCAGGGCGTCCTGAGCACCCCGTACTTCCCCAGCTACTACTCCCCCAGCACCCACTGCTCCTGGCACTTCACGGTGAGCTGCCCCCCACCTGCCCTCTGCCCAGGGGCCGGCCCCAGCCCTGGGCACAAACCCTGCTGGGCGGACGCAGCTGTGCCGAGGTCTGCCCTCTGTTGGCTGCGGTGGTGCCTGTTTGTTGAGTGACTGACAGATGTTCGTGCTGGTTGCCATTGTGTGTGTGCATGCGTGCGTGTGCGTTGGGAGGAGGGGAGTCCTTGTTGCCCAGGGAGGCGGGTCCATGAGTCTGGCCACGCCCACATGTCACCTGATCCGTGGTCGGCTCCTCCCACCCCAGGTGCCCTCTCTGGACTATGGCTTAGCTCTCTGGTTCGATGCCTACGCCCTGCGGAGGAAGAAATACGACCTGCCGTGCAGCCAGGGCCAGTGGACGATCCAGAACAGGAGGTGACGCCCGAGCCCTTTCCCCCAGGTTCTGGGCCTCACGGGAAGCCTGGGGGTGCCAGCCCCTCTCTTGCACACACCCAGTTTGTACCCAGACCCTGTGGCCGTCGGTCCTACTCACATCTCTGTGAGTGCCGGGAGCCCACGGGTGGCTCCTTGAATCCTTAAACAAGAAGACGCGGGGACCCAAGGGCTCCGGAGCACCCGTGGGCCTTTGCCTGGACTTCCCCCCACGTCTGGTCCCTGTCCCGCTCCCTGCCACACACTCAGAGGCCACTCTCGCTACCCGGGTGCTCCCGTGTCTGCCCCCCCCAGGCCCCCACTCTGATCCCTGCTCCTGCCCGTGGCCTCTGTGGGGAGGAAGATTCCCACTGGGAAGGGAGGTGGCGGGACGCAGCTGCGGTCCTCAGCCGGGGGCGGGGGCGGGGGCAGCAGAGCCGTCGCGATGCGAGTCAGGCCCGAGCGTCGGGGCACAGAGTGCCGTTCCTCGGCCGTGGGGCGCACGTGTGGCTGTGGGTGGGGCTCGCCCCTCTGCGTCAGGAGCCCACAGATGACCTTGGGGCTCACTCATGATTCACAGTTCTGAGAAGGCTGACGCAGGGCCTTCCTGCCCTCCCGGGTACAGAATCTGATATCTTGGCGGGGGGCGGGGAGAAGAGCTGGCAGCTTGGGGGCTGGCACCCCCATTCCCCGCCTTGGCCCCAGTGCCAGGGGCTGGCCGTGCAGCACTTGGGCCATGGGGCAGTAGTTCATCCGCCTCCACGGCCCGCCCATTTTCCAGACAGGGGAATCGAGGCTCAGCGGGAGCGGGTGGTACTCTAGTGAGCCCACGGTCAGGGCCTCTCCCATGCTCATACCCCGCCAGGAAGAGTGGGGTACAGGGCCAGGTACCCCCTGCTCCCCAGTGCAGCTGGAGTGGCCAGGCAGGGGTCTGGGAGCTGGGGTGTGCGAGACGCCGCTGAGCCACCGTGGGTAGCGACTGGGGTGTTTCGATCAGGGAGCGTGGAGTGGGGGTCTCCTCGCTGCAGTGACGCCTCGGCGGTGGACGTGTAGGCCCCGTGACGGCGTCCGGCAGGCTTGGAGGGGAGCCCCCTCCTGTGCCCCTGGGCACTGTTGAATTAGGGTGGGGGCCGCCCTGGCCGTTGAGCCCAGCTCACACCCACTCTACAGGTGTGGAGACTGAGGCCCAGGGAGAGCCAAGCACTTGGCTTTGGTTTTGTTTTGTTGTTGTTGAATATTTATCTGAAAGGGAGAGAGAGAGAGAGAGAGAGAGAGAGAATGAATCTTCCATCTGCTGGTTCACTTCCCAGGTGGGCACAGTGGCCTGGGCAGCATTAGGCTGAAGCCAGGAGCCAGGAGCTCCATCCAGGTCTCCCACGTGGGTGCAGAGGCCCAAGCACTCGGACTGTCTTCCGCTGCTTTCCCAGGCACATTAGTAGGGGGCTGGATCGGAAATGGAGCAGCCGGGACTTGAACCAGTGCTCGTGTGGGATGGCGGCGTCACAGGCAGGGCACCGGCATCGCTGCTCACTTGGCCACTTGTCATTGTCGTTTCAGTGTTGAGGTGGTGGACAGGTGGGCAGGGCGGGCCTCAGGGGCCTGGCGTCCCTGCCCCCTCTGCAATCTCCCAGGCGTCCCCGCTCAGAGGCGTGTGCCCGTCCGGCTTGTGCCCGGGCTCCGCTGCACCTGCTCGCTCCCCTGTGAAGCCAGGGCTCCGGCCGCTGCAGGGCCCCAACCTCTCACCGTGCACCTGGCAGTAAGATGCTCCCAGTGGGCTGTCCTCTCCAAGCAGGCCGATGAGGCGGAGACAGCTGAAGTTTGGGAGCCAGACAGACCAGAGTTCAAGACCTGGCTCCTTTCTGGAATGCCTGTGTGGGCAAGGGCTTAGCTCTCCCAGCCTTAGAGAACTCACCAGAAAAGGGGCCGAGAGGCAGCCGCCGCTCCCTGCAGACTAACGGAGATGGTGAGTGGAGAGCACCGGCCCACGCCAGCCTGCGCATTACCGAGCTCCGTGTGGCCCCAGCCCCACGTTGACCAGCAGTTCAGGGCAGGCTCGGGACTGGGAGGGGGTCTACACTGCCAGCCTCAGCAACGCAGCGAGGAAGCAGGGCCTCACGTGGCCTCCGTAGCCCAGGGAGTAGTGACTTGCACAGTCACCCTGGCCAGCAAGTAGTGTGCAGGGAGAGCCGGAGTACACGCAGTAGCACGCACTTGTGTGCACACTCGTCTTGTGCTGGCTGTTCCCCTGGATCCCCGAGCCGGCCCTGCCGATGGTTAGCTCGGCGCCGCCCTTCCCAAAACCCATCGGTCGGCATCCTCAGTGGAGCTGCGGCGGGGCGGCTTCCACAGTCCTGGAGCCGCCTGAGAAGTCCCAGCCCCAGTTTCTCAGAGCTGCTCTGGGGTCCAGGGTTCCGAGGCGGAGAGGAAGGGAAGGCGGCGGCACCTGCCTGGGTCAGCCATTTCCTCCGCTCATCACCGCTTTTGATAAGCATCGTCCTGTGTAGATGGGGGGAATTTGATGAGGCTTTGCTGGAAAATCTGTTTGCGTGGGAGGCACAGACATGTGAGGTCCGCGAAGGGGAGATTTGCAGGCTCAGGGCTTGTGGGAAGGGGAGGCGCAGTCCTGTGGCCCTGAGTGGCTGCGCTGGGGAGGAGGACGCGTGGTCAGAGGGGAGCCCCCTCTGGCCGCAGCACGCACTGGGGACAGGCTCGTTCTCCTTGCCTGAGTCCTCGGAACCCTCATGCCCACGAGTGCCCAGGCAGCGGAAGGGGAGCCTTGGCCTTGTGAGACCCAGACCCTGGCTGCCGGGTTTCTCAGAAGCCGCTCTCGCGGGCTGCCCCCACCGCACAGGCCTCCCCCCCTTCCGGGAACCTGCCTCCCGCCAGCTTCCTGTGACGTCACTTGTCATCTGCCAACTCTTTCCGACTGCTCCAGGCTGGCAGGCAGAACGCGGCTCCCAAGGCCCTCTGGCCTCGCCTGGCTGGGGGTCTGCTGGCCCCCGAGCCCCTGGACAGCCAGCACTTTCTGCAGCTCCCCACTCCCCGACACTCCTGGGCACGGGGGTTGGGGGTGGCCGTGCAGGAGGTGACAGCCCCCAGCAGCCTCCAAAGAAATCATTGTCTCAGGCATTCCTTAGGACATCCTGCAGTGGGGATCAAATCGCTCCCGGGCCACACAGTTCCTGGGGCACAAGGTGGCACCTGTGGGGAGGGCACGGCTCTGCCCTGCTGACAGGTGCTGCTACTTCACAGGGCGAGGACACGGTTCCTCCCAGGTGGAAATGCGTTAGGAATGACAACTGGCGGCGGCAGGGGGTGGGGTGGGGGCAGTGCTGAGGCTGTGGTACAGCGGGTAAAACCGCTGCCTGCAGTGCGGCATCCCGTATGAGCGCCGGTTGGAGTCCTGGCCGCCCCACTTCCGACCCAGCTCCCTGCTAATGCACCTGGGAAAGCAGCAGAGGATGGCCCAAGTCTTTGGGGCCCTTTGGGGAGACTGGGAGTAAGCTGCTGGCTTCAGATGGGCCAGCTCCAGCCATTGTGGTCATCTGGGGAGTGAACCAGCAGATGGAAGACCTCTCTCTCTCTCTCTCTCTCTGCCTCTCTATAACTCTGCCTTTCAAATAAATAAGTCTTAAAAAAGATATGACAGCTGGGGAAACTTTAAGATGTCTATGACAGTAACCCTGTCCTCCACTTCCCACAGTTCCCCCCAGCCCCGAGGGTGCGGAGCAAGGCCCCCAAGCCCTCGTCTCCTGCTCCCCTGTCACTGATCCAGGGCCACTCCCTGGGGGACTAATCTGGATAACATCTGCTTTTCCACCTTGAAACCGAACAAAACCAAGTTTCCCCCAGTTTGAAAGAGGTCAGAAGGGTCAGGCCAGCACGGGGGCGCCCCCTGCTGGCGGCTCCTGCTCGGAGGCTGCGGGGGCTGTGGGACGCCCTGCTGGGCAGGGGCTCCCTGAGGACCTCTTTACTCCGTTTAAAATCACTGAGCCGCCATAGAGATTGTTTTTAAAGATTCTGTTTACACAAGTTATTTTTACCTCCTGATAGTATTAAGAATTAATCCTGGGAAAAATTTTAAATATATATTACCACTGCCTCCCCAACCTGGTAACCTGCATTTCACTTTCTGTGTTTCCGGTTAGTTGGAAAGTCCCAGAACTAAATAATAATTCACTTTATTTTTTAAAAAATATTTATTTATTTGAAAGGTAGAGTTACAAAGAGGCAGAGGCAGGGCAGAGAGAAAGAAAGAGAGAGAGAGAGAGAGAGAGAGAGGTCTTCCATCCGCTGGCTCACTACCCAATTGGCCGCAATGGCTATGGCTGGGCTGATCCGAAACCAGGAGCCAGGAGCTACTTCCAGGTCTCCCACGTGGGTGCAGGGGCCCAAGGACCTGGGCCATCTTCTACCGCTTTCCCAGGCCATAGCAGAGAGCTGGATCAGAAGTGGAGCAGCTGGGACTTGAACTTGTGCCCATTTGGGATACCAGTGCTGCAAACTGGGGCGTTAACCTGCTGTGCCACAGCGCTGGCCCCTTATTTTTATTTTAAAAAAGATTTGTTTATTTATTTGAAAGGCAGAGGGACAGAGAGAGAAGGAGACAGAGAAGTCTCCTGTCTGCTGGTTCACTCCCCAAATGACCTCAGTGGCCTAGACTGGGCTGAGTCTCTCACACAGGTGCAGGGGCTCAAGCACTCGGGCCATCTTCCACTGCTTTCCCAGGCGCATTAGCAGGGAGCTGGGTCGGAAGCGGAGCAGCCGAGACTTGAACTGGCGCCAGTATGGGATGCCGGCATGCAGGCAGCGGCTTTGCCCTCTGTGCCACAGCGCCGGCTGCAACTCACGAGTCTGAAGCCACCTCCCTTGCAGTGTATTGTTGTGTTTATCCCCTTTAGTGTTGGTTATTGCTGCTAGGAGATGTGGCACTGCGCTCATCTCTCAGCGCCTAGCTCACACGTCGGGGAGGGGAGCACACAGGACTCGGCGCACCCGTGGTCCCCGGTGCATCCTAGCCCCTCTGGGTGAGGCGGCGACTCCTTGCGTCCTTTAATTCATAACACACCATTGTAGGTCGGCGATAAAATAAGCAGCTTTCCGGCCAGTTAGTTCTATTTCTCTAGACAACTTGCTGGCAAGAGGGTTGTCGTTTTAGATGATTGTCAGGTTCTTTATGAGGTGGCTTAGGAGACCGTGCGTGAGCGCCACCTCTGCGTCCAGTTGGCAACTGCAGCTCACACCACAGCACACACCACATCACACCTCCTCACACCTCCTCACATTACAGCTCACACCACCTCACACCTCCTCACACCTCCTCACACCTCATCACACCTCACACCACCTCACACCTCATCACACCTCACACCACAGCTCACACCACCTCACACCTCATCACACCTCATCACACTACAGCTCACACCACATCACACCTCATCACACCACCTCACACCTCATCACACCACAGTTCACACCACCTCACACCTCATCACACCACAGCTCACACCACCTCACACCTCATCACACCACCTCACACCACAGCCCACACCACATCACACCACAGCCCACACCACATCACACATCACACCACCTCATACCTCATCACACCACAGCCCACACCACATCCCACACCACATCCCACCACCTCACACCACATCACACCACAGCTCACACCACATCACTCCACAGCCCACACCACATCACACATCACACCACCTCACACCACCTCACACCTCATCACACCACAGCTCACACCACCTCACACCTCATCACACCACATCCCACATCACACCACCTCACACCACATCACACCACCTCACACCACATCACACCACAGCTCACACCACATCACACCTCATCACACCACATCACATCACCTCACACCTCATCACACCTCTTCACACCTCATCACACCACCTCACACATCATCACACCACTCATACCACCTCATCACACCACAGCCCACACCACCTCATGTGTCATCACACCACATCACACCTCATCACACCACCTCACACCACCTCACACCTCATCACAACACAGCTCACACCCCAGCTCACCACAGCTCACCACAGATCACACCACAACCAGTAACCCTATCAGGAAGCTGCAGGGTAGGCCAGGTCCCCAGAGGGTGCTGGATCCTTGGTCCATGCTGCAGTGGGTAGCGGGATGCCCCCCACAGGCTGGGTGAGTTCTCTGGGGTCCTGAGAAGGCTGGATTCTGGCTTGGCTTGGCCTTGCCCCTGGGGGACAGCGACTCCTCCCTCACTGGTGGGGTTCCCACAAGAGGCAGGTGCCGCCCTCACAGCCTAGGGCCCATCCTGTGTCCTCCCTTGATGAATGAATGAATGAATGAAGGTCCAGTCCCATCCTAGAGCAGCTGCTGTCTTGTCAGCTGTAGGCTGTTCCCACCATGCACCTGCTCTCTGGACCCATCTGCCTATTATGGGGCTGGCCCCCTGAGTAGGTGCTGCCTCCCTGTGGGGGAGGGGCACCCCATGCACCAATGGGGCCGCACCTGTCTGTGCTGTGAGGGTGCCCCACCTGGGGTGGACGGGAGCCCCCAGCTGCTTCGGGGGCTGGGAGGGTCCCACTGCTCTGGGGTGGTTGCAGGTGCTCCCGGAAGGCCCGCCCACTTGCCCCATGAGGCGAGCTGCACCCAGAATCCCTGAGCCAGGAGCCCCCTGCCTCCCATCTGGAGCTGGGAGGGCTCTTCCCTGCTCTGGGGGGGGGCGCCTGCTTCTCTGTGGGGTTCTCCCGCCTGCTCGGTTTGGACAGGAGCATCTTGTTGGGGGGTGTCCAGTAGGGATGTGAGGTGCTCCCTCTGCTGGGGTCCCGGCGGCGGGGAGGGGGGGCATGCACAGAGCAGGGCCAGAGACAAGAGCCAGTCTTCCCTGCGAGTCCAGAGGCCCCTGTCGTGAGGAAGGACAGGGACTTCAGAGAAGTGCTGGGACCCGTGAGACCCCCACGGCCCCTAGGTGCTGGGGGTGGAGGGCAGACTTCGGAATCCATCCCGCAGACAAGGGGAGCCATGGAAGGCTTCCAGGCTGGGGCGTGACTTAGCCGGGCTACTTTCTAGGCGAGCAGTGCCCCACAGGAGAAATCAAGGCAGAGGAGGTGTGGCAGGAGGTGCAGCACCCCACCCCCGGCTGCCCTGTCTGTGCCCAGGACCCAGGCTCTGCTTTCCTGTGGGCTGGGAGGCAGCCTGTGTGACCTGTGCCATCCCCGGCCCCTCCCAGGCTGTGTGGCCTGCGCACCCTGCAGCCCTACGCGGAGAGGATCCCCGTGGTGGCCTCGGCCGGTGTCACCATCAACTTCACCTCCCAGATCTCCCTCACGGGGCCCGGCGTGCAGGTGCACTACAGCTTGTACAACCAGTCGGACCGTGAGTATGGGTAGGCCGGAGCACGATGGCACGCCAGCCCTGTGCCGTCTCTCCCCGCCTCTCTGCCATCCCTGGGGTGCAGGCAGCTGCCTAGGAGCCTGGGCGAACGGGGCGCCCGTGCGTGTGTGTGCATGTTGTGTGACTGCGCCCACGTATGCAGCTTTGTGACTGTGTGTGCAAGGCGGCCACACGCACCTGGAGGCATCGACCCTCAGGCATAGCCACGTGGGTGTGGCGTGCCTGTCTGGATAGGTCTGTGTACCCAGGTGTCCGCGGGTTCCTGTGTGCGTGCATGTGGGCACACAGGTGCACGTTTTTGTGTGTGTTTGCATGACCACACACGGCCTCATGGCGCCCTCCCTGCCCCTCCCACCTCCTGTGCGTCCCCAGCCTGCCCGGGAGAGTTCCTCTGCTCTGTGAATGGGCTCTGTGTCCCCGCCTGTGACGGCATCAAGGACTGTCCCAATGGCCTGGATGAGAGGAACTGTGGTGAGCAGCGCCCCGCCCTCATCCTGTCCCATCTGCCCTGGGCTGAGCTGAGTGGAGACAGCTCCCCCTGCCGGCCACACGCATGAAGTTCCTGCTGTCAGCTGCTGGAAGTGGGGTTCCCTTGCCACGCCGAGGACGGGTCACCCCCTGGGCGGTGGCAGGGCTGCTGAGCTGGGACCAGGGTCTCCTGACGGAGCTCAGGGCTTCTGCCCACTGGGCTATCACCCGCAGCCTCCCGAGGAGACCGAGAGCGGGAGAGGGGAGGTCTGGGCGCGAGGAGGGACCCCCGCTCCCTCCGACAGCTCAGACTGGGAGCTGCCCACTCTCGCTGGCTGCATCCTCGCTCAGAACAAAGCCTCTCCCCTACATCCGGGCGCCACCTGCCCCGGTCATCGGGGGGAGAGGAGCATGGGCGGGGGGTGCCCCTCTGGGATGACCCCGCTGGAGTGCTGGGGAAGCTGCCCCCGGCTTCGGCGCGGTCCTGGACAGGTCCTTTCAGCAGCACTTCCCCAGGGGAGGGGTGGCTCCCAGCAGCCCGGAGGGGCCCTGAGGCCGAGGCAGCTGAGAAGGCGCTCAGCGGCTCCCTCCACGCCCGCTCTGTGCCCGCAGTTTGCCGAGCCACGTTCCAGTGTCGGGAGGACAGCACCTGCATCTCCCTGTCCCGGGTCTGTGACCGGCAGCCCGACTGTCTCAACGGCAGTGACGAAGAGGGGTGCCAGGAAGGTGGGGCAGGGGGGCGCGGGAGGGGGGCGCGGGAGGGGAAGTTACCTGTGGGCACCTGTGGCTGAGGCCTCTGCCCTCTTGTCCAGGCACCCACCAACCCCTCGGCTCCCAAGCCTGCGTCTGTCCATCTGTCAGTCCATCCACCCCTCCCCCACTCCCCCTTCCATCCATCCACCCCTCCCTCCCTCCCTCCCTCCCCCACTCTAATCATCCACCGACCCACCCACCCCTCCCTCCCCCATCCATCCATCCCCTACTCCAATCATCCACCTGCCTACATGCCCCTCCCTCCCTGCCCCCCCATCCATCCATCCATCCACCCACTGGCCTGTCCAACCATCTCTCTCCCTATCCACAGAATCATCAATCTAGCCATTTCCTGGTTTGTCCACCATTCCATCTGCCCACCTGTCCACTGCTCTCCCTGGTCACCCGCTTGTCCACCGGTCCTCACATTCAACCCACTCATTTGTTAGTCAGCCCATTGTGTTATCCATCCGTCTGTCCATCCATCCGTCTGTCCATCCAGCTGACCCACACAAGCCACCCCGTGGTAGACCAGGTGGGGTGAGGCAATGGGAACAAGGCCCCAGGGAGAGGCCCCTGCACTCCAGGGCTGCGCTGCCTGCAGGAACACACAACAGTGACTCTCTGAGCCCAAGCCTTCTGGACACCACGTCTGGGCAGTCCAGTGGGGAGACCGTGGGGGTGGGAGGAGTTCAAGCCCGGAAAGCTTCCTGGAGGAGGCAAGCTGGGCACTGGGCTTTGATGAGAGCTGGAATGTAAAGAGCTAGGGGAGCCGAGACAAAGCAGGTGGCAGAGCGGAACGCTCGCCACAGTTGCAAGCAGTGAGGAGCAGCGAGCAGCCGGCAGGGCGGGCCCCGGGCGCCAGCTTGCTGGGGAAGCAGAGGCCTACCCGTGGGACCCAGCGTGACGGTGGAGGCGCACTTTTCCGGGGAAGGCAGGGCCCTGTAGTCAGGAGCTCCAGTCCGAGAGGGGAGGCACAGCCTTGGTCCCAACAGACTGCGTGTGCGTGGGGACGCTCAGTGTGGTCGGGAGACCCCGCCCCCAGCCCCTCCCGGGGCTTCCCGCACCCATTCCTGTGCCTGCCCCCCACCGCCCACCCAGGGGTGCCCTGTGGGACGTTCACCTTCCAGTGTGAGGACCGCAGCTGCGTGAAGAGGCCCAACCCGCAGTGTGACGGGCGGCCGGACTGCAGGGACGGCTCGGACGAGCGGCACTGCGGTGAGCCCGCCCACGGGGGCCCGGAGGGAAGCCCCCTCCCCGTCGCCGTCCCCGTGCCCCTGCTGCCCGCCTCTCTCCCCGTCTCCCCATCGCCCTCCTCTCTTTCTCACCGGCTGCCCCACCTCCACGCCCGCAGACTGTGGCCTCCAGGGCCCCTCGAGCCGCATCGTGGGTGGAGCCGTGTCCTCCGAGGGGGAGTGGCCGTGGCAGGCCAGCCTCCAGGTTCGGGGGCGCCACATCTGCGGGGGCGCCCTCATCGCCGACCGCTGGGTGATCACCGCCGCCCACTGCTTCCAGGAGGAGAGGTGAGGGGCGGAGCCACGGGAGGGGGGCCGTGTGCCGGACGGAAGTGCCTCCCCCTGCCCCCGCCAGGCCTCGTGACAGCGAGCACACGGTGTCCGGCCTCTGTGCTCTGCTTTCCCTGACTGGCTTTAGGTCAGGTCAGTGAGTCAGTCATTCACTGCTTCAGTCATTCACTACTTCATCTACCCGCCAGGGGCTAGGTGCTGGGGACGCTGTCGGATCTGGTCATAAGCCATGACACTCCCCACGCCGTGCCTGGCGTTGTGATGGGGGTGACGACACCGCCACCGTCCCTCCTGCCTGCCACCCCCGTCAGCCAGGCTCTGCAGAGCCAGAGGCCCGCCGGCTTTGTGCCTCTGCTGGGCATGTTCTCACCACCTGGTCCCCTCTGCGCTCAGCCTGCGGACCTGGCTTCCTGGGGCCTGCACTGCCCAGGCCCTGCTGGCTCCTCCCCACGAGGAGTCACCATCTCAGGGTGGTCAGAGAATGTAGAGTGTGCAGGAAAAACCAGAAAGAAACTTTTTCCAGGCACCTGGCCCTGTGCTGGGTCATTTACATGCACCGTCTTAATAGATTTGCATACGAGTAGGCAACCCTCTTCCCACTTCACAGGTAGGGAGACTGAGGCCTAGGGGATGCCACACACCTATCGAGTGGGGTAGGAAGCTGGTGTTTGAGCCCAGGCAGGCACCTCCAGGGTGGATGCTCCTAACACTGGAACAGGAGGAAGAGTCGGGGTAGGGGTGGGGTGGGAGACAGGGCCCAAGGGGGGAAGTGGCTGTCCTCAGGGTCCCTGCGCGAGGACACCTTCCCCGCCTGCCCCCAGCATGGCCTCCCCTGCTCTGTGGACCGTGTTCCTGGGCAAGGTGTGGCAGAACTCGCGCTGGCCGGGCGAGGTCTCCTTCAAGGTGAGCCGTCTGCTGCTGCACCCGTACCACGAGGAGGACAGCCACGACTACGACGTGGCCCTGCTGCAGCTCGACCACCCGGTGGTGCGCTCGGCCGCCGTGCGCCCCGTCTGCCTGCCCGCGCGCTCCCACGTCTTCCAGCCGGGCCTGCACTGCTGGATCACGGGCTGGGGCGCTCTGCACGAGGGCGGTGAGCAGCCCCCGGCTGGGGCGGGGCGGGGCCAGGAGGAGGGCAGGGCAGGGCCACAGGGCGCCACCAGGGCATGGGGTTCCCTGGGCTGGATTTTAGGGAAGAAACTGAAGTTCCAGTCATTGAGCGCTTGTGCCAACTCTGCTGGAGCCGAGCAGGGCCCGGGCTGCCGACGCCAGAGCCCGGTTCCTGCTGCTGCTACCCTCACCACTCATGCTGGTGGAGCCTGTGCACATGGGCCCCGCCCTGCAGCCTTCCTGCTATTACTAATATTATTACTATTATTATTATTTGAAAGGCAGAGAGACGCCTCCCATCTGTTGGTTCGCTCCCCAGATGTCGGCAATGGACTGTGTGGGCTGAGGCTGGAGCTGGGAGCCGGCAACTCAGTCCAGGAACCCAAGCCCCTGAGCCACCACGGCCGCCTCCCAGGGTCCCCAGGGGCTGGAGGCCGGCACTGAACCCAGGCTGGGCGGGGCACCCAGAACGGGGTGGGCGTGGGGCTTTAGAACCGTGTGCAATGATCTGTGGTTTGGAGGCAGAGACCTTTTAAAGATGGAGAAACTGAGGCACAGATGGACAAGCAGCTTGCCCAAGATGACGGAGAATCGTGGCAAAGCAAGGAGTGTTTCACTCTCATTCATTCATTCAACACACTTACAAGCACCTGCTGGACGCCAGGCACGGGGTCAGGCCGAGAGGACATTCTGGGGGTGATGAGAGAGGATAGGGACAGGGAGCTGCAGGGGGCAGTGCTGGCAGGGGCGGCTCCTCCCTGGGTGAGCCAGGGCAGGTGCCCAGAGGCTGAGCCTCAAGGACAGGGGGAGGCGTTCACAGAGAAGGCACAGGTGTGGAACAGGAAGCCCTGAGTATGGCCGCAGGGGAGCCTGGGGGCTTTCAGTGGGGGCTCTGTCACCACCAACCATGCAGAGGAGGGGCCAGCGCAGTGAGGAGCAGGTGTGGCCCCCAAGAGGACAGAACGGCAGGAGGACCCGGGCACCTTGCACCCTCTCACCTCTGCCCTCTGCCCGCGGCAGGCCCCACCAGCAACGCCCTGCAGAAGGTGGACGTGCAGCTGGTCGCGCAGGACCTGTGCAGCGAGGCCTATCGCTACCAGGTGACCCCGCGCATGCTGTGTGCCGGCTACCCCAAGGGCAAGAAGGACGCCTGCCAGGTGACCCCTGCGGGGCGCAGGCGCCGGGGGAGCCGGGGGTCACACTCACATGGGCTTCCCAGCAGGGCGTCCAGCCCCACTGGGTGGCCAACGCTGGGGCACCTGCCCGATGCTGTAGGGGTGCAGGCCAGAGGAGGCCTGGGGTAGGCGGGTCTTCAGCTCAACCCCAGCCCTGCTCCTTGGCCTCCAGGAGGCACCCGGGTCGCACATCAGGACCGGAAGGGAGGCAGAGGCTGGCGGGGATGTGCAGGAACCCAGCCATGGTTCTGCCAGAGCTGGGATCCACGCCATGCAGGGCTGGTGGGGGTGGGGGGCTCTGGGTGCAGCACAGCTTCAGAAGGGGGTTTGACTCTGCTGCTACCACGCAGCAGTTTCCCAGGAGCCGGGCCTTGACCCTCGCCTCTCTCCCTCAGGGGGACTCCGGGGGCCCGCTGGTGTGCAAGGAGCCCAGTGGCCGCTGGTTCCTGGCGGGACTGGTCAGCTGGGGCCTGGGCTGCGGCCGGCCCAATTATTTCGGCGTCTACACTCGCATCACAGGTGTGATTGGTTGGATCCAGCAGGTGCTGACCTGAGGTGCTGTCCCCTGCAGATCTGGGGCCAATCTCCGGGACTGGGAGCGCCCAGGGCACCACCAGGCAGGGGGACAAGCGGCCCTCGGAGGCAGGAGGTGGCACCCCATCCTCCACCCTGCTCCAGGAGGGCCATCGGCTGGTGGTCAAGACGTCCCCTGAAGTGGGCGGGGGGCTCACATTCAGCCCCTCTGCTTCCCTCCATGTGCCCGCTGCGGGGAGGAGCGTTGTAGCCAGCAGGGGCGTCTAAGGTCTCCCCTCCGGGGCAGGGGCTGCGCGGGCAGCACGGCCTCCCCAAGGGAAGACACCTCCCCCGCCTGGGGAGCCCCCAGTCGCACCGGAGGCCTGGGAGGGTCTCGTAAGGCCGCCTTCAGCCCTGGGGCCCGCCGAGCCGCCCAGCTGCCTCTGTAAGCCAAAGGGTGGGAAGCCCCGCCCACGCCTGCGCCCCCTGGCGGCCGGCCCAGCTGCTGTGGAATAAAGAATCTGACATCTGACCCAAAGCCCGCTGATGGTTGCTGAATGGGGGGGGGGGGGGGCTCTCGGAAGCAGAGCGGGCATCCTGCTCAGCCCCTTCGCGTGTCCGGAAGGCCAAGGTGGGGGCGGGGCAGACGGGGTGGCCCTAACTCCAGAGGGCAATAGCTTGGGGCTCCTCAGGTGGGAGTGAGTTGGGATGTGACAGGTGCCTCTGGAAAGGGGGGGGGACACTGAGGCTCAGAGGTGGGCAAGGATGTCCCGTGAGGGCACTGGACGCTGGGCGCAAAGCCTGGACCTGAACCTTGGGCTCCCGGCCACCTGCCGCCTGCCGCCCCGCCAGCACTCGCCCCTCTGCATTCCTGGTCATTTATGGAGAAATGTCACGCAGGCCAAGGCCAGCTGGGGCTGCAGGGGGCAGTGGAGAAGACAGACTTGCCACCCTGCGCCCAGCGTGGGGAAGGGCGTTCCGGGGGCGGGGGACACGTGTGGGGAGGCCTGGTTTGCAAAGATGACACACTGAACAGCCAGCTGTGTGTCAGCCGGAACAGAGGGAGGAGGAGAAAGCTTGGGGAGCTACCGAAGCTCCGCAACAGGGGAGCGGCACACGCCAAGCGACATTCTACTGCACCCCTGCACAGGGAGTGGGAGGGAGGAGAGGGCACTGGAAGGGGCTGGGTCCCGGGCGCCCCTCGGGGCAGGGGCGGTGGCGCCAGGCCTGGCTGGTGTGGGTGGGGCCGAGCCTGGGGGGCTCTTCCTTGAAGAGGAAGGAGGGAGCCCCAGCGAGCACCCAGAACATGGGGGGGTCCCCAAGACGGGCCGTCCAAGCAGGGCCTGGAGAGGCGCTGGCTGGGCCCTGCGGGTGATGGCGCGGCTGAGTGCGCAGGGGTGGGTGGGAGGGAAGGCACCCGGCCCTGGGGCAGGCGGAAGTCGGGCTGGAATGGACCGGGCCTGGCCTCCCCCCACCAGCGTCGCTCTGCTGCTCACAGCCTGCGGTGGACTCCAAGCCAAGCTGGACCCCACGGCGAGGGCCGCGCTGCTGGGGGCGAGTCCTCGGGGCAACGGCAGAGCCAGGCAGGAGGCTGAGGGAGGCGAAGGCACCAGCCAGGCGGCGGCCCGGCACTCACAGGCCCGGCAGGAGGCCCGGGCATCTGCATTTCCCGGGACTTGAGCGGCGTAGGGCGGGTGGCAGCACTGGGGGGGGCACCCTCGGCTCTGCCGGGAGCTGCAGGAAAAGCCCCTCTCCTTGGGGTCTGTCGACCCTGCCTTGACTTTAATGAACTCTGCCCCAAAAGTGAGCCCGAGAAGAGGGAGTGGCCAGGCCGGGCTGTTTCTTCGGGCTTTATTACATGGTGGGTGGACACAGCCGAGGAGCGAGGCCCACCCTGGGGAGTCACGTGCAGGGGCCCTGTGCGTGGCCCCGCCTTGCCCAGACCCTCCCTGTCACAGCTCCCGAGCATCGTCCTGTGGAGCCCAGGCCAGGGCGCCCTGTGGGCGGTGCAGACGGGTGGGAGTGGGCAGCCAAGGTGGAGGCCAAGTCACGCCCCGACTCCCCAGTACCTGACTCCACGCTCCCTCCCAGGGCAGGTGCCAGTAGGGCGCCTCCTGCACCGGCCAGCGTGGGGGGCGGGGGGGGGCAGCAGGAGATGGAGGCTCAAGGAGCTGACGTGACTGGGCCTGGAGGGGCCACGTCCACCATGCAGCAGGGGGCGGGGACGAAGGGGCCTGGAGGCCGCCGCTGCACAGCGCCACACTTCGGCCATGGGCAGGCAGCTCTGCCCAGGAGTCCCTGGGAGGTCCCCGGGGGTCCCCAGCCCATCCCCGGAGGCACGGGCAAGTCCCAGCCGCGCAGGCGCAGACAGAGGCAGCGGCGGGGAGAGCGCTTCTTCGGTCTCGGGCCGGAGGCCCAGCCCGCGATACAAAAATAAAGGATTTCAGATCGGAACCCCAAGTCCCTGCAGGTGATCTGGGACCTCACATCCGCGTGCCTCTGGCTGGTAACAGCTACAAAATAAGAGGGGGCGGGGCAGGAGGAGGGGAGGTGGGGCCAGAAGACCAGGAGGGGCGATGGGGGGGGCAGTGCGGAGGGGGTGATGGGAGGACCAGAGGGCAGAGATTGAAATGGAGGGAGGCAGGGTGGAGGAGGAGAGAGAGAGGCAGAGGCAGGGTGGAGGGGGAGAGGGAGAGGGAGAGGGAGAGAGAGAGAGGCAAGTGAGTCACAGGCTCCCTTCCGGAGGGGTGGGGCTGAGGCCCAGAGAGGCGGAGTCAGAACTGAAGAGGGAAGCGGGGAGGACACCCCAGCTGCGCCGTCTGGGGGCCCCGTGCCCCACCCTGGGCTGAGACTCGGCCACGGCTCGGAGCGGGGGTCAGCGCCAGGAGGGGCAGGTCACCGTGGCCCCCGGCACAATGAGTAACAGGGAGCCGCTGTCTGTGCACAGTTTACAATTGACTGCAGCCCAGAGAGGGGCATGGACTTCCCGAAGGTCACACAGCAGGTAGACATGCCGGAGGAGGGGGCAGGCAGGCACCCGGCCAGGGCTTTCCTGCCACGCCCCCCGTCCTTAGCCAAGGGTCCCCACCACCTGGACAAAAACGGGGGACCCGGGGTGCTCCTGGGTGTGCAGGGAGGAGACCGAGGCGTCTGGCTTCAGTCTCCTGCCCTCCCCCCCAGGCCAGCTCCGGGCAGGTGGGAAAGAGCTCCCACCCCCCCACCTCTCTCCTCCTGGGGCCTCACCCCCACGGCCAAGCCAGCCTGAGGACCTTCTGGAGGGAGCAGAAACGGGCTGCGAGCCCAGCTCGGCTCCAGGGAGCAAGGGATGAGCACCCTCCTCGCGTCCCCCTCCCTCCAGGCCGCCAAGCTACAAACCGGGGTCGGCAGCTCGGGGGGCGGGCGAGGGGCCGAGCAGCCCTCACTGCCGGCTCAGCCTCAGGTCTGGGAGGGCGCAGACGGGAACCTGCAAGGAGGAAACGTGAGGCGGCGGCCAGGAGCCGGGGGTGAGGACCCGGGGGCGGGGGGAGGCCAGCCTCACGGGTGCCCGGCGGCGGCAGTGGCAGGCTTGGCAGCCCCGGGGGAGGTGCAGCCGTGCCCCTTGTCCCCAGCCCGGGAGGCAGGAGGTGCCAGGAGGGGCGCGGGCGGCGGCAGGCAGGACGCTGTGGGAGGCGGGGCCGGGGCGTGGGAGGCTGGGAGCAGGGCGGGCCTGGGATGGAGGTGCGAGCAGGCGGAGAGAAGCCCCGGGCAGGGGCAGACAGGGAAGAGGCAGGGTGCAGATGAGATCCAAGAGGAGGAGGAGGTGGATGGAGATGAGGCAGCACCTCCAGCGGGGAGCGGAGGAGGCGGCGGTGGGGGGGAGGGAAGGTTAGCGGGGTCCCGAGAGGCCTGGGCTGCGGAGAGAAAGTGAGAGAAGGGTGGTTATGCGGGAGGGGGGCGCGGCCCCTGCGCTGACCCTGCTGGGCCCGCCCACCCCCGGCGGGGCAGGGAGCGGGCGGGAGGCACCTTTCTCCTGCGCATCTGCCTCCACCTGCACCCGCGCCACCTCCACCTCCACCTCCTCCTCCTCCTGCTGCTGCTCCTCCGGCGGCTCCTCCGCGCTCTGTGAACCAGCGGCGGCCCCAGGGAAGAAAGAGTGGAGACGCTAACGAGGGGGCCCCGACCTCGGGGCGGGCTGGGGCGGGCTGGGGGGGGGGCTGCAGCCAAGAGCTGAGGCATCTTCTCTGGTCCCCTGAGAGGCGTGGGGGGGCCCGGAGGTGACGGTCTGGTCGTGGGGGCCAAGAGGAGCGGGGTGGGTGAGTGCGTGGCAAGGGGCACCTGGGAAAGCCCTGCTCTGCGTGGTGGCGGTGGGGGGGCAAATCCAGAGCGGAAATGAGGCAGGGACACCCTCGGGCAGACACCTGCCGCACCTAGAGTGCCGGCTGGCACCACGCGGGACAGTAGCCATGGCCGTGGCTGGACAGGGAGACAGGAAGCCACAGTCCCAGTGGCCACTGCGCGGGGATTGCCCCCGGCGGGCTGCTCTCCCCGTGACCTGGGTTGATGCTGATGGGCGTGCCAGGGCGGGAACCCAGGGCTGGACCCCGCAGTGCGGTGCACGCCCTCCTGCACACGGCCGGGCTCTCTGGGGTCCCGCCAGCTCTGAGCCTGAAGACCCTGCACAGAGGGTACACGCTACCCTCTCACTACACAGGGACCAGCAGGGATGCGACTCGTCCAAGGTCAGAGACAGCGTCCCACGGCCCTGGCCCTAGCTTCCTGCATTTGCCTCGTGTGCCTGCACCCTGGGATGGCCCCGTGCCACCGCCTGGGCAGATGGGACGGTGATGGCATGGGATGGATGGCGTTGGCTGTGACCATGAGGTTCTGCGTGGGCAGAGGGAGGGAGGGAGGGAGGGAGGAGAAGCGGGGTGGGGTGGGGAGGGTGGGGCGGGTGGGGCGGGGCGGGCGGGGCTCACCGTGGTTTTGCGGCTGGACTCAGAGCTGAGCCCGTGTGGGGAGCTGTGCAGCTCCTTGGACACCACGCACAGGAACTCGGCCTGGTCCTCGCTGCCGTAGTTGTAGGAGGAGCCAATGTTCACCAGCTGGGGGCGGAGCGTGGGGAGGAAAAGGAGGGTGGGGGGCAGGGCAAGGCAGATGTGGGCTCTGTCAACCGCCCCTGGGCTTGCAGAGTCTCCACCCCTTGCCACCTGCACCTCTGGGCTCACAGTAGCGCTGTCCCCAGGCCCAGGCATGGGTGGGGCTGGCATGGCGGAGCGGGGAGAGGGCGCCCCTCGCTGGGAGCAGCAGAGGACACGCAGGCTGCCCGTCCAGTGCCGTGGGCCGCGGCCAAACCCCCCAGCGGCTCTTGGCGTGGCCGTCTCCGCGGGTGTCCCTAGTAACCACCCTCACACGTCCTTGTGCCGGCAAAGTCCACAGGGACCCGCACTCAGCAAAATGGGGCCGGCCAGGGATCCCACAGCTGGGAGGGGTGGGCCGGGGCTGGATCCAGGATCCGGGGCCGGCGCCGTGTGCAGCGGGTTAAGCTGCTGCCTGTGGCACCAGCATCCCGCGTGAGCGCCGGGTCAAGCACCTGCTGTCCTGCTGCCGCTCCCTGCTGATGTGCCTGGGGAGGCAGCGGATGGCCCACGTGCTTGGCTCCCTGCCACCCCTGTGGGAGACCCGGATGGGGAGCGAGGCTCCTGGCTTGCGCCTGGCCCAGGCCCGGCCCCAGCTACTGAGGCCATGTGGGGAGTGAACTCTAGGATCCCGTGCCCTCTGTGGGGCCCTAGCAAACCCAGAGGTTCCACTCTTTGCACCGTGCCTGTAGCTGGTCCTTCCACACTGCAGCCACCGTGTGGTGCCCTGGCCGCCCCGTCCCACAGCGTCCACGCGCCAGGGGAACGTGTGTGCGGCGGGGGGCAAGGGGCACCCGAGCCCTCCTGCCCACATGCTAAATCTGACCTTGGCTTTCCCCTGCTCTGGAAGCGGAGCGAGGCGAGCCGCCAGCCAGGCGCCATTACGCTGGCCACGGCACACACCACCCCCGGGACCACACCCCTCCCGGAAGCAGCTGCTCCTGGCTTCCCTGATCACAGCGAGAGGAAGGGCCGACGCCAGGGGGGCTCCACTCCCTGAGCTGTCCCTGGGGGCACTCCTGCGACTGTGGAGCCGGGAGGGGACTCCCACTGAGGATGTGCGCTGGGCGGAGCCCCCGCCCTCTCTCCTGACCCCATGCGGCCTCCCGGAAGGGCCGGGGTGCAGGCAGTGGTGGGGACGTCAGGGAGGGGCCCGTGCCCACCTGCTCGAAGCGCCAGCCGTCGGACATGGTGGACACCATCTGCGTGAGCTCCTCCTCCTGGCACTGCAGCACGCGGTACACGTGCTTGGGCGGGACCTGGGGGTGGGACGCTCACATGGAGGGCACCCCGGGAGGGGGACGGGAGCCCGCACACAGCCCTCGCCCCAGCCACACACCCCAGGAAGCAGCGAGGAAAAGGGGGGAGGGGAGGAGCTACGCTCTGAGCATGCCTGCAGCCACGCAGCACGCCTGGTCTCACGCCGCCCCCCAAGGGCCCTCTGTGCCTTTCTCGTTGAGGCTCAGAGAGGCCCAGCTGCTTGCCCAAGGTCGCCCAGCAGAGCCAGAACTGGAGCACAGGTGGCCCAGGCGGTCACTCGTGGAGGCGGGCCCTCCGGAGCCAGTCTCAGGGACCGCGAGGTGGGACCTCACTACCCACGCCCCAGCCTGTCACCCCCAGGTGGGCAGAGGACGTCTCCACCGCCCCCTGCAGACCGGGCCACCGAGGCCCAGGGCCTGAGCTTGGCCAGGCGCAGCGGCTTGCACTGGTGCCCGGGGGGGGGGGGCGCCCGATCCTGCAAAACCATTGCCTAGCCCCGCCCTGTCCCCACTGGGCCCCGCTGTGCCTGTGAGGAAGGGACGGGAGGGGGCCTCAACACGGCCAGGTCCCAGAAGCCGAGATCAAGGTCCAGACCGGGTGGGACGGGCGGAGGGCACGCGGAGGCCAGGCTGTGTGCAAGGTGCCGGGAGCTCCCCCGACCCCGGAAGACAGGGTCCCGCCCCTCCCAGGCTCCCCTGCGGCCGAGCCCCCGCCCCGACCTGCGTCACCGCGTAGTCCTTCTCCTCCATGCGGTCTTTGATGATGCGGACCAGCGGGCCGATGTTGTAGAACTCGGCCTCCTCCAGGACCCCTGGCACAGACAAGGCAGCCCCCGTCACCACCGCGGCCCCCAGAGGGTGGGTGCGAGCGCGGGAGGCAGCGTTTCCGTCCCCAAAGGAGGGGCTGAGATGCCGCCATGGCCCCACACTGCAGGGCACAGGCGTCAGGGAGCCCGGGGCTGCACCAGGGCCTTCGAGAGAGAGGGCAGGTGTGCAGGGGCTGACCCTGGAGCGCCCTCGTGTAGTGCCCCCGTGCGTGCTAAGTGCCAGGCGCTGGGCCAGGGGCGTCTCTCTCTCCACGGCCTCGTCGTTCACAGCTGGGGAGACCGAAGCTTAGAAGCTGCTGCAGCCTGCTCCAGGCCACACAGCCATTCGGCTGCAGAGCCCGGCTGTCCCACTAGACGTGGAAGCTGTGTGTGCACGCGCGTGCATCCCCCGGGCACCGCACTCTACAGTCTGCACCCTGGTGCTATCCCAAGTCCCAGGGAAATAAGGAAAGCCGGCGTCACTGCCCCCACTTTCCAGTTAAGCTGCTCTGAGTGACTTAGCAGGGCACCCACCCCCGTCCCTGACTGGCCTCCAGGGCTCCCTGGGGAGCGACTGCTTGAGTCCCGCCCAAGGTGACAGCGTCAGGAGGGAGGTGCTGAGGTCCCACGAGGGACTGGTGCCCGCGTGAGAGGAGGCTGGGGAGCAGGCACGCTCTGTGTGCCGGGTGAGGCACGGAAGTGGGACCTCGGCCCCCGGCCTGGACACATGCCCCAGTCGGTGGCTCTCTGTTAGAAAAGCAGGAGCTACGGCAGGGCTGCCTCTGGCCTCCCCTGCTCTCCCCAGTGCCCACGACGGACCTGGCTCAGAGTGGGCGGCCCGCGGGTCTCACTGCCTGGGTGACGGGATTCTCCCAGGAGCCCTGGGCGGGGCCGGGCAGGTGACAGGTGCCTAACCATGCGGCAGCACCGAGGCCGGGCACTGACCCCAGCGCCGCCCGGGCAGCAGTGCCTCCTCCCTTCACGGCAGCTCGGTGAGGTGTGCCCACGCCACCCACAGAAGGGCGCGTGCAGCACAGAGGGGCTGTGGTTTTCCCAACGTCACAGGCTGGCACGCGGGTCTCCTCAGGGTCCCCCAGCCCCAGGATGGAGGCCCCAGCCCTGTCTGCAGGTGCTGGGGGCTGCGGGACTCTGAGAAACTGGAACCTGAGAACAGCTGTTGGCTGGGACGAAGCTGCAGGGCTTACGGCCCCGCCCCGGGGCAGCTGCTCCTGGGCCCAGGCCACACCCATGGCATCCGTGCTCCGGTGCTCTGGGGGCTGGGGGAGGAGGAGGAAGGGGGGGCCTGGAGGACCTACAGGATGCTCTGCTGCGGAAGCCCCCGGCCACTGACACCTGCAGCTCCAAACCTGGCTCTCCGCTCGCAGACCCGGCCCCCACCTGACATTACCGCGGTTACAGAGAGACGGCCAGACCCGAGCATCTCCCCGGGGCCCCGCAGGGGTCTCTGCCCTCGCCTGGGGCTCTGCTGAGCTGCCACTCTTGAGACACGGCGTCCCTTCTGTCTGTCACGCAGGCCTGGGCAGCCACAGCCCCGCCAAGGAGCGCATTCCCCGAGCCCAGCCCCCACCCACCTGCACTGCCGCCGCGCCACACGGGCTGCCAGCGCTGGGGAGCGCCACGGGCTGCACCCACTTGCTCGCTGCCAGCCCTCCCCAGGCAGAGTCTGAACCGCTGGACCACCCGGACCAAGAGGGGCCGGCTCTTCCTGCGCCGGCCCCCACCCCGCTCCATGCACCCCAGCCTCTGCGCTTCCCAGCCACACAGGCTCGGGGCCTCCAGGGCTCCCTCCATCCTCTGCCTGCATCCCCGCAGTGCCGGACAAAGCTCAGGCCCGCGCGCTGGGCAGAGCCCCTGGGAGTCGGCCGCGGCCAGCGGGAAAGAGGCAGAAGCCGCAGCAGGAAGAGTGGCTCTCCCCGCCTGGGGGCAGCGGCTCTGGGCCTCTGCGGCCGGCAGACCTGCGACGCGGGCCCCAGGCCTGGCCCGGCCCGGCCCGGCCCACTCACCCTCCTCGGCCATGTCCTTGTCCAACACCAGCTTTCCATGCCGGAGGAAGTTGAGGATGGGACCGAAGTAGGTGGGGTCGCGGTCAATGAGGTAGGCGCCAGTCTCGTCCTGCGGGGACAGTGCACAGGCAGTGAGGGACAAGCATGCGGTTGCGCCCCGCAAAATGCATCCAACCCCACTGCAGGCCCCGGGCGAGGGCCGCAGGGCAGGAGGGGGCAGCAGCAGGGAGGCCGGCGCACCTGGGTTCAAGCCCCGCCTCTGCCTCTTCCTTCTGTGTGACCTTGAGCCAGCGCTCTGGCCTCTCTGAGCACATCCCTGGCCCCTGCATTTCCGGCCACCGTGAGCATCCCGCCAGAGGAGGTCGGAGCAGCTGAACCCCCGGAAGCCAGTGGGCCCTCCTCCTCCAGGGGTTTGTTTACAAGTTTCCCAAGGAGACGCTGTCTTATTGGCTGCCGGCCGCCCAGCAGGGAGGCAGCGCGCAGCCACACAACCCCAGAGAGAGGACCCAGGCCCCGCGGAGGGGACCCCGACGTCCGGAGGGGAGGGGCGGGTCCAAGGTCGCGGGAAGCGGGCAGGGCAGGAGACGCCGAGGTCACGTCCAGCCAAGGGAGAGGGAGGCAGAGCCCAGGGCAGGGAGGGTCCCCCTCCCAAGGTCAGGAAGACAGGAATGGGCGCCCGGAACCCTGCTCGCCCAGAAGCCCAGCCTCCGCCACCCCTCGGCCGCCCACACCCCCCGGGGGCAAAGAAAGGGCACGGTCCCGAGCCGAGACAGCGCCCCAAAGCCCCAAATGGCCCCGCGGCGTCGCCCGTTACCACGGCAACGGGCGCGCCCCTCCCCGCGCGGCTCCGCGCCCGCCCCCTCCCCTCCTCCCGCCTCGGGTTCCGCGGAAGCGAACCGAGCCGGGCCCGGGGCGGCCCGAGCCGGCGCCCCGCGCCGCCTACCCGGTCCGACTGCAGCTCTTCGCCCTGGCACAGGCGGCTGAGGAAGGACTTCTGCTCGCGGCACAGCGTCTGCCGGGTGGTCAGGAACACCGTGCCGCCGACGTTGAGTCGCACCCACTTGCCCCAGCCGCCCGCCCCCGCCGGCGGCGCCGCCTCGCCGGCCTCCATCCTCATCGCTCGCCGCGGCGTCTGCAGCTCCCGCCGGGGCGCGCGCGCGCGCGGGGCGGGCAGGTGCGGCGCGCGGGGCGTGCCGGGAGCTGTAGTCCGAGGAAGGCGCGGGGCGGGGGGCGCGGCGGCTGCCGAGTCCGCGCGGGGCTGTGCGCTCGGCGGCCGGGTCCCAGCGCGGTGTCGGGTTCTCTGAAGTTCCCCAGACCAGCCACCCCGTCTTTGTTCTCTGCGCTCGCTCGTCTGGCTCCCGGAACGCCGCAGCGCCGCCCCGCTGTGTTCGGGCCCTTCCTCCTCTCCCCCTGCCCCGCCCCGGGTGTGCGCAGCGTGGGCCCCTCCGCCCCCAAGAGGAGACTCCGGCAGAGCGGGACTCAGGGAGGGGTTCCAGGCGTGGGCCCAGACCCGCATCGTCTCCGCGGGGCGTGGGAGAACTGCCCCAGCCTGGGGCTCAAAAGGTGCGGGAACGGGGCCCGGGGGAGTGGGGAGGGGCGGGTACACGGGACGGCCTGCACGCGGCCACGCGGCCAGAGGCGGGGTGGGGGCAGGCGTGGACTAGAACCCTTGCAACAAGCGCAAGCTGCCCCCCCCCTCCGTGAGGGACTCGCAGGGTCGTCTGTGGGCTTGCGGGAAGTGACCTGGCACCAGAGCCACGGGTGGACAGCAACCCGTTCAGAGAGGCTGCTTTTTAAATATTTATCTGAGAGGCAGAGTTAGAGAGAGAGGGAGAGAGACCCAGAGAGAAGTCTTCCATCCGCTGGATCACTCCCCAAATGGCCACAAGGTTGGGGCTGGGCTGACCCGAAGCCAGGAGCTTCATCCGGGTCTTCCACGTGAGTGCGGGGACCCAGGGACTTGGGCCATCTTCCACGGCTTTTCCAGGTGCATCAGCAGGGAGCTGCATTGGAAGTGGAGCAGCCGGGACTGGAACCTGCTCCCATGTGGGATGAGGGTGCCGGGAGCCCCGCCCCCGGCACAGAGCCCTCTGTGCTGCTCTGCCAGTGTCCAGCGCCGGCTTGGAGGAGGTGACAGACAGGACAGAGCGCTGGGGTTGTCTTAGGAAAGGGATGGGGACCCCCCGAGGCCTCCTTCATGCTGCACCTGTGTCTATTGAAGCGCTTTGTGCTTCCTCCCTGCAGGCCAGGGGCATCAGGGCGCGGACCACGTGCGCCCAAGGAAGACCGCTTTAGTGGGGGCGGGGGGCTCCGTGCCGGGACTGTGCTGCAGGCCTTCTACCGCAGCGCCGGGAGGAAGGGGGCAGCGGCGGGTCATGGAACGTGTACTCGGGCCCAGGTCGTGCCCGTGTGTCCTGGCATGCTCAGGTCACTCTCACAGCCCCTGAGGTCCATCCCTCCGCACCCCCATATGACAGATGAGGGGACCAAGGCTTGGGGACTGCGTGGCACCCCTGCGATCCCTGCCTGTCCTCGTGGCCTGCCAGCCCTCCCGACCCTGGCACATGCTGGCGGGGAACGGTGAAAACCCCAGCATTCCTGTGACTGCCTGAGCAGGCGATGGGAGGTGGGAGGCGGGCCGCGCTTCCGGTGCCTGCTGCTCCGGGCTGGAGTGTCGGGGTGCAGGCTCCCAGGCCAGGACGCAGCCCTAGTCTTGTGTCTTCCTCCATTTCCCCGCCTTCGAGTCAGGGGTCACAGCGCACCTGTTGTGAGGACTGAGCGAGCATGCGCCGTCTCAGCAAAGCCCAGGACGCGCTGGCTTCCCTGAATCCAGTCCTGGTGGGTCAAGGCTCCCCTTCAGGTTCCTTCCCCACAGCTCAGGGAGGAGCCAAGGGCACCAGCTCCCCGCGCTGGAGTTGGAGGGGTTGCAGGGACCAGGCCACCCGGGTGATCTGGGCTCCGGAGCTCAGGGACCAGGCCACCCGGGTGATCCGGGCTCCAGAGTCAGGGACCAGGCCACCTGGGTGATCCGGGCTCCAGAGTCAGGGACCAGGCCACCCCAGTGACCGGGGCTCCAGAGCTCAGGGACCAGGCCACCCCAGTGACCCAGGCTCCAGAGCTCAGGGACCAGGCCACCCCAGTGACCCGTGCTCCAGAGTCAGGGACCAGGCCACCCCGGTGACCCGGGCTCCAGAGCTCAGGGACCAGGCCACCCGGGTGATCCGGGCTCCAGAGTCAGGGACCAGGCCACCCGGGTGATCCGGGCTCCAGAGTCAGGGACCAGGCCACCCGGGTGATCCGGGCTCCAGAGTCAGGGACCAGGCCACCCAGGTGATCCCGGCTCCAGAGTCAGGGACCAGGCACCCGGGTGATCCGGGCTCCAGAGTCAGGGACCAGGCCACCCCGGTGACCCGGACTCCGGACCTCAGGGAGCAGGCCACCCGGGTGATCCGGGCTCCGGAGCTCAGGGGCTGCCATTTCCTTCTGCTCAGCCCCGGTGACCCAGGATGACCCGAGAGTCATCCTGGGGGGGTGGGGGAGCTGCCGTAGCGCAGACCGCGTCCTGCAGTGCCTCCCTGGGCGCAGCCCTGAGTCCTGGTCTGAACCTTCTCATCCCGGTGACAGCATCCCACGGCCGGGGGGCGTGTCCCGGGGCTGCTGTCAGCTTGCCATCGTCGGCACTGTCACTCAGCCCTGCTGGGGCTTTCTGGAATCAGCCCTCCCTCTGTTTCTGCAAGTTCAGAAAGTCAGAGCGCTCGGCTTAGCCTTCCCCCACTCTGGTTCTTTCCATCAAACCCAAGCCTGTCCCTGCCTGGGGGTGGGCAGTGCTTCTCCTTGGAGGGCAGGTTGGTGGGGTTGAGTCTGAGCATTCCCAAATATCACAAGGAGAGCGGGACAAGGAGCCAATCAGAGGGAACACTCCTGGCCGGCCAGCCAGAGTCACGGCTGAGAGCAGCACTCGGGCCCAAATCTGCCGCGTGGTGCCCTGGCTCCCGCACCTGTTAAGCTAGGTGCGTATCCTCTTCACACCTCACTGTTTGCCACGTGCGATATTTGAGTCCTAATGCCCTTTCTGGTAAGTGTGCTGGTGCTGATGCACGCGGCAAACAGCACCGTTCACGCCAGCTGGACCCGCGTGTCTACCACAGAACGAGTGGGTCACTCTCAATGTGTCGCCTGCTTCCCTCATTGCCAAGCCTTCACCCAGCCTGCCGCAAGCGTGGGCCTTCAGAATTGCCGGAACGAAGGCGGTGCCGACCTGCTTGGGGCACACAGAGAAGGCCGGGGGTGGGCGTGCACATTGGCGCGGTCATCACGGTGACCTGGCCGGGCTCCAGTGGGCTCCAGCAGACCTGGGCGCTGCTCTTTTCAGCCAGCAGGGGGCGCGCAGCGGGCTGCCCTACCCGTCCTGACAGGGCGCGGCTGTAGGCAGCGACTCAGCTTCACCAGCAGGGGGCGCCCCAGCCTGTCCTGGTCCTTGAAGAACCGCAGTGGCCCGGGGCACGTTCGCCTGCACGTGGTCTGAGGTTGTGGGTTCCCTTCTCAAAACCTCAGCTCGTGGGGGGGCCTGAGGCCTAGCTCTTCCAAGCCTCCTGCCGGAACCCACACTTCCCCTCTGGCTCATGGAGACTGAATCCCACAGCTTGATCAGACACAGCAGGAACCTGTTGTCTGGCTGGCTGCCTTGGTCCCTGGACTCCCGCCCCTGGGACCAGAGAACAATCAGGAGCACTCCGCGTGCCGGGCACTGCACCAAGCGCTTCCTGGACCCTGACCCAGCAGGGAGGCTGGGATCCCCGCGGCACGGAAGGGGAGTCCCAGGGTGCCCTGCGCTCTGGCTGGACCCCTTCCACTCCCGCAGGCCCTGGCTCCTCCCTGACCCATGTGGGCATGGGAGCGGGAGCAGAAGGGGCGGACATCAAGCGTCTCCCTTGCCTGGCACCCTTGGGGGTAGCTGTGCCCTGGCAGCGCGGGTGCGTCCAGCAGGCTCACTGGGGGTTCTCTGGCCACCCCTTTGCTGGGAGAGGTCCACGCCACAGCTCCCTGCCAAGCGGTGCCTCCTCCTTTTGGCCCCCTGGGATAGCTGCTCAAGGACCTCCTCCACACCTGGCCCCTCGCTGGGCCCCCGGGGAAGCCGGCAGGTGGCTGTGCCCTGTCGTGGCCCCTGCAGCACTGGCCAGGTCATCATGTCACCTGCAGGCTTTTCCAGGCCTGGAACATGCCCAGCCCCTCTGCCCCCCAGCATCGGGTACAGACAGATCAAGCTCCGCAGGTGGTCGGTCTCCTTGAAGCCCCTCTCGCCCGGCCTGCGGGAGCACCTGCACCCCTCGAAGCACACCCCAACCAGCTGCATCTAGAGAGAGCTCTCTCCACCTCGCAGCGGCCAGGGCGGGAGCGAGCGGGTACTCCGAAGGGTTGCACAGCCGGTTCTTTAGCACTGCGGTGGTAAGCCTTGCTCAGGGGGTCGGGCACAACAGTGCCCCCTGCTGGAACTGAGTTAGAAGAGTCTGCATTCAAACAGCAACCCTTGCACGCCCTTGGCTTGGAGAAAATTTCAGATTGAGAGGAAAGTTACAAACCCCCCTGTGGAGCCTTTGTCCAGACTCGCCCCGCCCTCCTCCTTCCTGAGGCTCCCTCCTCACCCTCCCGCAGCCTGCAAGAGTTCGTGACTTTTCACTCCTCCACTCTTGAGAGCTGCTCCCCCCAAAGCAAGCGTGTTCTCTTCACCACCGCAGACCTTATAAGCACAGCTGGGACATCAGCGTCGGTAACCATGGCACTAGCATCTCCACGTGTTTGTCCCGTTAATGTCCTGTATAGCAAAAAAAAGAAAAAAGAAAGAAAAAGAAAAACAAGGCTGAGCAGCCAGGCTCCAGGTACGACTCATCACATTTGGTTGTTGCAGCTCTCTATCTTTTTAAAAAGATTTATTTATATGAAAGGCAGAGTGGGGAGGGGGGAGGGGGAGAGAGAGAGGGGTCTTGTATCTGCTCATTGACTTCCCAAATGGCTCTAATGGCCAGCGCTGGGCCAGGCAGATGCCTGGAGCCTGGCACTCGACCTAGGTCGCCCACGTGAGTGCAGGGGCCCCGGCTTCCCCAGGCTCATTAGCAGGGAGCTAGATTGGAAGTAGCGCGCCTGGGACTTGAACCCATGCTCATTCAGGAGGCTGGAGACACAGGCGGCAGCTTAACCGGCTGCACCGCCATGCCGGCCCCCGGGGCAGCATCCCTTTAGTCTCCTTTGACCTGTCCCTTTAGTCTCTGCGGTTCGCTTGTGAAGGGCGTGGGGGCTCATTTGTAGAATGACCCTCGCCGGGGGCCTCCTGTCTCCTCTTCCCTGCAGTCATCGCATGCGCATTTGGCAGAGCGTGCACGGAGGGGAGGCCGCGTTCTCCGTGCGTCCTATCAGGAGGTCCCTGAGCGTTTCCCCATTGCTGCTCAGGGCAGCCGTGATCAGCTTGTGGAGGTGGCGTCTGCCAGGCTTCTTAGCCACGCAACTCTCCTTTCATCTCAAGTCAAATGGTGTCTCGTGGGGGGATACACGGAGAGACCATGCTAACACTGCTTCTCGTCAAAGAGCTCATCATCAATTTTAGTGTTCATTGATTACTTCTGCCTGGAATAATTACCACGAGAATTGCTGCATTGTCTTTCTAGTTCTGCATTCCTTGTACGTTTATTTGGTGGCATCTTATCAAAGAGAATTTCCCTCTGCATTCATTTAACATGGCCTGTTGACATCTGTGGCTATTTATCCTGATGCTGGAATCAGCTAGAATCTGATCAACGGGAGCCCTTCCAACTGGCTTCTGAATCCTTTTGCAAAAGTAGGTTCTTTTCTAAAGAATCTATTTTTAAATTTGCTTTGACAGGTCTGGAGACAGAGGGAAAGAAATACAGGCAGAGAGCTCCCACTCGCTGGTTTGCTCCCCAAATTCCTGCAGCAGCTGGGGCTGGGCCAGGCCAAGGCTGGGAGCCAAGACCTCCACCTGAGTTTTGCACGTGGGTGGAAGGAATCCAACTGCTTGAGCCATCACCTGCTGCGTCCCAGGGTGCACAGTGGCAGGAAGCTGGAATAGGAGAAGAGCTGGGACTGGAACCCAGGCCCTTGGATGTAGGATGTGGGCATCCCAAGCAGTGCCCTAACCACTGTGCCTAAACCCGCACCTCACAATAGGTTCTTAGAGACACTTTGTAAAAGCCGTAACATTACTATGTTCCATGTTACAATGTGACATTACTTGTTACAGTGTTGCCATGTAACATGTTGCCATTGTAGCCATTTGTTAATGCTGCCTTTTGAACAGTTCAGCTGTGCTGAGGACATTCACGCTGCTGTGGTCTGGTCATCACTCATCCGCGGGGCTTTTTCTGTCTCGGGAAAACAGAACTCCGCACCTGAAAACAGGAGCTCCGCCTCCACATCCCAGCAGGTGTCCCGGGTCATGGCCCCACAGTCTTTGAGCATTTCCTGACTTTCTCATCACGGCCGAACGCTCGGGGCTCCTACTCTACTGTCCCTGCCCCCGCAGAGGCCGAAAGCAAGACCCCGAATCTAGGAATGCTCATGGCAGAGCCAGGATTGCCCCCCACCCACACTGGGGATCAGTCTCACTTTCTGGTCTACTCCTGGGTGTTTCTTTTTGCAGGAATTAATAAATCCATGTAGGTTTTCCTAATCATCCCTTTCTTCGTACACAAATGCATAGTCTGACCACTCTGGCATTTTGCTTTTTTCCACTTAACATCTTGAAGTCACCCCTCCCGTCATCGCACAGAGCTCGCCCCACCTTTTTCACAGCTGCATAATACTCCACAGTACAGCTTATCCTGCCATTTCACACTTACACACACACACACACACACACACACACTGTTTCCAATATTTTAGGATTTCATGTAATGCTGTAACAACTTATTCAACCATGCCCCAGTGTTTTCGTGTCGTTGAGGTGGGCCCTTGGGGCAGGTGTAGAGAAGCAGGTGGCTGGGTCAGAGGCGAGCACTTGCGCTGCTCACCAGCTGGCGCCAAGCCTCCTTCCCAAGGCCTGAGCCGGCTTCCCCGGCAGGAAGCAGCAGGTACCTGTTTCCCCAAAGCCTCGCCATCCCGACAGCGAGCAGACGGCATCTCTCGGGAGCCTCTCTGTGCTGTTCTCTGGCTCCGAGGGAGCTGGGCATGTGTTCCAACACTCAGGGGCCATTTCAACAATCTCTGTGTGCATGTGGAAGTGCGGATTGTCCGTTCATGAGTAAGAGAAGCCGTGTTTCCATCAGATTGCTGGTGTCTTGCTACCTAAGTTTTTTTTTTTTTTTTTTTTTTTTTGACAGGCAGAGTGGACAGTGAGAGAGAGAGAGACAGAGAGAAAGGTCTTCCATTGCCATTGGTTCACCCTCCAATGGCCGCCGTGGCCGGCGCACTGCGCTGATCCAATGTCAGGAGCCAGGAGCCAGGTGCTTCCTCCTGGTCTCCCATGCCAATGCAGGGCTCAAGCACTTGGGCCATCCTCCACTGCACTCCCGGGCCACAGCAGAGAGCTGGACTGGAAGAGGGGCAACCGGGACAGAACCCCGACCGGGACTAGAACCCGGTGTGCTGGCGCCACAAGGTGGAGGATTAGCCTATTGAGCCACGGCGCCGGCCACTACCTAAGTTTTTGAAGGCTGTTCTTGTATGAGGGATATTATTCCTGTCTGCGAGATCTGTGGCAAATATTTTCTCCAGATGTTTGGTTTGCTTTGACTTTGTAATTTCTGCTTCCTGCTGTTTGTTATGCAGTGGATGACCCAGCACTTGCTGGATGGGGTTTGGATCTGAGTGAGGGAGAAGCCGTTTCTGCACACCCGGGGTACAGAGGCGCCCACCCACGCTCCCCGGCAGTACTTGGGCATGCGCTTTTTCACAGGATCCGTTCAGGGATTTTTCCTGTGCTCCGGATGCAATGTGGGTCCAGAATTATCATCTCCGGATGCTCCCATGCTAGCAAGCCCCTCTCTGTCCCAGCGGCGTGAGATGCCACCTTTATCGGACACCAAGTTTCCCTGTGCACTGGGGCTATTTCTGGAGCCACTTCTTCTTTGAAAGATTTGTTTAGTTATTTGAAAGGCAGAGTTACAGGGAGAGAGGGAGAGACACACACGCAGAGGTCTTCCATCTGCTGGTTCACTCCCCAAATGGCCACAACATCTGGGACTGGGCCAAGCCTAAGCCAGGAGCCAGGAGCTTCATCTGGGTCTCCCACATGGTTTTTGCAGGAGCCCAAGGACTTGTGCCATCCTCTGCTGCTTTCCCAGGTGCATTGGTGGCAACTTAACCCGTCTCACCACACGCCGGCCCCTGGAATCTCTTCTATTCTGCCAGTCTGTCTACTCACGCCCACGTCCCCCATTAAACAAAGAGAAGTACCCCCCCAACACACATACGTGTGCACAGGCACATACACATATGCACACACACACACACGCAAAAGTTACTTTATCCTATGCACACGTCATCTGTGCACGGAACACAGGGCACTTAACAGGGACTGCTGGGGGAAGAGAACTGGCTGCCCAGCTGGCTTTGGGTCGGGGACTCCCCACCAATCCGTTGAGAGCTTTCCAAGTGTATTCAGGGTCCGGGTGTTTCCTCAAACAGTAGCTCAACTCTTCAAAAGCTAATTGTTTGCAGGGGGGGATTTGGCCTGGCAGTTAAGCTACCAGCTAGGATGCTCACATCCGTGTGTGGAGGGCCCAGGTCCAAGTCCCAGCGAGTGCACACCCTGGGAGGCAGCGGTGATGGCTCATGGAGCTGTGCCCTTGACACTCATGGGGGGCCTGGATGGAGCTCTCTGGCTTCTGGCGTTGGCCTGCTCCAGCCACAGCTACTGTGGGCATTTGGGGAGTGAACCAGCAGAGGGGCGATCTCTCTCCAAATAAAAACTTTTTAAAAGAGAACGTCTTTAGCTGGTTATAGTGAATCCACAAGTTCCTTCGGTTGCCTATTGTGCTGTTGTGTTTTGGAGTCTCTCATAAGTATTTCTTAGGGCAGCAGAATGAGCTAGTGGGGTAAGGGAGGGGTTGTGATGACCTGAGACCCAGATCCTGCAGCTACGGTTTGCACACTGCTGCCCTCTACTGGCAATCAGGTGACTTGCTGGGAGGACTAGGTCTCACCCAGTTGCCATCAGTGGCAGCTTACCAGACACCACCCCCACCCCCAGCCCCTGGCACCCATGGCCAGACCAGCTGAGCCACAGCCCTGCGCGTGCCCCCTGCTCCCCCGGCTCTTGGCTGCCCCCCACCTCATCCCTGCTCTCAGCTTCTGTCTGCCCCATTCTCCTCCAGACCTGAGTTTGGAAGGCTGCAGGGCCCACACCTGCTCTTTCTGCTCCAGTTCCCCTTAGGCTGACAATCCTGCCTGACCTCCCACCATGCCTGGTGCGGCTCCCAGCTGACCACTGAGCATGCGCTGGTCAAGCCTCCACGGGGGGGGGTGTCTCTGGGGTCCTCCCTGCCCAGTCATACCTGCTGTTGTCTCTCACCCCTGGTCCCTCTCCCCACCCCCCTGCTGCAGCCAGGCTCCTGCCAGGGCCCATGGTCCAGGAAAGGAGGCCAAGGACAGACTGCGAGGGCCTGGTTGGCTGCAGAGAAGTGTGGAGCCATGACACGGGCCTTCAGGGGCACGCAGCCCTGCCCAGGTGGGCGGGGCCAGCAGGTGTGCACCAGGACCCTGGTGTGGGGAGCAATCCAGACTGGACTAAGTTACTGAAATTAAGACTTATTCTATGCATCTGCTCTCCCACAATATGGCGCTGGGAGAGAAGTAAACAGCTTCCACACAGCTGCCTCCAGTTCAGCTAATAAACAGTAGGACTTGCTCCTGATTGGAGAGCAGCGTACTTGGCGTGTGGGCAGCCGAGTTAGGATTGGCGGAGGAGGACTATAAAGGAGGAGAGAGACGGCATGCACCAGGAACATCTATGGGGAACATCTAGCTGAGGGAACACCTGTGCAGCCCCCGAGAAGAGCCGGCCGACGGTGTGCCGCTCCCCTGCGGAAGTGGGGAATGCGGCCAGGGGGAACTGCCCTTCCACGGAGGTGGAAGGGATAGTAGCCAACCCGGGAAGAACCAGCAGCAAACCCGGAGAGGGCCGAGCAGACGAAAGAACAGCGCAGGGTCCTGTGTCGTTCCTCCACGAAGAGGGGGAGCGACATAATGGTGCCGTGACTCGGATATGAAGCCTAGGCAGGGCTTAGTGTTGCTCCTCCACGAAGAGGGGGAGCGACACCTGGGAATGAAAAACACACACTTCACACTTCCACTTAGAGCCCGCCGAGCCGGCGTCCGCTCTGGGTGGTAATCACAGCAATGCAATCCCAAAGCAGCCCTACAACACAGATTGCCCCCATGTCACAGATGGGCATGTGGAGGCCCTGCCCACCTCACAGTCAGGGAGCAGGAGGCTGGGGCCCTGCAGAGGCTGCACCGTGCACCCCCCAGCTCCTGCCGCAGCTCTCCTTGGAGCGAGGGGCAGAGCCATTCGGATCCACAACCGCCCCTCCCCTTCTGTTTCAGAATTTCAGATGGGGTCTGTTTGTGCCCACCCCTCCCTGCTAGGCAGTGCCTCTCTCAGGCTCTGTCTTCAACCTCTGCGCCCCAGCTGCTGGTGTAGAGCCTGTCCCCGAGGACGCGTCCTGGGCATGGGGAATGTGGGGGCCTCGCCCAAGGTGGCAGGGCAGAGGCAGGAAGCCACAGGCCTCGGAGCCGACTGCACAGGGGTAAGGGAAGCAGAGTCTCCCGTAAGCACCAGGTCTGGGCGCAGGGGACCCAGGGCGGTGGCCACGCCCACTGAGACAGGGGTCACAGGTCGAGGTGGGCAGGGCTGGGGGCCAAGCAAGCAGTGGGTGCACGGGTGTGAGTTCCGCAGACAGCAAGTTGCAGAGGGCAGAGTGGAGCCACTGCCCAGAGCCACGGGTTATGCACCGGCTGGAGTTGCAACTCCGGGTGCGGGCCCACCCCGAGGCAGGTCAGCACTCGAGGGACAGCCAAGAGGAGGGGCAGTCAGCGAGGGCGTTCCAGTAAGGAGGACCTGAGGCTGACGGGTCCTGACAGCTGGGGACATTTCCGTGTAGTGACGAGAGCCCCGAGGCCATCACCAGGCAATAAGGGAGACACGAGGCTTCCGGAGCTCAGCACCTTCCGTCTTCTCTTTGGTTATTTGGTTTGAAGTTTGGAACTGGGGCCCGCGCTGTGGCGCAGCGGTAAAGCCGCTGCGCACGACGCCAGCATCCCACGCAGGTGCCTGTTCGAGTCCCGGCTGCACTGCTTCCAGGACTGCTGCTTGCTGATGGCCTGGGCAAAGCAGCAGAGGACGGCCCGAGTGCTTGGGCCCCTGCACCCATGTGGGAGACCCGGATGAAGCTCCTGGCTCCTGGCTTTGGCCTAGCTGTTGTGGCCATTTGGGGAGTGAACCAGTGGAGGAAGACCTCTCTCTCTCCCTCTCTCTGCAACTCTTTCAAATAAATAAATAAATAAATCTTAAAAAAAAATTTGGTATTGACCCAGCTACCAGTTCACCTGAAAATGTCTTCTTCCCCCACAAGACTTCTCTGTGAGCTGAGACCGCCCCCATGCTAACAGCATGGAGCGCGTGCCGCCGGGGCCGTCGCGGTGGGAGGGACCCCCGCCACCGCTCCCGTATGAGTTTTAGCTTAGCTGACCTCACACCCACCCGGGGTGGGGCAGGACTGAGCTGCACCCACTTCTCAGAAGAGGAAACTGAGGCAGAAAGGCCCTGGAAGGCAGGTGCGAAGCTGATTCCACAGCGCTAGGACCGAATGACCGCGCCGATCAGTACGCAGTGCACTGTGTAGAGTGGGGCTTGGGACTGCGCCCCCTCCTGGCCACGGTCCAGACCGAGGAACTGTCCCAGAGCAGCTGGTCAGACAGATTGGGCAGCGCACTTCCACCCGCCGCGGCGCACAGGGGCTGCTCGGCAAATATTTGCCAGGTGGACAGAAATTCCGTTGTCCCCGTTGTCTTGTGTTGCAAGGTGCTGCCCGGAATACCCGGGGTGGGGGTGGGGCGGGCGCCCGCAGAAGCAGGGACCTCGTGGTGTGTTGTTATTCTGGGAGCTGAGGCTGGCGGGAGGCGGTGCCCTGGGTCACTCGTGAGGGTCACAACACAGCCCGAGGCTCCAGGCGTCCCCGGAAAGCACAGCCACGCCCATTCCCCCAGCACCGGGCAGGTCTACATGTACGCGCAGACCCACTGGGAACCTTCTGGGGAAAAGCCCAGTGTGGATCGGCCTTGGTTCTCGCTGGAACCTGGACAGGGCAAGGGGAAGGGGCCGGTCCCACAGGCCTTGCTCAAGACCGCTGCGGAGCTGCAGAGACACGGCCCATCTTCCATGGGCTCCTGTCACGTGTTTCTGTCCTTGCCCCTTTGATCCTGAACCTGCAAAGCCTTGCAGGCAAGATCCACGGGACAGGCTCCTGTCAGACTAGCTGTGTGTCCTGGGGCACATCACACAACCTCTCTGAGCCTTCCATTTGATTGGTAAAATCAGTCTGTTTTAAAATAGCTCAGCACAGGGCCGGCACTGTGGTGTAGTGGGTAAAGCCGCCGCCTGCAGTGCCGGCATCCCATATGGGTGCCTGTTTGAGTCCCGGCTGCTCCACTTCAGATCCAGCTCTCCCTGCTGATGGCCTGGGAAAGCAGTGGAAGGTGGGCCAAGTCCTTGGGCCCCTGCACCTGTGCAGGAGACCTGGAAGAAGCTCCAGGCTCCTGGCTTCGGATCAGCCCAGCTCTGGCCAGTGCGGCCATTTGGGGAGTGAACCAGCAGATGGAAGACCTCTCTCTCTGTCTCTCCCTCTCTCTGTCTGTGACTATGCCTCTCAAGTAAATAAATAAATTTAAAAAGATAAAAGAAAAAGAAACTGGAGCTACAGAGGGCACCCTTGTCTGGAGGAACTGGGACAGAAAGCCAGATCCGAACTCCCAGGCATTTGCACACAAACCCATCTCCTGGAAGAGGCAGGGAGAGAGAACCAGGCTTGTCTGAGACCGGACGACAGGCGGTGTCTAAACTGCTGAGTTCAGCCTCAGGGACTGAGGATGGAGAGTGGGGCTCCCTTTCCAGGTGGGGGTTCCCTGCCTGCACCGTGGTCAGCTCTCATTTCCCTGGGAGCAGGGGCTCACCACTGCAGGAGGTTGGACATTGGACTCTCGTGGAGAGAGGCCAGACACACATCCCGCAGTGCGCTTAGGCAGCCCCGCCCCGGGGAGCCCCCCAGTCCACATGTCGGCAGTGCTGAGGTGGGGGACCCCGGCTGGGACACAGGGGCCTTTGCAATGGGCTCCTGACTGAGTTCCCCTTCTTCCCAAGTACTTGCCATTCCCATTTCACGGATGTGGAAGCTGAGGCTCAGAGAGCTTGGGACTTGTCCGTGGACTTGGGAAGTGACCGGGCATCAGGAAGGTCGATGGGGCGTAGGCTGAGGTGCAGAAAGAGTGAAGCAGAGTCAGGAGAGCCAGACCTGGCCCTGGCCCAGTTGCTGTGAACTTGGTGAGGCCCTGGCCCTCTCTGTTTCTAGAGGGGCCAGACCAGGTGGCGTCGAGGGCTCTCCCCAGTGACCAACAAGGAACTGGCGCTGCCTGGAGAGGCGGGGAGGGTGACCCAGCCCAGCGAGGCATCTGGAGCCCTCTCAGCCAGCCACGTGCAGCCTCCCCCGGACAATTACAGTGCGGGGGCGGGGGGGAGGGTGGAGCCTTCAGCAGGTGGTGCGGGGGGGGGGCAGGGAGGGATCGGTGCCCTGGGCCCACTCAGCCCTGCTACGTGCAGAGACCCAGCCTCCTGGTGTGAGCTCCCAGAGCCCAGACCCAGGTTCTCCAAGTCAGGCATAAACTCAGCCGTGCCCTGGCGCCCCCAGCTGGGCCAGCCTCCTCTTGAGCTGCGGACCAGGGTTGTCCTGCAAGAAGACGCACCTGCCTACCTGTGAGGCTGTGGGGACCCTGCAGGCGTCACAGCAAAACTGGTCTCAAGCAGCCCACAGCCAGAGGGAGGCCCCCGGGGTTAGGGGTGCTGGGGGTGCTCGGATTGTGGGAACAGAGCTCCCCAGGCCGCGGCACTGCTCAGAAGCCAGGGACCGGTTCCCCAAGACCTTGAGGCACCCCAAGCACCCTCGGCTGCGTGCTCAGGAAACCGGGGTGGCCCCACGGGTGCACGGATTTGGCACTTGGCTGTTTTATTTCCTCAACAGGGAAACAAGGCAGGCGGGGCGCCCCCTCAGCACCATGTGGGGCAGCCCAGGTGTGGACCTGGGTCCCCTGCCCCCCGCTGTCTTCTCCCCAGCCTCTGCGGGGAGCCCGAGAGTCAGTGGAAGTTCTGGGCCTGGGATGTGGCCTCAGTGGACACTGGAGCCGGATGGAGATGTGCTGTCAGTGCAGTCAGCGTAGCCGGGCTGGGCACGGCTGGTGGCCGGGCATCGCCGGAGCCGGCCTGCGTCCTGCCCGGCCTCAGTGCGTCTTCCCCCGGCCCTCCGAGATGATGTCCTCGGGTCGGGCACGCATGAACCACTCCACCCAGGAGCCGTCATAGATGGGCACATCGGGCTTGCCACATAGGTAGGCCCCCAGGGCCACGTGGCAGGCGGTGACGCCCGAGCCACAGGTGGCCACGAGCGGCCGGGACAGGTCCACCTTCTTCTCCTGGAACAGGTGCTGGATCTCCTCCGGGCTCTTCTCCAGGCCCTCTGGGGTCATGAACTCTGTAAAGGGGATGTTCACGGTGCCGGGGATGTGGCCGGGTTCGATGCCTGCAGCAGGGGAGCAGGAAAGAAGAGAGAGAGGCGTGGCATGAGCGGCGGCCCATGACTGTGGCACCTGCCACACAGAGAGCCCCCCTCCCCCAGACAGGCAGAGTGCCAGTCCTGCCACAGGCACCCCCACATTCTGTCCTCCCCAGCACAAAGCTCGGGCACTACTGAGACATGTTCCCATTCCACAGACGGTGATGCTGAGGCTGTGGACGAGCTCAGGAGAGAGCACCTAGCACACGACTGGCTGGAGTTGGAACCCAGAACCCAACCCCACTAGAACCACTCTTGGCCCCACAGAACAGTCAACAGGAGCCCTGCCGGGCGGGGTCTGTGGCCCTGGCAGGCATGGAGCTGGGATCCCACAGGGTTCAGGTAATCACTGGACAATTACAAGTTCATGGCTGTTACCAATGGCCCTACTGGGTGCCATGAGGGCCTGTCGTAGGCCATGAGCAGTCATCACCCACGGAACCCTGCAGTGCGTGCCGTGCGCTGGGCACTGCTGGACCTCCCCCCGGCCCCTCGGGGTGCCTTCTCCATGAGAAGAAAGGACCACCCTCCCTTGTGTACAGACAGCAGCCTGAGAGGCACTGATTTGCTCCAGCTAGGAGTGGGGAGAGGGACTCAAACCCAGGCCATCCTGGAGCCGCCGGCTGCAATGCCACGCTGCCTGAGGGGTGAGCAGGAGTCAGCCAGGTGCAGGGGCTGGGGCTACGGGGGCTGCAGTGTCTACTCTCAGAGCACAGCACAGAGGGGCCACTCCTCCCCGCATGTGCAGACACTGGGATGGTGCAGGCAGAACCTGGGCTGGGTCACAGGCGACCCACAGAGCCCCGCCCAGAGCAGAAGAGCAGCTGCCCCTCCAGGTGGAGACTACGAAGACAGGGCTGCTCCTCCCCCCTCCAGAGAAGCAGGCCTCCCCTCCCTGCGGGACTGCTGTGACCGAATACAGGTGCACTCAGCCTCTGGGGTGGGCAGATGACGGCAGCAAGGGCTGGGAGTGCTCCCCACCGCCTGAGATGGCACCGACCCCCAGGCCGTTGCACCTGCCAGCTTCGTCCACCCTGGCACCACCTGCTGGGCGTGTGTCATCACCATCCATTTTCCAGGTGAGTGAGCATGATTGAGGCAAGCGTTCAGAACCCCCCAAGAGCCAGAGAGCCACACACGAGTGACATCACGTCCGCATCCCCCTGCGCAGCATCCCCACGTGTGCACACGCGGAGCCGGGTGCTCTACACGCTCCCTCTCATCCTCTGTGCCCCGTGTGCCAGCTCCCATTTCACACCTGAGGAGCTGAGGCTCAGAGGCCAGGCGAGCTCCCTGGTCACACAGGCAGTGCAGCCTGGGGCGCAGCTCTGAGCCCAGGTCTGGCACCAGCCAGCTCCCCGTGTTGCTCCATCCCCTGGAGCTCAGCTGGGGGAGCCAACAAGATCAAGGTGGTGCCTGGATTAGGCTGGGCGTGGCTGAATCACCACCCATGCGGCCTCACCGTGGGCTGGCTCTTAGCTATTTATCACCATTGCACTGCCAGTCTAGGGCCCGAAGCCAGCACACAGTGCTTGCCCTTAAGCCATCCAAGGCAGTGTGGGGATAGCCTGAGCCCAAGGGGCTTGGGAAACACGGAACAGGAACTCTAGCCCTGGGGACAAGGGACATCACCCAGGGAGAGCTTCCCCAGAGGCAGTGGCCCCGGGCTCTTGCAGCCTTGCGCTGGGGATCACTGGCTGCTCTCTGCAGTTTAACGTGTGGGCTCCTTGCTGAGCAGGGCAAGGCGGGCTGCTGCTCTTTCCCTCTCTGCACAGGGACAGCGCAGTGGCCCCGCGGTGCGGATGAGCGGCCGGTTCCAGGACCAAGTCCCTTAGACAAAAACGGCGGCGTCTGTACCCATTCTCAAGCAGACTCTAGACGTCTCCTGGTTACTTACAGAACCTCATGCCAGGTAAACGCTGAGTGCTAGTGCTAGTGTCGCACGGTGTTGTCTGGGGGCTAGTAAGGGACACGTACAGGTACATGTCCCGTGCAATTCTTTTTTTTTTCAAGCATTTCCCATCTGAAGTCGGGTGAGTCCCCCAGACAGGGAGGCTGTGGTTTAGGGTGGACTGACGGCGCCTGCCTCCTGGGGATTTTGGAAAACTCCCACCCAAGGGGTCTTTGAGGCCCCTGCCTGAGGGGTCCCCTTCCATACAAGGCTTTCCCCTACACCCGGGAAGCCCCGCCCCCAGGCAGAAGGCCCTGCCCCCTCCCCAGGGAGCAGTCACCCTGGGCTCACTGCTCCCAAGATCCTGGCTTCCCTCTGCACCCAGCGCCTCCTCCTGCAGCCGGCATCCCCTGAGCCCCTGGGTCCACCAGATCCGGGCCTGTCACAGGGATTGTCCCAAACTGCGCCCCACCCGCCACCATTCTGCAGAGAGCCACACACCCGTGGAGCCGGGACGAGAGCTGCCTGGGTTCTCACACTGAGATAGGCGCCGACTCCGGGCAGTCGCTGTGCAAAACGCGGTGGGCCGGGATGCGGTGGCAAGATCCACCTTGTAGGCACGGAACACAGGTCCGGCTTCTCATCCCTGGCAGTGGCCTTTACAGGTGAGAGCAAGGCCAGCGCAGTGCCCCCCACCCCCCCACCCCCAGCGCTGTTACCGTCTCGGGGCTCAGGCTCCGTGCCCTGGAAGCGGCCAGCGGCGCGGGCGTCCACCACTTGGAAGCGCCGGGCTTCCAGGTTCTCCTTGATGTCCTCGTAGGTCTTGACGAAGGTGGGGTCGAGCTGCGCGTGGAACTCAGCGGGCGCGGGGTGGCTCTTGCCTGAGCCGAGCGGGAGGCCTTGGCGCAGCCAGTGGCGCAGGCCGCCGTCGAGCAGCGACACGGTGCGGTGGCCGAAGGCGCGGAACATCCACCAGACCCGCGGCGCCGCGTACAGGCCTTGCTCGCTGGCGTCGTAGACCACGACGTGCGTGGCCGCGCCCACGCCCAGGCGGCCCGCGTACTCCGCGAACTGCTCGGCGCCGGGCAGCATGTGGTCGTAGGGCGACGTGCGGTCGCTGCACTGGTCGATGTCGAAGAAGGCGGCGCCCGGGATGTGGCGCTCCTCGAACTCGCGGCGCGCGTCGCGGCCCAGCTTGGGCAGGTACCAGGAGGCGTCGAGTAGCTGCAGCGGCTGCCCGGCGCGCGGGGCCCGCAGCGCCTCGGCCACCCACTGCGCCGACACGAGTGCGCGGAAGAGCTGCGGGGCGGCCATGGTGTCACTCGGGCTGCAGGCCTGCACGACAGGGAGGCTGTCAGTTGGGCCCTGGGCCGGCGCCCTGGGACTGGGGCAGGGGTGAGGGCTGGAGAGGCAGGTGGAGCCCGCCTAGGGCAGAGTCCAGGGATGGAGAAATCACTTTGAGGGGACTTTGGTCCCTGGGGGCCTCGGCTGCCAGGCCTTGGAGCTACAGAGCTCCAAGTGACCACACGTGATGAGTCCCAGGAGAGGGACCTGCGGGAGGGGGAGGGGGGCCTCACTGCTATTAAGAACAGGTGCAGAGCAGGTGCGGTCTGGCCCCTCCCTGAAATTCAACTCAGGTTCATTCACAGCTAACCAGGTCCCCCAGTGCGTGTATTTATACACAGCCTGGGTGGCTGGGATTTGCAGAGTCCTAGCTGTGTGCCATTCTCTCATACCTCACTGCACCTTGCAAATAGCGCCTGGCACAGCAGTCAGTTATTTGTTGAACAAACAGTCTTGAGAGGTTTGGTCTGTCGGGACCATTTTGCAGAGGGGAACACTGAGGCTCACACACACTGACTCCCCTGGGGCATCCCACTGGGCAGTCTGACTGCAGACACCAGGCTCCTCAGCCACAGGGGCTGCTGTGCTGGCCCTGGGGGTCCAGCCTGAGCTGTCACCGGGTCCTTCTGTAAGCAGCAGCAACAGGGACTCGGCTCCTCACACCTCCTCCCTCCACTGCTGCCGTGGTGGACAGGGCACCAGCGCACAGCCCGCTGTCCCTAGCCAGCCCGTGACCGTGGGTTCTGGTGCCGGGTGCCCACAGTGCACAGCTGCCCTTGTGCAGGTTAGAGGAACAAGTCCTTTCTGTTAAGCAGGGGCAGAGGCCCTGCCAGGGCCTCTGGCTGGGCACCCTGTGGAGTGCACAGGCTCACATTCGCGCCAGCAGCTCTGCCGGCCACGTGGAGGGGTGGGCAGAGAGCAGGGTCAATGGAGCGTCGTGGGGAGCAGGTGCCAAGCCCCGCAGCTTTATGAATGAGGCAGTGGCACTGGCAGTGCCTTGTGCTCAGCCACAGAGCTGTTCAGTGGGGGCACACTGGGGTCCCCGAGCAGGTTCTGTTTCTGATAACGGTGCTCCCAGCCCCCATCTCTAATAGAGAAGATTAAGAAATGAACATAGGAGCCAGTGCTGTGGCATAGCGGGTAAAGCCGCCACCTGCAGTGCCAGCATCCCACATGGGCACTGATTCGAGTCCTGGCTGCTCCACTTCAGATCCAGCTCTCTGCTATGGCCTGGGAAAGCAGTGGAAAATGGCCCAAGTCCTTGGGCCCCTGCTCCCATGTGAAAGACCTGGAAGAAGTTGCTTGCTCCTAGCCTCAGATCGGTGCAGCTCTGGCTGTTGCGGCCAACTGGGGAGTGAACCAGTGGATGGAAGACCTCTCTCTCTCTCTCTCTGCCTCTCTTTCTCTCTCTGTGTAACTCTCACTTTCAAATTAATTAAAATAAAAAAAGAAATGAACACAGAGGGGCCACCATACGGCTGGTTCCATTAGTAATCACCTTGAAAGGTTTAGTGAAACCCCGTGATTTCTTCCATAACTCTCGCGGATGACCCTGGAACCTACAGCAGTAAATTTAGAACCTGAGAATTTCAGGACTGGGTGTGACCCGGCCCAGCCCTCTCAGCTGAACTGCTGGCCATGGAGGCGGCTCTGAGAGGGCAAGTTCATGTGGCTGAAGGCAAGGGCGGAGAGGAGAAGAGGCATCAGGTCCTGGTGGGTGGGTGGGGGGGTGAGGCACCCTGGGACATACAGGACAGCCCCTGGCCCATATTGGGGAGGGGGATGTCCACAGGGGCGATCAGGGCTGGGCCGACTGCTGCAGGGTGTCCCCTACCCATCTGGTTCCTCCTGGCACCTGCTCTCTGCCCCTGCCCGGACCCCCCCCCCCCCCCCCCGACCTCAGAAGACTCCCTAGGTAAATACTAGTCCAAGGATGAAATGCAGCAATTTGCCGTGCGAAGCATTTCCGGGCAAAACCAACTTTTCTGACAAGGAGCCGAGAACAGCATGGGAGGCAGGAGCCTGCGGGGAACTGTCAGGAATTCTGCGCTCTGACGCCGCGGCCAGCGAGGCTCAGGGGAGCAGGTAAACAAAGGCAGAGCTGCCGCGTGGACCTCTGCGCAGGGGTTCGGCCGGCCTCCGCCGCACCTGCTCCGAGCTCCCCCTCCCTCCCTCTCTCGCGTCTCTAAATAAAGTGTCGGGCCTGGCCTGCCCCGTGAGGCTGGCGCGAGCAGCGCGACACCGTGGGAGAGCTCGCGAGGTGCGCGCACGCAGGCGCGGGCGCCTGTTGGTTTCACTTCACCAAGTTCTCTGCCAGCTCCTCCCCGCCGGGGGCTCTGCTCCGCGGGACCTCCTTTCTCGGCCTCTCGCCCTCCCCTCTACCCTCGCCGGAGGCACCAGGCCACCCCGCCCCCACCCGCTGCTCCCCACCCGCCACTCATCCCGCCCCACCCTGCGGGCCGCCCCCAGCGGCCCGGGACTGTCCCCCTTCTTAGGGAGGACCGAGGGGCGCCCTGGACGTCCTTCCCGCCTAAACGGCGCCCTCTCCTCCCCTCGGGCCGGGCGAAGGAGCTCCGCGGGGCAGCCTTCGCCGCGCACCCCAAGGAGCGGCCTCCCCCTAGGACAGGCGGGGGCGACGCCGCAGCAGTTACCCGGATCTCGGGCTCCAGGCCTCCCGGCTCCGCCATGGCGCCCCCTCCCCGCGCCCACAGCCCTCTCCCCCCTCCCGCCACCAACCTGCGGCCGGCCAAAGGGAGGAGACTCGGGCACAGCCCACCGCCGCGGCCACTCCGAGCCGCCGCCACCAGCGCCTTCCACTGGCCTGGCGGGTGGGGGGGGGACGCCCGCGCCTCCGCGCCGCCCCGTGCCGCGCTCCCGCAGCCCGGCGCCCCCCGGCAGCTGCCCGCGGGTCTGTGCGGCGCCGAGCGCAGAGGGGCGGCCGGAGTGCTGCGCGGCGGCGCGGGGTCCGCGCGGAGCCGGCCGCGGCGGGCGGGCAGGATCCCCCTCTGGGGCGGCGCGCGATGGTGCGCGCCGCCGGGGCAGCTGCGGGCTCCGGGTTTGAACCGCCCAACTTCTGCGGAGGGCAGGGGCGAGCGCCAGGCGGCGAAGAGGGCGAGTGAGTGCGGCGGCCACCCCGGGTCCGGCCGCTGGCCGGGCTGCCTGCGGCTCGGGGGAGGGTCCCGGTGGCGAGCGCGGGGCGGGGCGCCCCGGGATCCCCGGCCCAGTTGGGGACAGTAGGCACCGAGCTGGGGCCGGACTCGGGCATTCTGGAGGCGAGCGAGTCTTTCGGGGGAGGGCTGCGAAGGCGTGCGCGGGGCTCCTGCGGAACGCTCCCCGGGCGTCCATCCCCTGCCCTCCCGGGGAGGGCCGTTCCGATCCTGAGTGTGCCCTGGCCCCTCACCCACCCCACTACGCTGGGCATGTCTCCCCGGCCCTTCTAGGCAGGATCCCGAGAGCCAGTGCCGTAGCTTTCTCGCCGGATCCCCCCAGGGGAGGTCCGCCTCGGGCAGCAGCTCGGGCCCCACCCCTTCTGCGCTGAGCAGGGCAAGAGGCGGGGCGGGCCCTCCCCTCCCGGGCGGGCCCTCCCCTCCCGCGGGACTCTGCGCTCCCCTGGCCCGCCGGGGTGCTGTTGGCTCCAGTCGTCAGGGAGCGCAGCGGGAAAAACAGCGCCTCCGCCCAGCCCCACCCCAGTGCGCACCCAGGCCCCTCACACGCGTCTCTTTCCCGGTTCCCCTTGGCGCCAGGTGACTCGCGGAGCCGAAGCCATGGTTCAGCAGGTGCTCTACCGGGCGCTGGTCTCCACCAAGTGGCTGGCGGAGTCGGTCCGGGCCGGCAAGGTGGGGCCTGGCCTGCGAGTACTGGACGCGTCTTGGTACTCCCCGGGCACCCGCCAGGCCCGCCAGGAGTACCAGGAGCGGCATGTGCCCGGTGCCTCCTTCTTTGACATCGAGGAGTGCCGGGACACGGCGTCGCCCTACGAGATGATGCTGCCCAGTGAGGCGGGCTTTGCTGACTACGTGGGCCGGCTGGGCATCAGCAACGACACCCACGTGGTGGTCTACGATGGCGACCACCTGGGCAGCTTCTACGCCCCGCGGGTCTGGTGGATGTTCCGCGTGTTCGGCCACCGCATGGTGTCAGTGCTCAATGGTGGCTTCCGGAACTGGCTGAAGGAGGGCCACCCGGTGACCTCAGAGCCCTCCCGGCCTGAGCCGGCTGTTTTCAAAGCCACCCTGGACCGCTCCCTGCTCAAGACGTATGAGCAGGTGCTGGAGAACCTGCAGTCTAAGAGGTTCCAGCTGGTGGATTCCCGGGCCCAGGGGCGGTACCTGGGCACCGAACCGGAGCCGGATGCAGTAGGTGGGTGTCCGCGGGCTGGGGTGGTCCCTGGGGATGGCCCATTGGAAATGGGGGAGGGGCAATAAGGGTGGCTGGGACCCTCTCCAAGCTTAGCCCTCAGTTCCCCCAGGGAGGCGTCAGTCTGTGTTTGTAAAAGTAGAGGGTGCAAACTGGAAGGGCTTTGCAGGGTGTGCGTGTGCCCATGGCCGTGTACTAACCAGCAACCTGGCATCGGCAGGACTGACTGGGGCACGTCCACCAGCTCCCTCACATGGACCAAAGGGCATTGTGCCCACGCTCCAGCATTGGCATCATGGTGCAGAAGCCACCCAGGGACCTCCCCCCCCCCAGCTTCCCAGGGCCTCACTGGCTGCCCAGAAACCCCCATAGACAAACAGTGCCCTTCCCCCGGTGCCCCCTTGTCTGCCCGCTCCCCAGGGTTCCCCTGACTGGTGTTTGCAGAAGGCACCAGGCCTGCCGGCTGTTGAGCTGGGACAGCGCGGCCATTGCACACCAGACCCTTGCCTTGGGTTGTACTCTCCCGCCCATCAAGGTTTAAGATCCCCGTACTCCCAATTTAGGGTGGGGGGCCTGTTATTTGTTCAGTTCAGTAGCAGAGTCAGGATCTGAACCCAGCACCACCTTATTCAAATCGGTGCTCTCAACCAGGATCCTCCCCGTTAGGGACCACTCCCATTCCCCAGGGCTGGGGGGACCCCCTCTGCGAGGTGACCCAGGGAGATGGCTCCCCTGTCTTCTTTCCTGGGGGTTCTGTGTGGGTTGAAGGGTGGGGGGCTGAGTTCCAGAAGCTCCCAACCAGAGAGCAGCTGGCACATCTCGCCTTTCCCAGGCACAGGGCTTCGGTCTTGCTGCCATGGCCCCAGCCTCCCTTGTCTCCTGGTCTCCAAGGCCCAGGCTGGCCTGAGCCCTCAGGGTGGCCAGCCTCTCCTTGGAGGTTCTTTCTTGGCCGCAGCCCCTCCTTCAGGCTCCTACTCGTGTGCAACATTTTGTCTAACTTGTTGACAAATGTATCCTTTCTGAGGCCGGATTGGGAGAGAACACCAAGAAAGCCTGTTTGCAAGGTCACCACAGCACACAGGGGAGACTGAGGCACCCCGGGCAGAGGCAGGTGGCGACGGCCCCACAGCTGGCGAGGGCAGGGTCAGGGAGTGGCCCCAGCGGGGCTTTTCCCAGGGTCCCTGTTTTTCTTGCCTGGCTGGTTCTCTGAGGTCTGCAGTTGAAGATTCAAGTTCATTTGGCACCTTGCAGCGACTCCTGGCACGGAACGCCTGCAGGCCCCTCCCGGCCTTGGTTCATGGCACCGCCTCCTCTTGGGACTTCAGCTGCCACTGGGGGAGGGCAGGTGCAGTGGGTTCTCTGGCTGCTTCCCAGCCTGCCCTGCAGCACACTGGGAAATAAGAGAAAGCCGGCGCTTGGAGGTGTGCCTGGCCCCGTCTCCTCACTCCCATTTTATCTTATTTTATTTTACTTTTAAGATGTATTTATCTATTTAAAAGTCAGAGTTACACAGAGAGAGGAGAGGCAGAGAGAGAGAGAGGTCTTCCATCCACTGGTTCACTCCCCAGTTGGCCACAACAGCCAGAGCTGCACCGATCTGACGCTAGGAGCAAGCAACTTCTTCCAGGTCTTTCACATGGGTGCAGGGGCCCAAGGACTTGGACCATCTTCCACTGCTTTCCCAGGCTATAGCAGAGAGCTGGATCGGAAGTGGAGCAGCCGAGTCTCGAACCGGCACCCATGTGGGATGCTGGCACTGCAGGCGGTAGCTTTACCTGCTACGCCACAGCGCCGGCCCCACCCCCATTTTACAGATGAAGGAACTGAGGCTCTGAGGGGGACTCAGCCTGCTGCTACTGGGCAGTGCCTTCTGGAAGCTGTGACTTCTAAAGCCCCTTCGCCCTTCTGCCCGAGCCCAGCCCACACCCCTCCAGGTCTCCCCCGGAGTACCCGGGGGCACGGATTCGCATTGAGCTCGGCTGCTCCTTCCTACTGTGATCCCAGGCAGGGCCTGCAGGGGAGGGGGGAGGTGAGGCTCAGTCCCACCTTGCGGGGGTTGGGGGGAGGTACCGGAGGAGAAGCCTCTGTCACAGGCGGAGTGGCCACGATTTGACCCCTGTCGGCGTCAAAGTCAGGCCACTTCCCAAGGCCACTCTCATGGGTGGGGTGAGCTGAAAGCAAACATGTGGGCTAGGGGGAAGGTCACGGCACCAGCTGGGGTTTGGTGGTGGCGCCGTGGGACCCGGAGCCCCTGTGCCTGTGTCTCTTCCTCCCAGGGTTGGGGTGAGGTGGAGAGGGAAGCCAGAAAACCCTGGCAGTGAGCATCCACATCTGTCCTTGACCTGGGGATGTTGTCTCGCCCACCCGGCCCAAACCAGGCTACAAAATCTCAGATCTCGGAGCTGTTAAAGAACAGGAGTGGTCGCCTCTTCCTTTCCCCACTCTCGGCTTCCTTTCCCAGGGAGGCTCAGGGTGGCCAAAGAACCCTGACTTCGCTTTCTGTGGGCTGTGTGCCCTGGAGCAGGTTCCCTCCCCCCTCTGAACCTGGGCAGATGGGTGGCGAGCTGCGAGCCAGCCCTGACGCTGGACTGGGCAGACGGTGCCTTTGCTCCACTTGGCTGCTGTCCAGAGCTCTCTGGTCAGGCTCTTCCTGCACACGGGCAGGCAGTCCCTGCTGGTTTAGATCCCCCAGGCCAGCAGATAGGAGGAGGAGCCCCCCGGGCTGGCCTCCCACAAGCAGGGAGGGTACTCTTTGTTGATGATGCAGGAGAACACAGCAAAGCGCTTTCCTCGGGGCTGGGATTGGAACAGCCTGCTCAGGTCTGCAGTCCCAGCCCCACTGCATGAGGGCTGGGGCACACAAGCCCCTGGGAGTGGCAGATCTGCTGGTCCTGGCTGGCGGGGCTGGCGGGGCTGGCAGGGCGGGCACACAGCTGCTCGCGGAACCAAGTTTCCAGATAAAAAGGTGAACTCATATCAGGAAGGAATGGCTGTCCCCTGGAAGTGGGGACTTCTTCGCTGGCAAGAGCTCCTGGCTCGTGCTAGTGAGTTTGGGGACCTTCTTGGCCTTGGGGCGAGGGGACCAGGACCTGTTGCCATGAGTATGTGCCTGCTGTATTCTCAGGGCCGCGAGGGGTTGTTACCTAAGGCACCTGAACTTTTACATGTGCTTGTAAAGCAGGTGGGTTATCTCCCATTCCACAGAAGGGAAAATTGAGACCCAGTTGCACACGGCCCTGGTAGTCTGGTCCCTCCCCTCCCACTCCTACCACTCCAATCCCATGCTGCTCTGAGCTCCAGGTGTAATGGGGTGGTGGAGACTTTTGGAGGTAGGGGAGCCCAAAGAGATGGCGACAAGCCGGCACTGGGCCCCAGTCAACTCCCAGTCCCTGGAGTCTGCACACAGCATTGGTGTGTATTTGTCTCATTGGCTCTTAACATCCCTGTGAGCTAGAGATGGACAGGTGAGCCCATTATATGGGTGAGAAAACTGAGGGTCAGAGAAGAGAAGGGATTGTGGTGACGGAGCCGAGACGCAGGCGCTTGTCCTCTCCAGCTGGTGCGATGTTGGACATCGCCACTCTAAGACAGGTTTTGGGGGAGGGGTTGGGGATAAATCCTGCTCCAGGAAGGTCAAAGGTGGGCTCTGGTGGCAGTGGCTCCTCTCACCTGTGCCCCTGCCCCCTCCGCAGGCCTGGGCTCGGGCCACATCCGCGGCTCACTCAACATGCCCTTCATGGACTTCCTGACGCCTGAAGGCTTCGAGAAGAGCCCGGAAGAGCTGCGCGCCATGTTCCAGGCCAAGCAGGTGGACCTCTCGCAGCCCCTCATCGCCACCTGCCGCAAGGGGGTCACTGCCTGCCACATCGCCCTGGCCGCCTACCTCTGCGGCAAGCCCGATGTGGCCGTCTATGATGGCTCCTGGTCCGAGTGGTTCCGCCGGGCGCCCCCAGACACCCGGGTGTCTCAGGGCGAGGGTGGGAAGGCCTGAGCCAAGGCCTTGGCTCTGCTCTGCTCAGCGGCACTCGGCCGGCGCAGTGAGCCCGGCCCCAGCCGCCGCTGGCTCAGACCCTGTAGGCAAAGGAGATCGGCACCTTCTTAGCATTGCTATGCGTAGCTCCCCCTCCCCACACCAGCACTGGAATAAACGTGGTCTTTTCCGAGTCACTTGTCTGCCCACTGCTCCCTGGCCCCTGTGCGTTTCCCCCTCCTGCGGGCTCCTTAGGACGCCAAGGACAGAAGCCACCATCGCGGCCTCCCACTGGGAGAGCCCCCTGAACGCAGCACCTCACTACTCAGTTTGGGCAAAGGGAAGTGGGCTCTGCCCCGGGCACGCTGGCGTCTACCCAGAAGAAGGAGGCCAAAGAGGTGTTATCAGGAGCTACCCTGGGGGGGGGGCAGGGCCCTTCAGAGGGGTCCCCGAGGAAGAGTCACACAGGCAGATCCCCTTGCGGGGAGGTCTGAGGGCCCAGCAGTGAGAATCAGGAGGCTGCAGCAGGTGCGAGCAACCTGCAGACATCTGAGCTCCTCTTTGGGATGGCAAGGGGGAGCCCAGGCCGCACCTGTTGGCAAATCCCTGCCACCTGGTCTCTCCCTGGGTTAGGACAGGGTCCTGGAGGGCAGGAGGCCACATCTGCCCGCGGAGCATCCTGGCCCCAGCCCTGCTCTGGGGGGAGTAGGTGCCCACCGAATATGGAGGAGACAGGCTCAGGGCCTGAATGCTGAGACCTGGGGTGGGCACCGAAGGCAGTCTGGACAGCTGGCTCGTCTTCTTATTTTGTTTATTTGTTTGAAAGGCAGGTGAGAGAGAGAGAGAGAGGGAGAGAATCTTCCATCCTTTGCTGGTTCACTCAACAAAAGATGGCAACAGCCAGGGCTGGGCCAGGAGCCTAGAACTCCAGCCTGGTCTCCAGCCTGGTGGGTGGCAAGGGCTTTTCCAGGCACATCAGCAGGAAACTGAATCAGAAGTGGAGCAGCCAGGACTCGAACCAGCGCTCTGAGATGCCACTGCTGCACACGGCGGCTTCACCTGCTGCACCACAGTGCTGGCCCCTCGCCCTTGCCTGGTCCTTCTCACGCCAGCTCTAGGTCCCCTACGGAGCCTTACTGGGCAGGGGAGCAGCTGCCGGGACAGTCGTTCAGTCCATGCATGCACGGAGCACCTGCTGGGCGTCAGGCATGGCCCGGGTGCCGGGGGCCCTGAAGGGAATGGACAGTCCGTTTCCCACCACCTGAGTGGGCTGCAGCACACTTGGGAGTGGGGGAAGAAGCAAGGAACACACACCACATGCAGGCGGTGCTAAGGTGCAGAGGAAGAAAAGGGCTTAGGGAGCAGGGCTGGGCTGGGGAGGTGAGCAGAGTCCTGATGGAGGTGAGAAGTGAGTCCTGTGGACCCCTGGGGGCAGGAAGCTGCAGCAGAGGGAGCTGCCAGTGCAAAGGCCCTGAGGCAGGACTGTTCAGGAAACCTTGTGTAGGAGTGTGGGAGGAGCCAAGGTCAGAGGGCAAGACACAGTTCTGGTAGAGCCTTCCAGCTAAATGAAAGGACCTTCCACTTTTATTTTTATTTATTTATTTATTTTTTTATTTTTTGACAGGCAGAGTGGACTGTGAGAGAGAGAGACAGAGAGAAAGGTCTTCCTTTGCCGTTAGTTCACCCTCCAATGGCCGCCGTGGCCAGTGCACTGCTGCCAGCGCACCGCGCTGATCCGATGGCAGGAGCCCAGGGTACTTATTCTGGTCTCCCATGGGGTGCAGGGCCCAAGCACTTGGGCCATCCTCCACTGCACTCCCTGGCCACAGCAGAGAGCTGGCCTGGAAGAGGGGCAACCGGGACAGAATCCGGTGCCCCGACCAGGACTAGAACCCAGTGTGCCAGCGCTGCAAGGTGGAGGATTAGCCTAGTATGCTGCGGCGCCGGCCTAGGACCTTCCACTTTTATAAGATGAGATGCTAGGAGAAGAGTTCTTACATTATTTATTAGTTTGAATGACAGGTGGGGGAGAGAGAGAGGGAGAGAGCTCCTGCATCTGCTGGCTCACTCTTCAAATGCCTGCATCTGCCGGGGCTGGGGCAGGCCAACACGGGAAGCCAGGAACGCAGCTCCTTCAGCCATCACCTGCTGCCCCCTGTCAACAGGCAGCTGGAAGTGGGGGGCAGAGCCAGGATTCGAACCCAGGCACTCGGATGCGGGTCTGAACTGCTGCCCCAAACGCCCGCCCTCGGGGAGCTTTTGGATGAGAGAGGTGAGAGGACCCGAGCGAGGTCCACCCAGCATCCTGGGAGTGGAGGTGAGACAATGCTGTGGGGTCTCGGCAGGGGCTGTGTCATTGTCTCCCTCTGAGGGTGGTGGGACCCGTGGCGGCAGGCCCCTTCCAGGGTTGCAATGTCAGAGACTGGTGTGACATCTTGCAAGGAGGCCGTTTCCTGGACGGGCTGTGGTGGGGTGAGGGGCTTGCTGAGGAGCCCACGTGGCAAGGAACTGAGGGTGGCCTCTGGCCAGGAGCCAGCCAGCCACAAAGGTGCTCAGTTCAATGGACCCCAGCACCCACGGGAGCTTGGCCGCAGATCCTGCCCCAGAAGAGCCTTAGGGACCACAGCCCTGGCCAATACCTTGACTGTAGCCCCCCCAAGAACCCCAAACAGAGAGCCCGGCTGAGCCATGCCAGCCCAAGACACAGAGATGGTGATTAACACATGGTTGTTAAACTGCCACAGACCGAAGCCATAAGCCTTGAGTACAGGGACCAAGAGCAAGCACAGGGCCGTAGGAGGTGACGGTGAGCTAACCCCGGGCAAGTGGTGGTGGCGGTGTTGGCCGGGGGTGTGGAGAGGCTGAGACGGGCGATGGCCTTGGGGGTGGATGCCCTGGGCCCGGCATGGTTGGCTGTGTGTGTGCTGCGGGGCGATGTGCTGGGCATTTCACAAAGGTGACTTCGTGCCCCCCCCCCCCTTAGAGTGGGTCGGGTCTGCTTTCCACAGAGCAGGGGTGGGGGCCGTCCCGCCGGCAATACCATTCAGTCTGGCAAGGCAACTGCACGTGGGAGTTGAAACTCAATAAATCTGTGTAGCTGGCTAAGTTTTTTAAAGATTTATTTTTATTTTATTTGAAAGGTAGAGTTACAGAAGAGGGAGAGACAGAGATCTTCTGTCCGCTGGTTCACTCCCCAACTGGCTGCATTAGGGCTGGACCAGGCAGAAGCTGGGAGCCAGAGCTTCTTCCAGGTCTCCCATGCAGGTGCGGGGACCCAAGCCCTTGGACCATCTTCTGCTGCTTTCCCAGGCCATAGCAAAGAGCTGGATGGGAAGAGGAGCAGACGGGACTCAAACCGGCGCCCATATGGGATGCCAGCACTGCAGGCGATGGCTTTATCCACTATGCCACAGCACTGGCCCCTGGCAGGCTCTTTTAAGCTCACATTTTGCATGGCCAGAGAATGAGGTGGTTCTGGGCAGAAGAAATCCCCCAGCCCTGACCCAAAGGGGAGTTCAGCTACAGAACTTAGCCGGAGGCCGGCGCCAAGGCTCACTTGGCTAATCCTCCGCCTGCAGTGCCGGCACCCCTGGTTCTAGTCCATTCGGGGCGCCGGATTCTGTCCCAGTTGCTCCTCTTCCAGGCCAGCTCTCTGCTGTGGCCCGGGAGTGCAGTGGAGGATGGCCCAAGTGCTTGGGCTCTGCACCCCATGGGAGACCAGGATAAGCACCTGGCTCCCGGCTCCTGGCTTTGGATCGGCGCAGCATGCCGGCCATAGCGGCCATTTGTGGGGGTGAACCAACGGAAAAGGAGGACCTTTATCTCTGTCTCTCTCTCTCACTGTCTAACTCTGCTTTTCAAAAAAAAAAAAAAAAAAAAGAACTTGACCTGAATCGCTCCTCTAGTAAGTGATGGGCTCACACTCTGGGGCCCCAAATTAACCATGATGCCCTCTGCCTTCTAGGGAGCTCCTGAAAGACTGTGTGTGTGCAGGGGGTGGCATCCCCTATACCCTCCCTCTTTCCCCCTCCCCCCGTGCTGAGTGACAGCTAGACCAGACAGAGCCGGCGCTGGCACCCCCAGCCTCTCTCTCCTCTTCCCATCATAGAGACGAGGTCACATAAGGTTGTTGACCTCTGTCTGCCGCCCTGTGGTTGGAGGGGAGGGGAGAGGCCCCTCTCTGCTTTATTTTTTCTCCCTGATCCCTGGGCATGCGACTCAGACAGCCCCAGGCCTGTCTCTCCCTCCCCCACACACATGCTTTTAAACACAGCTGTGCCTTAAATCAGCTGGCTCCTTAGAAACTGTTGCACTCCTATGCATGCGTCAACACCCCACTTCTGTGAGCTCCCTGCCCCTTCCCTAGACAGACTGAGCTCCTCTCTGCTTATTCCTGCATTCTCCTTGGCGCTTGGTGGCTTCTGGGGCCTCTCTGTCGGGCACACAACCAGGCGCGTGGGGGACACTCAGTGTGGACGGGACAGTGGAGTACACAGGAAGTGCCCCTCCTGGCCCCATCACCCTCTGAAGCAACAGTGGTCGCCATGGCAACCCCGCTGCTCCCGGCAACCCCTCGCTGGGCTTCCTCTGTGGTTCTGCGGCCGGCTCTGCACTCCCAGGCTCCGGCACGCACTGAGAGCTTCTAGAGCTTTCTGACGCAATGAGAGACGTTGGGGAGGTAAGGGTGGGAGAGGCGCACGCGCAGAGGGCTGGGGCTCTGCCAGACCACGGGATCGAATCTTCCTTCTGCCCATTCAGAGTTGCTTGTGAGTGAGGACACCCCAGGCTGCACCAGACCCACCTTCCCACCTTGGCCGACTTCTCCTGGGAGCTTTCTCTGCAGGTCAGACACCGGCAGTGGGGCCATGCTTCTGATGAAGCCAGGCCAGGCTGCCCTGGAGTGGGCATCGGGGGCAGGAGCGGAGACCAACTGCAGCTTCCGCTGACTTGAAGATGTGTGGCTTAGTTTTATTTTCTTTTACTCTAAATTTTAAAAGAAGATGAATTTATTTATTTGAAAGGTAAAGTTACAGAGAGAGGTAGAGACAAAGAGAGAGAGGTCTTCCATCCGCAGGTTTACTTCCCAGATGGCTGCGATGGCTGGAGCTGTGCCGATCCAAAGCCAGGAGCCAGAAGCTTCTTCTGGGTCTCCCATGCAGGTGCAGGGGCCCAAGGACTTTGGCCATCCTCCACTGTCCCCCGGGCCAGCAGAGAGCTGGATAGGAAGTGGAGCAGCCGGGACTAGAACCAGTGCCCATAAGGGATTCTGGGCCGCAGCAGAGGCTTAGCCCACTATGCCATAGCACCGGCCCCACAGCTTAGTTTGAGCTCTACCTGGCCAAGATGCTGTGTCTTTTTGGTTCCTCGGTCTCCCCATCTGTGAGAGGGTTAGGGAATCATCACCCTGCACTCCCCATGGGGTCCTACACAAGGAGACTGACCTACGAGATGGGCACAGGGCTCGTAGCAATGGCAACATTTCCGCTGCGGAACAAATCACCCCAAAATGCCGTGGCTTCAGAACAAATCGCCCTAGAATGCCGTGGCTTCAGACCCCAGCTCAGGGCCTCTCCCGGCGGCTGTGGAGCTGCTGCCTGGATCTTCTGACCACAGAAGGCTCCTTCTCCAATGCCCTCCCAGCCGGATTCAGGTCTGCTTCAAACTGTTGGGCGGAGCCCACCCTCCCACTCCTTGTCACGCGGGCCTCCCCACAGGACAGCTTGCGATGGGAAGTGGGCTTGTGTCAGAGCCAGCCAGGGAGTGAGTGCGAACAAGGCACATATCGCTGTCTCTGGCAATCGTGAGGGGCACACCCCTCTCTTCAGCTGTGCTCTGTTGGTCAGAAGCAAGTCAGCAGCTTCAAGGGGAGGGGATTGTACCAAGTGACAGGGGTCCCTGGCTGCTGTCCCAGTGCCCTCTACTGGCCTTTGAGCATGTACACCCCGTGCGAGACACACTGGTCCCCTCTGCAGAGCTCCCACAGTCTTGCTTGACTCCGGCCCAGTTTGCGGAGCAGAATCTGGACAGACGCCAGGCCCTGGCGCTGTGCCCTGGCTCTGTCGCTTGGTGGGCCAGTGAAACAAAGCACTGTTCCCTGAGCTCGCGTAGCCTCAGTGCTGGGACAGGCGCAGCCTCAGAGCTGCATGGGCAAGGGGGCACTGGACGCTCGGAGGACTCAACGGGCCACAGCAGTCCTGCAGCCCAGCCGGCCAGGTGCTGGGGGGCTCCTTCACCAGACCCCCGCCCCGCTCTCACCTCCGCCCTGCCCACTCTTGCTCCCACCCTCTGGGTCTTCCTTGGTTGTCAAACACTTTTTGTGCCGTGTTCTCTTTTAGCTTTGTGCTGTCTCCATCCCCTTCACCCCCAGCCGGCGATACTGCTCCTGCAGTAGCTTTCTCAGAAATGGTGAGAGAGGTTCACAGTGGGGTTCAGTCCCTGGGCTGCAAGCCAGAGCCTTGTTTCTCTGGAGTCGCTCCAGGGAAACACAGTTGTAAGCTCCCCAGAGGTCCCCGGGCCTCCGTGAGGAGTATACATGGGGCATCGCCTGTGTCTCCTTAAAGGGACCCTCGTGCGACTGAAAATGATGCTGGTCCCTTGGCCTGGGGTTCCGGCAGCAGGCTGTGCAGGAGACACCTTCAGCGCCGAGTGTGGAAGTCTCCTTCGCTACCTCGCGGAGTTTGTCCGTCCCCTGTTCTGTCTGCAGACGACAGAGTCACGGAACGCCTGCTGTTACGTAACGGAGGTTTCGCTTCCCGGAAGTCTGGAGAACACGCTCCTCACTTTCTGTGCCGCCCAGGCAGCATCCTCCAAGTCCACATTTCTGCCAACACAGAGGCCATCTGGACTTGTCCATCCAGATCCCCCAGGCCCTTTCCACTGCTTGACTCCAAAGCCGCGGTCACACGCTTAGGTGTTTGTCCCGGCAACACGCCTCTCTCGGCACCGAGACCTGAATTAGCTCGGCACGGCCGGGCGATAAATGCCCGCAAGGCTTAGCAGTGGAGACGATAAATACCCACAAGGCTTAGCAGTGGAGACCGTATGCTTAAAGAGGCTCCCGGTTAGGATCTTGCACGCTCTGTGGGCCGCTCCCCTGCCGGTGGCTTGGCTGGGCCGCCTGGCTCAGGGTCTCCCACAGGAGACCTTCAGGGATCGTCTTCCACTCCCACGCTCCTTCAGGTGGCAAAGCTCGCTTACATTTCCCAAGGACTGGTGGGCCAGGGGCCTCACCACTTATAGCTCAGGGGCTGCCCCCCACCCCTCGCCACTGAGGCCTGTCCACGGCACCACACAAAGCATGACAGCTGATGATTATATCTCCTTCTTCCTGGCCCCTGATGCTTCCTGGGAAGGAGGTGGCTTAGACGGATAGGTAAAGAGATAACTTTACATCGCGGGACTGCAAGGATTCCAGCTCCCCTAGGCCTGACTAGCTGCCTGCCTACTCACACATCACTGACATTAGCCAGCAAACCAAGGAGAGCTGGGGAAAAGGGCGGGAACAAGACAGGAGTCACTCCTCTCCCCTGGAAGGCACTGCTGTCTCCGCGGCCAGCCACAGGGTCCTCCGAGGAGGTGGGGACTGGGCTTGCACAGGGCCATTGGAGGTTGTATCAGAAGTGACCCAGTCATCAATTGTTATTCCACATCCAATCCAACAGCGGGCTCTGCTGGGCCAGCTTTCACGAGAAATGGGTCGATCTGGTTTCTACCTGTTCCTGTGTGAGTTTAGTCGGGTCACCGCCCCTCTCTGGGCCTCAGCCCCCAAAGGCCCCTCCAGCTCTGCCCCCTCGCTCCTGCTCCTCCCTCGTCACTCACCTTTGGAGCCAGGTGTGCCATGCCATTTGAGGGAGCCTGGGGGGAACCCAGCTGCAGTAGCTCAGAGAATGGGGATAAGGGCAAGACCCCCTTCCAGGGAGAAGGAACAGGAGCATGAAAGCCGGGGCCGGGGGAGCTGTCCCCCCCCCCCCCCACGGGGCACCGAGGCCGTGACCTGGGCTGCAGCGTGGGTCTCACTCCCAGCTCTTCCCCTGTCTTCTCAGCTGCTCCTCTTCCCTGACCGTGAGCCACCAGCCACTCAGACGGGTACCATCCCTCAACGTGGGCACGGGGGCAGCGCAGCCTGCGGCCAGGGGTCTGCTGGGGCCCCTAGTTGGGGGGGCGAGTGGGGGGAGGCACGAGGAGGGGGAAGAGATGACGCCGGCACTGGAGGAACGCAGAGTCCCCAGGCTGGCTGAGGAGGTCCTGGTAATGCAGCGGCCAGGTGGAGAGGGCCACGTCCCAGTGCACCAGGGCGCCTCCGTGCAGGGCTGGGCAGCTGGCCACAGGCCCCCTCCCCCACCGTGAGTGCCGGGCTCATCTTCACGCACGCGGCCTCTGCGTGTCATCTGAGACGGTGAAACGCACCGCTTTGTCCACAGGACTGAGCTGGAAGCGCCTGTCCGGGGCAAGAGTCCATGGAGCTGGGCCACCGAACAGGTAGGGGCGGACCAGGGGCTGCGAATGCCCGGCCGGGCCCTCTGGAGGGAGCCCACCCCGGGACAGCAGGGAGCTGGCCGCTCTCCTGACCCCTGCGGCCATTACTTCCTGGGGTGGGGTGGGAGGAGGGGGAGGGGGTGCTCTTGGAAGACCAAGCAGGTCTTAGGGACAGGGGCTGTACTGAGAACAGGGAGGATTTTGGTGCAGGGGGTGGGGTGGGCTGCAGCGGGTTCCGGCGCCGAGTGGAAGGTGGCTGTGGCTGGCGGGTGGGACAGGGAGACGTAGCCCAGTGGGGCTGGGGCACACTCCTGCTGGAAGCTCCCATGGGTACCCTGAAGGCCCTGGGGCCCGGGTGAAAGCTCAGACAGGAGGCCCAGGAATCTGCATTATTAATGAGCACCCTGGTGATTCTGATGCGCAAACCCTGCTGCCCGGGGGCCTCGTGGGCTCACCGTAGCAAGTGAGGCCAAGCTGCAGTGACTTCTCCCTTTGTCTCCTTATTTCTCCCCCTGCCTCTGTGTCTGCTTCCTGCCCACACCCTCCTTCCTTCATCTGCCCATCTGCAGGAACCGCCAACCTGACCAGCGCCCCTCCGCAGGACGCGGAGCCCTGGAGAACCTCCTGCAGCTCCTTGGACGTCTCCAGGTTCAAGCACCAGGCCCCGGGCAGTGCAGGCAGCACCCTGGGGCAGGGCCACCTGGAGGAGATCCGGCCCCCGCCCCCGACCCCCGTCAGCAGGGGTTCTCCGGGGAAGAAGGGGGGTTTCAGACCCTCCTCGAGAGAGAGCGAGGGCTCCTTGCGAGAAGAGGCGCGGTGGCAGGAAGACCCCAGCGCCAAGTCCCAGGACCAGAGCAGCCCACCCGCACCCCCGCAGGGCAGCGTCATTCCTGACAACATTCGCCACAAGTTCGGGAGCACGGTGGTGCAGGAGCTGGTCTCCGAGGAGCAGGTGGCAAGGCCGGGCCGCAGGGGGCGGGGCGGCTGAAGGATTCCATGTGAGCCTCCTTAGAGGAGGACACGGAAGACGCCTGCGCGGAGTGCAGTCCTCTTAGTAACAGCATCAGGAAGCGGTGCTAACTGAGCACCTGCTATGTGCCGGGCCCTGTGCCCTGCTGACACTCACTTAATCCCCACCACCACCAGGGGGCGCTGTCTTCATCCCCATGTAGTGGATAAGGAACCCAAAGCTTAGAGGGGTTACGGAAGTTCACCCAATTCGGCCAGTTGCTGGGACGAGGGTCCCCACCAGGCTGGCGGATCTCGAAGCCCTACAAGTAGGGAAACCGAGGCCCAGGAGTAGACCCTTGCCAGTGTCAGCAGCTGGCAAATGGCACAGCTGGGGCTCAAACACAGGTTTCCTGCCTCCAGGGCCAGGACTCAGCTTCTCTGAGCCTCAGTTTCCCCCTTGGCCTCAGGGAAAGCTGAGGGCCCACCTGGAGCTGGCTGGTGTGAGGGCCCCGCTGCAGGGGGCCAGCCAGGGCCTGGGGCTCCTCAGCTGTGTGACCTGAGGGACTCTGACCACCCGAGACCCAGTTTCTCACCTGTAAAACGGCACGAGTAGTGTCGCCCTCTATAGACCGCTCCTGGCGCTGCACTTAGTAGGTGCTCAATGCTGAGAGGAGGCTTTTGACAGTGAACATCCTGGAAGCCCGGGGTGGAGGCGGAGGGTGGGGGCAGGGGCCCCGGGGTGGGGGTGTTGGTCGAGGGCTTTCAGGCTGAGCTTGGGTGGGGTCTGCGGGAGGAGGGCTGGAGGGTGGGGTGCGGGTGGCTTGCCCCTGCTTTCCGTCCTATGCCTGCTCCCTGCCTCCCCACGCAGGCTCAGAGGGCCATCGGCGAAGTCGCGGAGGGCCAGAGGAGGGTGAGCTCATGGCCCAGCAGGACCCAGAGCCCCGTGGAAATCTCCTCCATCTTCTCGGACTACTACGATCTGGGCTACAACATGCGCTCCAACCTGTTCCAAGGTCAGGCCAAGGGCAAGGCTGAGGGCTGTGGGCACCCACGGTCCCCAAGGCCTAGGGTGCGTCCACCCCGCCTGGGGGTCTCGGGCCCTCATTTCACACCCCTGCGCCGAGCAGGTGTGGAAGCGTCTGTCCTTGCTGTCAGTCACTCCCCGCCTGGCATGAGCCCCTCAGGCTCCTGGCACCTCTGGGCTCTTCTCTACCAGTGGGAGGCCCGGGTACCTCTGGCCTGGGCACCTTTGGTCTCAGTGACCATGCCAGGTTTCTAGGGTTGAAAGTTCAGCCCAGCTACTCCCCAGCCGGGTGCGGCCCATGGCAGGCTCCTGAGCTCTCTGCGCCTCAGCGGCCTCCGGGGCACTGCGGGATGCCTCCCACGTCTCCTCCTCCTGGCTCAGGTCCCTGTCGCCTGAGGAACCAGACGCCCACTGGAAGCCTGTCTGGGTTTTTCCTTTGAGCTCAGAACAGGGGTGGTGCCCTGTGCAAGCCAGGACATGGCCCAGGCTGTCGCCTCTCGGGGCCCCAGAAATCCTACCTTCCAATTCTCACCTCGTGCTTCTGACACAGAATCTTAGAATGTCCACATACACATACAAACAATCCTTTAAAATCAGCACAGCCCGCTGGAACTGTGCCAAGGGCGTACTGGCTACAGCTCACAAGAGTCCATTGTTAAATTTTCCTGAACCGATTGGCACAGAACTGCTGGGTTAAAATTGGCCCCGGCGTCAGTGTTTCTACTCTGGAGATTGACAGGTGCTCTGAGCCAGGGCTGCACCCTGCAGTGTGTCCCCTGCACCTGTCCCTCGGACTCACCCGCCCTGGGACCAGCCTTTGCACTAGCTGTGGAGGGAATGGCAGAACTCAGAAGCAGCCCAGGTGGGAGGCCACCGTAGGTCTTTCCTCTGAGGGGCAAAGCCAACCCAGAGCCACAAGCAGAAGAATGACGCTGTTTGGCTTTGGTGAGTGGGTTGCTCCTGTTGCTGTGTTGAGAATAGGTGCAGGGGCGCTGGGGCAGAGACAGGAAGACCAGTGCAGAAAACCCAGGTGGGCAGATGGCGGAGGCTCGGTGTCGGGAGCTGGGCTGGTGCACTGTGCCATTTTGCAGGGCGCCGTCATACAATATGGGAGCAGGCGGCCTGACAGGATAGGAGTCAGCGCGGTGCGGCGCCAGCCGCATATGCTCGTGATGGATCTGGCGTGTCCGGGGGGTGGGGAATGAAGGTTGATTTCCGGGTGTTTGACCTGAAGAACAGGAAGGGCGGCCTTGCTGTTCACTTGGTCCGAGAGCAGGTTCCAGGAGGGACGGGTTGAAGAAATCCTCTCCCGTGCTGAGTCACGGAGATAAGCTTTTAGGTGGCGTCTGGAAAACACTGGGCTTTGCTTTTCACATGGAAATCTTTAATCCCCGTGGAGTCGGGTCCATTTTCCGTGTGAAGTAGACCTTCGTCTGCAACCCGATCGTCTCAGGACCTGGTGTTCCGCCTTCCCCAGCCGCCGGCTGCACGGCTTTGCTGTCCATCAAGCGCCTGCTTGTGCACGCATCGGTTTCCGCCCACTACTGCACTTTAATTGCCGAGGTGTTATAAGTAGTCTGGGGCCTGATCGGAGGACACACACCTCCTCCCTCTACAAGTTGATGCTTGGTCTTTCAGATTCTTCCTCTCTCTGTGTCAGCTTCAGAGCAGCTTGTCAATTTCCACGAACCCCCTGGTGGGTTTGACTAGAGATACATTCACTCTCCAGCGTGCTGTAGGGCAGGCGTCGGCTTCGGGAGCCCGGATTCTCCAATCCATAAATGCGCTAAGTAGCCACACTCATTCCAATCTCTCTTCAGTCTCTGTCAAGAATGTTTTGCTTTGTTTTGGGAAAACTGCTGAGCTTTCGGACTGCTGCTTATTGCTAGTGCTGTCTTCTTCAAGACGCCATTTCCGGCTTTGCTGCCGGTGCGCACGGATGCTTGGGACTGGGCTTGTTCTGTGTCCATTTTCTCCCGTTCGCCCAGTAATTCCAACAATCTTACAGTCTTTGGGGCCTCTTCTTCTTTTAAGATTTATTTATTTATTTGAAAGGCAGAGTTACAGAGAGGCAGAGAGAGAGAGAGAGAGAGAGAGGTCTTCCATCTGCTGGTTCACTCTCCAGATGGCTGCAACATCTGGAGCTGCACCAAACCAAAGCCAGGAGCCAGGAGCTTCTTCCTGGTCTCCCATGTGGGTGCAGGGGCCCAAGGACTTGGGCCATCTTCTACTCTTTCCCAGGCCACAGCAGAGAGCTGGACGGGAAGTGGAGCAGCCGGGACTAGAACCGGTGCCTATACGGGATGCTGGCACTGCAGACCAGAGCTTTAACCTGCTATGCCACAGCACCGGCCCCTAGGGCTTCTTTTGAAAAATGATAGTGGCCACACTTAGATAACATGAACAATTTAAAAAAAAAGAGAGAGATTTACTTACTTGAAAGGTAGAGTTACAGAGAGAATGAGAGAGAGAGAGAGAGAGGATCTCCCATCTACTGGTTTACTCCCCAAATGGCTGCAATGGCTTGTAGGGCTGGTCCAAGCTGAAGCCAGGAGCCAGGAGATCTATCCAGGTCTCCCACGTGGTTACAGGGGCCATCTTCTGCTGCTTTCCCAGGCACATTTGCAGGGAGCTGGATCAGAAGTGGAGCAGCCAGCTCTGCTGTGGCCCGGGAGTGCAGTGGAGGATGGCCCAAGTACTTGGGCCTTGCTCCCCATGGGAGACCAGGAGAAGCACCTGGCTCCTGCCATCAGATCAGCGCGGTGCGCCGGCCGCAGCGCGCCACCCGCGGCGGCCATTGGAGGGTGAACCAACGACAAAGGAAGACCTTTCTCTCTGTCTCTCTCTCTCTCTCACTGTCCACTCTGCCTGTCAAAAAAAAAAAAAAAAAAAAAGAAGTGGAAAAAAAGAAGTGGAGCAGCCGGGACTCCAAGCAAACCAGCACTGGTATGGGTTGCCGGTGCCGCAGCTGGTGGGTTAGCCAGTGCACCACAGTGCTAGCCCTCTATTTTTTGGACACACCTCGGCTTTCCTTCTTCCCAACCTAAATTGTCCCTACCACTACTACCCTGCCTGTGCTTTTAGTGGTTCCTCTTGACATTGTCACCCTGGAGTCGGGAGACCAACGTTAACGAAGGTGTTCAAGTGTTCCTCTAACTCTAAGCGTCTTAGAAGGCTTGGGCTGCGAGTCCTCTCCCACACCCTCCTGGGCCTGCGCGCTGCCTCCACAGATTTTTAGCTGCGCAGAAGCTGAGCGGTGTTCTCGCGGAGCCTGGAGCTGCGGTGTCTGGGTCGGAGCCCCGGGCCTTTCACCACCAGCTGTGCAGCTTTGGACAAGTTGCTCAGTGTCTCTGTGCCCCATTGGCCTCCCCGTAATAACGACATCTACTCTTGGGGTGACAGAAGTGCGGCGTGCGGCTCGCGGGAAGCGCCCAGAAGTGTGCTAGGTGGATCCCCACCATCTCAGCTCCCCGCGGCCGGCGGTGTTGGGGCCCCTTCCTCGGTACGGATGGTGCTGTTTAGTGGGTGCGTACTTAGGAGAACCCCCATCCCTTTCCTTCTCACGTCCGGGTCTTCCTCCTGGGCTCACTTCCGGAAGTTAGGTGTAGTGGGGGCCGTTGGTGGGGGTGGGCTCTGCCAGCACGGTCTGCCTGGCGGCGGTGCTGGGAACATGGCTGCTCGGCTGTTTTCCATCAGCACTCGGGTCTGGCCCCGGTTCCTCTGTCTCCGGGGGCTCACCCCCGCAGTTAGGCCGGCCGGTCTCTGGCTCCCTCCTCCCTGCACCACGTGTAAAGCCCCCGGGTCCCTGCTGCTCTCAAGCTGCCTCGGCTGTGCCTACGGAAGGAATTCCCTTTCCTCATCCTCGCTGGGGGATTACGGTTCTGGGCTCTAAGAACCGGCATCGCGCATCCGTTCTGGGGAGATGTCAGCCGGGGACGTCCCACCGACCGGACCGCCTCTGCCCACTTCCTCCTCGCGCAGCCTGCGCCTGGGCAGCGCCTTCGCGCTCGCTTCTCCCACCGCTTCCCGCCCTGCGCTGCGGCTCTGCAGCTGTAGCTCCCGGGTCCCCACGTCCTCTCCGCTGTGACTGATCTGCCGCGTTCGCTGTCCACTGAGTCTCCTTTTCGGCTTTGATGACAGCAGTTTTCAAACCTCGGGGGGAGCCAAGCGCATGGCTTAATCAACAGGCTTTGCACACGACACCAGCCTCCACATGACCGGAGCACAGCCGAGCCTGGGTCTTTGTTTTTAAAGATTTATTTATTTATTTGAAAGGCAGGGTTACAGAGAGGCAGAGAGAGAGAGAGAGAGAGAGAGAGAGAGAGAGATCTTCTATCTGCTGGTTCACTCCTCAATTGGTTGCAACAGCCAGAGCTGCGCCAATCCAAAGCCAGGAGCCAGGAGCTTCTCCCGGGTCTCCCATGTGGGTGCAGGGGCCGAAGGATTTGGGCCATCTTCCACTGCTTTCCCAGGCCAAAGCAGAGAGCTGGATCAGAAGAGGAGCAGCCAGGACTCGAACTAGCACCCATATGGGATGCCGGCGCCGCAGGCGGCTTTACCCACTACACCACAGCGCCAGACCCCGATCTTGTTTCGGCTTTCCTCCCATCACCCACCTGTCCACCTCCACTGCAGAGGATTTCAAAGCAAATCCCAGGCATCTTATCACCCTGTACAAGGCTTACCTTCCCACCTTCCCAGGTTGCCTGTCTGATATAGCACTGGCTTGTTTTTACTAACCCGCTTGCTTTTCTGTTTTGTTTCTTTCTGGATAGCCCCTTATTCTTTGCTTATAGGTCCATTCTTTCACGGCCTCAAACCTTAAATGCACTTACTTTACATTCTGGTCATTCAAACGCTTGCCGTCTGTTTAGGATTTGGCCTTCAGCTTGGGGTCCCGACCATGGCGAGCGCTCCCTCGTGCGTTTTCATGGTGTCGCTAGGATACATTTTCAGAAAGCGCAGCCAGCACTTGCCACGTGCCCGCCGCCCCAGGGAACGTCCGAAACTTGATCACCTCTCTGACCTGGCGAGAAAACCGGCTCCCTTTCTGTAGAGGAAGAAACGGAAGCGTAGGGGAGGCTGGGGCTTGTCTGGGCCCCACACCCGACAGAGCAGCGCTTCGGACCCAGACCTGCTTGTCTCGGAGGCCTCCCCCCTTCCAGCCCCCTGCACCACCCACAGCCACGGGAGGCTACGCCAGGTTCAACCGTGGGCTCCCTGGCCCCGGCCTCCTCTAACTTGGGGATTTCTCCGCGGCATTTGTAGGGGCCCCCCAGGAGACTAAGAGCCTCATGAAGGCTTCCTACACGCCGGAGGTGATCGAGAGATCAGTGAGGGACTTGGAACACTGGCACGGCCGGAAGACGGATGACCTGGGTAGGTGGGGAGCGGGGGAGGGGGGGAGGCCGGAGGTGGCTGCGTGGGCCCTGGGGTCCAGTGGGAGGGCTCGGAAGGGGTGCAGGTCACTGCCCGGCCTGGGCACGTGGCAGGCTGCTGGGTGACCCGTGCTGGCTCCTCCCCGGCTCTGCAGGGCGGTGGCACCAGAAGAACGCGATGAACATGCACTTGCAGAAGGCACTGGAAGCGAAGTACGGAGAAAAGAGCAAGTCCAAGGGCGCCAAGTACTAGGTGCGCCGCGGCAGAGGCTGCCCGGCGGGCAGGAGACAGCGCAATAAAGAGAGGCACGTGTCCGAGGTCCCCCGCTGCCTGCTGCTCGCTCTCCACGCGGCCGGGACCCAGGGGCGGGGGTGGGAGAGCAGCTGAGGCAGACAGGAGCCCTGGGGGCTCGGCCCCTCTCCCAGACCTCCCGCTGTGCCCTACACACATGCACACACACACTCATGCACACTCACACATGCTCGCACACATGTTCACACATGCTCACACACAGCCCGTACTAACGCATACACTTGTACACACACATACATACACCCCAACACACACTTACACATACACCTGCACATTCAAACACACAGCTCCCACACACATGCTCTGTCTCACACACACACACACACACACACACACACACACCCCTTCCCCCACAGCAGCAGCAAAGGACAGGATGGCGGAGTGGGGCTCTGCGCCTGGCCCAGTGGGCGTGGCTTCTCCCTGAGGCCCAGTGTGGAGGGGCCCCAGGGTGCACACTGCTGGGTCTCCCCCCGCATGCCTGGCCTGGACACCCATTCCTCCCCCGCAGGCCAGTGGCCTTCAAAGAGTTGACTGCACAAGCCCCTCCCACTCAGGGGTTTGGTCTCATGAATTTCGCACTCCTCCTCCTCCGCCCCACATGCAAAGTGATTGGTTCAGGAATGGGCGTGCGACTGGATTTGGGTCAATGAGATGCAAGGCAAGGCATGAGGGGGTGGAGCTTTCTGGGAGAGCTCTCTGGGCTGGGGGTATTGAGGGCGCCTCCCCCTCTAGGGTACTGAAAAGGGGACCCGTGCAGCCAGCGCAGCGCCCCTGGGAGTCCCGTGAACTTGCTGAGGGGCTCTGTCAACTTGGCCAGAGGCTGCCCACTCTGGACTTATGTAACACGAGGCTGAGAGTCTTCACATTGGTTAAATGGCCGGAAGCGCCCTTAGCCAAGGAGGATCCTGGGAACAGCAAGGGGAGGGGTGGTCTGGGAGGAGGACCCTGGTCGGGCAGCTCTGTCAGTGGGACCCGCAGTGTCCTCCTACCGGGTCTCTAAGTCAGCAGCACAGCCCACGGGTTCCAGGAAGCAGCCTTCCGAGGGGACAAGATTCCCTGTGCACAAATCCTGGCCGGGTCCTGCCCTTGTGGCTGAGGGGTCATAGTGGGAAGCCCAGTCTTTACAGAGGAAAACACACAGGCAGATAACAGCGGGAGCGGCTCACGGGGGACCGTCAGAATCAGTCTCCCACGAGAAGTGTGGGGCTGGGGAAAAACCAAGAGCAAAAGGAAGAATGAAAATCTCCGCTAGGAGTTGGGGAGCCGTGTCCCCACTCTTCCCCGGCCCCTCCTCCCAGAGAACGGGATGGCTTCTTGTTGTGGTTTTTAAGATGTATTTTAAAGGCAAAGTGGAGAGAGAGAGAGAGAGAGAGAGAGCGCTTCCATTTGCAGAGTCACTCCCCAGATGGCTTCCAGTGGCCGTGAATGAAGCCAGGAGCCTGCAGCTCTATCCGGGTCTCCCACGTGGGTGCTGGGGCCCAAGCACTTGGGCCACTTCTGCTCCCTCCCAGGATCTGCGTGAGCAGGAAGCTGGCCTCCAGCGTGGGGAGGGGGCCGGAAGCCAGTCGCTCTGATATGGGACTTGGGCATCCCAAGCGGCTGCCTAACCGCTGGACCAAATGCCCACTCTGCAGATGGCTCCCTCGGGCGGGGCTGAGTCAGGACAGGCGGCCACAGGGAACGAATTTCGCTTCACTCCATATTCGAGCACCGCAGGGCAAGTCCAGCTCAGCCCCTTCTATGGGGGCTCACGGCCGTAAGCACAGCTCCTGGAGCTGCGGAAGATTCTGTCATTGTCACCACTGTTCTGACATTCGCCCGTAGCTTTCTCATCACACATAAGAATCACAGGATTTTTTAAAAATAAAGATTTATTTATTTATTCAAGAGGCAGAGTTACAGAGAGAGGGAGAACAGAGAGAGAGGTCTCCCATCCACTGGATCACTCCGCAAAGACAGCAATGGCTGGAGCTGGGCCGATCCGAAGCCGAGAGCCAGGAGCTTCTTCCGGGTCTCCCATATGGATACAGGGGCCCAAGCACTTGGGCCATCTTCTACTGCTTTTCTAGGCTATAGCAGAGAGCAGGATCGGAAGTGGAGCAGGGGCCGGTGCTGTGTCATAATGTGTAAAGCTGCCGCCTGCAGTGCTGGCATCCCATATTGGTGCTGGTTCGAGACCCAGCTGCTCCACTTCTGAACCAGCTCTCTGCTATGGCCTGGGAAAGTAGTGGAAGAGGGACCATTTTAAAAAAGACTTTATTTATTTGAGAGGCAGAGTTACAGACAGAGAGAGAGGTCTTCCATCCACTGATTCACTCCCCAAATGGCCCCAACGGCTTGGCTGATCCGAAGCCAGGAGCTTCTTCCAGGAATCCACGTGGGTGCAGGGTCTGAAAGACTTGGGCCATCTTCTACTGTTTTCCCAGGCCATAGCAGAGAGCTGGATCAGAAGAGGAGCAGCTGGGACTCTAACCGGCGCCCATGTGGGATGCCGGCGCTGCAGGTGGAGGCTTAGGCCAATATGCCGCAGCGCTGGCTGCAGGGACCAGGTTTTACGTAGCATTAACTCCTGGAGTGGAAGACTCATTCAAGCTGTGCCTTGCTTTCCCCCAGTGATTCAGATCCTTCTTCATACCGTCTCTCACTCCCCAGTGTCACTGAAGAGACTTGAATAACCGCATAGGATGCTGTAACGGAGACACAGGGGAGCGGCCCCGACGGCTGGAATCCCAGTCCAGCTCGCCCCCTAGTGGCAATACCTCCACATTGCAGGCCGGGAACTTAGACATAAAATATCCCCAGGGTGCGGTCTGAGGAGGAGACCTAGAGACGCTTGAACGGCATCTTTGTAACCACGCCTTTCCTGGCCCCCACTCACAGATCCACTTTCTAGATGAGGAAACTGAGGCCCACTGGAACGAATTGATGTTGAATCTGGACGTGAGCATGTTGTCCGGGCGCCTGCTTTGCGGCTCTGATCCTGTTCACTCTCCCAGAAGTGGAGACTCCTGTAGTGAACGGGAACTCGCAGCGGCTGCAGAAAACCTGGAGGGGATCCCCGTGCAGTACGGGGAGGGAGGAGGCTCCGATCCCTGTGGAAACCTCCTCGCTGGGGGGCCTGGCTCTCGTCTCCAGACAGGGAGGGGGCAATTCCGTCCCGTTTGGAGAGGCGTCACCTGGGGGAGTGCATGCAGTAGGTGCTCATTCTCGTCCCTCCTCCAGGCCTGAGGTTTCCCAAGCACGCTTCTAAGAGCACCGCCACACGTGAATGGAGTCCTGCGGGAAACTGTCCCATTGCCATTTGGATTTGAATTGCGCAGGCTCAAACAGCACCATACGGGTAGACGTCTTTGGTGTGATACTCCTCCGAGCCTTGGTTATGTTGAAGGTCATGGTGGCAAATTACGGAGAGTGAACTCTCACTGCTCCCCCGGCACGGGCAGAGCCCCATCGCTGGCTGTGGCTGCAGCTGAGTGGCAGGTCAAGAGGCCTGGGAGGACAGCCCTGGGCTGAGGGGTGGGTTAGGCGGCCACACGTGCAAACCACGATGCCGTAATTGGACGGGCTGGCCACTTTCTCCTCTGGCTGATGACGTCGGCTCTCCCTGTCCGTAGAGCTTCACCTCACTGGGTTTGACACCTGCCAATCAGAGATGTCTGGGAGAAGCCTTGGGTCTGCACCGCACACGTGTGGACTTTCTGGGCTTGTGGCTCCTCCCCAGACCACGCAGCACCTACTTCCATAGCATTTGCATTTTATTAGCTGCTGTAAACGATCTGGAGACGATTTAAAGTATGCGAATGGGAGGGTGCGCTCAGTTCCTATGCAAATCCAGGATTCTGATATCCAAGGGGGGTCCTGGCACCAGATTGCCTGGGATAGGAAAAGAAATCTGCGCTCTGGGCAGGAGGCGAGGCTGGCACTGCTCGGGGCAGGTGTGTGAGGGCTTCCCAGCCTCCCTGAGCCGGCTTCTCTGGGTTGCAACAAGCAAGCTGGGTTGGGTGCTCTGTCCGGGGCAGAGGCAGGGGCCGAGCCTGGTCCACTCTCAGTCCAGGCTCCCTATTTGCCGAGTGCCTGCTACCACAAGTGTTGGCCACCGTAGCTGAGGCGGGAATGAGTAGTCCTGGCTCCAGGGTGTGACAGCAAGGGACCCAGGTGAGGCTAAGACCAGGGAGCGAGGGGGACAGGAGAGGAGGGGGCAGGCTGGAGGCTGGAAGTCCAACTCCTGGGGCGTTCTGGGTGGGAGCACTCCAGCCCACAGGTGACTGGGGTCAATTTGCAGAGTAGAACCTTCCAGACCTCCTGGAGGAAGGGACTCGGTGACCACGGGCCCTGTAAGGTCGGAGGAGTCCATGCCTGGACCCCTGCTCCCCGCCATTGCCCGCAGTGCGTCCCGTCTGGCTGTCTCAAGCCTGGGGCCCACCACACCCTGGTGACCAAGGCCCTTCCCTGCGTTCCTCTCAGCCTGCAACCTCTGCAGGCTGCTCCCTTGGTTTGGTTTTGTTTCTGGATGGGTCTGTTGACCCCATGGCCACAGGCGTAGCCCCCCGCTTCCCCAGCCTCCTTGCCACGGTTACCATGGAGAAGTCGAGTCACCAAGGCTTTGGCTGCCATCCGGAACCCGGCCACAAGGTGAGCCCTGGAGAACAGCAGCCGGCCCTGAGAATGCCCTTCACAGGCGCTATCTCACTCCATCATCTCCGCCCACTGTACAGGTGCAGAGGTGGAGGCCCAGAGAGGCTGGGTGAGTTGCTCAAGGCCACACAGCGAGTGCCGGAGCTTGGACTTGAATATAGGTGCTGTGAGCCTGCAGTGCGTGGGGGACATGGACCACGGCAGGGGGAGTGGCGCCACGGGAGGAAGTCCACGGGGAGCTCCCCCTCCCTGCGGCTCTGTAAACTCCTCCTGCGATGAAGTGCTGGGGAGCTTTGAAAGCCGGGGAGGGAGGAGAGGAACTGCCGATGCCGTTGCTGAGATCCGGGCCACAGCCGGGCCAGCTTTGCGAGGCCACACCGCCGGAGGCTCCCTCCCAGGCAGCTGTCTCTGACCGTGAACCTGAAGCCGTTTGACCCTTGTGTTCCCGCCCCAAAGATGAGCATGAGGGCAAAGGCTGGAACGTCTTCGGCGATCCTCTCCTTTACACGTTGCACACTCTGATTAAACAAGCAGGGAAACCGAGGCACACATGGAGAGTGCGGTGACTCGCCAATGCCCCAAGGCGAGTGGCAGGAAGACCTGGACTGAACGCAGGTCTCTCGGCTTCCCACACGGGGCCGCGTCTGAGCTCGCTGCCCTTGCTAAGTCCGTCCAGGATCCTCCCTCCAAGGCAGGCTCCGCACCCCGCCAGCCCCGGGCTGCTCATCTGTACAGTGGGGCCAGTCAGGACGCTGGGGAGAGCGCACTGACCGCGGGAGGGCCTGGCACGGAGCAGGCACTGGCTTAACGCCGCGCAGTGTCGGTACGTCCCACTCAGCCTGCTGCCCAGAGCATTGCCAAGAACAAACGGAGGCAGGAAAGAGGCAGACACACTTCCGCTCCGAAGCCGCAGAGGTGAGGGGGGATGCAGGCCGCACGCCGGCTCCGGGCGGGGGCTGGGCAGGGCTCTGCCTGCAGGAGACGGATAAGCAGGCTGCCCTGCCCAGTGCCCTTGACCTCTGCCCGCTGGGTCAGTAGAGAGAAAGCAACGAGCAAGCAAACCTAAACCTTCCAATCCACTCTGGAATAGCCCCTGGGGACAGAGCCCTGCGGGCTGGGGTGAGCCGAGGCGGGGGTCCCTGCAAGCAGTCCCCAGGGACAGGGGTCCCTGTGCAAGCAAGGGTTCCTGGCACAGCGAGAGACAGGCAGAAGGAGCCAGCACAGTGCACATAATGCATCAAATTGCCACTCAGTCCCCAGACAGCTCTGGGGAGCCACGTGGACTCCATTCCTGCGTGCTCGCCCCACCGAAGGGCGCTGGGGGAGAGCTGCTCAGGGTGGGGGCACCACCGTCCAGGCTCTGCAGCCTGGGGCAAGCTCGGGTCCCTGGCCGAGGGAGCCGGGTCGGGTGCTGGCGGCAGGTGTCCGGTGGAGTGGCTGGATTGGCGAGGGCGGCAGGGCTCGCGGGGTCCCGAGTTTCGGTTCTCGCACCCTGCTCCTCTCTGCCCGATAGGAGAGCGTGAGTTTTCTGACTCAGAGCCAGGCCGGCAGGTAGGCGGAGAAGGGCTAGGAAGAGCAGCAGAAGCAGATGGGACACCCTGGAGCTACTTTTCCCGAGAGGCTGGGGCGGGGCGGCAGGCAGTGGGGCGATGGCTGCTGGGTTCCCATCGGTGACCCCACGGGAAGTGCAGCTGCCATCTGTGTCTTCCGAGTTTGGGGACTGCCGGGTAAGCAGCACGGTGACAGGAGTCTGAGCACGATTTGCAAACTGGTCTACTGGGGCTCAGCCTGAAGCAGTGGCCTCCTGTCCTCGTTAGGCATCCGACCGACCAGCAGGGGGCAGAAGCGAGCCCTTTCTGATAGAGGTGACCAGGCACAAGGACAAAACTACAGCGGGCGATCAGTGTCAAAGAGACCGGGCCCCCTGTGTCTGCCCCCGGTCATCGTCTAAGTTGGGGTTCTGTCCCCCCAAAGAAGCCCTGTCCTGCTGAGCTCAGTTCAGGTCCTCGAGCCGGGACGCCTGGCTTGTAGCAGACTCTAGGGGGCAGCGCAAGGATGGGGAGTGTGCGTCTGTCACGGAGACCTGGCTGAGAGAGGGCGTGGGGGGCTGAGGGGAGGTGAGGCCGGGCCGGGCTTTCCCGGCGGGCGTATCGGCGGGAGGCTGGGCTGTGCTCGCTGAAGCCGACTGGTACTTGGTCGCCGCCCAGCAGAGACCAGAGGCTCTCACCACCCCGGACACAGACACCTGCTCTCTCCCGCGCTCAGTGGGGGAATTCCGGAAGTTACTGCAGAAGGAAGTAAAGCAAACTTATTTTGGTGCAAAAGATTTTGAAACATGTGCGTGGCTTTTTTCTGAATATGCATGTCCCACAAACTTTTTTTTTTTAAAGGATTTATTTATTTGAAAGGCAGAGTGAGAGAGAGAGATGGTCCATCCACCGGTTGACTCCCCAATTGGCTGCGATGGCCAGGGCTCAGCCAGGCTGAAGCCAGGAGCCAATCAGGTCTCCCACGTGGTGCAGGGACCCACGTGCTTGACCACGCCGGCTGCTGCCTCCCAGGGTGTACGCACACCAGCAGGCAGCTGGGATGGCCAGCAGACCTGGACTTGAACCCAGGATGGGCCATGGGCGTCCCAGGTGGCTTCGTGAACACTGCACCAGTGCCTACCCCCTCTTGATTCCATGCTGCACTGACATTGGGAAGTGAGCTGGCACACATGGACACACACGCGGGAACCTGTGCCTGGTCACCAGTGCAAATGTGTAGACACAGGTGCACACTCACTTGCACAAACAGGCGTACAGGACATGGCACATCCACACCAATACCCTGTGTGCACAAGCGGCACACTCAGAAGCACCCACGCTTGGTTTACGTCTCTACAGTTAGGTTCTGAAACCCTTCATGGCTTCTGAACCAGGGCTTCCAACGTCCGCTTTGCACACTAAGGGGCGCTGGCAGGAAGTCTCGAGTAATGTCTACGTCAGACCGCTAGGTGGCAGCACAGTGCAGAGCCCAGCCTCCGCAGAGGCCAGGGAGGAGGAGGGGGTTTTGGGGAGGAAGCTGCCTTGCGGGTGACATCAATCCTTTTCCAGAAGGCACGGAGGCCTCCCAGAGCAGCGGCTCCCAGGGGCCGCTCATCTCGTCCATTCCTCTGTCAGTTCCCTTTGAATAGTTTTCTTGGTAAAAATGAAGGTGGCGTTGTGTAGTGGGTTAAGCCACAGCCTGCAGCGCCAGCATCCCGTATCCGAAGGCCGGTTCGAGTCCTGGCCACTCTGCTTCTGACCCAGCTCCCTGCTAATGCGCCTGGGAAGGCAGGAGATGATGGACCAAGTCCTTGGGCCCCTGCCAGTCACAATGCAGACCAGGAGAGAGTTCCAGGCTCCTGGTCAGCCTGGCCCTGCCCTAGGCATTGTGGCCATTTGAGTAGTGAACCAGTGAACCAGTGCATCTCTCTCTCTCCCTCCCTCCTCCTGCTGCCGACTGTCTGGAGTAGCCACTTCTCCCACCCAGCGGGGGCTTCTGTCGCCTCCCATCTTGGAGCTCTCTCGGGCTCTAGAAGTGGCTTTCAGGGATCGCATATCTGAACAAGGACTCTGGAGCTGTTTCTTTCATCTTTTAGCCAGCAGCGCACTGGACACGAGCACTTCACAGCCTGCGCTGGCAGCTTGGTCGCCTGGGTTAGCGACCGCCGTGGCTCAGAGTCAGGTGCCCGGGGAGGCGAGCTCGGGCTGTGATGCCCTCTGGCAGCCTGGGCTGGGTTCCCCTGACGGCGCTGGGGGCCTTGGTGGTGGCAGGCGGTGGACAAAGTTAGGGATTTAAATTCTCAGCTTAGATCACGCTGAAAAATAAAATTCCTTATTTCTTCATAGGGCCAAGACTGCCGGAAGCCAAACCCAAAGTCTGATGTCATCGAAGTCTAAGGTACAAGCGAGTGGAATCCGGGATCTTGTTGGATGTCTGATGTCAAAGGTGAGGGGGTCACTGGGAAGGAGAGAGACTCCGAGCACTGGAATGGTGGCATTGGGCGGCTTCTGACCCTCGCACACCTCGCGCCCCCGCCACTGCCTCTCTGTCACCGCCGCATCTCTCTGTCCCCATCAGAGCCGGTTCCCTTTGTCAGCCGTGGACTTCGGGGAACTCGGCGCTGGCCACCGCCAGGGGGCAGCACTGCCTCCCCTCGCCGGCCCCTTCCCTGCTCACTGCTCACAGACTTCAGGGCCTCTCGCGCCCTTGAGTACGAGGCTCACCTGGGAGGAGGAGCCAAAGCAATGACAAGAATCTTGGCCAATGGGATGCGTCACACTCTGGGGACATGCTGAGGGCGTGGCTATCCGGACTTTTGGTCAGGTGGACTTCACCGGGGTCAGGCACCTGCAGAGCTGGTGGGTTCAACCCACCGGATGCAGCAGCGGGCGCGGCTCTCACGTTTGCTTAGCGCCGCTGCCTGGCCCCTGCCCCCCAGTCCGTGCAGTGAGGTCAGGGGGCTGCCATCTTCCTTGGGATTTTGTTGGGCGTGGGGGCTCCAAAGCCTTACAGGGACCGGAATATGGACGTGCGTTTATTCTGCGCCACCTGTTCAGCCACCCCCAGCACGGGACAGAGGGCTCTGCCTCCTCCAAGCCTTTTAGAACGAGTTTGCGTCATCTTGAGGACCACCGAGGGTGGAGAAGCCTGGTCCCTTGCAGTCACTGGGAATAGGGAGCCACGCTGGACGGCAGATGTGCAGCGGCTCAGGGACAAAACTGTTAGGGAGTGAGCAGGCAGAGGGCCGCCCGGCTCCGAGTCGTGCTGACACCTGCTAGTGGCCCGGACTAGCCGCTGCTGCCACGGGTGCGTTCCCTGTCCCCTGCCATCCCTGCAAGGACCCCGAGGGGAGGTGCAGGAGAAGCAGCGCATTGATAAGGGACCACCGCCCCTTTCTCTCTTCAAAAAAAGTTTTTAAAAAGATTTATTCCTTTATTTATTTATTTGAAAGGCAGAATTAAGGAGAGGCAGAGGCAGAGAGCGAGAGAGAGGGAGGTCTTCCATCCGCCAGTTCACTCCCCAATTGGCTGCAATGGCCAGAGCTGCGTCGATCTGAAGCCAGGAGCCAGGAGCTTCTTCCGGGTCTCCCACGTGGGTGCAGGGGCCCAAGGACTTGGACCATCTTCCACTGCTTTCCCAGGCCACAGCAGAGAGCTGGATGGAAAGTGGAGCAGCCGGGACTAGAACCGGCGCCCATGTGGGATGCCGGCCCTGCAGGCAGCGTTTTAATCCACTACGCCACAGCGCAGCCCCCTCCCCCCTGCCTTTTCTCTTGAATCTGCGCCCTGTGTAGAGGCCCTGGGGGTTGTGTCAGTACTGGCCGCTGGAGCAGCACCAGCCAAGAGGCCCCGCGGTGCTTTTGCTCTGCAAACCAGCGGCCACACTGCGAGAGGGTGTCTTTGAAATGGGCCCCTGAATTCAGGGGCCTCGTGGGACCCAGAAGACGTGCTTCGGGTGGGCGTGGCCGCTGCTCGGGGGATGCCGCAGCCACAGTGTGGCGTGAGCGCAGTCCCAAGGCCTCCGGATCTCTACAAAGTTTCCTGCTCGTGGTGTACCTGGGATGGAGTTAGCTTATCCAGGTCTTCGTGGACGGGGAGCTCCAAGTGCAGTGGACAGGGGTGGGCGCTGGGTCACCACCGCGGGGAGCTACGTGCCCTTGTCCAGTTTCCATGCAGAGCCATCCCGGGACCTGAGGGCCTGCAGGGCCGGGCAGGGCAGGTGCCCTGCCAGCTACGTATGTGGATGGTGTTTCTTCCAGCATTCCCCAAGGGATGGAGAGAAGGGACCACGCAGCCTCTGGGAAGAACAAGGGTCAGGAAGGAGGGAAATTGACGGTCTTCCTCCCCCTGACACAAAAGGCAGGCCGGCGAGAGCAGAGCCAAGCCCAGGAACCTGTGCACACCCAGCACGCGGCGGATCAGGAACTCAGACGACAGTGGCCAGGGGGGCGGCCGCCAGCAGCGGTTCAACAGAGAATGAGGCGTGTTGGAGAAGTGCGGAGACCAAGGGAAAGCATCTGGGGCCTCAGAGGTGCGGGAGCTGGGGGAGGGGTGCAAATTCCCAGGAAGCAATCTGCTCACAGTCAGAGCCAGTGGAGAATTTCCGTGGGAACACAGTGGGAGGAGGCTGGCGCCGAGGTCTTTGGCCTCTGACTCTCCCAGCTGCTTGGGGCCAACAGAGAAGGCAGAGAGCGACGCTGCGCTTTGCTTTCTGCTCAGTTGCCCTCCTCCCCGCCCCGCCTTGGGGGAGGACGCTCTTGGTTCCCTAGCAAATGTTCGCCCTTGTGTCTGCAGCCATAGGCTCTTTGGTTGAGCCATCTTGGTCCCCAGGGGCTCACAGGGGCAAGCCCGAGGCTCCTCCCGGACCCCCGGCATCAGCAGGCAAGAAGGGAGGTGCTGGGTGGGCAGGAAACCATGGGTGGATGGGTGTGTTCCAGCTGGGAGCATACGAGTGGATTTAGAATTTGGGAGGGAGGGTGGTTGGGTCGCCCTTCAATCTCCCATGTTTGGGAGGAAAAATTCCTAAAAAAAAACCCATAGCAACAAGACAGGTGCAGCCCTCTGGGGCCACTCGGTGGCTGAAGATGCTGAGTGCGGAGGAGGCGCGGGCTGCAGGGCCGGGAAAGACAGAATGGGGCGGGAGAGGGAGTCGCGGGGCCCGCGGTGCCGGCACAGCCTGCACAGAAGTGAGTGCTGGGGCCGTCACACCAATTCTGTCACCTTTTTACACCCCGAAGCTTCGTCTGATTATGTGTTCAAGTCCCAAGGCCAGGACTCCGAAGCCTCGCGTGCAGAGTCAAGTCAGAGTCCTCGCTGCTCCGATGCCATCGCCGGTCTTTGAAGGTGGCCTCCAGACGGCCGCGGTGTGGAACACGCTGGTCAGCGGGCAGCTGCTCACAGAAACCCTGCCGCCACATCGGCCTCGTGTTTCAGCTTAAAAGAAAAATCTGTCACCTTTTCCCATTCCTGTCCAGTGCAAGGTCTGCTTGACTCGACGTGTGTGTTCGTCAGTGCGGTTGCGACGGAGCGAGGGAAGTGAAGGAGATAAACGGGAGGGCGAGAGACAGAGGAGGATATTCCAGGAAGTTTGTGGGAAAAGATAAGCTTACATTGGTGCAACATTTTTAAAATGCACGCATTGGTTTCTGTAAATGAATTTTCACAAACTTATTTATGATTTTTTAAATTTGAAGGCAGAGAGCGAGCGCACGCGCAAGAGAGAGAGGGAGAAAGAGAGATCTTTCTCTGATTCACTCCTCAGATGACTGCAACAGCTGGGGCTGGGCCAGACCAAAGCAGGAGCCGGGAATTCCACCCACCAGCAGGGACCCCCTGAGCCGTCACCTGCTGCCTTCCAGGGTGCTAATCAGCCGAGAGCTGGAGTTGGAAGCCGAGCCAAATCTTGATTCTGTGCCTTGTGCTAGCACGGGGGCGCTCTTGGGCCCCGGCCAGTCCTGCTGGGGTTGCCACCATCGAGGGACGAGTGGTCAGCCAGACATATCCTCTGGTCCAAGGAAGGGTGGCCCTCCCACCGCCATCCTGGGCACAGACCTGGACGCCTCCTGCCTGGGACCGGGCTGGTCTGAGCCTTCTGTGGTGGTGGTTGGGGGAGGCAGGGCAGAGGAGGCTCAGACGGGAGGACCCAGCACACCACTGAGGACGAGAGAGGCCTGGACACCAGGGCTGGCAGGCCGAGGTGGAGGTGGAGCAGCCTGGAGCAGAGACGGCAGGCTGGGCAGAGGGCTGCACAGCCATGGGGAGCCTCTGGCATGGCCCTAGAGGGGAGCAGGAAGGCTGGGAGGGAGCCTGAGGCTGACATGGGCTCCTTCCCCACCCTGGGAATCCTCTCAATCCCCAGTGTTGTCCAGGAGCTGCCCAGGCCCTGGCAGTGCCCACCTCTGCACCCCAAGCCCCCCGTTCTGCACGCATGGCCTTGGGGGCCAGGGTGAGAACCTGCTCTCCGGGACAGAGCCTAGTCCAGAGCTTTCCCAGCGACCTCTCCGTGGAGACCTCGGTCCTTGTGAGTTGGTGATTTTGAAGGAGACGGGGGAGGTGGTGGCAGCTGGGAGAGCTGAGGATGGGGGTTGCCCAGACACGGGCTGACTCACACCAGGCCAACCCCGACACAAAGGTCGGGTCTGGAGAGCATGCACATGGACTGGGGGAGTCGTGCAGACCCCAAATTCAGGGGCCGTCAGCCCCCAGGAACCCTGCTCTCAGGAGAGCCCAGCCTGATGGGAGAGTCTTTGTCACCGACCCTCCCAGGGCCCTCTCAAGGCTCAGAGCCTGGGATGGGAAGGGCTCTGGGTTGGGTGCTGTGTTGCACCTGCGGCAGGGTTAAAAGCCAGATCCAAAGCACTTCCATGGGCTCACATCTCACCCGCAATCACTTTTCCTGCATCTGGTCTACCCAGCAAATCGTAAAAGAAGACAATATCCCGCAGGTATAGAACGAATGAGGGGTGTTGTACCCAGTTCCAGAGGCCCCTACAGCAAGCAAAGTTGAGGGCTGTGTGGGGGCGGAGCTGCCCCTCCAGGGAACAGACTCGATTTGCATATCTGCAGACCAGGATTATTTTGATTGCTGTGGGTCATGTACAAGCTCCAAGATAGTAAAGTCTGGAAGCAAATCCTCTCCCCATCACCACGGTGGGCTCGCAGCAAAGTGTAATTTTCCACGGGAGACACCCAGTAATCTTTTTTCTTATTGCAAATTTCCTTAAGACACCAAGAGGAATATTTTTTTTCTCTTGGTATCTGGTGAAAATGGATGAGTTTGCAGCAAGCCTGGGGCAAGAAGTGAAGTTGTGATCGCCTGGTTATTCATGAGCAGATGTGTCTGGGTTCCCGAAGTTTGTCTTCATCTTTTACTTTAGTGATTACAAAAATCCTCGCCTAAGGGTTTTCGGAGGCTTTCTGGCCATCGCTGTGGCCCCAGAGCTTACCTTGTAAGCTCTGTCAGTAGGGGTGGTCGGCTCCCTCCTCTCTATCCCCCGCTCAGGGTGAAGGGGACTTGGAGAGGTGCACCTGCCTCCTAGGTGGAGCGCCCCGAGCTCCCTAGGGCTAACGGCTGTCCAGGGTGTTAGAGCGAGGTAGGGAGCTGCCTTGGAAGCCGAACTGTCTCTGATGCTTCCAGCTGCGGGAGGATTGTGCACGGCTCTCGTGAGAGCAAGCTGAGCCCCTAGGGCACGGGCAGGCCCTCCCTGGGAGAGCTCTTGAGAATGTCCCCACTTAGCCCAGCTCGCGGTCACCCTCAGATGGTCACCCTGCTCCGGTCCATCTGCCCAGCTCCCTCCGTGATGCACCTTCAAGAAGGGGCCTTGGGACAGGTGTTTGGCACAGTGGTTAAGATGCCCCATGGGATACCCATATCCGATATCAGGGGGCCTGGGTCAAGTCCCGGCTCTGCTTTCAACCTCAGCCTCCTGCTAAGGCCCATCCTGGGAGGCAGCAGGTGATGGCTAAAGTGGTCAGGTCTCTGCCACCTCTGGATGGAGTTCAGGGCTCCTGGCTTCAGCCTTGCCAAGCTGTGGCTGTTGCAAGCATTCGGGGATCGGACCAGGGGATGGAGGAGGTTTCACTGTTTTTTTGCCTTTCGAGTAAATAAAAATAAACAAGCAAATAAATCAAAGTAAAAAAGATGATCTAGAACAGGGGCCTCCTCCCGCGATGTCTGCAGGTACAAAGGCGTTTCTCCTCTGCTCCCAGGCCCCAGGATCCCCACTCCTGCAAAGAAGTTTAGGAGAGAGTCTGTCCTGGCCCCCTGTAGTCCTCAGGATATCCTTCCAGGGTTCAGAAACTTCCAGTGTTGATCTCATTTTATGAATGAGGACGCCGAGTCTCAGCAGGTGAAGCGCCTTGCTCGGGGACACCCAGGACAGCGGCAGAGCAGGCTCTGTCCCCTGGCCTGCCTGCCATGCCAGCACCACCTCCCCGCTCTGGGCTGCAAAGCTAGTCGGGAGTTTCTGACTGTGAGTTCTCACAGGGGGGTTTCTCACACGCAGCCCCCGGCCCTGGGAAGGGCCGGCTTTCCGCTTCTCAGCCTGGAGCCAGTCTCTCGTCCGTCTTTGCACAGGACAGATGCTGGGAGGCCCCCCTCTGCCCCTGGCCTGCCTGGAGAAAGGCAGGAAGTACGGGGAAGGGTGGTGGCCCCTCTGCAGCTCCCCACTTCTGCCCCTGGTGACCATGACCATGGCCTTAGCAGAACCAGTGGCCCCAGGGAGGACCACTCACAAGAGGAGGAGTGGCGGGGTAGGGGTGGGGACTAGGGGAAGGCCGAGGGTCACTTCCGGTGTGTAGGATTTGAGGCATCTTGTTTCCAGAACGTCTTAGGGAAGGGGTCTTACAGGTCATTAGATTCACTCTCAGGTTTGGGGGAAAAACATTCTTAAAGAATCATTTGGGGAGGAGCTGGATAGAACCATGACCTTGAAGGCAGAGCGTGGGAACAGGGGCGCAAAAGCCCCAGGGACACTGGCGCCTAGGGGACAGCTGAGGGCCCCAGGTTTGGGAGGGAAGAGAGGAGGGGCAGAGAGGGAGGAGGAGCTGAAAGCATGGTGAGAGGCGTACAAGGTGGGGGTGTATGTTTGAAGTGCTAGGAATGGTGGTGGCATTGGGCGCTGTGGCTGAGAAAGGGAGGTGGAGGTGACTGGGGGCTCCTTGGTGGTGCTGGCCAGAGACACTTCTGGGTGTGGGGTACAGAGCCCAGATGGTGGCAAGGACAAAGAGGAGTGAATGGGGGGGTCAACAGCCCCTTGGAGGAGCTTGGCTGGAAGCTTAGGGTGGACACTTGTTCAGGGCAAGGGGTAGGGCATTGCTTTCATAGCTAAAGAGAGCTGGTTATGCCTTTGGGTCCAAGGAGACATCCCAGGGGTTGATGTACAGTGAGAGAGGCGGTTGCCAGATGGGGTGAGGGATTTTGGAGGGATGGACTCCAGCTCACCTTGGTGCAGGGCAGGGAAGTTGGGAGACAGCGTCAGGGAAACAGGGCTGTTCTGAGGTTGGGCCATGGAGAGGCCAAATGTCTGCCTTGGGACATTGCTGATCTTGGTCATGGGTGATCCATCAAGTGATCCCAGAGCTTACATGCCCTCCAGCCACGGAAAGTCTGTTGTCATAGCAACAAACAATCTATTGCTGCCCAACAGATCACCTTCCAGCCCTGACCGCAAACCACTTGCTCTCAGTCTCCATTCTGGTGGCTGGCGGGGCTCAGCCAGGAGGCTCTTCCGCTGGGCGTGGCTGCTGGCTATTGGGAGCCTGGCTGGGCAGCAACCTGGGAGATGGGTGCCCTGGCTGTCAGGTGAGGCCTCCCGCCCTCCAGGAGGTCTCTCTCCACATGGGCTTGGCAGCAGGAGAGGCCGACTTGACACAATGGCTGGTTCTGAGAGAGCAGAAGAACATGCAAGGTGTCTCAGGTGCCAGAAATCAACAGTTTCACTGCCTCTGTGTTCTGCTGGCCACAGCAAGTCTCAGGGGGCTGGGACTCCAGGACAGAGGACTTGGCAGCTGGCCTTGATGTGGAGGGCTACAAAGTGAGTGTGGGAGGGCACAGGCAGAGGGGATGGGGAAGGGGGAGGGGGAGGGGGAAGGAAGCCCCAGACCCCAGCACATCTCTAGGGCAGGTGTTCTGTCTGAATACTCGCTTTCAGATTCAGGCAAACATTTTGCTATAATCTGCAATGAAAATACAAGGGTGCTTTAAAACCTTCATGGAAAATGCATAATTTCTTTTTTTTCAAAGATTATTTATTTGAAAGGCAGAGTTATAGAGAGGCAAAGAGAGGGAGAGAGCAAGAGAGCGAGAGTGAGAATGAGAGAGAGAGAGAGAGAGAGAGAGAGATCTTCCATCCACTGGTTCACTCTCCAAGTGGCCACAACAGCCAGAGCTGAGCCAATCCGAAGCCAGGAGCCAGGAGCTTCTTCTGGTTCTCCCATGCACGGGCAGGGCCCCAAGGACTTGGGCCATCCTCTACTGCTTTCCCAGGCCACAGCAGAGAGCTGGATCAGAAGTGGAGTAGCCAGCACTCGAACCGGCGCCCATATGGGATGCCAGCACCGCAGGTGGCGGTTTTACCCGCTACACCACAGCTCTGAGTAATTTCTTTAAATTCCCATTTTCCATAAGCTTTTCAAAGTGCACTTGCATCTTACACTTTTTAAAAAGCTCAGTGAATGTGAATTAAATGTAAAAAATCATTTTAAAGGAATGAATTATCATGTTCTTTTATTATATAAATGTGCACTCACTGATAAGTTTGCAAAATGACAGTTTATGGAGAGGGAAAGTGGATCCGCCTACAGTTCTACTCCCTCACGAATCTGCACAGTCAGGGTGGGGGCCACCTGCAGACTCTGGGACCTGCAGGCTGGAAGCCGACCTGGGAGCTTCAGAACCAGTGTCCCTTTTCTGAGTTCTTGAAAGATGCAGGTGGCGCCCAGGGAATGATCCCCGAAACTCACGGAGCGCACCTTGGGCTGGCGCGGGAACTCTAGAGGGTGTTTGGCTCACACCTCATTTCCTGGATGTCTGTTCTGCTAGGCTTTGAGGGTTCAAACATGGACGAGAGTCCCCTGACCCCTGCTCTCGAGCTGTTTAGGATAGAATGGGAGATACCTGGGTGGGAAGGGGATTCCAGTTCCTCACAGAGGGGCCTGCGGGAGAGGGTGCATGGGGCACCCCAGGATACTTGGAGCGGGAAGGGCTAAGTGTTTCCTGTATACACACACACACATGTACACACCTGCACACACACACAGGTACACAGATGCACGTGCACACACACATGTGTACACACATGTGCACACACACACACACACACGGAGGGTTGAAACATGGTCAGGGTTACACCAGGGCAAGAGGGAAAAGGGACAGATGTGAACAGACCCAAGCTGCAAGCTGATGAGAAAGGAATTCATAAAGCAGTGTCCTGATGCTAGCTGTGCCTCAGGCGTTTGGCTGATTTTCAGATGGGAATTTTATCCTTTTAAAAAACCTGGTTTATGGTTAAAACAAGTACCCCAAACTGCACTTGGACCATCTTCTGCTGCTTTCCCAGGTGCATCAGCAGGGAGCTGGGTCGGAAGTGGAGCAGCCGGGCCTTGAACTGGTGCCCATATAGGATGCCGGTGTCGCAAATGGAAGCGCGTTTTTCTGCCCAAGTCCATTTCATGCTCAAGTTGAATCACTCCCTTGCATTTATTATTTCAAGAATAAAAGGCTTCAATAATTAATGATGGTGAAAGCTATTAATTTTATGATGACAAACAATAATTAAGAACTTTAAATAGCTGAGTAGGGAAATAGATGGATCGTTAATGCAAATATTAAGACAGAATGGATCTGCTGGATAATCTTAGGACAATATTATAGACTCACGAGCTTATAAAATTTAAATAACAATAGAAGGCAGAATAATAGAGATCCAATTATCCTATAAATATGATCTTTGTAGAAGTTTTAAAGAAGTAGCATTCCTTCCAGAAAATAAAATCCCTGGAGTCTGGAGTTGTGACACAGCAGGTTAAGCTGCTGCCTGCTACGCCAGCATTAATATGAGCGTCGGTTCGAGTCCCGGCTGCTCCACTTCCAGTCCAGCTCTCTGCTAATGACCTGGAAAAGCAGTAGAAGATGGTTTAAGTGCTTGGGCCCCTGCACCCATGTGGGAGACCCAGATGGAGCTCCAGGCTACTGGCCTCAGCTTCGCCCAGACCCAGCATTGCAACCATTTGGGAAGTGAACGAGCGGATGGAAGATGTCTCTCTCCCTCTCTCCCCCTCCCCCCTTCCCCTCTCCCCGTCCTTCTCCCCCTCCCCTCCCCCTCCCCCTCCTCTGTAACTCTGCCTTTCAGGTAAGTGTAATAACGGGAATAAGTAACGGGAAAACACCCAAATCCCTTTAAGAGCTCTTGCTCACAGCTTACAGGTTACGTCCATTTAGACCATGAGTGCTTCCAGCACAAGTCCTCTCTGAGAACGCCTCTCTGTCCAAGGCAAAGAGGGAAAAGCCCACCGTCAAGTGTGACATGCACGGTGCAGCCGCCAGAGCCACCTGGGCTGGAGATGGAGAGCGTGGTGAAGAGAAGCCGGCGCACCGGCGCGCCGACGCGACGTAGCTCAGAACCACAGAGAGGGCCACGGCGCTTTAGGAGGGCAAGTCCTCACCCTCGGGCTGTTGAGTCCCTGGAGGCTCAAATGTAGGCAGATGCACACAGGAACAGGTGCTGTGGACGGCTGCCCAGCGCCAGGAGTGGACGTTTCTAGAAGCGCAGTAGCAGAAACTTTTATCTGAATAATGTTTAATGTGCACAGACAGATCAAGTCCATTATCCAACAGGCTGGCTGGCTGCACACACACACACACACACACAGAGAGAGAGAGAGAGAGAGAGAGAGAGAGAGAATCTGCCATTGGCTAGTTCATTCCCCAAATGCCTACAACATCCAGGGCTGGACCAGGACAAAGGCAGGTGCCAGGCAGTCAATCTAGGTCTCTCACGGGTGGGAGGGGCCCCAAGGATTTGAGCTGTCACCCTGCCTCCCAGGGTGCTCATCAGCAGGAAGCTGGATAGAAGCTGAGGAGCCAGGACTCGAACCAGGCCCCCCAATACGGGAAGTGGACACCCCCAGTGGTGACCTCCCTGCAGCCCCCAGCACCTGCCCCTGAGCAGGGGTCTTGTGAAGCCTGGTGGGAGCGCAGCAGAGAAGCCCCCGGGTGACCTGGCACAGACAGTGCTGGGGGGTTGGCATTCTTGCTCAGAAATCTGTCGGCATTTTAAACTGGGTGCTGGGGCCGGCGCTGTGGCACAGTGGGCTAAGCCTCCACCTGCGGTGCCAGCACCCCGTATGGGCGCCAGTTCAAGTCCTGGCTGCTCCATTTCTGATGAGGCTCCCTGCTAACGTACCTGGGAAAGCAGTGGAGGATGGCCCAAGGGCTTGGGTCCTGCACCCATGTGGGAGACCAAGATGAAGCTCCTGGCTTTGGCCTGGCCCAGTCCTGGGAACTGGAGGATGGAAAATTCTCCCTCTCTCTCCCTCTCTCCCTCTCTCCCTCTCTCTGTCTGTCTTGCTTCCTCTCTCTGTGACTCTGCCTTTCAAATAAAATAAAGAATAAACTTTTCAAAAAACACTGGATGCTAACATCTGTGATGATAAAATCATAGCAGTGTTTCCTTTCTGGATGATAACATTTTAGATTTATTCCTGGATCTCAGAAGTCTGTTCTGTGATGGCGAGGGCTGCCCTGGGCTGTGCTTGTGGGGGTATCCGCAGAGCAGTGAGGGCTGGGGGGACACTGACACTGTGGGGGCCTGGCTTGGGCCCCTGGGACTGAGATTGAAGGCTCCCCCAAACCCATGTTCTTGCACATAACATACGCTCATTCCATCTGCTGACATCCCAAAGTTTAGCTCAGCCCAATGTGACTGTAAAAGCCCGGAATCCACAGCCTTGTCTGAGGCTCAAAGCAAACGCCCTTGGCTGTGAACCTGCAGATCAGAAGCAAGTTACCAACTTGAAGATGCGACAATGAAGCAGGCAAAGGGTGTGCATGTCTATGCTAAACAGGGAGGACAGGCTGGCGCCGCGGCTCACTAGGCTAATCCTCCGCCTTGCGGCGCCGGCACACCGGGTTCTAGTCCCGGTCGGGGCGCCGGATTCTGTCCCGGTTGCCCCTCTTCCAGGCCAGCTCTCTGCTGTGGCCAGGGAGTGCAGTGGAGGATGGCCCAGGTGCTTGGGCCCTGCACCCCATGGGAGACCACGAGAAGCACCTGGCTCCTGGCTTCAGATCAGCACAGTGCGCTGGCCGCAGCAGCCATTGGAGGGTGAACCAACGGCAAAGGAAGACCTTTCTCTCTGTCTCTCTCTCTCACTGTCCACTCTGCCTGTCAAACAAACAAACAAACAAACAGGGAGGACAAGGATTAATCAGGCCAAGAGAGAACTGAAACCCTGCCAGGCAAATATGAAGTCCAGCATCCGGGACACTCCGTGCAGGGGCTGGGCTCCCAATGGAGTGAGCAGCTCCGCCCCTCCATCTCTGCAGCTCGCAGCCCAGCCTTGTATGTGAGAAGTCCGAGCCTCTCTGCAAGACATTGCCCTGGTGGAAGCTCCTTGTGGTGACTTCTCCCTGTGCAGGCCCCTCGTGGAGCAGAAACAGGCTGTGCGGTCTGGGAGGGGCCTCCGTGCCTCCACGGATGGCCCTGCCCCTCTCTGTCCAGGCAGCTGCGCCCTGAGCCTGCGCACCACTGTTGGCAACCTTCCCCACTGGCCTGCGGCGCTGCTTACGGCTTCCTCAGTGGTCAGCACCACGTGGATGACCTAGATCTGCTGCCGGCAGGAGCCTGGCCTGGAGCTCCTTCGTGAAGGGATTCTGCCCTGGAAGTTCTCTGGAATGTATTTCTCCTCCTTCTCCTCCTCCTCCTTCTTCTTTAATACTTATTTATTTAAAGGCAGATTTATAGAGAAGCAGAGGCAGAGAGAGAGAGAGAGAGAGAGAGATGTCTTCCATCTGCTGGTTCACTCTCTAAATGGCCTCAATGGCCAGGGCTGGGCCAGGCCGAAGCCAAGAGCCAGGAGCTTCTTCCAGGTCTCCAATGCAGGTGCAGGGGCCCAAGGACTTGGGCCATCTTCTACTGCTTTCTCAGGCCATAGCTGAGAGCTGGAACAGGAAGTGGAGCAGCCAGGACTCGAACCCGCACCCTTATGGGATGCTGGCACTGCAGGTGGTGACTTTCCCTGCTAAGCCACAGAGTCAGCCCCTGAATTTGCATTATGCTAGTTGAGGCTCATGCCGAGGGTGGAGAAAGAATTCACTAGAGCAGGTAGAGTGAGCCGAGATAGATTTCTCCAACACATAACAAGGAAGCAGTGGGCAACAGGTCAGGCAGGGGCTGACCACTGCTGCATTTGGGACTGTGATCTAAGGGTGCACCTGTACCTGGAGTCCCTTCCTGGTTAGAGTGACGGCTACCAAGCAGAGGGCACACGATCCAAGAAGCATCCTTGTAACTGCAGTATTTTCCCAAGTGGGGTGAGTTTCCCAGGCAGGTGATTTGCATCTCTGGACCGAGCTGGGAAGCTTGTATTACCTTTAGCTTAGGGTCTCCACCAGATGCCCTGTGGCCACCTTCCACTCGTGTCTCAGGCTGCCCCTCCCTTCATGGGCACCTGAGGCACAGAAGTTTGCTGGCAACTTATCCTCACAGCTTGGGGTGGTTTTTTTTTTTTTTTTTTTTTTTTTTGAAAAATTCTATATTATACTTTTGTTTCTGGCAAACATTTTCACTGGATATAAAATCCTGAATTAGAAGATTCCTCTCCCTTCCCTGTTTAACAGTTTCACTGTTCCATCCCATTCCATACTGTCTTGCATACTTTGTAACGAGAAGTCGGCTGTCATTTGTTGGGAGTCTGTAAGTGAAACGTAAAACTCAGCCAGATGCTCACATTGTCTGTCATTAGGAAAACGCAAAAACAGACAAAGGAGATCTACGAATCTGTTAGAATCGCCGAGTCTAGAACTCTGACGAGACTGCATGCTGGTGAGGGTGTAGAGCAGCAGGAACTCTCTTTTTTCCTGACTAGAATGAAAAATGGTACAACCAGCTTGGAAGACAGTTTTACAGTTTCTTTTAAAAAATATTTATTTATGTATTTGAAAGGCTGAATTATGGGGCGGGGGAGAGATCAATCTTCCATCCACTGGTTCACTCCCTAAATGGCTGCAATGGTCAGGGTGGCTAAGGCCAAAGCCAGGAGCCTGAAACTCCATCCAGGTCCCCCATGTGGGCGGCAGGGGCCTATACCCTTGGGACATCTGTCGCTCCCCCTCTTCGTGGAGGAACGACACAGGACCCTGCGCTGTTCTTTCATCTGCTCGGCCCTCCCCGGGTTTGCTGCTGGTTCTTCCCGGGTTGGCTACCATCCCTTCCACCTCCATGGAAGGGCGGTTCCCCCTGCCACATTCCCCACTTCCGCGGGGGAGCGGCACACCGCCGGCCGGCTCTCTCGGGGGCTGCACAGGTGTTCCTTCAGATAGATGTTCCTGGTGCATGTTGTCTCTCTCCTCCTTTATAGTCCTCTTCCACCAATCCCAACTCTGCTACCCACACGCCAAGTACACTGCTCTCCTCCAATCAGGAGCAGGATCAGCTCCTGAAGGTCATCACTCAAGTTGGCAAGAGGCAGCTGCGTAGAAGCTGTTTCCTCCTCTCCCAGCGCCATATTGTGGGAGAGCAGATGCATAGAATAAGTCTTAATTCCAGTAACTTAGTCTAGTCCGAGTTGCTCCCCACAGTCCTCTGCTGCTGCTTTCCTAGGTGCAGTAGCAGGGAGCTGGATCAGAAGTGGAACAGCCGGGACCCAAACTGGTGCTCGTACGGGAGGCCAGCATTGCAGGCGCTGGTGTAACCTGCTGTGCTACCACAGTACCAGCCCCTATAGGTTTTTTTTTTTTTTTCCAAAAAAAATTTTATTTGAGACAAAGGGGCTGGGAGGAGAAGAAAGGGGGGAGGAAAGAGAGAGAGAGAGAGAGAGAGAGAGAGAGAGTCTCATATTCTGGATCACTTCCCAAACACAATTTCTTACAAAAGTAAACACTTAGCATAGGATCCAGTAGTTGTTCCCTGTGGTATTTGCTCAATTATGTTGGAATTTACATGCACACAAGCACCTACACACAAATGCTTATGTTGCAGCCTTCGTTGCCAAAACATGGAAGCAAACAACAAGATGTGCTTCAGCAGGTGATGGATAAATAGACTGAACCCCAAACCGAGAGACACCATTAAAAAAAAAGAGCTACTGAGCCATGAAAAGACCCGGAGGAAACTTCAGCGACTTAACTGCTTCTTACTTAGACAAAGAGGCTGACCCGGGGAAAGCTGCACACTACGATCCCAGCCCTACGGCGTTCGGGAAAGGGCAAGACCATGGAGACGGTGGGAAGAGAAGCGGCTGCCGTGGGTTAGGGAGAGGGAGGGATGAGTAGAGAGGGCTTTGGGGACAATAAAACCCCTCTCCGTGTGCTCCATGTCCTTGGCGTCATGCAGAACGCAGGATGCCAGGGTGAACCCTGACTGTGGCAACGTGCTGAGCACAGCCTTCCCAAATCCACCTACTGAAACCCTGCCCCAGGGTGATGGCAGGTCAGGCCTCTGGGGGTGGTGATCATGAGGGCTCCACTGCGTGGGATGAGTGCCCTGATGAGGGAGACCCCCAGAGGGTCCTTGTCCCTGTGTCACGTGGAGGTTCAGCAAGGAGACTGCCTACGGGCAAGCGCACCCACACCAGACCCTGAGTGGACAGCATCTTGGTTTTGCCTTTCCCAGCCTCCAAAAGCCCGGAAAATCAGTTCCTGTTGTTTATAAACTCCTTTGTCTGTGGTATTTTTGTTCCAGACCCCCAAATAGACTTGAAGGACCCTAGGAAAGAGGGATACATTTGTGGGGGCAAGAGACACAACAACACACATACAGACTTGGTTGCGAGCAAATAATGCAAATAACATCAATTTAATGCCACGGATTTTTTTTTTCTTTTGTGAACCAGAAAGGCGGAGATTTGAAAGAAACATAATAATGCCCACAGCGGGTCCCCATGTAGACTCACAGCCCCGGGACCCGGATGTTCTTTCTGGACAGGTGCATGGCCCGGCCCACCAGGCTCCAAGTCTTAATGCACACGTGCGTGCGGGTCCTCTGATTACAGCCCGGTGCTGCTTGGTCCAGCAGGTCTCCCCGACCCGTGTGCAGCCGGCATGGGTTCCAGACTGTTCTCTGCTTTTGGTTGTCTCCTGGGGAACCGGCTGCCCACCCAAGTCTCAAAACTGCCTCCTTCCCAGCCCTGGCTCAGTTCCAGCCCCAACCTCACTCTAATGCAAAATTGTCGGAGAGGGGAAAAAGGGAGGACTCTGGCAAGGAAAGCTGCTAACCAAAATAAGGCGAGGGAGGCGGGCAGAGGACCTGTGGCGAACCGGAATAACTCAGAGCCTAAAAATAAATTACCTTGGAAGACAAATGCCTGGGCAGGACCAGGGCTAGGGGCGAAGAGATATTGGGGAGGGGATTGGGTGGGTCAGCACACCTGCCTGGACCTGCCCACCTCCCAGGGGGGCAGTGACATGTAGTCTTGCTGCTTCAGGGCCTTGAAGAGCTGAATGACCGGCACCTGCGGCACGGGCGGGCACAGGGGCTTCTTGTCCCCCAACACCTGCTCGGGGTCCCCAGTCTCAGGACAGAGTCCCGGGGAAGAGGGTTTACTCCGCAGTGAGGGAGGCCCGGGTCCCAGGTCAGGGAAGAAGCAGTAGTCACCCACCTGCTGGAGGACAAGGAGCCCCTTGGAGTGGGGGGATGCTGGGGCCACATCCCCCCAGGGCTCCGTGGGGCTCAGGACATGGCTGCTGGCTTGAGGGGACTTGGGGTGCAGGCCTGTGGTGGGAGGGAGCTCCACATAGCCCTCAAACTCTGGCTTCCCAGGGGCTGAGGCTCCAGGGGGCTCTTCGGCCAGCCCAGGGCAGAGGCTGGGGTGCTGGTCTGAGGGAGGAGGCAGCGAGAGCGCCAGGGCTGCTGTGGGCAGGGTGAGCGCCAGGTCGGTGGTGGAGATGTAACCGGAGCCCATGTGCAGAGCCCCTGGGTTGTCCTTGGGGTCCTGGCCACCTTCGCCCTGGGCCCGTGTCGGGGGGACAGGACCTCCACCAGGCTCCAGGGAGGGGCTCCCTGGGGCCCCCTGGCTGGGCCTCTGCTGCTCGGCCTTGGCCCGGCCCTGCCCCGTCACCTGGGCCAGCGGGACCAGCTGCACCTGCCCGCCCGGAGGCAGACACAGGTATTCCAGCGAGCCCGGCAGGGACGCCTCCTGCCCCGCATCCGTCTGTGGCTTCGCCAGCTGGCCCCGGACGTCAGGCAGGGAGCGGCTTTGGGGGGACCCCAGGTAGGGGCCGTTGAAGTCGAAGCTGGAAGCCTGGCTAACGGGGCTGCCTACGGTGGCCGCGGAGCCCAGCGGGGGCGTGGAGGGCGGTGTCGCGGGCAGACTCGGGTCGGCGGGCATCGCTGCAGGCCCCGGCTGTGCCTCTAGGACCTCTGTGGGGTCCTCTATGCTCAGCGGGGACACTTCGCTGTCCCTGTGGAGGGAGAGAGCAGGGGAGAGATGCTGGGAGCGCCCTGGGCAGCTGGTTCCGCAGGGGCTGGGTGCAGGGGTAGGCGCTCTGGAAGGCCTGACCCAGCCGGGGATCCAGGTGAGCACAGAGCAGGGCAGGGCTGGGTGGAGCCAAGGCTGCAGGACACACCTCCCGCCGTCAGGGGCCTCGTCCTCAGCCCCGCCCACCCGCGGGGCCTGCGCAGTGCGCCCTGCTCGCCATCCAGGCTCCGCGGATGAGCACTGAGCACCTGCACGGCCCCCAGGCCCGGCCAGTGACTGCGCTCTGCTCCCAGGGGGCTGCGGGGGCTGCGGGGAGGCCACGTGCTGCTGGTCAAGTCCTTGTCTGCCCTCCCTAACCTACCAATCACGCTGTCCCTTCTTCAGGGCAAGCGTCCACCTGCTGTCTCCCAGGGAGCTGCGGGCGCGGAGAGGGTCCTCACGCAAAGGGGTGGCTCCACTCCCCCCCCCCCTACAGAGCCCAGCACTCACCCCACTGGCTCAGGACCACGGCTGCCCCCGGATCCCTGGTGCAGGGTGCCCTTGCTAGGGAAAGCCCACGTGCTGTCTGGGAGCCGCAGCCCTGCGCCGCCATCCTGGAAGAGGAAGGACATGGGTGCCTGTGGGTGTGCGGGGTCTCCGGGAAGTTGGGGGGGAGGGGATCCGGGGAGTCCCGGCTGCGGGAAGACCCCACCCCGCTCCCCACATCGTCAGGAGGGTGAGGCTCCCTCCAGGGTCAGCGACATCTGAGCACGTGGCCCCTGTTCTCCCAGGCCTACAGAGTGGGCTATGGCTGTGTCCATGCCCCCCCCCCCCCTTCCTCCTCCACGCTGGCCGCCATCCTCCTCCATGCCACCGCGGCCCTGAACGCCCCACCAGATGCCCACACATGGGCAGCCACGCCACCGTCACCTCCCGAGACTTCCCTGGCCTCAGGTCCCCGCCTCTCCACTCCACCTGAGGGACGCCCTGCCCACCCTAGATCTGTGCTCAGCCTGCAGCCCTCGTCCAACCTGGAGCCGCCTGGCTCCTTGGGGCTCCACAGCACCTCCGGGTGCGCACCCTGAGCCCGCAGGCTCCAGGCGGCAGGGTCCTACCTGGAACAGGTGGCTCTTGCCGGGGCTGGGGATGTTCTCCTGCCACTTCTGGTTCAGCCTGGAAGACACCAGGAGGGGACAACGGCCAGAGACCTCAGGGCACAGAGGGGAAACTGAGGCAGAGGAGGGCCTGCAGGAAGCTGAGCTCTGTGGTCCCTGCTGGCCCCGGGGTCCTGAGCACCCTCCCCCACAGGTGCCCTGGGGCCCTTACCTGTACCCATAGGTGCCGCAGAAGCGCAGACCCAGGATCAAGGCCAAGGTGAGGAAGACCAGACTGAGCGCCAGCACCCACACAGGCAGCACTGGGGGCGGCAGGGAGGAAAGGGGCATCAGCCTTGGGGCCGGCCCAGTGTCCCCGCGGACCCTGCCTTGTGCAGGCCCAGGTCGCTGGGTGTTCACTGCGGGGGGGAGGTGCCAGGGCGGGGAGGGGGCCACACAGGGAGAGCAGAGTTCTGAGGTCCCCCTAGGGTTCAAAGTGTTGGGAGGGCACAGGAGGCTTAGATCCTTGTCAGTACCAGGAGGCGCCTTGGGGCGGGCATTGATGTAGGTAGCCCATGACAGTCACAGAGGACTTCCTGAAAGAGGCAGCATCTAAGGTGCCACCAAGTCCCAAGAACATTAGCAAGGTGGAAATGGGGAAGCCGTGCCAGTGGAGCCACCAGTGGGGGCAAAGCCCCCTCAGGAGCCCCCGGCTCCTCCTGTTGTGCAGCTCTGGGCCCCATTCTGCCCGGTGCGGCTCCCTGACGCTCACACCCCAGCTGGACCGGTGACACCTCCTGTACTCTCTTGGAAGCCCCAGGACCTTGGACCTTGTGGCCAGCGTGGGAAAAGCTGAAGGGGGTGATGGACACAGCAGGTGCAGGGACTGGGAAGGGGGGGAGCCCAGAAAATCAGCCCCGTGCCTTCCCGCCCTGGCCTCAGGGTCAGCGCCTGATGCCTTTGATGCCGTGGGGACAGGAAACTCAGGCCCAGCAGGCACGGAGGGGCGACCGGCACTGTGGGGAGTGCGTCATGGCCACATCCAGAGGCCTCAGGCCGGGGGGGTGGGAGGTGCACTGTGGGACCAGCTTTTCCTGCCGCCTGGGTGCACACGGTGCCACTTGGAGGGACCAGAGACACAGAGGAGGGGCAGGCCCTGGGGAGGCGGGGTCTGGCGCCCATCTCTGTGCCCACCTTGCCCTAGGATGGCCCCCTAGGACGACCCCCCGAGAGGGGGGTGGAGGCGGGGGGACGTACCCCGCTCTGTGGTCCAGGAGCGCTCCTCACTCCACTCGCTCCAGATCCCGTTGTAGACGCCTGACTTGGGCCGGACCCGCACCCTGGCCCGGTACTTGGTGGAGGGCTCCAGAGATGGCAGGGCCATGCTGTGGGCATTGTCCAGGGTCTCTGACCTGCTGTCCTGTGGGGTCCCGTGGTGAGCAGGTGCACCATGGCTGGGGCCCTTAGCCACTGGGCACAGCTGCACACCCCTCCCCCAGGTCCCCAGCCCCTCCTGCTCCCCCCAGTCCTGCAGTTGCCACTGTATGGCCACTCCCATAGATAACGCTCCCCCCTGCCCCCGGGATCATGCCCACAATGCTGCAAACTGGACCAGACCGGACCAGACCAGGACTTCCTGTCTGCATGCAGCCCTCTGACACCAAAGCTGCTTCCTCCTTGGCCTCCCTGCTTTCCCCGTGGGCAGGCTGGACCCAAATGGAAGCCTTTCCAGGCGCGCAGTGCTGGGGCCTGGCTCTGGGTTCCTGGACCGGAGCCCGGTCCGCCCCTTGCTCCACACTGACTCACCCCTCTCCCACTGCCACATCTCCATTTGCAGCCTGGAGAGCTGGGTCAGCTCGGCGCTTTCTGCCCTGAGCTCTGTGCACCCCTGGGGTGGGCTCCCCCGCCCCACCCCGACTCCCCAGGAGTAGCACTGCTCCGGTGGCTGTACACTTGGTCTGGGGGAGGTGCCTCTGAAGAAATGTCCCCACATCCTTCTGACTGGTGACAAGTGTGGTGAGCGTTTCTCGGCCCCCTGGGGACGAGCGTGGCCCTCACCTCCCAGGCGACCGTGTCCTCCCTGTACTGGACCTGGAAGGTGTGGTCGATGTGTCTGTAGTACATCTTCCCCGCCTCCCAGCGCAGGCTGTAGCTGTCTCCATCCTTGGTGACGTTGAGGCTGGGGCGGGCCATCTGGACTGCAGGAGGGAGGCTTTTAGGGGTGACAGTGACATCCACCCTCCCCTGGGACATTGCCTGTGGTTCGTGCTGCCTCTCCTGCTCGTCGCGGGGCCTTCGTGCCTCCCCCACCCCACCAGAGCATCCGCGGGGGCCGCTCAGCCCTTGCTTGAGTGATGCTGAGATGCAGGGGCGGGCCCAAAGCTTCCGGTCTTCCTAGCACGTGAAGTAAAGCCACGCGGTCACCACCGATCGGTTCTCTTCCGGAATACTGATGCGGTTCTAGCCGCTGCCACATCTGCCCATGCGATGTGACTATTTCACTCCGCTCCAGCAACGGCATCTCTTAACCTCATCTCTGGCACAAGGGGAAATGGGGCCACCAGAGGATGCAGGAACCTGCCCAAGGACAGCTGTGCGAGAGGCAAAGGCGGCCTCCTCAGGAGGGGTCACCACGGTCCTCGCCTGTGTCTCCTTCCTGCTGCACCAGAGCCCCCCCAAGACCAGGTGCATTCTGGGACATGCTCGCTCAACACCCCCCGAAGGATGGGCAGATGGCCGAGGGCCAGGGCGTCTCTCGGGGCCTCTCCCCTGGAAGCCTCCAGGGCACTGGCTGTTGCAGGCCTTCAGCAGTCACTGGGCTGTGGCCAAAGCGGAAGGGGAGGGCCCTGCCACCTGCTGCCGGCCCGGCTGGCAGACCCACTTGCTGGACGAGGCAAAGGGGACCCTGGGGTCAGCAGGGGGTCTGTCCCCCCAGGTTCGCATGCTGGAGCCTTGATCTTCAGAGTGGCAGGGGAAAGGTGGTGGACTTTAAGAGGTGGGGCCCCGGGGCTGGCACTATAGAGCATTGGTTAAGACCCTGTCTGCAGATTCGAGTCCCAGATGCTCCACTTCCCATCCAGCTCCCTGCTAACGACTAGGGAAAGCAGCAGAGATGATCCAAGTGCCTGCGGCCCTGCACCCGCACGGGAGTCCCAGACGAAGCTCCTGATTCCTGGCTTCCATCTGGCCCAGCCCTGCCTATTTGGAGAGTGAACCAGCAGATGGAATATTCTCTCTCCCTCCCTCTTTCTCTCCCTCCCTCCCGCCCGCCCGCCCGCCCTCTCTGTAACTCTGACTTTCAAATAAATAAATCTTTAAAAAAAAAAAAAAAAAAGTGAGGCCCTGTGCGAGGTCCCCTCTCAGAAGGGGTTAAGGTGGTTTTCATGGAGCCCCGAGTTTTTCAAGGAAGCAGCTGGTCACTCCTGGCTCCTTGGCTTCCTATCTGGGGTGTGATCTCCCCATCACATGCACGCCCACCGCTGCATCCATACTGGCGTCATGCCCTTGAACCTCCACCCTGAGCAAAGTAAGCCTCTCTCTATCAAGCTACCTGGCCTCAGCTAGCTCATGATAATGGCAAAAAATGGATCAAAATAGCAGAGAAAGCAGAGACTGGGCGTGGACCCACCCACGATGGGCCCCGTCTTCACTGTGCACCTCCCAGTTAGCCAGGCAACCACGGTGAGCCTCAGTCTACCCACCCGGAAAAAGGGAGGAGTGTGCTCATACCTTGACAACTCTGCAGGGATTTTAGAAAGAGAACGCCTGTCATCTGTCCCCGTGTCCTACACACCAGCGTCACACTGCACATGCCCCGTGCCCGTGAGCCACGAGAATCCTTCCTCCCCATGAAGACCCCTCCCAAAGGAGCAAGACCCCCAAGGAACCCCAGGTGACTGAGACAGACTGGCCGCTGCCATGGCATTCCCTGAAGACTGCATGGAAGAGCCTGGTCACCGTGAGATTTTGCCATATCGGAGTCTTGGCTACGTAGCAGGAATGGACCACATGGACCTACAGGAACTACAATCTTTTGGCACACACCCCAGCTCGCACTTGAAAAGTGAATCACTGATGACTTATTTTGAAAATGGAGACTATCGGCCAGAGAAGGACTTTGGAAATCAGAAAGAGAAAATCCAACAGCAGAAGGCAAGAGGAGTGTGGTGGGAGCAGCAGGTGCACAGTGGGGGAGGAAGACAGGACAGAGAAGGAGGGGCCTGGCCCCGGGGGACAGCAGGTGCACAGTGGGGGAGCAGACAGGACAGAGAAGGAGGGGCAGGACAGAGAAGGAGGGGCCTGGCCCGGGGGGGGGGGCAGCAGGTGCACAGCGGGGGAGGAGACAGGACAGAGAAGGAGGGGCCTGGCTTGGGGAGGGGGCAGCAGGTGCACAGTGGGGGAGGAGACAGGACAGAGAAGGAGGGGCCTGGCCCTGGGGGGCAGCAGGTGCACAGTGGGGGAGGAGACAGGACAGAGAAGGAGGGGCAGGACAGAGAAGGAGGGGCCTGGCCTGGGGAGGGGGCAGCAGGTGCACAGTGGGGGAGGAGATAGGACAGAGAAAGAGGGGCCTGGCCCCGGGGGGGGCAGCAGGTGCACAGTGGGGGAGGAGACAGGACAGAGAAGGAGGGGCCTGGCTCCGGGTGTGGGGAGGCAGCAGGTGCATCCTTGCTCTTGTTGTCACTGTCCCATTGCCTCTTGAGGACACCCAGAAGAGATCAGAATGGCTTCTGCTCACTTTTGGTCCCCAGAACTGTGTTTCTTTGACAGCAGCAAACCAGCAGCCGGGGCTGGGAGGAGCCCTGGGGGTGCTGCTCCGAGATCACCCACCCCGAAGGCTGGGGCAAACTCACTGTTGTCTGAGCTCTTTATAAATTTCTCTTCCCTCCTCGGCCGAACAGAGAGGGTGTACTGGCCGTGGGTGCGGGGGTCGGGCACGGGGACGCGGCAGCGGTGCCGGGTGTAGCGGCCGCGCAGCTCCTCCTTCAGCACTGGGGAACATTCTTCCTCCCTGTGGGTCACAGCCGAGCTGAGGGCAGGCGGGAGCCAGGGCCCTCGGCAGCACTGAGCCGGGGCTCCCAGACAGGAGGAGCCCAGCAGGGGGCGAGGCCGAGAGGCGCGAGGATGGGGAAGGAGGCACTGACCTCGCGTCCGGGCCGGACTTGTAGAAGAGGCCGAAGGACACGGAGCTGGTCACCTGGGACTTCACCTCCCAGGAGCAGCTGAGCGCGTGGGCCCCATTGAAGAAGCACTGCAGGTGCTGGGGCTGGGCCTTGTCCCCTGGGCGGCGGGGGGGTGGGGGGGCGGAGATCACTCATTCCCTCCTCATTCATCCCTAGCTCTCTCAGGGTGGGGTGTTAGGCTGTAGATGGCAGTGCGGGTGCCCCCCCCAAGGGCCTGTGCAGTCGGGGGCTCGTCCCCAAAGTCTCATGCTAAAGGTTAGTGGTTAAGGGTGGAGACTTGACCACATCTGGGAGGTGGGCCCAGTGGGAGGTCCTTAGCTCACCGTGGGCGTGTCCTAGTGGGCTACTGAAGCTGAGCACGCCCTGGCTGCCCACGTGGCCCACCGCCCGCCACCCTGCAGCCCCACCAGGGGTTCAACCAGCCTGGGCCCCTGCACAGCCACAAGCTGCGGTAAACCTTGCCTCCTGAGTAACAAAAGGATGCTGAATTCAGGAGAAGACACCACGTGAGCCAGGCCAGAGGGGACCAGGGTTCAAGTCCGGCCTGAAGCACCCAAGCCGTGCCCTCAGCTCAGAGGGGACAAACGGGGACAGTGTGTGGTCTTGGAGACTGGGGACGGAACGCTGGGACAGTGTGGACTTCAGACCGCCCCCACCCCATCTGCAGAGCCCCTAAGGAGCCCACCGGCCCCCAGAGAGGCCATGCCCTCCCCCCCCTTACCTGACTGTGAGTCCCACTGGATCTCCGAGCTCCACTCGCTGGGCCGCCCCGAGAAAGCCACCCCTGGGGCCAGCCGGGTCCGCACCCGAGCCACGTAGGGGCTGTTGGGAGTGAGGTGCTCTGGGCCCAGGATGGCCTGGGAGGAGTTGGACAGGAGGGAGGTGGCTTCCTGTCGGGAGAGAGGGGCGCTGCAGGGTGCCGCGGGGACCCCTCGGGCCGGCCGCACGGGCTGTGGGGCCTACCTCCCAGGAGTCGTGCAGCCGCCTGAAGAGCACCTCGAACTCCAGGTCCTCCCGGGACAGCCAGGGCCTCTGGGACTCGCCAAGGTCCACGCTCCAGCTCAGCAGGAAGCCGTCCCCCCTGCTGCTGATCTGCAGGTCCGTGGGTGGGGGCGGCTGGACTGCAGGGGACAGGGAGCAAAGGGTACGTGAGGCCGGCCTGACCCTCTGTGTGGACGCCCTTGGGTTCCAGGCTCAGCGCTGCCCCCATCAGGAGTGACCTGAATGAGCCCCTTCCCTGTGGGTCTCAGGCTGTGCACCTGTAACCGGATCTCCTTGTACTGGGCTGGGACTCAACCCTCTGGGAGCCTGACATTCCCCCACTGCCCAGCAGAGGGCGCTGTGATTCGTGGCACTTTCTCCTGCTGTCCATGTCACTTCCACCTGCCCAGGGTCTCACGCCACTGCCACTGCCCAGGGCAAGTGTCTACTCCTCTAGGGACCTTCTTGGGGGCCTGCTCCCCAGGCAGAATCCCTGGTGCCTTTCGTGTCCCACCACAGCCCATCACAAGTCTTCCACCCCACGCAGATTCGTGTCTCTGCCTCTGCCTCCCCAAGCAGACAAGGGGCGTGGGGAAGGCAGGGGTTGGGTCTGGACCTCCTCCTCTATCTCCAAGCTGGAAATGTAGCTGCCTGGTGACTTCTGGGAGCAAGGCCGATGAATGAATGCATGTATCTTCAGAACCTCCTCATTCCGTCATTGCTTGGGTTGGTCAAGAAGATACATTAGTAGAGGGCGTGGCCCCTGGCCCCCTGGAGTTTCTGTGACTTCTTGCTGAGGTTAAGGGTTTGAGGCTGGAGTCAGAAATGCAGGGTGGCAGATACACAGCACGGAAGCCACCTGCTGCCCACCCCCAGCCAGGACAGGCATTACTAATCCATCCCTGCACGCCCAGCCCTGAGTCTGCCATGGAGTGGGAGCCCTCAGCTGCTCCCCATGGCACAGGCCTGGAACCCAACAAGAGCCTGTGCATCCCACCCGAGAGGTTTTCTTCCACCTGCCCATTTCACCAGTGGAGAAACCGAGAGAGGAAGTGGAATGTCCAATGCCACCGAACGCGTGGGAGCCTCGGCGAGATCAGACACAACTGTGTCTCGTGCCCCTTGTCTGCGGCCTCCCCAGTCCATTTGCCAGCCTGCTGCCAGCTGGACATGGCCTCCCACTGGACACAAGCTCCTGGGACTAGTGCCCACTCCCCTACACTGCCACGCTTTCCCTCTGCCTCCAAGGCCGCCCCTGTGTCAGGCCACAGCGCCATGGGGCAGGGGCCCTGCCTGCTTGTTCGCTGCTTTCCTGGCAGTGGTGGGGCTCAGGAGCGGCGGGGGTGAATGAATGGTGTAGATCCTGTCATTCATTGCATCTCCCCGGCGAACCAGTCCTGGCATGGCCCGCTCACCTCCGCATTGCTTCTCTGTGGTACGAGGGCCGTGGGTCACGTTCCGGGCCCCACCCTCCCTGCGCTCCTGCCGCTCCAGCCCACGGCGCTCCCCGCCCACTGGCCTCCTCGCACCCAGGTCTGATCAGCTCGCGCCCCCTCGGTGCTTCCCTGTGGCCTCCAGCATGGCCCCGAGACTCCAGGAGGCCGGGCAGCCCAGGCAGCCTCTTCCTCCCGCCGGGCGCCCTCTCCAGGCTGCTGCACGGCCAGGAGGGGCTTCCCAGCAGGTGCACCGCCGGCTTTGCACTCAGGTCGCCTCTGCCAGGAAGGCCCCTCCCTTGAGAGCTCAGCTGCAGAACTCCTTCCTCTGGGAAGCCTGTCCTGACGCCCCCGGGGACCCTGGCCCTCCGCCCCCCTGCACGGGACCCCCCACCGCGCCGGCGTCTGAAATGAGCACAGGGACTGCATCCTGCTTCCTGCTCCCTCCAGCCGGCAGGTGTTCCTGAACTTGACTTCCTGGTGGCCCAACCCCCCTGCCTGTGTTGGGCCTGCAGTGCTGTCATCCCACATGGGCTCCAGTTCGAGTCCTGACTGCTCCACTTCTGATCCAGCTCTCTGCTATGGCCTGGGAAAGCAGTGGAAGATGCCCCAAGCCCTTGGGCCCCTGCACCCACGTGGGAGACCTGGAGGAAGCTCCTGGCTCCTGGCCTGGGTCTGGCCCAGCCCTGACCGTTGCAGCCATTTAGGGAGTGAACCAGCAGCTGGAAGAGCTCTCTTTCTGTCTGTCTCTCCCTCTCTCTGTACGTCTGCCTTTCCAATAAATAAAAATAAATCTGAAAAATAAAAGTGGGTGGAGAGGGAAAGGCAGGAAGCCCGGGCCAGAGCCCCACCCTCAGCATCTAGAGGGAGCTGCAGGTGGCCCTGAGCTCTGCCGCCAGCAGCGAGAGGCCTAGGCTAAGCCCCTCCCTGCCTGCCATGGGGCATCCACAGCCAAAGGCAGCGACCAGACCCGGGGCTGGGCTGGCCCGGCGAGAGCCTCCCACTGGCCTGCCCCTTCGCGTTCCTAAGCCACTGCCCTCCCTGCCTGGCCTCTGTCTAAACCACGCGGTCTCGGATGCCCAGAGGCTGGTGTGCTGGCTGCTTTTCTTCCTGACCCAGAGGCAGACGAAGCATCACGCTGCCCAGTGATCGTCCACACGCACCCAACACCGCCGCGGACCTGCGCACACCCTGGGGGCCCTCCGTGAAGGCAGCGGGCAGGCGAGCGCCAGCTCTGACGGGCAGGAGGCCCACAGGAAGCTGGGCAGGTTACTGTCATCGCTGCTTGTTGGGGGGGCATTGGGAAATCACCTGCCCTCTCTGGGCCTTGAGGGCCTCATCTGTAAAATGGGCAGTTTCCGTGTGAACCCTGGGCAGGGCTCTTCTTGGAGGGGAGCCTGCCGAGCAGGGAGCCAGTGGCTGGGCAGGTGGGAGGCGTGGCCGGGGCTTGAGGCACCTCCCTCTGCACCTGCTACAATGCCTCCAGGGCAAGGAGACCACGCCCTCTCCCCTCCTCTCCCTCCTCAGCCCACCCTGCAGCCTCACCGTGCTGGGCCAGAGTGACCGTGAGCTGGGCGCCCAGAGGCCTGTCTGGTTGGAATGAGAAGGTGTCGTTGTCGGCGAGGACGAAGTTCTGGTAGGGGATGACGCATCTCCGGGGCACGCAGCGGGCAGAGGGGCACTGTGACCAGGGCATGTCATCAGTGAGCTCGCAGGACACCGGCTGCTGGGGGGCCCTGTCAGGGGAGGCCATGCATGAGCCCAGAGGGAAGAAGTCACTCATTCAACACCTCAGCCGGGATGAGCCTGGGAAGGTTGGACTGGGGAGAACTGCTGAGCTGGTGGCCTCGGGGTGGGGGGGCTCCCTCTCCCTCTCTCTGGCCAGGCCCAGGGAGGTGGGCCCTGGGACGCCCCTCCCCCGCCCTCCCACAGAAGCCCCCCATGCCACTCACGGGGCCACGCGGCGGTGGAGGGTCACGTTGATCAGCCGGCCCGCCTCCTCGGTGTCTGCCCAGCTGCAGACCACGTGGCTGGTGTAGTCATTGTAGCAGCGCAGGGTCTGCAGTGGGACGGTCTCTGCCGGGGTCAGGGGTCGGGGGTCAGGGGTCAGGCAGGAGGGGTCACGCACGCTCTCCCTCCGGGGCCCCTTGACACTGTCCCTCCCAGCTCCTCTGGGGGCACCCAGCCCTGGGGAGGAGTCTCCCAGAATCCCACAGAGGCACCTGCAGGCAGGCAGAGGGGGCCCTGGGGACCCTAAGTGGGACAGGGGCTCTGCGGGAATGGGGGTCCTGGTGGCGGCCCCTCCTGTCCTGACGGAAACAGGAGACCATCCCAGTTGATGGCGGCATGCTGCCTGGGCCCCAGCCACGCGCTGCTCCTGGAGAAAAGCCCCAACCCCCAAGGTGGATCAGGCGTCTGGCCTGGCCTGTGGCTCTGGTCTGGGCAAAGGGACTGTGGTCCCCACGGCTAACACAGGAGCCACGCTCTCTGGGAGCGCTTGGGGAGGGGGTCTTTAAGTGCCCCCGGCACGAGGAGGTGGCTGGGGTGAGGCAGGAGCATGGTTGGGGCAAGGCTGCAGCAGCAGCCTGGAGCTGAGGCCTCCAATGCCCCCTGGAACATGGACACAAACTCGGCTGGACTCTGCGGGGCACCCAGGGGGAGAGGGAAGAGTGAGGAGGCCTGGGGAAGCGGAGGGAGGGAGGGCCAGCACGGCAGGGGGGTCTGGGGGATTCAGCGGGGACCCTGAGCCCCACCCCAGACTGCTCAGTGAGGATGGGGCCCCCAGGGGAAGGAGCGGTCCGACTCACCTGCCCTTGCGATACCGGGGCCCCAGCGAAGAGCCAGCAGGGTCACGAGGAGCAGACCTGGAGTCAGCGCCATCTGCCGGCCAGCTCTGGACAAGCAGGTGCCCGGTGCAGGTGGGTTCTGGTGTCGGGGTCCTCACTGCCCAGGGAGCTTGTGTTCCCGCCCAGGTGGGGGCCAGGCCAGCCCCATGTCCCCAGCTCTCGTGATTCTTCCCTCGGGCCACTGCCTCCGTGGGGCCTGCAGAACGAGATGTCACCTGGGGGCTGGGACACAGCAGATGGGGGGGGGAATGCAGGGCGGTGGCTGTGATGCGTGGCGCCCTGGGACAATCCCTCCTGGTGAGCCCCAGCATCTGGGGGCGTGGCCGTGAGGGAGGTGGGCTTTGCCAGCCTCTGAGGCTGTGGGTCCCCTCGGGGGCTGTGGGTCCCGCACCCTTGCAGGTGGGGTTCCCCGAGAGGCACGTGTGGCATTCAGCTCCTGGAAGGCTGTCGCTGCACATGCCGGGGCGGGGGTGCTGGGTGCTGTTGGCTGGCATGGGGTCGTCCCCTGAGAGTGATCTCTCCCCCTCCCCTCTCTCTTTCTTGCTCACATACTCCCACACTCGGAGCCTGGTGCTGTCCCCACCCCAGCTCCACCTACCGCCCTGCTCCCCACAGCACCGCCCTGGGCCTGTTCCCCTTTCTCTGCAGAGCCTGGGGGTTTCCTCAGGTTTCATTTCTTGCAGCCTGGGAAGTACCTGGAGCTGAGGATCCAGGCTGCTTATCCTCTGTGAGGTGGTTTGAAATCTCACCCCATACATGTGCATGCGTGTGCACACACAGACACACACATGCACACAGACACACAGTGCACACACTGCACACACACGTGCACAGATACAGACACACACACACAGACACACACGTGCACACACTGCACACACACGTGCACAGATACAGACACACACACACAGACACACACGTGCACACACTGCGTACACACGTGCACAGATACAGACACACTCATGCACACACACATGCACACACAGACACATACGTGCACATACTGCATACACACGTGCACAGATACAGACACACGCATGCACACACAGACACACACGTGCACACAGACACATACGTGCACATACTGCATACACACATGCACAGATACAGACACACACATGCACACACAGACACACACGTGCACACACATACGTGCACACACTGCATACACACATGCACAGATACAGACACACACGTGCACACACTGCATACACATGTACACACAGACACAAGCACACACACACAAGTACACGTGTACACGCACGCGCAGGCAAACACGCATGCACACACAGAGTGTATCAGTGGACACACGGTCCGGAAACACACTCTGTCTTCTCCAGGAATGTTCTGGAGCATGGAGTGGGAAGCAGTGTGAAGTGACGGGTGGAAGACTCGTGGAAAAGCTAAGATTACGGAAGAACGGCTCAGAGAGTGCCAGTCTGAATCCCATCCACGCGTGGCCCGGACCTCGGGTCAGTTAGAAGCCTGAATGTGGAAAGTCCAACCGTGTGGAACTTGCGCTATCGAAGGGACCCTTCTGCGCGATTGAAGCTCCCAAGCAGGAGAGGAAATCAGAGAGATGACGCGGGACAGAAGCACAGGCGACATCTTCCGGATCTCATCCGACTAACTGGACCCGCAGCGAGGGAGAAGGCCCAGAGGACAGTGTGCACCGGCGTCGTGGCTGTCCCAATGCCACCGGCCAGGAGGCTCAGAAACTGGGCAAGTTCGCTTCTCACAGTTCTGGGAGCCGCAAGGCCAAGGCCAAGGAGCCCAGGGCTGCTTCCTCGCCGCCTTCCCCCTGTAATCTCCCATGGAGGGAGGGGTCAGGAGCTCTCCCCGAATTCTGTTTGCAGGGCACTGATGCCACTCATGAGTCACCTCCCCAGGGCCACACCTCCAAATACCCTGGCACACGGGGTTAGGTTTCGGCACAGGAGCTGCGGATCCAGCCACCAAGTGGAGAGCAAGTCATTACTGGAGGCTGACGCGAATGGGCGTCACCCACAGCACCAGCCAGAGCTCCGCAAGGCCGGGGATCGGCTGTGGGGTGAGGGGGCCCCAAGGTTCCAGTGCTGGCAGCCAGGAGCCCCGTGTGGCCGTGCCAGGAACTGGAGGGAGCCTGCTGCCCCGGGGAGGGATTCCCACGGGCTCCACACACGCACGTGGGTGGTTACAAAGCAAGCCCCGCCCCCACCCCTGCACACAGGGCCAGTGGTGGTCGTGGACGTTTGTCAGCATGGGGAAGCCCCCACCCACGCGTGAATGCTTGTTACTCTCTCGCTCGTCAATCCATCCTGACTTTGTACGCCCATGGGTCTCTGTTTAACATTCTTAGCTGTGCAGGGGGCAAGAACCCCAGTGAGAAATTAGGGCACCCAGGCCCATACACTCCCGGCCACCAGGTCCATAAATCAAATACACCTCTGGATATTCAAAAGGACCCAGCCTCAGGAGCTTTGTTAGAGCCACAGAAACCGGCCACATGTGCGCACACACACGCATGCACACGCATGCATGTGCACACACAGCATTGGCGACGGAGGGGATGGGATCCTAGTGCTTACCCTGAGCCAGCCGCCTGGCCCAGGGCTCTGCAGGTGTTTCTGCAACTGCACACGCGGCCACCTTAGGGACAAGGAGACAGGTGTAAGGGGTCACAGCCAGAGAGGAAAGCCCACGCTGGGTCTACACTGTGCCTCCTTAACCAAGGTAAGGAGGCTTGTCCTTCCCGGTCGGCCACGTTCACGCATCTGCTCCGACGGGGGGCGCTGACCCACAGACGCGCATGGGGGCGGGGCCAAGCCACCTAAATCAGCTTCCTTGGGGGCGTCAGAGGAGCCACAGCCACCGAGAGGCACAGCCTGGGCGCACATTAAAGGCAGACGCTTCTTGGAGTTTGAGGAGTTGCGAGAAGAGACAGCCCCCCCCACCAATAGTGCACACCCCAGCGGGGGTCACAAAGCAGGCGCTGAGGACGGGCACACGGGCAGGGAGACAGAAAGTCCCAGAAAAGTCGAGACCAGGAGCCCCGGGAGTCCAGAAAGAGGTGAGGGCGGGGGGCACGGGCCGGGCAGCGGCCCCACTGACCGCGCGGATGCTGGCCAATGGTTGAGACACAGGCAACGCTGCCTGTGTCCTGTATGGGAGGGTGTAGGTTTGATTCCTGGCTCCAGGTCCAGACTCCAGCTTCCCGCTACTGCACACCGGCGGGGTCTGTAGCTGGGTTCCTGCCACCCATGGAAGAGCCCTGGGGTAAGCTCCTGGCCTCTGGCCTCGGCTCAGCCCCGCCCCAGCCATTTGAGGTGTGAACCAGCACACCTGTCTTCTGTGTGTCCGTCTCCGCATGCCTCAAATAAATGAACATTTTTTTAAAGGAGAATCGACTCAGGCAGAAGGGCTCCATTTCCGCCCTCCTGGAAAGGTGATGGCTGGAGCTCCAGCAGTCCTTCTGAACCATGAGGTTGCCTTGAGGTTGGAAGCCATATATGAGGATGATGAAACAAAGAGGAAACTGGATTCCTCTGTTCACTCTGGATCAACCACACCAGCCCAAGGTTACGTTCTCTGCTCGTCTCCTTGGTGAAGGGAAAATTAATTTCTAAGTTGTTGCGGCTCCATTGTCCAATAACTTTTCGGGCGCAGCCAGGTACAATTGGAAAAGGAAGAGAACGTCACAGGGTTTTACGGAGCGGCCGTCTAGAAGGGGAGGGACGAGGGCCCTTTGGGTCGCAGGTACTGCTTTTTCTAGGACGTCAGGAGGACGTCATTCAAGGAGCGTGCTGGGTCAGCCACCAGCCACGGGGAGCGACCAGGCCCAGCTCCCAAGGTCGCCTTTCTCATGCCACACCCACTCGCCCGCTGGTGACCTTTTGTCTTCCGAGAACAAAAGGGAGACCATAGAGAAACTTCCAGAAGAAAAACAAACAAACGGATGAGATGCCATGGAGCAAGGGCGGAGCGGCAGGAGCTGCCGCCCACGTGACCACGGTCTCAGGAGCACTGAGGGGCGGCGTGTTCCACCCAGAACCCCCAAATGCCACGTTCGCCGTGACGTCCAGGGAAAGAACAACTTCTTGGATCAACAAAAACCGAGCAACAAGGCTTTTCAGGTCCCCCAGAGAAATGGCTCCAGGATCTGTTTCGGGAAAAACAGATCCCACGGCAGGAAGCCAGCCCATGCGTCGGGAGGCGAAGACGCCGGGGAGACTCGGGGTCCAGTCAGGGAGAACTGGCGCCCCGGAAGTAACCAGCACTGAGTGCAGGCAGCGGGACTGGGCTGCGGCGTGGCGTGGGCGGCGGCTGTGAGTCAGGCCGGGACGGGCAGGGGAACTGAGAGCCCGCCGAGGGTCTGGCTCGCTGTGGGAGAGCCCGGCTGTGTCTGTGCTGATGAGCCGAGGGCTGGGGGAAGCACACCTTAAGCGCAGTGCATAAGGGTTAAAAGGCGCCAGGAGGGTCGGGCGCTTGGAGCAGAGGTTCGGAGCGGCTTGGGCTCCCTGCACCCCAGATCCGAGGGCCTGGGTGCGAGTCTCAGCCCTGCTTCCGACTCCAGCGTCCTGCTAATGGGCGTCCTGGGAGCAACGGGTGCTGGCCACGTGCGGGGGTCTCGGCCACTCACGGGGGCACTCGGGTGGAGGTTTGGGCGCCTGACTTTGGCCTGGCACAACCCACGCTGCCGTGAGCACTGGGGGAGTGAACCAGCAAAATGGAAGGTGTGTGTGTGCGTGTGTGCGCATGTGAGTGTGTGTGCATGTGCGCGCATGTGTGTTTGTGTATGTGCGCACGTGTGTGCACGCGTGTGTGTGTGCGCCCATGCGCCTGTCTCTGTCTCTCTGCCTCTCAAACACGTGAAAATGAAGTTGAAGAGGTCAGGCCGGGCGAGGGTAGCATTTCAGCAGGGAGGAAGCAGGGCGACAGCATCTTCTCGCTCGCCCTAAACACAGACGTCAAAACCCCCAAGCGTGTAAAGAAAGCGAACGGTCAGAACAAAAACTGGAAAAAAAAAAAAAAAAGAAGCAAAACCCAGACTCACTCCCGACAGAGACAATGGCAGAGGTCAGCCTGCGGCGGTGTCTAGAGAGGAGCGCGTCCTGGCCAGGACGAAGGTTCCAGAAGGAAGCAGGGCCGCCCGAGGTGTCGTCGCGGTGACCGGAAACAGGAGCCGGCAGAAAGGATTCAAGGGTGAGCTCCTCCTGACAGGTGCCCCTGTGTAACGGGTCACACGGACAACCGTCAGGCCTGGAGGGGCCCGACACGGGATGTCACGTGTGTCATAATTGCAGGCATCGCCCGGACAGCGGAGGCCGGCGGCCAGCGGTGCCCCCCACCCCGTGGAAGTGCCACCTTGTGCTTTACCCCCGAGACTCGGCCTTCCTTGAAAACCCCGGAGGGCTTCGCAGGGCCTTGGCGAATTAGTTCTAGACTCCAAGGAACCAAAAACGAGAGACGCACTCTACCGGCCCAGAGACTCAGCAGGGGTGTAGCCGGTGACAGAAGAGCAAAGGGGGACAAGGAGCAGATACAAATGAGTGACCAACACAGGCAATGAATGAGCCACTCAGAACGTTCAGACGTAGGAGACAAACGGACCGGGCACGTGCGTCCCTGTTCATCGTAAGCGAAATCCAAGTGGCCGGGAGCTGCGACCTCCCCCGGAGCAAGGGGGGGAAACCGAGGGACCAAGGACGAGAGATGACTTCCGTCTGCTGCACCGGATGAAATGAGATGGACGATATCCCTGAGGCTGCGCCGGCCACCCCGGCAGAAACCGAGCGAGCCACCCGGGGTCTACCAGGTGCCTGGGGGGTGGGTAGGTGAACGGGGTGCACTTACACTAACCCTCGCTGGCTACTCCCCGGGGTTAAGGAATGAGTTAAATCTGCGTGTTTTGTGGTGGGAAATTGCCCCAAACAGGAGCGATCTTAAGTGAACAGTTAGGACCTAGAACATTATGTGTGTTATAATCCCATGGCAATACACTCTATGCGTGGGTCATGGGTAGAGAACATTCTGGAAGGACTCCTGCAGTGAGGGGGGAGGAGTGGAATAGGGCTTCGTCCGTTAGGCTCCGTATTTCTGGGTCGCTCTCAGGTTTGACACGGGAGGTGTTCGTGTGCTTACTTTCCCAGCATTCAATGCTTTCCCTGCCAGCCCCCGTCACAGCAGGATGTCCCTGTGTCACACACTCTAAGGAAAGCTGGTGGATGGGGGGGGGGTGGCGACGAGCTACCTGCGAAGGTTTGCTGCCTCTGAAACCATGACCAAGTGGGAGAACCGACAGGAGAAATTAGAACAAGGCAATGGAAAAGCGTCACGTGGAGGGCTGAGGATGGCACCCCTTGTGGTTGGAGCCTGCGCCACGAGGCCCGGCCTTCTCATTCCCCACCGCCGGGAGCAGACCATCCACACTGTCACCCGCGGGGAAGGGGCAGGGCACACACCTGCCCGCTTCCACCCACACCTGCCCCTGAAGACGACTCTCCAAGACGCCGCACACCAGGCCAGCACAGCCGGAGCCGGAATACACACCGCTGGGCAAAACCCAACGAAGTGAAAAACATCAGTAAGGGGCCGGCGTTTGCCACAATGTGTCCCGGATCCACGCGCCCGACTCCGGTCCTGACTCCGCTCCCAACTCCAGTTTCCTGCTCGTGCACACCCTGGGAGGCAGCAGGGGATGGCCCCAGGACCTGGGCCCCTGCCCCCCACCCTGGAGACCCACAGTGAGCTCCCAGCTCCCGGCTTAGCCTGGCCCAGCCCCAATGTCATGGGCATTTGGGGAGTGAACCAGTGGGTGATTCTGTCTCTCTCTTTTCTCTGTGTCTCTCCACTTTTCAAATAAGTAAGTAAATGTAAAAATAAGCCACGAGTAACAGAGACACAGGCTGCTGGAGAGGGCCCTGGGCGTGTGGGGGTCGGGACCCTTCTCAAGTCCAAGGTGAGCGTTGCAAGCCACACCCAGCTCCGTGCCGCAGCACTGCACGGCTCCCTGACTGCACCCTCACAACACAGTGCACGCTGTTCCTAAGTCGGGGTTCTGCCTTTTCCCCACTCCTCAGATCGGAAGCCAGACGGCCAGGACGGGGCGGCGGGGGCGGGGGGGGTTGCCGCCACTGCTGCCCGCGCCGTAGTGACGAGGTGGAGTGGGAAAGGACGCGAGTGCGTGACGCTCTGGCTTGAGCCCCCTCCACGCACCAGCAGTTCCCCTGCCGGGACAGCCAGAGCCCGCCAGGGAGGCCCGAGGGCCCTGAGCCCCCGTGTGAGCCCCGGGCAGGTGCACCTGCTGGCCGCTCACTCGCTCGCTGCCCGGGCGGCTCAGTTTCGCCAGAGGCCAAGCCCTGACCTCCCCTGGTCCCCCGAGCCCGGCTGCCCACAGACACCCCCAGCTGTCCCGGTCCTTTCTCCTCCTGGCCTCCCCGCCCCCACCCGCTGCCACCCCACCGGCAGCCGTGCCCCTGAAGACGGGCCATACCTGTGAGTGAGGGCCAGAGCAGCCTTCCCCGGGGGCCGGCCGGGAGCCTGGCAGGCTTCCTATTTATCGCCGCTGACGTCGCGAGGCAGCGGGAAGCAGAAAGAGGAAGAGTGATTCCGGCTTCTGCACAAATGCCCTTTCGCAAGCACCGCCCAGCTTCTCGGACCCTCGGGCCGGCACCGCTCTGCTAGCGCACACGGCTGCCAGGGGGACTCCTAGCCCACTCTGTGCGCTCCTGAAATGTCCTACGCTTCTTTCCACATTCAGCTCATGGGGAGCCTCCTCCAGGCAGCCTTCCCTGACTGCCCCATGGGGAGGTGTCTGCCATAATGATACAGGTGTGAGCTCCGAGTCAGACGGTCCTGGGTTCGACTCCCAAGTCCACTGCTTCTCAGAGTGAAGTAGCTTCTCCAAGCCTCAGGACCCCAATCTGTGAATTTCACAGGGCATCCCCACACCTGGAAGGGCTGCTGAGGGGACCGAAGCTGGGCTGCCCCCGTGCAGAGAGGTGCACACGAACCCCCAATAAGGGTGCCCCCTTCACCCCTTCCCCGGTGTCTTGGGTCAGGCACTGCATGGCTGCTTCAGGGCCGGCTCGGGTCTGGCCCCCATTTCTGTGAGTGCGTGGCACCGGTGTGGAATGAATAAATGAAGACTCCCCCAGCACAGCCGTGCTGGTGGGGGGGGGTTAAGGCAGGGTGCGTGAGGCGCTCCCTTGGGTGCCACACTGAAAGGGAGCACCACACAGCACGGCGATCAGCACACCAACAATTGCAACACAGGGTAACCAAACAATCAAAATGAACACCAAAAATTCCCCACGCTGGACAAAGCCTCGACACGGTAAAGCAAGACAGGCAGGGTCACGGGCCCTGCTCAGCCGTCTTGGGTCCCAGCAGCCCCGACTCTGCTGTGCGGAGGTTGGGGAGGGGACAAGGGCCAGGGGCGGGGAAAGCCGGAATGGAGGCTGCAGGGCCGGTGTTCCCCCGGGCACCCCTGCCCCGCGGGACGTCCCTCCCCGGCTGCAGGGGTTTCCCCGGGGCCAGAGGGGACCCCAGTGGCTACGTGGTGCTCATTCCGGAGCTCAGAGCCCAGCCGGGAGCGGCGTCTCCTGTGCGTCTCCCCGGCGCAAGGCCGGCCCACAGCTCTGGGTCTAGAGCTGCCGACCTGGGCGCAGGTGTCTGTGGGGCTGCCCCAGGGAGCCTGGGACGCATCCTCTCTTCACGTCCAGGCAGGGCCTGAGCCCCACTGCCCACCAAGAGAGGCTAAGAAACCCCGCGGGCGATGAGGCCGGGCCCTGGCTGGACACCGTAGGGGTCAGCAGGAAGCTGGATCGGAAGCGGAGGCCGAGGCGGGACTCCATCACGGGGCCGAGTCCCTGCCTCCCACAGGGACACTTCCTGGCTTCAGCCTGGCCCAGCCCTGACGGTTGGGGGCATCTGGACTGTGCGCACGCGGGTGCGCTCACTCTGCCTTTCCAATAAAATTGAAATGAATAAATAAACATTGTTAAAAGCCCCACGCGTGGTTCCCCAGTCCCGCCTGGTTTTCCAGGCCTGATGCGGGCGGGCGGTGCGGCCTTCTGTGGCCTCTTGAGGAAGGCAGCTGTCCCCACCCCGGCGCCCGGGGCTGGCGGCGCCAGGCCATGTCTCCAGGGACTTGTGGTCATGACCTTTCACATATTTACATCCCCAGCCCAGGGACCTCCACGCCCAGGTCTGTGTCTGGTGGTGTCCCTGGGGTGGGGGGACCCTGCCGACTCTCTCTCCTCACTGACAGCGCCCCCCCGCCTCTCCCCCGCCGTGTCCCCCCGCCCCCTGCCCCCATGCACTCCAGGGCCCGCATTGCAGCTGCAGCCCAGGAGGCGCCCGTTCTCGCTGTGGCCTCTTCCTTTGCCGCCGCTGTGGTCATCGCAGGCCCAGTCCTGCCCCTTGGGGCTGGGTGCTTTCCCTGGCAGCCCGGCGCTCTTCCCTGGCCTGACTGAGCTCCTACACCAACGGTGACACCCTTTCCTCAGGGGCTCAGAGGTGCGCCTCCCTGGGGGTCCCTGGGGGGAGGCTGACAGGGGACGTTGGGACAGGGCCTGCTCAGCCTTAAAAGACAGATTTCCCAGTGACATAAAAACAAGCGACACCAAGGAAAGCCCCCCAGGGGGCCTTGGCGGGAGAAGGGTCCAGGGGCGGCTGGGGCTGTGGTCCCTGGGGTGCTGGCTGTGACGCAGGGGTGGGGGACGTGGGGCCCCTGCCCCGCTCCTGGGAGCCTTGCCGTTCTCAGCTCCGGGCTCTGGGACGATTGCTTGGAAGTCCTCGGCCCCTCCCTGCCTGACTTGATTGTGGAAATTGCTCTTGTGTTAGCATTTAACATACGGGACCCAAGTGCACGGATCTCCCTGTGCCGTGCAGGGAGTGTTTATGCATCGAATTTACGCCTGCAGAGCCGGCGCCCGGTCACGCAAGGACATCCCAGGCCCCCGAAGGCCCCTCGTGTCTCCCCTAGCCCTGTCATTGTCTCTCAGAGATCACCTTCTCTCTCCATAAATCCGCTGTGCCTGCTTTTTAGACAGCCGTGGTAAAATCCAGAAAACACACAACTGGCCGTTATTAAGGTCCAGGCCCGTGGCCTCGGCCCATTCACACTTCCGCGGGGCCATTGCCTCCATTCCCCTGCAGAACCGCCCCATCATCCGGCCCTGAGTCCCCAGGCCCATGGTGTAGCCTAGCTGATGTCCCCTCCGCCAGCCCCTGGCGACCGCCACTCTGCTGTCTGCCTCCTCCCACCATCCTGCTCAGGCCCCTCATCCCACGGACGCCTACGGGGGCTGTCCCTGTGGGTCCTCCAGCTTATCTCACCGGGCACACTGTTCGTAGAGCCCCTGTGACTTGTAGCCAGGGTCGGAATCTCGTTTGTTTTTAATACTCAACGATTGTCCATGGCGGGGTTATACCACGTCTTGTCTGGCTCCCCGTTGGCTGAGGGACTCGTGAATGGCTCCCGCCTTTTGGCCGACGCTGCTCCCTATGGGCGCCATCCGCTTGGGCACCTGCTTCACTTCTTCCAGGTGTAGACCCAGACGTGGGATTGCGGACCGTGTAGGAAAGCTAGGCTTCCGTTCTTGAAGAACCACTATACTGGGTCGCACCTGTTCTTGAACTACACTTGTATGGAATACTTTTATATGTGGCTGTCTTTTTATTTATTTTCTTAGGTAATATATTTATGGGGCTAGCATTGTGGCAAAGCAGGTTAAGATGTCACCTTGCAGCACTGGCATCCCATATGGATGCTAGTTCCAGTCCCGGCTGCTCCGCTCCCAATCCAGCTCCCTGCTAATGCACCTGGGAAAGCAGTGGAAGACGGCCCAAGTGTTTGGGCCCCTGCACCCATGTGCGAGACCCAGAAGAAGCTCCTGGCTTTGGCCTGGCCCAGCCCTGGCTGTTGCAACCATTTGGGGAGTGAAGAAGTGGATAGATCAATTTCTCTCCCTCTCTCTCTCTCTCTCTTTCTCTCTCTCTCTCTGCCTTTCAAATAAATAAATGTTTTTTGAAAGACAAAAAGCAGATTTCCAGATTAAACAACAGAGCAAAGCGAAAATCCTAGACTCTGCTCCCCGCTCCAGTTGAAACTGACAACCACGACGGCCGCTCAGAGAATGCCACTCCCAGGAACAGCAGGCTGAGGCAACAGAGGGACCCAGCTGTGAACTTCACACTGAGAAGGTCGCTGGGGAGGCGGGGACCTCTGCCCCCGAGGCCAGAAGCAAATTGAGAAAGAAGGTGAGTCAACAGAATCTCGACCGAAATCCCCTTCCGGGCCGAGGGGAGCTGGGAGGGGCTACGCCGGCCCTCCTGCCCAAATCCGGGCAAGGCTGCTCGGTCCGTCCGCGCCACCCTCTCACCTGCGTGTGGGGGTCTGGCCTGCCCCAGCTTCAGCACAGGTGCCCTCCCCTGGGGGCAGGTGCCGGGAGCCAGCGGGAGGACAGTATGGCAGCAGCCACTTTGAGGTTCTCTGTTACTGTGCAACACCCAGATCCTGGGCCACGTCGTCCTTCCCGGTACTGCTGGACTGCACAGACATGGAGGCCCCGCCCCCACCACCCAGCGAAACCAGAGCACAGCCAACAGGAAGTGACACCAACGGCTGGCGGATGAGCAGTTCTGACCACCTGGAGCCCAAGCCTCGGGCTCCCACGCGCGTGGGGCCGCCCAACCCCATGTTCCTGCCGTACCCTCCGGGAGGGAGCTCTCTAGGAGGGTCTCCCACCGGGAACAAGTGGCGATTTCTCTGGATGCAGCCATTCTCAATTGCAGCTCACAGCTGAACTCACAAGGAAAAGAAGCCCAGTGGTGACAGTGAGCAGAAACCCCGAAAAGCAGCTGGAGACGCCCCTTCCCGGGGGCAAGGATCCCCGGTGGCCCTGGTGGCCCCGAGGGTCCTGCCGAAAAGAAAGACGTCGAGACCCTGGGCGGGTCCTTCCCTCGCTGGCCGGTCCTCTCCCAACCCAGAGTCGGAGAAACCCGGGAAGCCCTTGGCATGGGCGTAACCCGAGGCTGCTTCACGAAGCTGATTAAAAACGGAATGAAGAATGATGTCTTCGAAACCCATGGCGCGTGTTTCCATCACACGCATGTTCGTGAACATTGCGGAGACCCCGGGGAGGCCTGGTTTCAGAGGGTCTGCCGCCACGCCCCGCCCCCTGCACCCAGTGGGTGTGTCCCTCCGAGCCCCTTCCCTCGGGAACCCTCTGCCTGCCACGGCCTCTTGGAAGGCTGCCCGGTGGTCCTTGGGCAGAACCTCCCTCGATTTGGGGCTTCCAGGGGCATACATTTGGGGCCAGAATCCGGCAGAGGCAGTGCCATGTTCCTCTCGGTGGGTCCCGTCTGGTGGCGGTGTCATTTGTCCCGTGACAATGGATGCGCCGCCTGGAGCTCTTGGTTAGGTTGGTGTTGGCCAAGCGTCTCCATTGCAAAGTGGCTTCCTCCTCTGTCCGCAGTGAGTGAGTGTTTGGCAGGGAGAGGTGTGGAGACTTCCTCATCGCACCCCCACTGCTCCTTCTGGAAGGCGGCGACGGCTCTTAACTGCGCCAGCCCCTCTCCGGGGCATCGCCAAGCAGCGACTGTGCCGTCATCAGCAGACACTCCGTGGGAAGGAGAGCTGTTCTCCCTCCGCGCGCTCTCATTCGCTTTTTTAATCAGCGCATGCTCAGGCAGGTGCCCCTGTCTCGTTGAGTGGGGTCCACTCGGTTGCCGCCGTTGTTGGTGTGGGTGCTCCGTCCCCCATGGTTTGCCCACGAGCGCTCATCATGGCTCCCAGGAGTGGCTGTCGCTCCCCAGGCTCTCTGAAGACCATCCTGCCTTCCAGGCGCCACGGCCCGCCCTGGGCTCCTGTTGGACTCCGGCCATGGACTCCAGCATTTCTCCGGCTCCTCTTAGAGGAGAATGGTATTGAGAGCCAAGATGGCGGTGCGGGGTGTGCCTGCTGCCCACAGCTTTGTATATCTGTGTCTCTCATCCCGGCAGCCCGGAGTGCGCCCCGATGCTGTGCAGTCCCCCAACCTCACGGGATGCTTCGCAGGTGTCTCCGTCTGGACCTGCACCCTCCTCCTCACCGGGAGGCTGTGGGGCTGTCGGCTGCTGCTCCCTCTCCTCCCTCCTTGCCTTGGCTGCCGGGCAGCCCTGCGCTCGCACGTCTGGAATGGGCTGGGTTGTGTCCCCCACAAGTACGCGCTGAAGCCCTGCCCAATAGAGTCGTCTGTACGCAAAGGCTGTGTTCCTGGTAATTCTCTTCTTCCTGTAGACTAGCAGGCGAGACCCAAATAAGCCTGTTAGCAAGCCGATCTTACTCGTTCCATAGCAGGTGTTGGGACGCTACGCATTGCAGGCCAAAGATAGCCCCGTGCCGGTTTTTGTTTGGTGCATGAGCTAAAATGGTTGTTTAATTTTGAAATGATTAGGGAAAAAAATCAAAGGAAGAAGAGTATTTGGTCCCGTGGAAGTGACATGAAATGCAAATTTCATCTCCCGTAGGCGGTTTCAGCGGAGCGCAGCTACTCCTGAGCGCTTGTGTCCGTGCCGGCGACACCTCTTTCTGTGCTCCTCCGGTGGCAAAGCTGAGTGGTGGAGATAGAGACCGTGAGAGCCCTGGCGCCACGTCTGCTGTCCGGCTCTTTCCAGCCCTGGTCTAGCCTAGGCCCTCACACGGTGCCAACCTGGTGAGTGGGGAGGAGAGGGGCTGTCCCCCTCACAGGGCGCCTGGGAGGACCTCCCCGGGCAGGGCCGCTGCTGTGGGCCGAGAGGACGGCGCCGTTTGGCCCTCTGATTGGTGCATCCTGCAGGGGGCACGGCGCACCTGCTGCGGGCCAGGTCACGGGCACGGAGCTGCCACTCTGGGCTTTCGGGTCTCGAGAGGGGGATGCAGATGCACACACCTCTCCCCTGTGTCCCCAGAGACCTCACCCAGAGGGGACACTCATGGAGGCCAGAGACATCCCCCCGGGGGCCAGAGGGGCACCCACAGGGAAGGTGCCCCCTGGAGCTGGGGCTCGGGGTTGAGGAGTGTCTTGTGGGGCAGAGGAAGAGTAACATCCTGGCAGCCTCCCGGAGGTGGTGGCTTCTGCCTGCAGACTCGCTGTCCCCAGGATCTACTCGCTGGCCTCAGCAGGGCAGCAGCCAGTGCAGAGGACTAGGCCCAACGCCCTCCAAGGCCACAGCCACTGAGCGGCGGGGGTGGGGTCGTTGCTACCTCTTTCGGCCTCGGTAAGGGGTCTCAGGAGCAAATGTGGGTCCTAGGCCTTCTGTCCCCTTCCTCCTCATGTCCACTCCAGCTCCGGGGACTTCGGGGAGGTGAACGGAGGAGGCCCAGTGTGGCCTCCTGCCCGGAGGGAAGTTGGTAAGACTTGGCCTGGCCTCTGCCCGCCCGGGCCCTCTGCAGGACCTCCCGCACACGCCACGTCCTAGCAGAGCCGCCTGGCCTTCTGTCTCCCTCGCGAGGCTGGCAGCCGGTGGGGGGCAGGGAGCACGCACTTACTCCTCCTCCCCAGCCCTACGGGGCTGCAGGGGGCCTCGCGTGCGGCCGCTGACAGGAGGGGACGGGGGCTGCGTCGAGTGGGAACAGTGAAGGCATCAAAAGATGACCGTGGCGGCTGCTCCGCGCTGATCTCAAACCGCCCGATTTTCCTGACAGTCGTTTCGGCCAGGTACCGCGTTATCTGCAATCTGACTTATTTTTCTTCACTTTCCTGGTATCTAAGTGGACTTCCGCCGTCTCTCTTGAGCAACTGCAGCCAACAAAACCTCGCTTCGTTATCTGCCCGGCGTGGCTGCCCCGGCCTCGGTCTTTCCATAAACAACGGCCTTCCGGCCCCTGGCCCCTCTGCCAATTTCCGTTCACTCGGCTTCCACCGTTCCCCACCCGTGCCTCCGGCCAGGCCCCAGCCAGGCCCCAGCCAGGCCCTCGTCCGTGTCCAGAGCTTCCGCCCGGTGCCTCCGCCCCAGCTCCCTCAGCCCCCTTCCCTTGCTCTCAGGGCTGCCACGTTGCACAACTCTGGGGGGCGCCGTTCAGGATGGGGAGTGGCGTCTCCTGAGATGCCCATCTCCCTGAACCAGCCTTCGTCCCGAGCCCGCCCAGAGCTCGTCTTTCCCAGGCCATGCACCGTCAGCTCCCACTTGTCTGGCCTATGTGTTCAAACCCCAGCCAGTCTGCAGCTGCCTTTATTTACTTATTTTTTAAAAGATTTATTTATTTATTCAAAAGGTGGAGCTACAAAGAGGCAGAGGTAGAGACAGGGAGGGAGGTCTTCCACCTGCTGGTTCACTCCCCAAATGACCGCAACGTCTGGAGCCGAGCTGATCCAAAGCCAGGAGCCAGGAGCTTCTTCCTGGTCTCCCACGTGGGTGCAGGGGCCCAAGGCCTTGGGCCATCTTCTACTGCTTTCCCAGGCCACAGCAGAGAGCTGGATCAGAAGTGGAGCAGCCAGGATCCGAACCAGTGCCCAAATGGGATGCCGGCACAGCAGGCAGTGGCTTTACCTGCTGTGCCACAGCACCAGTCCCTACTTTTTTTTTTTTTTAAGATTTATTTTATTTATTTGAAAGGCAGAGTTACAGAGAGTAAGGGGGAAGAAAGAGAGAGAGAGAGAGAAAGAGAGAGATATCTTTCATTCACTGGTTCATTCCCCAGGCGACTGCGATGACTGGTGTTGGGCCAGCCAGAAACCAGGAGCCTGGAGCTCCATCTAGTTCTCCCACACGGGTGCTGGGGCCCAAACACTTGCGCCACCTTCTACTGCTTTCCCAGGTGTGTTAGCAGGGAGCTGGATGGGAAGTGGAGCAGCCGGGACTCAAACAGGCGCCCCTGTGGGTGCTGGTGTTGTAGATGGAGGCTTAACTACTACACCCAGCGCCAGCCCCGGCACCCAGTCTTGAAGTGCCGACAGGTTTCTGGGCAAGAATGCCAATCCCCCAGCACTGTCCGTGCCAGGTCACCCGGGGGCTCCTCTGCTGCGCTCCCACCAGGCTTCACAAGACCCCTGTTCAGGGGCAGGCACTGGGGGCCACAGGGAGGTCACCCTGGGGGCGTCCGCTTCCCACACTGGAGAGCCTAGTTGGTCAGTGTGAGTGCCCAGGACACACGTCCCCTTGCCAGGGACCGGCTCAGGAAGGCGTGGGGGGAGGGGGCAAGTGACGGTTTGGCCACTGAGACACGAAGGGACCCCTCCCTGCCAGGAAAGCTGTCACTTTGGCCTCTGCACAATTCCTGTGCGATGGGTGACCCCTGGAGCCACTGCCGATATTCTCACTGCACTCCGCGCTGCCAGAGTGGAAACAGGCAGGGCCCAGGCTCCCTACAGGGCCCTGCATGGAACGGCTCTGGCCAGTGCCAAGAGCCAAGGTCAAGGCTCGGGCCCTGTGCAGGCGGGCATGGACGTGAATCCGCCTTCTGATGCGATCCCTGGGTAAGGGCGAACCCGTTACGCCACCAGCAGCCCCGCTGAAACCACAGGCGGCCTCGCCTCGACCCGCTGTGTGTGTGAGTTTTCTCGGAAGAGGGTCGCTTCCCTGCACGGTGTGGGCGGCCTCGGCAGAGACCTTAGGCTCTGCAGGTGCTGGTCCTCAGGGTGTCCCAGGGTTAGGGCCTCATTTGGTCGTCTTTAACCACGCAGGGTCTGACCTCTGCACAGTCCCATGTGCCCACTTCACTTGAACTCCTCCTGAGACGCCTGAAATGAGCTTCTTAACTCCTCGAAGCTTTTCCTTCCTCTCGTGCCACAGGCCGCCCCCCCCCCAGGTGACCCCCGTTAGCTGTTTGCAATGTGGTACTCACATCGGAGCTTCGCTGTGGCCCCCAGGCCTCCAGCGGTTCTGCCCACCAGCAGCCGCGTGTGAAATGCTACTGTGTTTCCCTTGGGCTCCCCAAAAAGCCCATGAGCTGGGAACTTAATCCCCAAGGTCGAGGGTGAATGGTATTTGGAGGCTGGGTTTCTGCAAGGCAAATCCGCCCTGGTGAGGTCAGGAGGGTGAGGCCCCTACCGTGGCTTTAGCCAGAGGGCCTCCTCCGACAACAGCACCATGCACTTGGACTTGCCAGCCTCAGCACCGGGATCCAGGTGAACCTGCCTTCTTCACGGGGCTCCCAGTGCACGCTAAGTCGCTTAGCAACAGAAGGAGGACTGAGACCTGAGTTCCGTGGGCTGACCACTGGCCGGTGTCCACCCAAGGAACGGTTTCTTAAAAGTCCAATGTGTTTGGCACTTCCCCTGCAATTCTGTCCGTTCCGTTTCCCTAATCTTGAAGAGACTTGAGTATCCGAAGTTTTTCGTGCCTTTGGTTATCTCGTGTGCCGTCTCATCTGACCGGAAAGAAGCTGGGAAGTAGCAGCTCTGACCGTCATTCTCCTCCCAACGAAAGGCAGTGCGCTCTTCCCGTCCTGCGGGCAGCGCCAGCATTCTCAGGAGGAGCGCTCCGCTCCGGGGGAAGGGCCCCCTTTCCCCTGATCGGCTGGGCTGCAGCTGGGAGCCGGGTCGTACCCTGCCAGGTGGGTGCATCAAAGCCTTCCTGCCACTCGCTGTGATGTCAACCCAGACAACCATGCAAGAGTTTTTCTCCCCGGGGCCGGCGCTGTGGTGTAGTGGGTAAAGCCGCCACCTGTGAGGCTGGCATCCCATATGGGCACTAGTTTGAGTCCTGGCTGCTCCACTTCCGGTCCAGATCTCTGCTGATGCGCCTGGGAAAACAGTGGAAGATGGCCCAAGTGGGAGGCCTGGAAGACGCTCCTGGCTCCTGGCTTTGGCCTGGCTCAGCCCTGGTCGTTGTGACCATTTGGGGAGTGAACCAGCGGCTGGACGACCTCTCTCTCTGGCTCTCTCTAATTCTGCCTTTCAAATACATAAAATAAATCTTTTTTTTTTTTTTTAAGAAAAACTTCCTCCCCAAGGACAGAGCTACAACACCTGTTGTCTTTTGAGGGCGGAACCAAGGTGAAGGGGATCCTGGGAGCCGACCACGAGGTCTGAGTCCAGAGGGAAGTGGGAGGCTCTGAGCATCCGAGCAGCGCTGAGACAGACAGCTCTCCAGGGAGAAACTTCTGGAAAATTCTTTCTGAGCGATGGGCTGCTTCCCACGGTCCCTGGGCAGGAGGCGGGAGCTGAGGGACTTCAGGCAGTTGCAGGGCCACCCAGCTAACGCCAGTGCCCGGGAAAGCAGGGGCGGGTGGGGAGCCCAGGTGACAGGTAACGGAACAGCATGGAAGGGGACAGGGAGTCTGCAGTCTGGGGCCGGGGGACCGAGGTGTCCAAAGCCAGGCCTGTCCCAGGGAGGAGAACCAAAGCCCGAGGTGACCAGGGAGACGGCTGTGGTCCTGCAGACTCCCTGCTGTCGTAGGTCAGGGCTGAGGGTGGAGCAGAGCTGCCAGCTTGGGGAGGGGCCCGGGGGCTCAGCCACTGGGAGAGAAGGACCTGCCCTGAGAACGCTGCCCGGGGGTGACCCTGGGAGGCCAGAGAGCCCGCAAGTGTGGTAGTGGGGGGGGGGTGAGCACTGGGCCCAGAGAAGGCAGGCTGGGCTATAGCTCAGTCCTGGTGGGGGGCGCTGGCAGAGGAGAGGGGTGGCCGGGGCTCAAGGCCCCTGTGTCCCCATCCTGGGACTCCCCACTGCTCCCCGCAGCGGGTGGGGGGCGCGCCCGCGGTGCACGAGGCGCTGACTCTGTGCCGGGGGCCTCCAGGAGCGCTGCGTCTCCCCACACTGTGGTTTTGGCCGCATCGCTAGCGTGCGCTTGCTCACGCTCCCTCTTGCACAATTTGATTCCTTCGAACCGATAGCTGCTTGAGCACGTCAGAGGGAGTGGGGAGTTCATGGCGGCGGGTGACTGGTGGGGGTGTAGGTGGACAAACCAGCCAGAGGTCAGACGTCCGCAGGTGACAGGGCCCGGGGAGGCTGCAGAAGAGGGGTCCCTGCCCTGGGAACTTGACCTCCAGCCCTGCATCCTCCTGTCAACCCAGCATGCAGCTGCACCTCCTATGGGTTCTAGAAACTCCCGGAGCCACCTGCCTGTCGTCAAGGGGCCCCTGCTGCAGCCTTCACGGGGACAGGACGCTTCCCGGCACCCCTGGCGGCATTGTGCCTTCTTAGGGAGCTGTGAGCCCCCCGGACAAGGGGGCATCAGACAGGGCTGCTACCGGCAGGAGCTCACACAGACTCGGGTCCGTGTGCCCGGCCCTTGCCTTGCACAGAGCAATTGGGGTGCCCAGGGACGCCAACTCTGCTTCACGGCCTTGGAGGACACCTCCGGACCAACATTTCAGGGGGACGAACCCCACCCACCCCCAGTGCATCCAGGACTGGGGGCCCCTGGGGAGGACTTCACTCCCCACGTGGCATCAAACCATGACGAATGCAACGGAGCCCAGCTGGAACTGGTCACGCGCTCCCCAAGAGGCCATCGGTTCCTGGCCCTGTACACGGACCTCCCTGCTCACCACGGTGGCAGCTGGAAGCCTCCTGGGACATCGGTGGGGACCCAGGACTTCGCCCCAGAGCCCTCCGTCCCCACTCCCCGCCCCGCAGACCCCTGTCCGGCCCTTGGCCTTCCACGCCCTTCCTGCACCTCTGGGTGCTCATGGTCTAGCAAAGCCCCTCTCTGGTGTCAGCTCTGCCCTCCTGCCACGGGGCGCATTCTGCCCACCCCCCCCCAGGCCCCAGCTCCTGTGTTGCAGTCCCACCCTGCAGGTCCAGAGCTCGGGGCCTTGCTTGAGGACAGGTCTTTGCAGAGGAGTTGAGGGAATGTGAGGCCATGAGGTGGGCTGATGTCCTTACTGGGGGGAGAACCTTGGAGACACACACTCACACAGAGAGAGAGAGAGAGGGGAACTCTGTCAACATGGCCATGACCATCTACAGAGCCCTTGGGAGGAAGCACCCTGCTCACCCGGCCCTCTGTCTCTGTCTCTTTTTTCCACTTTGAAGCCACTTCTTTTGGGGCCAGCACTGTGATGTGGAAGGTTAAGCCTCTGCCTGCGGTGCCGGCTTCCCACGTGGGCTCCAGTCTGTGTCCCGGCTGCTCCTCTTCCGATCCAGCTCTCTGCTGCGGCCTGGGAAAGCAGAGGAAGATGGCCCAAGGCCTTGGGCCTCTGCACCCACGTGGGAGACCTGGCAAAAGCTCCTGGCTCCTGGTTTCAGATTGGCCCAACTCCGCCTGTTGTGGCCATTTGGGGAGTGAACCAGCAGATGGAAGACCTCTCTCTCTGTCTCTCCCTCTCTTTGTCTATAACTCTGCCTCTCAAATAAATAAATAAATTTTAAAAAGCCAGTCCTTTCCACCCCACCACCAGGCAGTGGGAGAAGCCCATGGCCTCTGGAGAGAGCTGCCTGGGGTTGATTTCTGGCCCAACCTCCTTGGCAAATCCTTGGGCAAATCTTTTTTTTTTTTTTTTTTTTTTTTTTTGACAGGCAGAGTTAGACAGTGAGAAAGAGAAGAGATAAAGGTCTTCCTTTTTCCGTTGGTTCACCCACCAAGTGGCCGCTATGGCCGGCACATTGTGGCCAGCGTTCTGTGCCGATCTGAAGCCAGGAGCCATGTGCTTCTCCTGTTCTCCCATGCGGGTGCAGGGCCCAAGGACTTGAGCCATCCTCCACTGCCTTCCCTGGCGACAGCAGAGAGCTGGACTAGAAGAGGAGCAAACAGGACAGAATCTGGCGCCCCAACCGGGACTAGAACCTGGGGTGCCGACGCCGCAGGTGGAGGATTAGCCTAGTGAGCCGTGGCGCTGGCCTGGGCAAATCTTTTAACTTCTCTGTGTGCTGATGTCTTTGACTATGAGATGAGTATAATACTAGCAGCCACCTCACGGGGTGTTCTGAGGACTAAATGTGTAGAAATACACAAGGAGATAGGCGGCACATAGTACACTCACGGTAGATGACTTTATCACTCTGCTGGGGATGAGAGTTGAACTTGGCATCTCGAGAAGACGGGAGCAGAGGGAGAGAGAGCAGGGTCCAGAGGCTTGTTCCCTTGAGGACCGAACATTCCAGGAGTAAAGTTCACCCTGGAAGACCCAGGGCTTCATCTCTGCCCATGACCACACAGTAGATAGAACTGATAATCATTGAGTGTGGCAGTGTGGGTGCACTCCACGGGCAGGAATCACAGTAGTTATTTGACCAGAGAGAACTTCACATACAGATTTGTTCACGGGGCCAGCGCTGTGGTTTAGTGGAAGATGGCCCAAGTCCCTGGGCCCCTGCACCCACGTGAGAGACCCGGAGGAAGCTCCTGGCTCCTGGCTTCGGATCAGCTCAGCTCTGGCCATTGCAGCCATCTGGGGAGTGAACCAGCAGGTGGAAGACCTTTCTGTCTGTCTCTCCCTCTCTGTTGGTAACTCTGCCTCTCAGTTAAATAAACAAATCTTTAATTGCAAGAAGCAGCCACCTCCCCCCTGGGCTGGGGGAACAAAGGGAAGAGGTTGGAATTGTAAGGCCTTAAGGGACCGAGACAGGGACCCCATAATGGTAAACCTGGCTCTCTGCAGTGGGGATGCCGTCCCGCTGGTGCTGGAATGTGGGGTGGTGGTCCTGGGGGTACTGTCAGCCTCGCTCGCCAGTGTTGGAGACGCTGCAATAGCCCAGCTGCTGCCACGGGGAAGAAACATCACTGCTGCGTGAAGCAGCCGGGCTGGGCCTGCCATGGCCACGGCCATGGTCACGGTCATGGTCATGACTACAGCCGCAGGCGGAGCCACAGCCATGGCTGCAGCCACAGCCACAGGCAGCTGGGAGCCGGTCCCTTCTACCTTGCAGCTTGCAGCTTGCTTCTAGCTCCCTTTGGGGGGCAGGGGTGGAGGGTGACCGGGAACCAGCTGGCCACTGTGGTTGGGGAGTCCCAGGCCCAGCCTCCTAAACGGGCGGGGTAGGGAGGAATGGGTTTGGAGCTGAGACACAGTCTCCCTGATAACGGGCGCAGGAAAGTTAGTTATGTGCAAAGAAGATAAGGAACTGGGCTGGTGAATCGGGAAGAGGCTGGGTTGTCCAGAAAAGGGCTGGATTTCTGTGGCCAAACTGACCAGGGGGTTCCCTGGGCTCCTTTGTCTGGAGCGTTCTGAGAGCCCCTGAGTGGCGCCCTTCCAGAATTCAGGAAGCAGATGGTCCCAAAGCCCCCGTGTGCCCACAGAGAGGGGAGAAACCACCTACCAAGGCAGAGAGAAAGCGGTGAACGGAGAGCAGAGGTGTGCAGGACGCGGGCTGCACCAGAGCTGGGTCCCTGCCTGACGGCAGCTGGAGAAAAAACAGAGGGAGAGCAGTTCAGAGGAGGAAACGCAGCAGGCCAAGAAATGTGCAAAAGTGTTTTTTTTTTAAAGTATGTATTTATCTAAAAGTCAGAATTACGGAAAGAGAGGGAGTGACACAGAGAGATCCAACTGCTGGTTCACTCCCCAAATGGCCACAATGGCCGGAGCAGGGCCAAGCTGAAGCCAGGAGCCAGGAGCTTCTTCCAAGTCTCCCACACAGGGGCGGGACTTGGGCCATCTTCTACTGCTTTCCCAGGCCATAGCTGGATCAGGAGCGGAGCAGCCGGGACTTGAACTCGTGTCCATATAGGATGCCGGCAATGCAGATGGCGGCTTAATCTACCGTGCCATAGTACCAGCCCTGCATAGAAGTGTTGGACTGCGTGAACAGGAAACGGCACTGTGGGGCAGTCTCGGGGTCCCTTTCTACGTCAGGTACGGGAAGGTTTGCTCTTCTGTGCTCGACTTTGACGCACTCAGCTCATGTTGCTTTGGTATCGGGTGCCCCACTCCCTCTTCTTGCACACACAGGCACACAGATGCACAAATACAAACACACAAACACACAAGCACACACACCAACACACCAACACACATACATGCAGTGACATGCACACACAACCATACATACACACGCATGCACATACATACACAAACACATAGGCACACAAGGCACTCACATGCACATGCACACACACCAACACACATACACACATGTGTGCACTGACACGCACATACAATCATACATGCACACACATACATGCACACAAGGCACTCACATGCACATGCACACACCAACACACCTGGACACATACGTGTGTGCACACAGGCACTCACATGCACACACATGCATGCACACAGGAACATGCGCGTGCTGTCACTAACGCTCATCTGCAGAGGTTCACGACTGGCTCCCAGGTGCCCAGTTCCTGAGTTGCCAGATGTGAGCACCTGCCACCCAAAAGGACTCCCAGGGAGCCCACGCTCCGAGCAGGAAGGTCACGGGCCCAGACCCAACCACCCGAGAGTCCCAGCTGCCCCTGGCTGGACATTCATTTCAGTGCCCACTGCTGAGCAAGCCCATCCTGCCCTGTGGGAAAGCTGCCGAGTTCTCGTAAGCAGCCTGCGAGGGGCCGCCCACAGCTTGCGAAAATCCGCTGCACAGTCATGACCACGGTGTCTGCAGTTCCCAGAAGGACCTGCGTCTGTGACCCCCTGCAGCCTCCGCCAGTGCCCACTGCACACCCCTGCCCTGCTGTGCCACCGCCGCCATTTCCAACAGCTCAGCGTTTCTTGTCAAAGCTTGGGGACTTCGTTAATCACCTCCTTTTGGCTAAATCTGCATTTACTGAGTGTGCAGCGTGCCAGGCAAGGCACAAAGTCTGTTTCCTTATTTCTTACAAAAACTCTGAGACAGCGACGCACTGTTATCCCCAGCGCCTTTCACAGAGGCAGAGACAGCGCCTCTTCCCCGGGTTATCGGCTAGGAAGTGGTGGAGACAGAACCCGGGCTGGCTCCTCTGCCTCCCTTCCCTTCAGAGCAGCACCCCCCTACCCCGGGGGCAGCCGCCTGCCCTTCCTTGGAGCAGGAGGCGCCCCCTCCCCCACTCCCCTGCCCAGCTGTGCCCTTAGGTCCTGTTCCTCATTGGCCCTAAGGACGAGCCTCCAAACCACAGATCTCGAAGCACCTGCTGCCCCTGTTCGCACAGCAATCACACGTTAACCAGAAGTGCCGAGGCGGAAAGTCCCGAAATTCTCAGCCTGGGCAGAGAGCTCCCTCCCGACAACAGCGCTGGCCTTGACCTTCTCCCTTGGCCTTTTTTCCCCAAGGAAGGTGCCCCAGGCCACAGCCTCCCCCTCCTGTGACTTTCAGGAAAAGCCTGTTTGCTTACGTGGGCCAGCAGAGCAGAAAAACAAATCGAGGTCATGTTCACCCATCCATTGCCTGTTGAAACCTTGGTTACTGCAAAACCCAGAGGTCACTCCCCTGGGGAATTCTCTGCATCCTCCAAGCCCCACCTCCCGCCTCCCCCGCCCCGACACTGAACCCAGCAAAGAGACCCTTAGCAGGAGAGAGTGGGACGCTCTCTTGGCATAATGGACCAAAATGATTACGTCAGGCCAGTGCTGTGGCATAGTGGGTTAAGCTGCTACCTGCAGTGCCGGCATCCTATATGGGAGCTGGTTTGAGTCCCAGCTGCTCCACTTCCGATCCAGCTCTCTGCTGTGGCCTGGGAAAGCAGTGGAAGATGGCCCAAGTCCTTGGGCCCCTTCACCTGCGTGGGAGACCTGGAAGAAGCTCCTGGTTCCTGGCTTCGGATTGGCACAGCTCCAGCTATTGCAGCCAATTGGGGAGTGAACCAGTGGATGGAAGCCCTTTCTCTCTGCCTCTGCTTCTCTGTAACTCTGCCTTTCAAATAGAAAAATAAATAAATAAATAAATTACATCACACATAAGGAGGCCAGTGTCCTGAGAACTGTAGGCTGGGAATCTTCCACTGAAACTGATGTTTAAACTTTTAATCTATCTGATGTCTTCCCTATCGTATTTTTTAAAAGATTATTTATTTATTTATTCGACAGATAGAATTAGACAGTGAGAGAAAGACAGAGAGAAAGGTCTTCCTTCTGTTGGTTCACCCCATAAATGGCTGCCACGGCCAGCGCTGTGCCGATTCGAAACCAAGAGTCAGGTGCTTCCTCCTGGTCTCCCATGCGGGTGCAGGGCCCAAGCGCCTGGGCCATCCTCCACTGCACTCCCGGGTCACAGCAGAGAGTTGGACTGGAAGAGGAGCAACCGGGACAGGACCGGCGCCCATATGGTATGCTGGCGCCGCAAGCGGAGGATTAACCAAGTGAGCCACGGTGCCACCCCCCCATTCTATTTGAGACCCACAAAAAGAATGTATGCAACGCGTGTGTGAGCCAGAGGGTGTTATCACCAAACAGCTGGGCCCCCCCCCCCCCGACTACTGGGTACGTGCAGCAGTCACTGACCACTCCTATGCACCTGCGTCTCCCTCCGTCTTGAAGTTTGAGTTTGCTGCTTTGGGTCCATAGCAGTTGGCTTTAGGAAAATGAACCGCATCTTCTGTAACTGGCTTTTTTTTTTTTTTCAATTGTCTCTAAGAACTGTCTGTGCACCACTGTGCACTGGGCCCCACATGACCGTGCTGTCCTGGGGACTGGCCTTTGGGTTGCTCACGTCCATTGGTGACCATTTTGCAGAGTGGCCATGAATGCTCTTGCCTGTGCCTCCAGATGGCACCCTGGAGGGCATTGCTGGGTTCTAAAGGATGCTAGCTCTGCACACCAGTCACAACCCATCTTGCAAATGTGCACACCAGTCACAACCCATCTTGCAAATGTGCACACCAATCACAACCCATCTTGCAAATGTGCACACCAATCACAAACGATCTTGCAAACAGGTGGAACTGAATCTGGGTTCCCCAGCGTTGTGTGTCTTTGGTGTCCATTTGCTTTCTCCTGTGTCATGGTTTTGCCCATCGTTTCTGTAGCTGCCTGGATTTTTCGGGCTGATTCGTGGTGATTCTTCATACATTCTGGATACTAATCTTTCCTCAGTCAGATGATGCTTTGCCAGTGTCTTCTAGCTCGGGGCCCACCCTTTGTCTTTTGATGAAACGCATGTCTTAAGCTTAACATAGTCAGATGGATCAGGTCTACTCATTTTTGTTCTATTAAAGGAATCCTCTACCTCGGGGTCGGGCAGGTGGCACCCTGTGCTCATCAGCCTCTCACAGTCTGCCTTTCCTTTGTGCAACTGAAGGTGTGCAGCACGGCTTTGTGCAATGGTTCGCGTCAAGAATCTCATCTCAGCTGATCTGTGCTCTGTGTGATCCAGCAGTTTGCCCGAGCGACAGTCTTGACTTCTCCTTTCTTGCACTGCCCTGCGCAGCCACCTGTGCCGTACATCTGACAGCACCGGGGGTGGGGGGGGTGCGGCGTATCCGGGCTCTCCACTCTGTCCCACTGCTCCCTTGCTGGGCCCTCAGCCAGTAGCACGCTGCTCTCCTCCAGTGCTTTGCCCATTCGTGAGCCTGGGTTGTCCTCCCTTTGGTTGCCAATGTTTACTAACCTGTCAGCTAAGATTTATGATTTTATACACACAGATCCTGCACGCCTTTAGTCAGAGTAATTCCCAAACACTTTAAAGATTTTGTTGATGCTGTCAATGACATTTTTTTCAATTTTTTTTTAATTTTTTTTATTTTTTGACAGGCAGAGTGGACAGTGAGAGAGAGAGACAGAGAGAAAGGTCTTCCTTTGCCATTGGTTCACCCTCCAATGGCCGCCGCGGCCGGCGCACCGCACTGATCCGATGGCAGGAGCCAGGAGCCAGGTGCTTTTCCTGGTCTCCCATGGGGTGCAGGACCCAAGCACTTGGGCCATCCTCCACTGCACTCCCTGGCCACAGCAGAGAGCTGGCCTGGAAGAGGGGCAACCGGGACAGAATCCGGCGCCCCGACCGGGACTAGAACCCGGTGTGCCGGCGCCGCTAGGCGGAGGATTAGCCTAGTGAGCCGCGGCGCCGGCCGACATTTTAAAAAAAATTCTCAAATCGCAAGCTGTGACCACACAGCAGGTCCATTGAGGGCAGGGCATTGGGCACAGAGCTGCTAGGAGTGCTCCCGGCCCGTATCCACGCAGGTTCACACCCCCGTCCCGAACCGCGTCAAGTGTGGGCGATGGCAGGTGCACACTGCCTTTGTGCCCCCCTCCCCGGAAGGCCATGCTGGGCTGACCACTCCACGGGGACCACATGAATGACATTGGCCACTCCTGCCTGCCTCCTGCCTGCAAAAGGGACCGGCACTGTAGGCTACACTTCCTACTAAAAATGACATTCACTGTGGTTTTTCCCCGCAACAGAGGTGATCGGATTCAAGATGTCTTCTATTCCTAGTGCGTGAAGAGGTGTGGAGTGTTTGTGTGTGTGTGTGTGATAGGAGAGAGAGAGAGAGAGAGAGAGAGAGAGAGAGAGAGAGAGAGGTGTACACGTGTGTGGTTTAAATTACAAATGGGTCCTGGATTGTATCAAGTGGTCCCCCCGCCATCTGCTGGGACAACCCCGTTTTTCTCCTATACCCTCTTATGCAGGTGCATACTAGTCACACACTGAAATGCTAAGCCTGCCTTGAGTGCCTGGCTAAACCTCACACAGGCCCTTGTGTTGTCTGTCTCTTTTTGTATGCTGCCCCACTTCATTTGCCAAAGTTTCTGTCCACCTGCGTGTGCGCAGTCAGCTTGTGCTCTCTGCTGCGTGAATTCCCATGTCTGGGCACTGGTGCAGTCTGAATGGAACCCGCGGCGGCGGCAGTGCCGGGAGGCAGGGCGTCCCAGGAGGCGGAGTGTCCGGGAGGCAGGGTATCCGGGAGGTGGGGTGTCTGGGAGGCGGCAGCGTTGGGAGTTGGGGTGTCCGGGAAGCAGGGTGTCCCAGGAGGCAGGGTGTCTGGGAGTTGGGGTATCTGGGAGGCTGCAGCGTTGGGAGTTGGGGTGTCTGGGAAGCAGGGTGTCCCAGGAGGCAGGGTGTCTGGGAGTTGGGGTGTCTGGGAAGTGGCAGTGTTGGGAGATGGGGTGACCGGGAGGTGGAGTGTCCGGGAGTCGGGGTGTCCAGGAGTCAGGGTGTCCGGGTGTCGCGAGCGCCTACTGTCATGCAGCTCAACAGTAGCAAGTGCGACGTACGACTTGTCAGTCACGGGGAAGAAAGGAACACCAGGACACAAGACTGTCTTTCCAATGAGAGATTTTTTTTTGGACAGGCAGAGTGGACAGTGAGAGAGAGACACAGAGAGAAAGGTCTTCCTTTGCCGTTGGTTCACCCTCCAATGGCTGCCGCGGCCGGCGCACCGCGCTGATCCGAATATTGCTTGCACACCAGGGGTTTTTATCACACTACTCATCAGCATGCTCACTGAGGTCAATACACTTACCAGTACCAATACACTTATCCATCTATACTACTGAATACACTTATAAATCTATACTACTGAATACACTTATCAATCTATACTATTGAATATACCTAGCAATAAAGTTACCACCACTACTTAATGTGACTTAACTACTTAACTTAGCTACTTAGCTTAATCACCTAACAACATAATTACTTTACACTTATCAATATCACTAATATCACTATCAATAATATCACTTATCATAACTTACAGCTAACTTAACACACTTATTGAATTACTTAGCTTAACATAACTACTTATCTTAATATATATACCTAATCTTAATAATATCACTTATTGGCCAGAAAATCAATATTCTTATACCATAAGTCACAACAAACACTATTAAAATAATCTTAAGTACTATCACAATGAACAGTACAAGGACAAAAAAGATTCAATGCACAACATTGGTTTGCTACGTATCTAGGCTCGCATCACGGTCACGAATGTGTTTCTCCTGCAGGGAGTGTCCAGAGTTCAATGTCCCAGCAGGGACGGAACTCGGATCAGTCACTCAGAGGCAGGAAGTCGTGGGAAGGCTGTCCCTCTGGGCAGTAGGCTCAAAGTTCCCAGGCGGACGGCCAGGCGAGAAGTTGGAGAGGTCCCCTGCTGAGAGGCCTGGTCCGGCTCTGCGGTCAGGTCTGGCAGTAAGCTGATAAGGGGTCCAGGCCAGGCGGAGAGGCGGCGTCTCGGCTGGAGTTTTGATCCTGTCGTTGCCTTGTGCCATGTAGCAAAAGCTAGCGGGCTGGCTCTTCGGCTCCAAGTGCAAGGAGATCCAGAGGTTCGCACACACAGGGCCCACACACACACACACAGAGACACACAGACACACAGACACACAGACAGTGGGGTTACAGCTCAGGGACAGCTCTGCAGGTCGGCTTGTGCCGCCATCTGCTCCGTGCAGAGTAGCGGCTGCCTCTTCAGCTCCGGATGTGTGGAGATCCAGAGGTTCACACACGCCGGGCCATGATCCCCGAGAGGATGGAGAGTGGAGCAAGGGCTCCCTTTTATCCTCATTTTCCGGCAGTTCTCCAGCTGCCATCCTCGACTTGTCCAATCAATGCTGGTTCCTCCTTGCTTACAGCTGAAAAGTCCAGTCAACACTGTCCCCGCCCTACTTATGCTTGAACGGTCCAGTCAGCGTGGGCAGGAGGGTACTGCCCGTGGTGCACTGTTATCGGACTGACCAGCGATGTCTCTTGGTGTGAGTAGGAGCGTCTCCCTCGCAGCCGTTAGGCATCGCCTCGGCTCCTGACTTAGAACTCCACTTGACTTTTCTTCTGTGGCGAGTGGGGACTTTCCAGTGTCTCACTGTGGAGCTACCACAGTTCACCTCCTTTCCAGGTAAGCGGTGATCCGTGGCTCTTTTAAGACTCCTGTGGGATTCTCCACACAGGGAGGCAGGGTGTCCCGGAGGCGGGATGTCTGGGAGGCGGCAGTGTTGGGAAGTGGGGTGTCCAGGAGTCGGGGTGTCCAGGAGGTGGGGTGTCCGGGAGGCAGGGTGTCCTGGGAGGTGGGGTGTCTGGGAGGCGGGTGTCCCAGAGGCGGGGTGTCCTGGGAGGCGGGGTGTCTGGGAGGCGGGGAGTCTGGGAGGCGGGGAGTCCGGGAGGCAGGGTGTCCTGGGAGGCGGGGTGTCCTGGGAGGCGGGGTGTCTGGGAGGTGGGGTGTCTGGGAGGCGGGTGTCCGGGAGGTGGGGTGTCCTGGGAGGTGGGGTGTCTGGGAGGCGGGTGTCCAGGAGGTGGGGTGTCTGGGAGGTGGGGTGTCTGGGAGGTGGGGTGTCTGGGAGGCGGGTGTCCAGGAGGTGGGGTGTCCTGGGAGGTGGGGTGTCTGGGAGGCGGGTGTCCGGGAGGTGGGGTGTCTGGGAGGTGGGGTGTCTGGGAGGCCGGGTGTCCTGGGAGGCGGGGTGCCCTGGGAGGCGGGGTGTCCGGGAGGCCGGGTGTCCTGGGAGGCGTGTAGCCCCTGATGGATTTAATGCTGTGGTCCAAAGTCTCTTGGGGAAGGACTCGCTGCCCTCTGTGCCCACCTCTCCATCCCGAGACCGTTCACGGCGCCAGCTTGGAAGCAGAGACGCTGAGTCCGGGCTCCGTGCTGGACTTCGGCCTCCAGAACTGGGGGCAGCAAATCTCCAATGCTTATCAACCGCCCAGGCTGTGTTTTTCTGTTCTTAAAGCACTGAACAGACTGACACAGGCTTCCAGGATGTTCTGTGTGGATGGAGGTACTTTACTGTCTTTTCTGGAAGGTGTCTATGTCATTAGCAGGATTTATTATTGAACGTTGGGTAGAATTTGCCATAAAACCGTCAGTGCCCAGTGAAAGAAGATTGTGTTTCGGTTGATTTGATAATTTAGGGGAAATTCAGGCTGTGAGTTTTTCTGATTTTCTTTTTAAATAAAATTATACTGTTCTCTTTGCTTAATCTAAATTTTAAAATGTAGTACACTAAGCTTTTGATGGCTGTTTCTTAAGCCAGCATCTTTTACATCTCTACTTTATCTGTAATTATGGTTTTTTCTCATTTCTAATCCTTTCCTTTTATCTTCCTCAATGTTGCTGGAGTCTTTCCAAAGAACCCATTTTGGGTTTTGTTGATTTTTTTTGGTTTGGTTAGATTTTTTTTCTTCTGTTTTTGTTGTTGTTGACACTGAGTTGTGTACTTTTCTTTTTTTTTTTTTCAAGATTTATTTATTTGAGAGGCAGAGTAACAGAGAGAGGGAGAGACAGAGAGAGAGAGAGGTCTTCCATCTGCTGGTTCACTCCGCAAATGGCCGCAATGGGTGGAGCTTGGCTGATCCGAAGCCAAGAGCCAGGAGCTTCTTCCGGGTCTCCCATGTGGGTGCAGGGGTCCAAGCACTCGGGCCATCCTCCACTGCCTTCCAAGGCCACAGCAGAGCAGGATCGGAAGAGGAGCAGCCGGGACACAAACTGGGGCCCGTGTGGGATGCGGCGCTGCAGGTGGAGGCTCAGCCCTTCGTGCGCATCTTCATGACTCCTTCTCTCCTTGTTCCTTTGTCTTCCTTTTGACTTCGCAGACTTAGCGCGTTCCCTTCCAGCTGTTTTTCCTTTTATGCACTATTGACTTTGTCACATCTGACAATTTGAGATGCTTTAAGAACACATTTCCAAAGGCTCAGAGGGGAAAATCATCCCTGAATTCGCAGAACGCTCACAACTGAATGGGACTCAGCTAAGCGGTGGCGCACAGCAGCGTGACTGTTTAAAAAGTCAGAGCCCTGGGGCCGGCACTATGGCGCAGTAGGTTAATCTCTGCCTGCGGTGCCGGCGTCCCATATGGGTGCTGGTTCGAGTCCCAAGCTGCCCCTCTTGCAACCCAGCTCTCTGCTATGGCCTGGGAAAGCAGTGCAAGATGGCCCAAGTCCTTGGGCCCCTGCACCCACATGGGAGACCCAGAAGAAGCTCCTGGCCCCTGGCTCCTGGCTCCAGATCAGCTTGGCTCCGGCCGTTGTGACCATTTGGGGAGTGAATCAATGGATGGAAGACCTCTCTCTCTCTCTTTCTCTCTCACTGTCTATAACTCTACCTCTCAAATAAATAAATAAAATCTTAAAAAAAAAAAAAAGGCAGAGCCCTGAGGAGCTTCGTGTGCCGTTGAACAGAGATGTGGGTGGCCATGTTGGCCGGGGGGGGGGGGGCAGGGGGCGGAGCACTCTCACCCAGCAGAGGGAACTGTGTGTGTACGGCCACGGTACAGCCACGGTGCCGCTGAGTGCACCTCACCTCACGGCCCTGTGAGCGAGATACTGTGGCGACCGGGTGCCAACAGAATTCACAAGACCTTAGATTTCGTAGGAACAATGTCTGAGGCCATCCCACCAAATGCCCCCCTTTAGAGCACAATGCCAGCAGAGAGGGAGGGCCCACGAAATGGACAGCGCGAGAGGCAGCGTCAGCCCTCTGTCCTGGACCTGCGATGAGCTGGGGATGCGGGGGCTGTGCCAGCGCCGTGCGCGTCTTTCAGTCCATCGCTGGCGCACTCTGTCCGGCACGTCGAGCCTGCATGGACGTGAGCCACGAGGACACTGCGGCTGACGGCAGTCCCCTCCTTCTTTGTCTCGGCACCGTGGAATCTGCCCTGGGATGAAGCACCGGCGTGGATGGCGCCAGATTCTATTTGCCCACCGCTCTCCCCCACCTGCTCTCTGCCTGCTGGATCAGGACAGCCCAACTTCGCATGACTTCCTGTTCAGCCTCGCAGTGGGGCGCCCCAGTCACGAGGGAGACGGGAAGGAGGGAGGGAGCGAGGAGGCGGGGCAGTTACCCCTCTGGTGCCCTCCCTGCGGGGTTACTTCCGCCGAGCGTGCCCACCCACTAAAGGTCACTGCCCCCACGACGCTCCCCTTCCAGGGTTCGTAGGCAGTGCCTCCTGGTGGCTCAGTGATTCTACCTCTGGGGTGTTGACCCATCCCGCACTTTTCCTGCGCGCTGCTGACAACTTTGCCAGTCGTCCCTTGAATTACCCCAACCCTGGGTGATGGAGGAGCCCTTCTTGGGTCATCCTAACCCGTGGAAGCCATATTTTCCCTCCTGGACATCTCATGCTGGGCCAGGAACAAGGCTCTCAAATGAAGAAAGCCGACACAAGCAATGGCCTTTCTTTTTTTTTTTTTTTTTAACATTTATTTATTTATTTATCTGAAAGTCAGAGTTACAGAGAGAGAGGAGAGGCAGAGAGAGAGAGAGAGAGAGAGGTCTTTCATCCACTGGTTCACTCCCCAATTGGCCGCAATGGCCGGAGCTGCACCAATTTGAAGCCAGGAGCCAGGAGCTTCCTCTGGATCTCCCACATGGGTGCAGGGGCCCAAGGACTTGGCAGGTGCGACGCATCCTCTACTGCTTTCCCAGGAACCAGTGGCCTTTCTAACGCCTTCCGCTCTGGGTCACAGCCCAGAGACTCGGATCTCTGCCTGAGAAAGCTCTTTTAATGGGGTGACTCCCCGTCACCTGCTACCCACCATGAACGCCAAGTTGCTAGAGGCCACTCATCACCCAATCCCAAACACACACCTCATCATCAGCCACATGTTTTCGACTGAGGACGCCACGTCACCATTAGGGTGGTGGCTGTGCATCGGCCCCTCTTACCCGTGTTTGCCAGCAGCTTGCCCACGGTGCTCAGCCACGGAGGAGCCCCAGTGAGCCACCTGCCTGCCGGGGCCCGCTCCGGTCCCTTGTTTGCATTTTCAGCTGATACATTTTTTGTTTTTTTGGAAAAACATGGTGTTTTATGTCATCATTTTGTGAGTCACCCCCCCCCCCACACACACACATACACACACATGCAAATCCTCTCCAGCCAACCAGGGCCGGCGTGTTTTCAGGCCCCATTCTGCAGCCTGTCGTTTGCAGCTGCGCAAATGACATTCTCCGCGCTGGCCTCTGGGGGGCGTCATGGAGTGCCGGCCTCTGCCACAGTAGCAAGCAAAGGGTCTGAAGAAGCACTCGCCCCGGCTGTAGACGTCTTGGAGCGCGGACTGTCACAGGCGCGTCCCACTGGGAGGAACAGAAACCGCAACTCGGCTTTGCCCTAAAAGCTCCGGCGACGAGCATGTTTACCGCGCCCCACCCAGGAGTGACCCAGAGGGGCTGCCCGGAATTGAGTCCCTTGGTATAAAGTGTTCACTAATCAGGCTGAAAGCATTTCTCCGGCTACCCAGGCCGTCTTGTTTGTGTGCTAACAGGCGGTAAGCCAGGATGCACCTGCCAATGACGGTGGGCGTCGGCTCTGTCCAGAGGCAACCCACGCGCCAGGAGCAGCTGGCACGCCAGATACGGGCAACTGGGTGCCGGCGGGGCCTCCGCGGTCCTCCCGCCGAGTATTTTGTCCCCACTGTCACGGGATCAGTGCCCGAGGCCTTGGTCAGCGGCAGCGCGGAGAGGCAATTTTCACTCCCACTTCCTTAGCGGCTCCGGTTTCGACATTTCCCCTCTTCAGTTTCATGGAAAATCAAACTCAGCCGGGAAAGAGCGTCAGGATGTCCGAGAACACGGGGCAGGTGCGGCTGCGCCAGCGCGGATTGCGAATCCTTTGGGCCAGCGGCGGCCGGGAACGTGGGCGCCTTTCTAGTCCATCGCCTTGACCAACTCGGCCACACGTGGGCACTTTTACTCCCGAGTTTCGGGGTCCTGGTATTTCCTGTGGGTCTTGGGTGTGAATCCCGCCGGCCGGTCTCTTGGGGGTGTAGCGACTGCAGAGCCGTTTATGGAGTTCGAACAGTCGGTCAGCTGCAGCTCGTTCGCACCAACTCACCTTATCCAGCCAACCTCCTTCCTTGCCGCTTGTTAAATCGATTTCCTTTTTTATCCATTTTGACCTCAGGACTACAAATTAGCACCGCAATGTAATGATCCCGCATAAACGACCTTCCTTTGCCGTCTGTCCTTAGCCTGTTTCTGGAGACCTCGTGTGGTTGATGTCGTGGAGTCTTTCCCGGCAAATGTTGTCTCGCAGGGAGTGGGGCCGCCAAGCCCCCCACACCCAGGCTGGAGATGGCAGCTGTGTAACTGCTGACGGGCTTGGGCAGCAGGAGCTGCAGCTCAGGGGAGACCACCCCCGCCTCTGCTTCCCCTGCTCCCCGTGGAATCCGAGCCCTGCCCCACCTCCACCCCACCCTCCCCTGCCTGCAGACAGCGGCAGCCAGGAGCAGTGCCAGACCCTCCCAGGCAGTGGAGGACTTGGCACTGGCACGCCTCCCCTCCCGAGCGCACCGGGAGTGCACAGCTTTGCAGAGGCCAGTGGCCAGTTTTGGGGAAAGGGGGCTGGGCAGTAGGGGAGGGGCCAAAGAGGAGGGCAGGAGGTGGCAGGGCCAGGGGTTTCTCCAAACCCATGGACGTGGCCAGGGAGTGGGCGGCTGCGTTCAAGACCCACACCCTGGCCACCTGCCAGGTATAAGTGGCCCCAGTGGCACCCGACTCCCTTTGCGAGGGAACGGTTTATTTAATGCAGAGAGAAGAACAGAAACGGAGCACAAGCCAAGCGCAGTGGGGGCTCCGGCCTCGGACCCGGGACGTCTGTGCCATCCCCTCGCCTTCCCTGGCCCTCAGCTCCCCTGAGGCCCCCAGGCGCCCGCCAGGGGCCCGGGGCCACCTGCTCAGGGCGCTGTGTTGTACACACTGTAGTTGTCTTTCTGGGTGACGTGCAGCTTCCAGGGGAAGAGGCGCTTCTGGGAGGGGAGGCCTCGCGCCTGCCTCACCATGAGCCCCACGTCCTCGTCGGAGAGCAGCCGGACCAGGTCCCCCTGCGCGTCCCGGTAGTTGAGGGCGATGTCCTCTCTCTGGAACTCCCGCCTGGGATGAGAAGGTCAGGGTTAATCCCGGGCCGCAGGAGACCAGCCGGGGGCCCTGCGCCTAACGGCCTGGAGCTCCGAATCAGAGATCAGAGGTCAGAGGTCGACACATATGCGGCTTGTCCAGCCAGGCCCACCTCCCATCATGCAAATGGGGAAACCGAGGCCCCAGTGGGAGAAGGGATTCGCGCAGGAAACCAGCGGCACAGCCCGAAACGGTTAAAATGCTGCTCAGGAGCTCCTGTTCCACGCTGCAGGGCCCGGGTTCAAGTCCCAGCTCCGCTCCTGAGTGCGGCTTCCTGCTCACATGCACCCTGGGAGGCAGCAGGTGATGGCTCAAGTACTTGGAGACCCTGCCACCCACAAGGGAGACCCAGATCTGGCTCCTTGCTCCTGGGGGAGTGAATCACTGCATGGGGGAGCGCTCGCTCTCTCTCTCTCTCTGCCTCCCAAATAAATTAATTAATTTTTCAAAACTTCCAACAACCATTGTAGTTCAGAAAAGTGGGCTTGGCTGGGTACGAGAAGCAGAATAAAGCCCCAGAGGGACACGTGTGCGAGGCGAGTGCGAGGCACCCGGTAAGCACGACTGCTGCTAGTGTGCGAGACGGGCATTCGTCTGCACACACACATCTGCACACAGCACCCACGACACGCACGCACACGGCATGCGCGTCAGATGACCAGAGACGCCCAAGCAGGAGATGACGTCATGGCTCGCACGGCTCCATCAACTGACGCTCTTCTTTCAATGATGAGTGGGTCTTGAGGCTCGAGTACCCCTCATCCGAAATGCCCGGGAGCAGAGGTACTCGGGTTTCGGGTTTTTTGTGGTTTGGGAATATCTGCGTATGCAGAACAAGCGATCTGGGGGCTGGGACCCATGTCTAAACTCGTTTATGTCTCCTACACACCCGCTCCACAGGGCTTCTGACGGGTTCCTGGAAAATGCAGACTATGGGAAAAAACTATGCACGGATTAAAAAACAAAAACAAAAACATCTGCACCAAAATGAACTGACCGCGGAAGCCCATGTCCCCAGGAGCTGTCTGCAGGACCCCCGGACATGCAGCCTGGACATTGCTGGACACACTGTTTTAGTGCATCTGCGTTTCCATGGCAACCCATCCCGGGAGGCCAGGTGGGGGCTTTTCCACGGGTGGGGTCAGGTCCTGAGGTCTGGGTTATAGATGCCCAAGCCGACTTTCATGGTCAGAAACACAGTGCCTATGCCACTGCTTTATAAAACGCCTTACAACCCAGACCTGGGCTCAGGAGGTGGGAAGCTCCCTGGTGGTGGCAGGTGCAAGTCCAAGGGTGACAGGCTACTTCTAACTGCAAGCTGTGTGACCTCAGCCAAGTCACTCTGCCCTGTGCCCCCACCCCTCTGGCTTGTCTCCAACATGGGGTGGTGACCATGAACCTCAGGGCTGGGCTGTGGATACAGTGACAGCAAACAGGTACAAAGCAGCCACCCTTAACATGCCTCCCCTCTGCCTCTCCCTCCTCCAGGTGCCTGGCACCCCTCCTGGCACCCCAGGCACCCCTCCTGGCAGACCCCGCCTCCTCATCCTCTCACCTCATGAGCTCCAGCAGGTCCTTGAACAGCGGAGTGCTGCTGAGGTCTTCCTCCACCGCGATGTCCCTGAGTGGGGACAGGCAGGGGTGAGGGGGCGTAAGGCTGGAAGTGGGGCAAAGGGCGGTGGGGCCTGGGGTTGAGGTTGAGCCCTGGCATCCTGAGACAGTGCCGTGGCCCAACTAGAAGGCATCGGGAGCCACTGCAGGCTCAGAGTGAGGGTGGACCAACGTGGGAGTGTGGCCTGGGGGCTGGGGGTGGTAGGGACGAGAAGGGCGGACAGGCCCCTTCCTCCTCCCCTGGCGGGCCACGCACTTGATGATGGTGCTGACTGTGTCTTCATAGTAGTAGCAGCGAAGCCAGTTGGTGGGGTCATCTTCCTCCGGGAAGTCCTTGATGATCTTCACGAAGGAGAAGGGGAAGATGCCCGTGGCTCCACGGACAGTGCCCTGAGGAGGAAGGAGGGGGCTGCCCAGCGCGCAGGAGCAGAGGGGGCAGGGCTGAGCTGGGCCCCAGAGCCCCCGCCCTTTTACAAGGGTGCAGGGGGAGGGGGATAGCGGGTGCAGATGGGGCACAGGCGCCCCCTGCAGAAAGCAAAAACCACAAGTCCACCCAAGACCCGTTTCTGTCTGGGACGGGTCAAGATCTGAATCTCCGGAAAGCTGCTTTCATTTCAATCATTCATTCACTCATTCACTCATTCATTCAACAAAGGCCTCTTGAACCCGACAGGCTCAGGACAGTCAGAAGAGAAAATCGCCCTTGTCCTCCCGCAACACTCATTGCGAGGAGGGTGGCAGGTGCAGCATGGGTGATCCGGAAACAGTACGGGGAGGGGAGGGGAGCAGGGGAGGGGTGCTGGTGATTTCCGTTCATCCTCAGGCAGCCCCCAGCCCGCACTCCAGGCCGCAGGGCCAGATGCCACCTCTGTCGGACCCCAGGCCGCCCTGGGCCTTGTGCACCTGCTCACTCTGTCTTCACTGGAGCTCAACAGAAGACTCTCGATGGGCCACTCCACAGGCGCATTCACCCAGGCGCCAAGCAGCCCTGCCCTGCTCCCCGCCCCTCCTTCAAGCCGAGGCCACCCCTACACATGGGCCTTTCCAGAAAACAGGGGCATCACCGCTTCTCGGACCTGGACAACGGCCCCGAGCTACCCCGCGGCGTCTGTGAGAGCAGCTGCCTTCCCAAGACTGTGCCAGGACAGGGGAGTCCGCGGATCTGTCCCAGCCGCCCCTCCAGCCTCTGCACCCCAGGGGCCCTTCCTGCCCTGCACACCTGCCGTCTCCGGAACCCTTCCAGGAAGCCCGCGCACGGGCTGGCTGCGCGTCTCCCTGAGAGACAGGGAGACGGTGGCACTGAGCAAGGTTCCGAGGGTGCATACAGCTGGGAGGAACGGGGCTGGCGGCAGACGCCAGAGCACAGGCTGCCCCTGAGGGCCATTCGCTGGCCCCGGAAGGTGAGCGATGTCGTCCCCTGTTAGACCAGCGGCTCCCACCCAGGGTGACTCGGTGGCCAGGAGCAGGTGTCTAGAGCCCCATGGGACCGCTGCAGCTGGGGGTGCTGTGGCATCGAGTGGGGAGCCAGGGACGTTGCCACACACTTTCCAATGCCCAGGGCAGCCCCACAACAAGGAATTGTGCAGCCCCAAACGGCAGTAACGCCGCTGTGCAGAAGCCTGGCTACAGACCGAGACATGAGCCGCAGTGGTTTAGCTCACCTCCCCGAAGCAACCCATTTTTTGAGGTCAGACCCAAAGGCAGGCTCTGGGATTCTGGAAAGTTCTGTGGCAGTTACACCTGTCTCCCCGGTGCCTGGGTTCCGTCAGGTTCCCCACTCCTGCCTGCAGCTCCAGGACTATCCTCACATGGCCTTCCCTGAGCCCGCAGTCTGCCTGCCCAGCACACATGCAGCAATCTCACCCAACTTGCCCCTCCTCATGTCCACCCTCACCTCCTAACTCACCCCAACATCACCTCCAGCCTCACCCCTCCTCATTTCCAAACTCACCCCAACATCACCTCCAGCCTCACCCCTGCTCACTTCCAAACTCACCTCCAAACTCACCTCCAACATCACCTCCAACCTCACCCCTCCTCATGTCCACCCTCACCTCCTAACTCACCCCAACATCACCTCCAACCTCACCTCTGCTCACTTCCAAACTCACCTCCAACATCACCTCCAACCTCACCCCTCCTCACTTCCAAACTCACCTCCAAACTCACCTCCAACATCATCCCTCCTCACCTCCAACATCAACCCATCCTCACCCCATCTTCACCCCATCCTCACCTCCACCCTCACCTCCATCCTCACCTCCATCCTCACCCCATCCTCACCTCCATCCTCACCCCGTCTCACCTCCAGCCAGTCCTTGTTGATCCGACTGAGCAGGAAGATGACATCTCCAGCCTTGAAAGTCAGCTCCAGTTTGCTGTTCCCAGTGAAGTCGAACAGGGCCTGGGGGAGGGTAGGGGAGGGGCGGAGTGGGGCGGGAGGGAGGAGGCGGCACTCGCGGAGGCCTACGTCCCTGCTGACTGCTTTCCTGTTCTCTGCTGTCCCGTTCTGCACAGGAGCGAACTGAGGCTCTCTGAGGCCTTGTCCGGGGCCGGCCCGTTTGTTAGTGCAGGAGCTGGGACTGGACTCCAGGTGTCCCTCCTTCCAGAACCAGCGGGAGGAGCACACGGGGCGAAGCGTCCCCAGGACTCCCAGACCCCCGGCGCTCTCCACCAGGGCGCTGCCCACCGCCTCGTCCCCCGCGTCCGTGAGCTCCCGGAGGACAGGGCCTGAGGCAGGCCTGGCCCAGAGGAAGCCACAGACTCTCTGGGCGAGCAGGTGGACAGACAGGTAGGTCACCCCCCAGCTGGGGCGGGGCTCCCTGGTGTCAGGGTGGGCGATGGGGTACCTCTGCTCGGGGAGCTTCCAGGCGGTCCACGCCGCCGCCTTGCGGGGACACGCTCTTGCTGCAGAGAGAGAGGGGGGGGAGGGGCCCGTGAGCTCCCTGCAGGGGCGGGAAAGGCTGGGACTGCGACGTGAAGATGCAGCCCAGGCCCCCCCCCCCATGACCTGGCTCCTCTCACAGAGCAGGGAGCAGAGGCTGGAGGTCGGGGCAGACGAGAGGGAGTCCGGGGCTCCGGGACACCTCTCCCCTGCTTGTCCTGGACTCGTAGCCACTTGACCTTGGCTTTGGCAGCCCTGTGCTATCTCAGTGGCTTGGATTTTGGGCGGTGATTTTGTGCTTGGGGGAGGGGGGCTGCACAGGACTGGGGGGCTCCTGGGAGGAAGGGGGCAGCAGGGGACCCAGTCGGAGCCCCAGTGGGGCCCCAGGAGCTAAAACAAACCAGGGGGCTCTCGGAGGGACACTCATCGGGGAGGCCCCTCTTCCTTCCTCGCCCCTCTCTTCCCAGGCACCCAGAGCTCCAGGCCGTCCCCTGTGGCTGCTGGGGCACCAGCCCTCCTGGGTGAAGGCCCGGTCTCCACCCTCAGCGTTCACTCTCTCACGCCCGGAGCCCCTGCTGCCTGTCTCTCAGGCCCTGGGCTTGGTTCCCAAAGCCATCTACTAAGACCAGGCACCTGGAGGGCCCAGGGATGGGGTGGGGGTGGGGTGGAACTCGCCCACCCTCCTGCTCTTCCTTCCAGGAAGTGGGGAGACGCCTGTGCAGCCGGAGCCCAGCCCCAGGCACTCACACTTTGCGGGTGCGTGGGCGGAGCCGGCGGAGCGCCTGTGGCACCTGCTCCGAGTCGTAGGCCGACTGGTAGAAGAAGATCCGGACGTCGGGGTCCATGAGCACCCAGACCGGCAGGCTGAGCAGGTGCTGCAGGGTGAGGGGGGTAGAGTGGGGCGGGGTGGTCAGTGGGAGGAGCTGGACATCCCCACCCTCCGAGGTTAGCCCTCCCCCTTCTACTAATGCAGCCCAGGCCTAGTAACAGAAGCAAGTTATTAGAAGAAAAGCCCCTGGGAGCCAGCACTGTGGCACAGCGGGTCAAGCTGCCACCTACAGTGCCGCCAGCATCCCATATGGGCACCGGTTTGAATCCCGGCTGCTCCACTTCCCATCCAGCTCCCTGCTAATGCACCCGGGAAAAGCAGCAGAGGACAGCTCAGTCCTTGGGCCCCTGCACCCATGTGGGAGACCTGGAGGAAGCTCCTGGCTGCTGGCTTCAGCCTGGTCCAGGCCAGGTCATTGTGGCTATTTGGGGAGTGACCCAATGGACGGATTTCCCTCTCGGTAATTCTGCCTTTCAAATAAATGAATAAATCTTTAAAAAAGAACAGGAAGCCACTCCGCAGGCTGAAGCTGACTGTCCAGATGCTCTGCTCCCGGCCCCAGGTCACCATCACCGGGGGAGCCGGCGGCCCGTGCGCCAGGCGGGCACCGAGTGCCACGTGGGTGACCTCACCTGACCTCAGTCACCTGCAAGTTAGGATCAGAGAGGCGGGGGCAGCTGCCCAAGGTGGCAGAGCTGGGGCACCCAGCGGCAGCAGGCTGGGGAGCGCCCGAGAAACCCTATCTCCGAAGATACCTCTGGGCTCGGAGGAGGGCGCTCCCAAGCCGCGGCTTGTATGCCCCCAGCGACGGGGTGCTCACCGCCTCGGGCCTTTCCTGGTGGCCCTGATGGGTGGCATTCCTCTCCTGAGCACCATGGCCTCGGCCTCTGCTCCTCCCCTCTGTCCCATCTCACAGGACGCACACAGGGCGGTGAAAACCCCACCTGTGCTCGGCTGAGGTGGCCGCCGGCCCAGAGGGGACCCTCCCTCCAGCTTGCACAGAGGCCCTGAGGGAGCGGGCGTGGCCTGGCCAGCTGTGCCCCTGGTTACGTAGGCACGGCTGTGCCTCTGTGTGCCTCTGTGTGAGCTCAGGGTGTCCCAGGCTGTGGGCAGGCACAGGATGGACTGACGCCCGGCGCAGTCTTGCGGCTACCATGTGGCTCCTGTCCCTGCCCCAACCTCCAGAGCCCCGAGACGCCAGGTCTGTTGCCCTTCCCAGGCCCAGCAACCAAGGCCGTGGGCATCCCAGGGGTGATGCGGAGCCCCGCCCCTGGCCTGGGCCTCCTGAGCCCCCGTACCTTCATGTAGGCGTTGAGGGCGGGGATCCGCATCTCCGCAATCTCCTGCTTCACACCCACGTAGACTTTGGCTGCGGAGCGGCAAAGGTTGTCAGAACCAGGCCCGCGCAGTGTGGGGCTGCGGCCTCCCAAAGGCACCGCATAGGCACCGTCCTGACCACCGGCCTGTGTCCGGGAAGGACGCCAGCATCAGCTGCTGTCTGTTCTACGCACACACAACACACGCACACGCACAGACACGAAGTCAGTTACACACATGCACACTCATGAACACACACATATACACACATGAGTGCATGCAACACTCACATACACAGACACGCAGGCACACGCGTGCACATTCATGAACACACATGTACACAGGAGTGCATGCACACATGTGCACACTCGTGAACACACATGTACACATTCACAAGTGCATGTACACATAAGTGCGTGCACTCACACATACACACATGAACACACATACACTTGCACTTCCAGGTGCATTCACTCATATACATGCTCACACATATACACGCATGCACACACACAAGTCTCACACACACTCATTCACATGCTCACTCACACATGTACACACACACTCACACTCAAACACACAGTCACACGTGATCACATACTCACATGCACACATACATGTTCAGTCACACTCATACACATGCACACTCACATGCAGTCACACACACATGCACACACACATGCTCACACACATGCACACACACATGCACGCTCACTCACACACTCACATGCAGTTTCACACACATGCTCACTCACATGCACGCTCACACTCACACGTACACACTCTGGATTCTGAGTTCCCACAGAACAGGACACGGACCCGGCTCACAGCCGTGTCCCCACCACCCAGCCCTGGCTGCACGTTCCGGTTACAAAGACTGTGCAGCACTCGCCCCAGATGGGTTACATCGGAATCTCCGGGGGCGGGGGTGGAAGGGTGTGAAGACCCCTTAAGACTGCCAGACACTTCCGCTAAGCCACCAAGGTCAGGAGCGGGGGACCAGAGACGCCCAGATAAGTGAAGACGCGGGGTAGATGAGTGGCTCCTTTCTCAAAAGCAAGGCAGGGGCTCTGGGCGAGGGAGACAGCGGCGGCCAGCAAGAGTCAGGTGTCCCGTCCGGGAGCCTCCTCCAGGGGCCAAGCCCTCAGAGAGCCCCACGGTGTCCAGTGGTGGTCGGGGTGGGGGGCAGCTAGGAAGCGCCCAGGCTGGAGCCTGGCTCTCGGGATTCTGTGGCAAGAAGGTGGCATTAAAGTCACAGGCACAGTGACAGCTCGCCTGGGTGAGAATGGGGAGCGAGAAGACACAGGACTGTGGCGGAGGGGACGCGGCACGCAGCAGGTGGCAGGAGGGAAGGAGGGGAGAAGGCAGCCCAGGGAAGCCAGAGCTGACAGCTCACAGCCCTCCGCAGCCAGCGGCCCCGCGGCAGAGCAGGGAGAGCCGAGCCCGGAGGGTGGTGGCTAACTTCTTGTCGCAGGAAGAAAAGAGCTCTCTGCGGGCTCTGGGCCCATGGAGGCCGGGGAGGCTGCTTGGAGCCTGGGCAGCGGCCAAGGAGAGGGGGCGGGCATGGACCAGAGCCCAGAGACGCCTCCTCCCCACAGCTCAGGGCCCCGGCCAGCGGAGCAGATGGGGAGGAAGAAGAGAGAAAGCAAGGGAGCTTGGAGAAAGGAGCTTGGTGGGGCCTCTGACGTGCAGGGACAGGTGCATAACATCCCCTGGGTCCCACCCTATAGGGCGAGGAGGGCGCCATGGGCACCGCAGCATAACCCACCCGTGGCAGGCCATGGGCGGGATCGGAGCTGTCCAAGGTGCACGTTAGGACACAGGCAGGAGGCAGGCATGGGTGAGGGAGGGAGGAGAGCCACAGGGGACTGGTGGGAGTCACAGAGCTACTTCCCTGGAAGGAGGTGGAGGGGAGGGGACAGTTGAAGAGGGACACCCCGCTGGCCCCATCCCTGCTGCCCCCTCCAAACTGTGGCCTCCTGGGTGGTGGGCGGTGGAGCGCCGTTCCCTAGGGGGTCTTTGGAGGTCAAGGCTACAAGGCCCGGGTGCTGCAGGTGGAGGGGGGCGTGTCCCAGGAGAGGTGGTAGGGGAGGGGCCGTGGGGTTGAAGACAGTGTGGGCGGAGCTGGAGGGAGAGGCCCGGCCGGGCGGGCGCCCACCTGGGAGCGTGGGCAGGCTGCAGGTGGGGGCGCCGCCCTTGCCGTCGGGCCCGAAGCGCTCCTCCAGCCTGCTCTGCAGGGCGTGGAACTGGCGGTAGCGGCGGTAGATGAGGTACTTGCAGCCCCCTTTCGTCTTCACCTCGATGACAAAAACCTGGGGACAGAGGTGGGAGGAGGGGCTCAGGAGCGTGGGGGCCGGGCTCAGAGGCCAGGGGCAGGTGCCGATCCTGTCTCAGCCACGGTGCCAGGTGGGGCCAGGTAATTCTATGCTGGGTGTGGACGGATGGGTCTGTCCCAGGCGCCATGGCATGGCAGGCGGTGGCCCTGGGCTGTGCCTCCTGGGTGACAGCGGCAGCCCTGCCCCCAGATGCAATCATTGAATCATCTCTGGGGGTCGCCAGGTAAGAGACGAGAGAGCTGGACATTCGGAGGAGGGAGGGTGAAGGTTCAGAGGTGAGAGTTCAGAGGTTAGAGGTGAAGGTTCCCAGGTCGCAGGGTCTCTTACAAAGTGGCTGGTGAAGCCCCTCTTCTCCTCGATGTCGGCGATGTTGGCAGAGACTGCGACGTCATCTGGAAGCTGTTCGAAGTCGCTGCGGGAGGCCCCGGGTGGAAGTCCCAGTCACTGCCTTGGCGTGTGCCGGGGACTGCTGGCTGCGCCCTTCCTCGCACCCCTGCTCGCGCCAGGCCCGCCCGCCAGCCCCGGGCATGTGGACACGAGAAGGCGCCCAGCGGACCTTGTAGGGAAGGGACCGGGGCATGGGGGCTGCACGTGACAACCGCGGCACCCGCACTGACTCTGCCAGGAGTCTCCCCCCGGCCAGGCCCTGGTCTGCAGCTGGGGACACGAGGTCAACCAAGTCCCCACCCGCCCTGCACCGAGGCCCGGGTGAGGCCCACGGAGAATGGACCGCCCAGGTCGGGGAAAAGCCCAGGAGGAGGGGACTTCCAGGCAAGTCTGGCAGGTGGCAGAGGAGCCAGCCTGGCAGGAAGGGGGGGCAGTGGGGCCGGTGTGTGTGGCATGGCAGGTGCGTGGCGTGTGTGGCATGTGTGTGGCATGTGTGGTGTGTACAGCGTGGCAGGTGCACAGCGAGCTCTGAGGCTGGGCGGGCAGGTGAGCCGGCCTGGGGAGGGGCTCGGTGCTGGGTAACGGGGCGCCAGCCAGGGCTGTGGGAGGCTGGACAAGGCCGACTCAGCAGCCGTGCGCAGAGGCGAGGCGGGCAGGGAACGTGCAGGCAGCATTGGGGGCCCCAAGGGGTCCAACCGAGAGCGATGAAGCCTTAGACGGGGACGAGAGGGGCGCCGACGGGACGAGGGGCAGACATGGGGGACGCCGCCCTTGCCCGACAGTGCTTTAGCATCTGCCCCATCCCCTGCTCCTTCCCGGCTCACCGAGTGCCAATTTGGTCCGTGATGGCCATGTGCCCGGCCCGCACTGCGAGGTCACGATGGGGCTGAGCCAGCCACACCAATTCTGTTTGCTGTTACCCAGCCTCCCTTGCAGCTTACAGAAGTCACGTGACTAGCTCTGGCCACTGAGACCTGGAGGCCATCTGGCACCAGGGCCTTCCCAGGGCAATGGACAAAGCTGGCATTGTCTCCTCCTTTGAAAGCAGGCGTGACATGTGGACCTGCAGCAGCCACGTTACATCCATGAGGCAAAAATGTAAGGTAGATCCATGGAGACTCTGGGGTGCTGGTCGTGACAGCACGGAGCCGAGGCAGCTTTGCCTGAGCCCCTGTGCGTGTCCAAGCCCCTCTCAGTCTGCTGGCCCTGCATCTCCAGCAAACACAGCACCGACCAATCAGCAAGCTGCTCCGAAGTGACCAGCAGCAGGGTGTGGGTGCTGCGTGCCTGCAGGGGGTGGGGGGGAGGGGCAGGGTCTCAGCTGGGCAGGCCTGAGCAAGGCAGGGCCACCTGCTCGTGGCTTATGGCTAAGAGCCCCGGGGCAGAGGGGGAGGTGCCGAGGGAGGAAGCGAAAACAGAGCTAAGGAGAGAGAGAGGCCAACCCGGGGGCCCCGAGTCTGACCACTTGTAGACAGAGGAGGGAACCACGACACTTCCAGTGCAGCCGCTGGGAAACCGGGCTGCCGAGCCCGCCGTGGCCCAGGCCTCTGCGCCCATGGGGACCTCGGGAGCCCCCACGGGACCCAGGGTGCCCAGGGTCGGAACTCAGGCGGCTGCTGCCGGGCTGGGGCCAGTGCGGGCCAGCAGTGGGTGGGCAGAGGGAACGGCGGCTGGCAGCTTCCCCCTCTCTGCACACGCATCCCCCCGCCGGGACCCTCCCCCCCCACCCCAGAGGCAAAGTCATGAGGTTGGCACAGGAAGGAGCCAGGGGGCCCAAGTGGCCCCGAGGGGGCAGGTTGAGAAATACCAACGCTGGCTGAGCCCGCCCCGGGCACACGCTGGGCGCCAAGTGTGCTTCCCGGCCATGCCCCTCTGACAGATGAGGACGCCCAGGGACGAGAGGGGCGCTGATGTACCCAGGTGAGCCGGGAGCCTCTTCCGGGCCTCGTGGCAGCTCTCTGTGTGCCCCATGCAGCCCCTCAGAGCTCTCAATGATCAGCAAAGCCCACGTGCACCGACTGCAGGCCACACACGCCAGGACCTGGCTCTGCCTCGTGGGATCTCCCGGCTCCACGGAGGAGTGAAGGAGCCGGACATCACGTCAATCATTCCTTAACACAAACAGCCACCTGTGCTCCAAAGGGAGAGCAGAATGGCGAGGCTGCGGGGACGGGGTCCGCACCGTCAGAGGGCAGCGGGACTTGCGCAGGCTGGGGTGGTCAGGGAGGGCTTCCTGGAAGAAGCAGTGCATCCTCTGAGAGGAGGTGGCCAGAAGTTGGAAAGACCTTGCAGGCAGGAAGTGCAAGAGGTGAGTTCAAGGAATCCCAGGAAGCAGAGCAGGGCCGTCTTGGTGCCTCATGGGGGCACCCTGACTTCTCCCTGGGCTGGTGGGGGCGGAGGCGGGGGCTAAACAGGCAGACAGAGCGAGAGGTCAATGGAGGCCACGGCCAGCAGGGACCTGGGGCAGATTCCTGTCTGTGCTCTGGCTGCTCCCGACCTGCTACAAGGACAGCAGAAGTGGCCTCGAGAGTTTTGGGGGGGGGTGTCCTGGGGGTCCCTCGGGAGTAAGCACAGCCCTGAAATCCCCCCGAGGCAGACAGCAGCTGAGCAGAACCAGGCGAGCAGTAGGCGCTCCCAGGGGGCCGTGAGCAAGTCCCCTGCAGGGCTCTGCGTGACAGTGGCCTGGCTGGCCATGCCCCCCCCAGTAGCCACACCCTCGTAGACCCCGCCCAGGCCCCCACGCGACCCCCGCTGCAGCCCTGGCCATCTTTGGACACCTGGCCCCGGGCTCGGGAGTCCACTGGATGAGCTGACCCGACCCCAGGCCAGCTCTCCGCCCAGGCACTGGAGGGCTGGGGGCCACGCGGCCCCAAGAGCTGGCTCCGAGCCCCCGACAGGGTCCCAGGCAGCTGAAGAGGGGCGGGAGACGCGGCGAGGGCGTGGGCCTTGCAGCTGGGGCTGGCGGCCTCGTGACCTCTGCGCCCCTAGAAGCAGGAAGCACCCCAGGCCCCCAGCAGCTGCTGCTTCCGGAAGCCTGGGTCAGCGCGGCAGGCCAGCTGGGGGGGGGGGGGTGGGGGCGGGCTGGAGCCTGGCAGGTGGCGCCGAGGGAGTCCTTTGTCCCCCGGGCCTGCATCTTCCCATCTGTGGGATGGCAGGGCTGGAGTAGAAGGCTCTAGAACATTCTGGAGCGAGCTCACAGACCCAACCGTCAGTTCACTCTGCAGCACTGTCGGGCATGTGGTGTGCGGTGGTGCTGTGCGTGCACTCTGGGTCAGCAGTGCTCAGAGCAGAAACTCAAAGGCGTGTGGAGGAGGAAGAGGAAGAGGAAGCGTGAATATACACTGACTGCTATGCCCGTGCTCAACGGAGACAGGGCAAGGGGTCAGACAGCAGTGGGCAGTCCTGGCAGGCTTCTTGGAGGAGGTGACATTTGAGCCAAGCTCTCAATCAAGATGGAGAACCAGCCGAGTTCTGCTTCTGTTTGATGGGACCGCAGTGTGGAACTAAAAGCCCAGCCCAGGAGCCAGGACACCCGCGTCCCCCCTCTGGATGCCGCCCACGCATCCTGTGACCCCCCCCCCCCAGGGACAGGTCACAGCCGCCCTGAGCCTGGGCGTTCGCCTTTGTGCCAGGGGAGGTGAGCCACAAGTGGAAGCTTCCGCAAAGCGGTTCCAAGAGCCTGCATTTCTGAGTATCGAGTCTGACTCAAGTCTGACCGCTCACAGCGGCTGTGCCGAGCTGGGCTCTGCTGTCCCCCAAGGCCTGGGGGCGGGGCACCCCGCACTCACCTCTCCGCCCGCAGCTGCTGCACCAGGGCCATGGCCGTCGCTGGTCAGGGGAGCCGGGGTGCACAGGCTCTCGCCCGCCCGGGCCTGGGCGGAGTTCACCTCTCACCTCCCCCAGTCACCTGCGCCCCGGGAGTCCCCAGGAGCCCCAGTGGGGAGGCCACGCCCCTGCCTCTCTGGACCTGCAGGAGGCTCCACCCCCAGGCCCACACTTCCTCTTGCTGCACCGCCCCGGGGCCCAGCGTCTGGGAGAAGTGCCCCACCTCCTGCTCGCGGGCTTCGGGGACTTTCTCTGCGCCTCTGCCCGGATCAGGAGGAAGACCCACCGCACCTGCTCCCGGGCAGGCCACGCCCCCTCCGGTCCCTTAAACCCAACCTAAGCTTTGCTCAAGCCATTCCCTGGGCCTGCAGTGCTGGCCTGCACCTCGCCTGTTGTCCCTGAGGCCCAGCCCAGAATGCCTCCTCTTCCAGGAAGCCTCCTCAGTTCCCCAGCCTCTTTCTTACTAGAGTGTGACGGTTAGCAAGTGCTCCGGACCCCTCACACCTGCGCCCCTGCACCTGTCAATCCTCTCCACGGGGCTGCCAACCCACAGGCCCTCATGCTACAAGCCTGGTCGCATGCCCCCTCCCACCTCCTTTCTTCCCCAGCCTCCTTTCTAGAATGTTCCAAGATGCTTGCCCCAGGCCCTTGATGTGCGCCTCCAGTTGTCTGCTGATTTCCTTGGAGAGCAGAGCTGGAGAAGCCAGAACAAGGGAGAGAGACCCAGTAAGGATGGCCCGCAACCCGCCACCCGCCACCCGCCACCCACCGCCTGCCACCCGCCACCCGCCGACAAGGGGCTGGATCAGGGGCAGGGTGGCAGGTGGCAGAGGAGACTGGCCCGTCCTATCCAGGTGTGAGTATGTCACCCGCAAAGGTCCCAGAGACGAGAGGGACGCGTGGCCGGCCGTTGCTAAGAGAGAGGCTGCCAGAGGGGCTGTGGCCAGCCCCAGCCCATGGGCAAATCCAAGAGTGATGGCGGCCGTCAGGGCACAGGGATCGGTTTGAGCGCCCCTGCGCAGCCGGCCGCCGCCGCCGGGAGCCGGTTGTGCAAGTTGTGTTTCTACTGTGGGAGCCGGGGGCGGGGGCGGCGGGAGGGGGCTTGCCCAGGCCTCGAGTGGGGCAGGGGACACGGGCGCCGGGCCAGCGCACAGGCCCGCATGGCGCCTTGCACACAGGCAGTGTGACCTGGGTGAGTCTGGGGGGCCGCCTCGTGAGCTCACGCACCAAACCCGCAGCCCGTGCGCCGCAGGCCGGCTCTGCAGACCCGGCGCCTGGAGCAGCTCCATCTCCCAGGTCCGGAGCCCCGCGCCAGCAGGTGGGAGCCGCGGGCGACAGTGGGAGCCGCAGGACAGGGCCCGGACAACTTCTTGTCCTTGGATTGGTGTCCTGGGTGGCTGACCGCAGACTACGACATCACTGGCCTCAAGTCCACCTTCGAGGGGCGAGGGGGCTCCGGGTCTCAAAGACCCCCCGTGGCCCTGACTCAGCCCCGCCCCACCCCGGCAGCCAGATCCGCAGGAGGGGCGGGATCGAGGGCGCCCCCCCCCCCCCCGCGCGCCCGCCCGCCAGCCCGCCGGGGGTTCTGCTGAATCCGGCTGTTTCTTTGGCTCCTCGCACACACCACACCGCTGCTAATTTTGTGCCCAAGCTCTGAGCCGGTGTAATTTGAGGCCAGACACTCGGTCAGCAGCGGGCTCCCGGCCTGCTTCAGCCTCTCCCCCGCCCCCACGGTGGGTCCCCTGCGGCCGGCGCTGGGGTGGTGGCGGGGCAGCGCTGAGAACCCAGCAGGAATGCGTGACGTCACCGCTCCCAGGCCCAGGTCCTAGTTCCGATCCCCACTCCACCCCCAACCTGTGCCGCGACCAAAGGCAGCCGCTGAGTGTCCAGTGCCGGCTCCTTAGGGAAGCAGCCGGCAAGCACCCACCGGGAGGATGAGGTGCCCCCCCCAATAGCCCAGAGAACGCCAGTCCAGGACTTCCGACTCGGACCATCTGTGCACCGGGCGCGCTGATGAAAGTGGGCGCACGGGCACGTTTGAGCCCCTCCCCCAGAGCCTGAACCGGGGCGCACGTGGCTTCTCACACCTTCCCTCTGCCCCCGCAGGTGCACAAGACGAGAGGCAGCACCCCCCAACTCGGGAGCCCGCAAGCCCCGTGTCCAGCGGCCGCACGACTTGGAGCGCGGAGCGGGCAGGGGCCGGGGAAGGAAGCGACCACCCCCACGCCCGCCGCTGGGCACTGCCAGATGCCCGCGGTCCCTGGAAGAGAAGACAAAGCCGCGATGAGGCGGAGCAACATTCCTGGGGATCCCTCGGCTCCCAGGGCCCTTGTCCTGACCCACATGTGTCTCCTTGATAATTTACGAGGGGAGCTTCGCTGGACCTCAGCCCTGAGCCGGAAATAGCCGGCCCTGGCAGGCCCCTGCGCAGGTGCAGAGGAGGCCGCTTGGACAGCAAGCTCCCTGAAGGCAGGGGCCGCCCTTCCCTGGGTGGCCGGGCCCCCGGCAGAGCCAGCTGGATCGCACCTGCCCCGGCTCCACCAGGCACTAGTGTGCGACCTCGCTGGCCATCGCTTAGCACAAGCGCAATATTTGCCTTAACGATCCTTGTGTGAGCACCTACTATGTCCCACCACCTACTGCATGCCAGCCGGGCCATGAGACGAAGTCATTGTTCTCGTTCAAGAAGGCAATGGGCGCCATGGGCTTGGTAGGAGGCCTGGCAACAGGAGGTGGTCCCCAAATTCTGTTCTTAGAAACGGGCTGCGTTCCTTAGTGTGTGCTGATCCCTCCTCTGCCTCCCATCCTGCACTGCCTGCACCTCTCCATCCTGCAGCTTCGCACATCCAACTCTAATTTCCCTGCCCGTATCTGTCCTGCGCTGACAATGGCCTTGATCGGTGGAAACAGGCTCTGCACTTACTCGTAGTGTTGGCGAGAACGGACCACCAGGGGGCGCCGCGACTCAGCAGCTGGGAGCCCTGCTGTAGCGCCATCTAGAGGAAGAATGTCATAAGCTGCGCTAGAATGACCAGTCCAGCCCCGGGGTCAAGTTCTGAGCTGGCAGAGAGAGCGCTCGCTGCCTGCTGCACCCGAGTACCCGCCCCGTCAGTCAGAGTCTGAGCAGCGTTCAGGAGAAGATGCTCCCGGGGCGAAGGATCCGGGCGTCTCTCTCCACTGACCATGAATATGACAGCCAAGATGCATTGCGTGTACTGTGTAGCTTCCAGGACAGGGCAAAATTCCAGGGCGGAGCAGAGAGTGAGTGTTTCCGGGGCCCTCAGAGCAGTGAGCGTGCGGTCCAGCTGAGGACGCACTGGCTCTGATCATGCTACTTCATTCTCCTGTCAACGCCCATAAAATGCACAGCACCTGCAGCCCTGTGTCCTGGCACCGAGCGAATCCAGGCTGTACCGGATTAGGAACCGGAACCCAAGTGCCTGACGCAGGCAGCAGTAGAGGGAGGTGGGACTTCAGCTTGGCTGACGCCACGACCCATGCACTGATCACTGTGCCACACTGGCCCTCGCTCTCCCACGATACTCATTCAGCTCTGGCTGTGCCCGGGGTAAGGATAAGGAGACCAATCTGGCACCATCATGCAATACGCACACGCGCACGACGCAGGCACGTGCGTGGGCAGGTCAAACGTTTGTGGAAATGGCGTGAGAAGATGAGTTAATTTTGGTGCAAGAAGTTTTAAAATTGTATGTAGAAGTGGTCTTTGGAAAACTCACGGAAATGTGTGTTATGAAAGAACTAGGCAAGGATTTCACTTTTTTTTTTGCACCAAAGTGAATGTTTCTCAATTCTGTTTTTTCCAAAACATTTTGAAGTTCCCTCCTGTGCAGCGCATGCCACATGTCCATGCATGTACACACTCAGCCACGCACACGTGTTTACAAGGCACACGTGCTCCCATGTGTCTGTGGAATCGAGTGTGATTCCAGGAGGAACCGGGAGATGCACGGCTGGTGTCCGGCTTCTCCGACTCCAGCGCCAGTGCTGTCTCCAGCACCGAGGGGACTTCAGGGACTTCAGATGGACCGGGCCCGGGAAGGTAAGGGGGTGCCCGGCTGTCCTAGGAGCTGCCCCTCAACACCGCCAACCTCCCGTGCCGAGCACGGCAAGGAGCCCGGGGATCCTCAACCTGAACCTGGCCTCCCGGGCTGCCGCGAAGCTGCTTTTGTCGAGGTAGGAGGATGGAGCTGGTTTTCTGGCAGCTGGCTGGCCTGATTTGTAAGTGGACATAGTCAGGGGCAGTGTACCGGGCCTGCTCGGGGCCCTACAAGCCTTGGGGTCAGCAAGCAGGGTGGATGGACTTGTAGGTCAGGCTGGTATTCTGGCCCGCGTTCAGAGGAGAGAGAAACCACCAGGCGCTTTCAACAAGGCGCGATGCCCCTGGGCTGCATTTTCCCTGCCTCCCCCCAGCCTGCTGCTGGCAGGACAAACGAAGGAGGTGCAGTTCCCGCACAGGTCCAGTGCGCTCAGCGCTCAGTCAGGCTCGGCGGGGTAAAACCTGTCGGAAGGCTCACCAGCTCGAAGCCTACAGTTGCACGGGCTTGGGCAGTTTGCACAACCTCCGCCGTCCCCACAATACAGAGCATTTCCTGAAAACCTCCTGTGCGTCTCGCAACCTCTGCCGCGCCCCGGGCCCAGCAGCCAGGTCAGCTTCCTCTCTGTCATCTCTGCCGTCTCACACAAACAGAAGCCTAGAATCTGTCATCGTCTGTGCTGGTTTTTCTTCTTAGTATGATGCTCTTGAAATTCATCCATGTTGACAGTGTGCATCGACAATGTATTCATTTTATCACCAAGTGCATCGACAATGTATTCATTTTATCACCAAGTGCTACTTTATTGTCCCTAGACCGCAGTCTGTTATCCTCGCATAGGTTATGGAGGTGGGCGTTGCTTCCACTTCGGGGCTGTTAAAAACAAAGCCACTACGAACATTTAAGCACAAATGTCTGGGCAGGCAGCTGCTTTAGTTGCTTTGGGATAAATATCTAAGAGTGGGCTGGATACAGATAGCGCTTTCTAAGAAAAAGATTTTCCAAAGCCGTTCAACCACACTGCATCCCCACCAGCCAACGGATCCAGAGACAGATGCTCCCAGGTACCAGGTCCACACTGGCTTAGAGCCAGGGGCTCCAGATCCACGCAGGCTGGGCTTCGAAATGCAGCCAGAGGCCGATGCCACACTCACTAGGCTAATCCTCCACCTGCCGCACCGGCACACCGGGTTCTGGTCCCGGTTGGGGCGCCGGATTCTGTCCGTTGCCCCTCTTCCAGGCCAGCTCTCTGCTGTGGCCAGAGAGTGCAGTGGAGGATGGCCCAAGTGCTTGGGCCCTGCACCCACATGGGAGACCAGGAGAGCACCTGGGTCCTGGCTTTGGATCAGCACGGTGCGCCGGCCATAGTGGCCATTTGGGGGGGGGGTGAGCCAATGGAAGGAAGACCTTTCTCTCTGTCTCTCTCTCTCACTGTCTATAACTCCACCTTTCAAGTAAATATAAAAGAAGAAGAAGAAGAAGGAGGAGGAGGAGGAGGAGGAGGAGGAGGAGGAGGAGGAGGAGGAGGAGGAGGAGGAGAAGGAGAAGGAGAAGGAGAAGGAGAAGGAGAAGGAGAAGGAGAAGGAGAAGGAGAAGGAGAAGGAGAAGGAGAAGGAGAAGGAGAAGGAGAAGGAGAAGGAGAAGGAGAAGGAGAAGGAGAAGGAGAAGGAGAAGGAGAAGGAGAAGGAGGAGAAGAAGAAGAAGAAGAGAAGGCACATCCTCCACTTCCGGGCTCCCTCCCCCCCACTCCTCCCTCTGGATGGAGGCCACTGAACAGAGGGGCGTGGCTCTCTGCGATGCTCCCATTCCGACTGCTCAGGGAACAAGGAAAGCTTCCTGCTGCGTGGAAGCTGCTGGGACCTGGAGCTGCGTGACAGCCGTGACCGAGCTGCCCGCTCCAGCAGAGCCGGGCTGCTAAACACTCGCTGGGAAGGGCCGGCGAGCAGACATTTGCGCTTGGCGGTGGTCGGCTCCCGGCGCACGACTGCTCAGAGCTGCTGTCCTAGCGGGAAGCAGTCACCCCCAGTAAACAGCTGAGTGCACATGGCTGCTTCTCAATAAAGCTTTATTTGCACAAGCAGGCTTTGACTTGCTGCTTGCCAGAGTGTCCCAGATCAACACTGTGACTGTGCACAGGCTCCATCACACGGCTAACCTGTCATCACTCATCCGGGCTGCTTCTTCCCCAGAGCTCTCTGGCTGACACCCCACATCCTTACCTGAGGGTTGTGGAGCCCCCTCCCCGCGACTTCCCGGGGATTTTCTCTTGTTCTCCTCGGCTGTGCCACTACTTCCTGCAGCCATAGCCGCTTTGTTGTCTTACACCCTCACGGTGCTGGAGACAGCCCCTTCTATCTTCCCAAAACTGTATGCGCGGGAGTCAGATGTTGAGTCTCTGCCTGTTTGAAGTCTTTCACTTTATTTTTATTTTTGGTCTTTTCTTTTATCCTCATGCTCCATTGAGTGTAGCCAATAAGATCATGTAGCCATGAAAATCATTTTATCTCAGAATGAAGGCAGTTTTTCATTGCTTTCCCATAGCCTGTGTTGATCTCGGGGAAAAGAGAAATGTTACTATCACACTTATTTTTGTTTCATTGTTTTCTTTTTTAAGAAAGATTTATTTATTTGAAAGTCAGAGTTACGCAGAGAGAGAAGAGAGAGAGAGAGAGAGAGAGAGAGAGAAAGGTCTTCCTTCCATTGGTTCACTCTCCAATTTGCCACAATGGCTGGAACTGGGCCGATCTGAAGCCAGGAGCCAGGAGCTTCTTCCAGGTCTCCCATGAGGGTGCAGGGGCCCAAGGACTTGGGCCATCTTCTACTGCTTTCCCAGGCCACAGCAGAGAGCTGGATTGGAAGTGGAGCAGCCGGGACTAGAACTGGCGCCCATATGGGATGCCCGTGCTGCAGGCTGTGGCTTCACTTGCTACGCCACAGCGCCGGCCCAGTTTCATTGTTTTCAACCTTGTCTTCCTCTTGAAAGCTTTCGAGAACTCCTCCTTTCTGGTCTTCTGCGTTTACGCGTGCTGAGTCTTGTGTGGGTGAGTTCTCGTGGGAAGACCTGCCCAGTTGGGAGTCTCACTGTCTTCAGTCTGGAGAAACTCTCTCAAGTTATTTCTTTAACATTTTTTCTGAAGGCCGGTGCTGTGGTGTAGCGGGTAAAGCCCCTGCACCCACGTGGGAGACCTGGAAGAAGCTCCTGGCTCCTGGCTTGGGATTGGCACAGCTCCAGCTGTTGCAGCCATCTGGGGAGTGAACCAGCGGATGGAAGACCTCTCTCTCTTTCTCTCTCTCTCTCTCTCTGCCTCTGCCTCTCTGAAAAAAAATATTTTTCCTTCCATTTCCTTTGTCCTTTCTTTTTCTTTTGTCTTAATTCTTCTAAGTCAAATGTTAGGCTCCTGGGTAGCTTTTGCGTCCCGTCCCCGCCCCTCCTCGTATTTTCCATTTCCTGTTCTTCCTGTTTCGCTCATGAAGACATTTCGGTGCCTCGTTTTCCAAATCTGCTGCAGAAAGCCTCGTGTGGGCTCTGTCGCCTTGATGTCCAAGCTCCCCCTCGGCTCTCTCATCGTCCCATCGCCACAGCCTCCTACTCGTCTCTCACAGACCACAGCAGTCAGCGGTAGCTGTGTAACAAACAGCCACAAAGTCTCCATCCACACGTGGCGAGCAAGCTGCTGTGGCCCCAGCAGAGCCGCCTGCCCCAGGGGCTGATGCCTGGCCGGGTTTAAAGGAGTGGTGTTTATTCCTGTTTATGTTTTTACTTCGGTGTCTGTGTTACACTGGGGGGCAGGGAGGTCTTCCTTGTCTAATGTCCTTTGGTTTCTCATCCATGTTTAAGACACAGGCTCTCTGAGGCTGATAAGGAGCCCTGAGAGTTGGGGGCGGGGGGGGCAGCTCTGGGTGTGCAGGTGACCCTCTGGGCCTCTGCACGGGGAGGCAGCTAAGTTGTTGGGAACCCATCCCAAGTGATGGCGCGTGCCAGGCTTTTTCTTTTTTTTTTTTTTTTTTTTTTTTGACAGGCAGAGTGGACAGTGAGAGCGAGACACAGAGAGAAAGGTCTTCCTTTGCCGTTGGTTCACCCTCCAATGGCCACCGCGGCCGGCGCGCTGCGGCCGGCGCACCGCGCTGATCCGATGGCAGGAGCCAGGTGCTTCTCCTGGTCTCCCATGGGGTGCAGGGCCCAAGCACTTGGGCCATCCTCCACTGCACTCCCGGGCCATAGCAGAGAGCTGGCCTGGAAGAGGGGCAACCGGGACAGAATCCGGCGCCCCGACCGGGACTAGAACCCGGTGTGCCAGCGCCGCAAGGCGGAGGATTAGCCTAGTGAGCTGCGGCGCCGGCCGCCAGGCTTTTTCTTTACTAACATTTCCAGGAAGGTGTCCAGCACCTGACAGTCCACGTCTGGAACATACGCATAGGCTGGGATGGACTGTGGGCGGGAGAGGTCCTGACCAATCAGAATGGAGACTTTCAGCTTCGCCCCTGCTTTCCCCGCCCTCTGCTGTGCAGGTGCCCCGGTGTCCTGCCCGCCTCCTGCTGACCTCCTGCAGGAGGCTCCAGGCTCAGCCCTTGGCTTCTGGCTCTCAACCCATCTCCAATTCCCCTCCACCTGCTCCCCCAGCTCACAGCTCTCATCGGGGGTCGGGAGCCTCATTCATTTTCTTCCCCCGGGCACCCCACTCGGTGCGCCCAGCTTCTTCTGCTCTTGCTCCACACAAAGCCTGCGTCTTCCCTCTTCTTGCACCGATGAGGAACTGCACTCGCCCAGGGTCACAGGGGTGAGCTGGAACGGGAGGTCCCTGCTGCTCCCCGCCATCACCCGGCCTGGGGTCCAGAGCCGCTGGATGGGGAAGCCAGGTGCAGGTGCCCAGAGCCGGCCAGGCACTTGACTTGTCTGTTCAGTCCTGCTGGTGGTCACCGCTCCATTTCACACACCAGGGAACTGAGGCTGAGGGCGCCCAAAGCAATGGAGGGAGAGGCCTTGGGGGCCCGTTGCCCTGCACGGAGGCCGACCTCCCCGGGTATTTCAGGCGTCTTTCCAATGGGCCCCCCGGGCATCCCACAAGCAGAGCGGCTGGGCTGCCCCATGGGTCAAAATACGGGCAGACTTCTCTACCGAGCCCTGGTCCTCGGCACACTCCACCCCCCACTCTGCTCCAAGGACCCCAGGACCTCTCCGCGGTCTAGCAACTGAAGTGTTAACGCCCGGCACATCCACAACCAGATGGAGGTTGCAGCACCATTAACCGACTTCTAGAACCTTCGCCATCCCAGTGGCGCCCAGGCTGACCCAGGAGTGCCAGGCACGGTGCTAGCCCAGCAGACTCAGATAGGAGGCAGGCCCCTCGCAGAGCCAGGGGCTGGGAGCTGTGTCTTTGGCCAAAAAGGGAAGCACCCAGTTCTTCCTGTGCTTCGGCCCCACTGTCTCCCTCCAGAGCCTACTAGTGGCAGGGCCGTTCAGCGGCAGCTGGCAGAGCAGAACCGGATTTGCAGTCTTGGCCCAGAACCTGGGAGCAGCCGCAGAAGGGAGACTCGGCTCATATCCTGGAGACAGGACACTCTGCAGGGAAGGCCACCTTCCCCATGGGGACTCCCCGGGAAACGGGCCCCAGGCCGGGCAGCCACTCTCCAAACTTAAAGAGACATTAACTCTTTTAGAAATGAATTCTCATTGGCTAACATTTTAGTGAGCAGCTACTTTGTACCAAGCCTGTGCTGGTCCCTGAGGGGGGCTTTGGAACCAAGAGGGATCCTAGAGCGGAGTGTGCAAATGCTCCCTCCCCCGGTGGCCTCAGGGGGCCTCAGGGGGCCGCAGTAGTGCCCTCTGCTTTTCCACCACAATGTTCAGATGGCAGGGGCTACCCCGTGGGTCACGGAGCCACGAGAAGAACTGAATGAGCTCAGGGATCAAGTGGCCGGTGCACGGGCTTGCAGCCGGTCCTTCCTTTTCCCTCCCTTTCCATTCTTCTCTTCATCTTGGCTTCATGTCTGCTGCTGACTTTTTCTTCTCCCTCCTCTTCTTCCTCCTACATCATCATCACCATCATCATCATCACCATCATTTTCTTTTTTTATAAAGATTTTTATTTATTTATTTTACAGGTAGAGTTACAGACAGTGAGAGAGAGAGACAGAGAGAAAGATCTTCCTTCCGTTGGTTCACTCCCCAAAATGGCCACCATAGCCAGAGCTACACCGATCCGAAGCCAGGAGCCAGGAGCTTCTTCCTGGTCTCCCATGCGGGTGCAGGAGCCCAAGGACCTGGGCCATCCTCCACTGCACTCCTGGGCCACAGCAGAGAGCTGGATTGGAAGAGGAACAACCGGAACTAGAACCCAGCGCCCATATGGGATGCTGGTGCCACAGGCGGAGGATTAACCTAGTGCACCACCGGGTGGGCCCATCATCACCATCATTTTTTTTTTTTTTGACAGGCAGAGTGGACAGTGAGAGAGACAAAGAGAAAGGTCTTCCTTTGCTGTTGGTTCACCCTCCAATGGCCGCCAGGGCCCGCGCGCTTTGGCCGGTGCACCACGCTGATCCGAAGCCAGGAGCCAGGTGCTTCTCCTGGTCTCCCATGGGGTGTAGGGCCCAAGTACTTGGGCCATCCTCCACTGTACTCCCTGGCCACAGCAGAGAGCTGGCCTGGAAGAGGGGCAACCGGGACAGAATCCGGCGCCCCAACCGGGACTAGAACCCGGTGTGCTGGCGCCGCAAGGCAGAGGATTAGCCTAGTGAGCCGCGGCACCGGCCAACCATCATTTTCATTATCATCTTCATCACCATCATCTTCACCATCGTCTTCATCATACCATCAGCTTCATCACATCACCATCATCAACCATTGGGTATCTGCTATTTAGACAGCGTGTTAAATGTTTGCATGCGTTTATCGCTCACAGTGATCTTGTAAAGGGACACTATTATCCACATGTTAAGATAAAGAGCCCGAGGCCATCCGGTGCCGTGGCTCACTAGGCTAATCCTCCGCTTTGCGGCGCCGGCACACCTGGTTCTAGTCCCGGTTGGGGCACTGGATTCTGTCCCAGTTGCCCCTCTTCCAGGCCAGCTCTCTGCTGTGGCCAGGGAGTGCAGTGGAGGATGGCCCAAGTGCTTGAGCCCTGCACCCCATGGGAGACCAGGAGAAGCACCTGGCTCCTGGCTCCTACCATCGGATCAGTGCGGTGCGCCGGCCACAGCGCGCCGGCCGCGGCGGCCATTGGAGGGTGAACCAACGGCAGAGGAAGACCTTTCTCTCTGTCTCTCTCTCTCACTGTCCACTCTGCCTGTCAAAAAAAAAAAAAAAAAAAAAAAAGCCCGAGGCCTGCAGACTGTCAGTTGCCCAATGTTGCAATATGCACAAAACAGGCATGGTCACTCTTCCGTTGGTGATGGAAGCACAGCCGTCACTCAGCCCCCCGATGCGGTTCTCAGTCCCTGTGTGTGTGTGTGTGGGAGGGGAGGATCCGACTCACCAAACAGCAGCCACGTGCTTTCTGTGTTGTTCCTATCACAAAACAGGTTGCCAAATCACCCTGCAACCCACATTGCCCCCAGAGGCACTTTTTTAATGTTTAAAAATAAATCATGGTGAGGCTGGTGCTGTGGCGTAGCAGGTAAAGCTGCCGCCTACAGTGCTGGCTTCCCTTAAAATCACCGCTTCAAGTCCTGGCTGCTCCACTTCTGATCCAGCTCCCTGCTAATGGACCTGGGAAAGCAGTGGAAGATGGACCAAGTCCCTGGACTTCTGCCATCTACATGGGAGACCCGGATGGAGTTCCAGGCTCCTGCCTTTGGCCTGACTCAGCCCTGGTCATTGTGGCCATTTTGAGCAGTGAATCAGTGGATGAAAGATATTCTCTCTCTCTTTCTCTCTCTCTCTCTCTCCATCTCTCCCTCCCTCCCTCCCCACTCTGCCTTTCAAACAAAGTAAACTTTAAAAATTAATTAAAAAGGCCGGCGCTGTGGCTCACTAGGCTAATCCTCCGCCTAGCGGCGCCGGCATACCGGGTTCTAGTCCCAGTTGGGGTGCCGGATTCTGTCCCGGTTGCCCCTCTTCCAGGCCAGCCCTCTGCTGTGGCCAGGGAGTGCAGTGGAGGATGGCCCAAGTGCTTGGGCCCTGCATCCCATGGGAGACCAGGAGAAGCACCTGGCTCCTGGCTCCTGCCATCGGATCAGCGCGGTGCGCCGGCCGCAGCGCGCTGGCCGCGGCAGCCATTGGAGGGTGAACCAACGGCAAAAGGAAGACCTTTCTCTCTGTCTCTCTCTCTCACTGTCCACTCTGCCTGTCAAAAAAAAATTAAAAAAATTATGTAGCGGACTTTAAAAAAATGGCAAACGCCCCATCGTAGCTCACTGTGGGGTGCATCTCTAAGTCTCCCACTGGTGAGATTCCGACAGCTCCTGGCTCATCTTTAACCGGCTTTGATTTCGAAACCATGGTTTGTTATCACCAAGGTATTCTCAAGTGAGCATTCCTTTGTGGGCATATTCAGAAATACATCTGTGTAGTGGATAAAGGTAACACAGACCATGCCTCGGGTGGGACTGCTGGCTCAGAGGGCATGCGCCATTGTAACTGGGGTAGAAATCACCTCCTAAGGGGAAACTGAGGCTCCTCACCAGGATGCCATCGTTGCTGTGACCAAAGGTCTGCAAAGTTTTTTTCAATCTGATGAGAAAAGAAAAAATAAACGGGGCCTGGCACCGTGGCTCACTTGGTTAACCCTCCACTGTGGCTCTGCAATCCCATATGGGCACTGGGTTCTGTCCCGGTTGCTCCTCTTCCAGGCCAGCTCTCTGCTGTGGCCTGGGAAGGCAGTGGAGGATGGCCCAAGTGCTTGGGCCCTGCACCCGCATGGGAGACCATGAGAAGCACCTGGCTCCTGGCTTTGGATCGGCGCAGCACCGGCTGTAGCAGCCATTTGGGGGGTGAACCAATGGAAGGAAGACCTTTCTCTCTGTCTCTCTTACTGTCTGTAACTCTACCTGTCAAATAAATTAAAAAAAAAAAAAAACTTAAAAAAAATCACTGGTCCTGATTAGTGCTTCTTGGATGGCGGGAGAGACAGGGCGGAGCCCCAGATGTCTGGTGGCCGCTGGTGTTTCTGTTCCTTTCACACCGCATCCGCGCCCTAGGAAACCCTCTCTCCCATTGGCTCGCCCTTGCTTTCCTTACTGATTGTGAGCTCCGTCAGTCAGCAGGGCTGGCCCTGTCTCTGCCGTGGGTTGGCTCAGCACTGGGCACTTGGAGCCTTGTGGAAGTTCCCGGCCGTCCTGCGGTGCTGGGCATCTGTTTATCCAGAGGACCCGGGAAGCCTGGGGGCTGTCGGGCCGTCTGCTCCCCCTTCCCCCGCAGGTACAAGAACCTGCTCTGGGTTGCTCAGCCACAGGGCTGCTGGATGTGTCCCTGTGCCCGCCCCGTGCCACCCCTGGGCCGCCCCCTCGCAGCACTCAGCAGCGCCGCCCTGGGCCTGCCCCTGCCCCCAGGGCTGCTGCCTCCGCTTTTACGGCCAGCTCCGGGATGCGCCTGGCTCCTTTTAAGGAGCTATGCATCTTATACGTTCCTTAATCCTCCAACTAAATTTACCAGCCATTGCTTGCAGCCAAGGCATCAGCTAAATTAAACTTTGGAGTGGCGAACACGCTGTATCAGATGCCCCGCGCAGGGAGCCGTGGTGGGAGTAGCCAAGCCCCATCTGTCCTGAGGGCTGGGGGTCAAGCTCTCATGCCCCTCCCACAACCTCCCTCCCCCAGAATCACGACGGGCCCCCTCCCAGGCCCCATGCCCTCCCGCCATGGCAAAGACTCACCCATTCATTTGGCAGATACTTGTTCTGGGGCGCGATGGGGTTTGGCTTCCAGCAGGGGAGAGAAGCGATGCACACAGGAGTATGTGACCCCCAGGCAGGCGGGCAAGCGCACTGAGCAAAGCAAAGCTGTGGAAGAGAGAGGCAGGGTGGGGAGGGCTGCAGCCAAGGGGGAGCCCAGGCACACAGACCCGGATGAGACACCAGCAAGAGCCGACAGGTGTCCGGGCAAGAAGATTAGGGAAGACCTTGGGGTGAGAACTGCCAAGTACTGGGCACTGCCATGGTGTGTCCTGGACCAGCAGGGTGCCGAGTACATGTAGTGAAGAGTGGGGCTGGGTGGAGGGGGGGACCCTGCAGAGGCTTGTGGGCCAGGAAGGGATGGAAGTGTTGAGAACAGGGAGGGGTGGGGTCTCGGTTCCATGCTAAACGGTTTCCCCTTGTGTTTGCCCTCTGGGGCCCAGGATGCGGGGAAAGTCAACATGGACTCCCAGGATGGCGCCCGGGGACTGTCACTGGTGACCCACAAGCCTGGATGGAGATGTTTCAGGCCCCTTGCCATGCTGTCTCCATGCTGGGCTCAGAGCTGCAAGGTGTGACGGTCCAGCCGGGACTTGAACTGGCGCCCATATGGGATGCTGGCACTGCAGGCGGCGGCTTTACCCGGTACGCCACAGCGCCAGCCCCAGCTTCCCCTTCTTCCCTTTAAAAGCCCTGACTCATCTCCGCCCAGGAGGATGGAGGATGGTTGTGGAGACGTCTGTGGCTGCCCCCGCGTTCTGTGGATACTTTCTCTTTCTTTTACCCTTGAACCTCACCTTTGCTGACTCAGCACCTCTGCTGTGGCTCTAACTTCCCTTAGCATGGTGAGCCAGCCAAGCGGCCTGAGAACCCAGGCTGCACTTGAACTCAAATAATCAAACCTCTGGCAAGAGCCACCCTACCAGGGCCCACCCCCAGTGACCCGAAGACCTCCCACAGGCCCCGCCTCCTGGAAGGGCCCCACCCCCTTCATCCATCTGCCATGGACTTTCAGACGCCAGAGTTTGAGAATCGAGCATGAGCTGTGGGGATTACGCCCTGCTGCACCCATAACAGAATGTTCTTTAAGCCCAGCATCTCGCATCTTAAAGCCACAACCGGCGTTACTTTGTTCCTGATTCTGTACTCAGGCGAGACTGGGTGGGGGCGGCTCTGCTGTGCCCAGGGCGGTGCTGGCGAGCTTGGCTCCGTGAGGAGCAGAGGATCCAAGGTGATTCCGTCTCTCGAGGGTGACTGTGTTGGCTGGGGCTGCCGGGCTTCGCTCTCACCCCTCGCTGCCTGTCTCTCCCCAGGGCCGCCCTTTCCAGCTGGCCGGCCCGGCAAGAGCAAGGCGGTCAGATTTCTTCTCACGGGCGCTGGCTCTCTGCTGCATTGTGTTTGCTCACGCAAGGCAGAGGACCAGCCAGGACTCAGCCACAGGAGGGAAGTAGACTCCGTTTTCTGATGAGCAGAGCTGCAGAGAATGTGCGGCGACCATTAACTCACCACAACGAGCCCTGAGTTCACAAACATAATTCCCTCTGCTTCCGAAAGCTTGGTCCTTGCCGATGAAGTTACCCTGTACGTGTTGTTTTTCCTTTTGTGTAGGGAACGGCCCAGAGCTGTGGCTCGGTGACAATGCAAAGTTGGAAATCTCCGAGCCCTCCTTCCTTCCTTCCTTTGAGAGAGAAAGAGAAAGAGAGAGAGAGAGAGAAAGGTCTTCCATCTGCTGGTTCGCTCCCCAGATGGCTGCAACGGCTGGAGCTGAGCCGATCCGAAGCCAGGAGCCAGGAGCTTCTTCTAGGTCTCCCACGTGGATCAGGGGCCCAAGGACTTGGGCCATCTTCCACTGCTTTCCCAGTCCATAGTAGAGAGCTGGATGGAAGAGGAGCAGCCGGGACTCGAACCAGCGCCCACACGGGAAGCCAGTGCTGCAGGGGGAGGATTAACCCGCTGCGCCACAGCGCCGGCCCCTGGCTTTTCAACCAGCTCCAGCTCCGGGCGTCCGGGAGGATGGGCCTTTGCCAGCTGCTTTCCTTCAGAACGTGGTGGCTTCTCCTTGACTCTCCCTGTGTCCCCACAAAAGCGCCCCCGGAATTCTGTCCAAGACAGACTTCCCTCGACTCTGAGCGTGGCAGGCTGCGTGGGAAGCTCATGGAAGATGGTTTTTACACGTGGTTTTCCTAGGCGAGGAAGAGAGTGAGCTCTTCCCGGCCTCGCAGCCCCGCTGTGGTCTTTACACCGACGTCCCGGTCCGCTCGGCCCTGAGCCTCTTGCTGCTTGTGAGAACGCGGGGCTGACGGAAGGCACCAGCCTGGGTCCTCTGCCGCCGAGGATTGTGCCTGCACACCGGTCGGTTCCTTCTTTAACTTGTGGCTGGCAACGCCTTCTTACACGCCACCCGGAGAAGCCAGGGTCCCCCTCAGCATTCTGCCCGGCCGAGCCCTGCGAGCCTCCCCAGTGGCCGGAGGCAGCTGCGTTGCTCCAGCGCTGGCCCCCGGCCCGCAGCCCCAGGGCGACCTGCTCTCCGCAGCCGCAGTGCCCTTGCACCAGCTCCTCCCGGGCCTCCGAGCTCGTTCTGTGGCCAACGCCAACGCCAGCTTTTAGGTGTGGTGCCAGCAGACCCACGTCTAGGTGCCAAGGTCTATTTGGTTTGCTACTGTCTCGATGAGCGATCTTAACACCAGTGCGGTATGGTTTGTGATTCTGTGGGCTTGGCGGGCAGTTCCGCTCCATGTGGGGTCGGCTGGGCTCACGCCTGTAGGAGGGCATGTGGGGCAGACCAGCTGGCGGCTTCTCGTCACTCACTAGTCGGGCCTGGGCTTCTGTCCGTGGCAGCTGGAACCCAAAAGATCAAAGGTAGGGGCCGGTGTTGTGGTGCAGCAGGTTAAGCCTCTGTCTGCAGCACCAACATCCTGTATGGCTGCCGGTTCAAGTCCCGGCTGCTCCACTTCTGATCTAGCTCCCTGCTGATGCGCCTGGGAAAGCAGCGGAAGATGGCCCAAGTCCTTGGGCTCCTGCACCCATGTGGGAGACCCGGAAGGACCGCCTGGCTCCTGGCTTCAGCCTGGCTCGGCCCTGGCTGCTGTGGCCACTTGGGGAGTGAACCAATGGACGAGTGAACGCTCTCTCTCTGTGTCTTTACCCCTCTCTAACTCTGACTTTCAAATAAATAAATAAAATCTTAAAAAAAAAAAAAAAAAAGAATAGGGGAGACCGGAAGAGACAGATGCAGACACAACACCTGGCTTTTGCCATGCAGTGCTCTGTGGCACCTTGGAACTCAGCCACCACTTCATGCCGCCCAAGACCTTACACCCCAAAACTGGAAGTCTACATAAACCTCATGTTGTAAAAGCCGCCTGCCCCAGGGGTCTCATACAGTAATGAGAAGCAGACAGAAGCCTGTGTTGGCTGGTGAACCTGCCACGAGCGCCCGGGCAGCTCCGAGCACTCCACAGGAAAGGGCTGATCCGCGATTGTGGATCCTGGGGGCCCGGCCCACCGGGGTCTGCTGTGCTGGAGTGGCCGGGCCACCACAGCCGGGACTCTGACCAGGCTGTAGCCACAGTCAAGTCCTGCACAGCGATAGGGCCACAAGAATCACAACGGACAGGGAAGTGCCTATCGTGCCGTGACGTCATCGCATGGTGGTGACGTCATCGCGTGGTGGTGACGTCATCGCGTGCTGGCTCCGCGCCGGCTCAAGTGCTCTTGAAGAGGGGGGTGGAACTGGACTGTGGTGCTGCCAATCAGACGTGGGCGGCGCGTATCCCCTAACGACCAGGCTCCCGGCGCGTTATTTCTTCCTGCCTGCGGTTAGCGTTGTTGAAAGTGGACTTTTCTACTTAGTAGAGAGCACCACCGAGCGTAAGCCGGTGCACCGCATGCCGCTCACTGCCGAGTCTCTGGGTTGCAGCGTTGACCGCGCGTTGCAGGCTTGAGGAAGCACCGCTCCGTGTGCGCACCATAAGGTCACATCCGGCCCTCCCTACTACAGGAGGCCCCAGGGGCTGATGCACCACAGACGTGGCCACGGGAGAGCCCCCGCCCTTGCCAGCTGCTGGGAGGTGAAGAGGTCTCGGTGGGGCAGGGCTGGGACGCCCAGGGTGAAGAGAGGGGCTTAAGAGTCTGGTAAGGAGTCTCCCCCAAGAGTCACTAGCAACAAGGGACTCCGACGACCCCTGAGTGGTGTGCACCAGCTCCCTACTGACCGGGGAAGCCAAGCCTCCCTGTGCCCTTCCCTGAAGGCTCGGAAGCTGAGGGCAAGGGCTACCAGGGAGAGGCGGGGAGCCAGACCAGGGGACCACTGCCTGCCGCCGTCTCCCGCCCTGCACTAAGCTCCAGCTGGAGACGGGGCAAAGCCTTGTCTCTGAATAGCATAGAGTTTTAAGCATTAAACACGACTGGACGCACTGGTCGTGCTGGTTACGGAGCCCACAGGTTTCTGTGGCTCCCAGCACAAGGGAGCTTTTTTATTGGCTGAGAGCAAGAAGCTTGCCCCAGGACTGGGGCAAGAGCTAGACCCTGGGCTTCACAGAGGGGACAGAGGGGATCAAACAGCTTTTGGCTGCACCTGCTGGAGGCACTCACCCTTCTCCACTGCGGAGACCTGAAGGGAAAGACCCTGTGGCACATCAGCAGGTGCTCTGCCCCCCCGACCCCCCCCCCCAAGCCAGGGAGATGGATGTGCGCTTGTGTCTTCTTCAGTTCCAAGGCGTGCACACCTCACCCTGCGGACAGGATGCAAGTCTGCACACCTGCAGTCCCAGGCAGGGGCTCACGGCTCAGGGTCTGGGGGCAAAGAACGCACACACACATGCACTCAGGCATGCGTGCGTAACCCGGGTTCGAATCCCAACGCCATCAGTATTATCCAGGGGACCCAGGAGAAATCACTTCTTCTGGGCTTAAGTTGTCTCGTGGGTGAGATGGGGAGAGTAGCCCCCCCCCTTCAGGTCGCTAGGAGAACCGTGCACAGCACTCAGCTGGCACCGAGAGAACCCTCGCGGCCTGTTAACGCGTGCAGCGTGCTGCTGCCCGGCGCTGGCGAGGAGGGAGCTGGCCTGTGTGTGCCGTCACACAGTGGCTCTGGGGAGAAACGTCAGAGCTGGGGACAGGAGAGGGCGTGTGGTGCAGCGGCTAAGACACCCGCGTGCCACGTGAGACTGCCTGGGTCCCACGCTGGGCTCTGGCCCCTGACTCCCGCTTCCTGCCCCTGTGCACCCTGGGAAGTAACGGATGGTGGCACAAGGGGTTGCTCGCTACCTCCCGCACAGGAAGTGGGAGTTGGGTTCAGGCCTCCCGGCTTCGCCCCGAGCACAGGGAGGTGGCCGGCATTTGGGGAGTGAGTCACGGGAGAGGCACTCTCTGTGTCACGATTACGTGGACAATTCCAGGTTGAAAAATTATTTTAAAATTGTTTAACAAGAAGCTGACAACGTTGATTGCCTTTGTGGCAGGAACTGGGCTGCTGGAAAGTGACAGGGGCAGCCTCTCCTGTTAACTCTCGCACCCTTTCAATTTTTTAAAAAGAGATTTATTTATTCAAAGACAGAGAGCCCCACCGGTTCTCTCCCCAAATGCTCACAACAGCCAGGGCTGGGTGGAGCCGAACGCAGCCAGGTGCCTGGAACTCCAGGTGCGTCTCCCATGGGGGTGGCCAGGAACCCAAGCACGGGGCCTCGTCTGCTGTCTTCCCAGGCCCACTTGCAGGGATCTGGATCGGACACGCAGAACAGCTGGAACTTGAACTGGGGCACCGATATGGCTTAACCCACTGCACCACAAAACCCAGACCCCTTTTCAATCCCGAAGGAAGCAGTGTACTAACTATACCAAAAGCAAGCTTAAACTTAAACATTTTCCCACATTTTCTTATGAAATTTTTCTAAAGATTCATTTACTTATTAGAAAGTCAGAGTTACAGAGAGGGAGAGACAGAGGTCTTCCATCTGCTGGTTCACTCCCCGGATGGCCGCAACAGCTGGGGCTGGGCTAGGCTGAAGCCAAGAGCCAGGACCTTCTTCTAGGTCCCCTATGTAGATGGCAGGGGCCCAAACACTTAGGCCATCCTCCACTGCTGTCCCAGGCCATTAGCAGGGACCTGGATTGGAAGTGGAGCAGCTGAGACTCGAACTGGTGTCCATGAGGGATGCCAGTGTCACAGGTGGCAGTTTAACCCGCTGCACCACAGCACCGGCCCCACGAACATTTTTAAACAGAAAATTTGAAAGAATTTTATCCAGAATCCTGTGAAGCCATCGCTGAGACTGCCATTACCCTCCAACTACACCAGCTGGGCTTCACAGCTGTTACATTTGTTCACAAACGCGATCTACCTCGGAGGCCCGGAAAAGCCTCCTCACCTTTGAGAATCTCAGTGTTGTGTGTTAGGACTGCGAGCATGGAGCATTGCCCCTGTGACCCGGGCCCAGAGCTGACCTGGGGCGGGGTGGGGAACAGCCACTGGCCATCTCACCCCTGTGGGACATGCACCTTGCAGTGTGACTGTGTCCCCTGGAGAGCAGCCCCCATCACCCAGTGGTTACATGGGTGTCACCTGGCCTTGTCCCACGGGACAAGTGGCCCAGGGATGGTGGAGTAGGCGGCCTGCCTGTGGGTGGCCCCTGGCCAGGCTTGGTCTCCGATCTTATCTCGGCTGCAGAGGGAATTCAAGGAGGAAATGCACAAAAAAGGGAGCAGAGAAGCAAGCTGTATTAAAAACGAAACCCAGGAGAGGGCGTTGGAATCCACGAGGTTCAGGGTTGTCTTTTTGTGTGATCTGGAGGCACAGTGGGCAGTGTCGGAGGAGGACTTAATTGAATATTCAAAGAGGGCGGGGCCTCAGTGCTGCCCATTTCCTTACCCTTTTTTGGAAGTCTCGGAGGTGTCATGGCGTCAGGTGCATGATGGGAGGGGGGAGTGTCAGCCATAGTAATTTTATTATAATGGCATTATAATCACCTGAGTGAATATTTCCTACTATGGTCTGAAATGCAGGCAGAGGGCCTGGGAAGAACCACTGGGAGGTGCACACACACTCAAGGTCACACTCCACAAAGTCATGAGCGTGGATGTCTGCACCGCACCCAGTACCTGGCCTGTCACGGACATGACTGCCCACAAGGGCAGAGGGATTCTCCAGGGTGTTCTACTCAGTGGGCGCCTGCAGGGAGCCTGGGGACTCATTCCTCCATCCTGGAGACAGGCTCTGGGATGGGCCTTGTGTCGGGGGTGTATGGGAGCTGGGCCCAGGATCCCTGGGCAGGAGCCTCACAGAAGCAGGTGAGGAGGGAGCCGAGCCTGGCGCGCGTTTTCTCAGATCAGGGGAGCCAGAGGGAGGAGGCACCCACACACTTCTCTGTCCCTCACCCACCGCCCTGCACGCAGCTTCCGGGAGTCGCCGGGATGCTGAGAGCCCACCCCTGCCACTGTCCTCCCAGCTCAGGGCCTCCCTCCGTGGAGAGAGCGTTGGCCAGCCTGCCCCACTCTGCATGGAGGAGGCTGTGGTCAGGAGAGCACTGTGGTGGTGCAGGGCGGGATTGGACGCAGCTCGGCAGACTTGCAGGCCTCCAGCAGGATCCTGTGCACAGATGGTAGACTGGGCCCATTTCACAGATGGGAGCACTAACCCCAGGCAGCCAGGGCGTGTCCTGAATCCAGAGGCAGCCTAGAATTTGTAGTAAGTCTCCCATTCCAGGGGTGGCTGGAGGGGGGATCTGTCCATGCTTTGGGCTCACCGTGCTGAGGTCCCTTGCTCATTCATGCAACGTGTCCAACCAACTGTCAGTAACTCCTCCCCTGCTCTCCCTCCCTCCTCTGGATTGGCCCAGTCTCTGCGATCTCCGGCTAGCTCTCTGTCCGGACAGAGACCTCCAAATTGTGCACACGTGGGCTCTGTTCTCCGCTGATTAGCCTCCCAGTGGCTGTGGTGTGGAGAATCCCACAGGAATCTCAAAAGGAGTCATGGATCACCGCTTACCTGCCAAGGAGGTGAACTGTGGAAACACAGTAAAACATTGAGTTAAGAAGCTACCACTCGCCACAAAATAAAAGTCAAGTGGAGTTCTAAGTCAGGAGCTGAGGCGATGCCTAACAGCTGTGAGGGAGACGCTCCTACTCACACCAAGAGACATCGCTGGTCAGTCAGATAACAGTGCACCACGGGCAGTACCCTCCTGCCCACGCTGACTGGACCGTTCAAGCATAAGTAAGGCGGGGACAGTATTGACTGGACTGTTCAACTGCAAGCAAGGAGGAACCAGCATTGATTGGACAAGTTGGAGGATGGTGTCCAGCACGTAACAAATCTTTCCAGGCAGACAAATCAGTTCACAAGCTTTTATTGGGATTCCGCTCCCGGGTGGAATTCCACTCCCAACAGAGCGGCATTTGCCTTTACCCAATTTAAATTAGCAGTTACACCTAAATGACTTAAGATGCTGATATTATATATCTCTATCTGAATTTAATTAAAATTAAAATTGCATTCATCTAAAACAAGTACTAATTACCCATTGCTGTTTCATTTACTGATTACCCGGAAACCTGTTAAAATAAATTGCAAAAATAAGTTCAGCAAGTTACAAAGCGATATTTTCAAAGGTAGTGGTCTTCCTAGATTCAAAGAGAAATTCCTTCAAACTCAGTGTCTAGTTACAGTTGCCTTTTTTCCTAAGAACACCTTAGGCCCATGATGTCATATTCAGTTGGCCACGTGGGGATTAGGCACTTGACCTAAAACCCAGCAGACCAGAGGGGTGGGGTGAAGAAGGGAAAAAAAGAGAGAGAAGGAGAGTGTAAGAGAGAGACAAGAGAGGAGAGGAGCTAGTGAGGAGAGGAGAGAGCAGGAAAGAAGAGAGAGACCACAGGAAGAGGCTAGAGAGCCATATGTCAGGAACAGGTTCTTTCAAAACTTTGCCGGAGGGCGTCCAGGGAAGCAGGAGCAGCCAATCCCATTAGGATAGAGGTGGAGCTTGACACCGGTGGTTGGGCCACGTGGCTACCAGGCTTTCAGCAATGGCTGCGGGGAGCCAGAGGGAGAGGCAGGACGTGGCGGAGGGGTGCAAGAATGTGCATATGGGGGTGGGAGGTTCCTGGCTAGCTGTGGGGTCCCCAGGAACTCAGGAGGGTCCAAAAAGGCGGAGGGTGGAGAGTTCGGCAGTAACATAGAAGAGGCGTCCTTAGGAGGTGGGGGCCCGATCTTGGCCAGTAAGACCTGGGCCGTGGAGCAGGCAGAGAGGAAAGTAGGGGAGAAGGGAGTAGGACGGGAGCGGAGGTCTCAGAAAGCCTGGACATAGGGGACCTCTGACCATTTTCTCTCCCTGCGGCAGAAATTCTCAAGGTAATTAGGCCATGCCTGGATGGAGTAGAAGGTTAGGCGTTTATGCAGTAGGTCCTGGGCCAGTCCCAGTTGCTTCAAGTTCTCTAGGAGGCAGGCCGGGGGCATGTTGAGTCCCACCCTCGGGATTGGCCAGACCCCATGGTCTCCCCGGCAGCCCGGGATCGACTGGAATTAGGGCAAGGCGTCCCCTGTCCTGGACTTCAGTAGACGGATAAGAGGTCAGTCCTCTACGGGGCCAAGCCAGCGGCGGGACGTCTCCACATGTCGGGAGCGCCTACTGTCACGCAGCTCAACAGTAGCAAGTGTGACGTGTGACTTGTCAGTCACGGAGAAGAAAGGAACACCAGGACACAAGACTGTCTTTCCAATGAGAGATTTTATTGCTTACACACCAGGGGTTTTTTATCACACTGCTCATCAGCATGAGGTCAATACACTTATCAATATCAATATACTTATCAATCTACACTATTTAATACACTTATCAGTAAACTTAACACTACTACTTAATGTGACTTAACTACTTAGCTACTTAGCTTAACGTAACTACTTAGCTTAACTACTTAGCTTAATCACCTAACATAATTACTTAACACACTTATCAATATCACTAATATCACTATCGATAATGTCAATAATATCACTTCTCATAACTTATAGCTAACTTAACACACTTACTGAATCACTTAGCTTAACATAACTACTTATCCTCTACTTAACTTACTATAATACTTAGGTACCAGAGTAATACTCTTTCCTTAATGACTAGAGGGCTACTGGAATCAACACCATTAATATCAATATCAGTAATACTACTTGAACTTATTCATTAATCCACAGATCACAGTTCTCCAGCTCGCCATCCTCCGACTTGTCCAATCAATGCTGGTTCCTCCTTGCTTGCAGTTGAACAGTCCAGTCAATACTGTCCCCGCCTTACTTATGCTTGAACGGTCCAGTCAGCGTGGGCAGGAGGGTACTGCCCGTGGTGCACTGTTATCGGACTGACCAGTGACGTCTGCTTGGTGTGAGTAGGAGCGTCTCCCTCACAGCCGTTAGGCATCGCCTCAGCTCCTGACTTAGAACTCCACTTGACTTTTATTTTGTGGCGAGTGGTAGCTTCTTAACTCAATGTTTTACTGTGTTTCCACAGTTCACCTCCTTGGCAGGTAAGCGGTGATCCATGACTCCTTTTGAGATTCCTGTGGGATTCTCCACACCACAACCACTGGGAGGCTAATCAGCGGAGAACAGAGCCCACGTGTGCACGATTTGGAGGTCTCCGTCCGGACAGAGAGCTAGCCGGAGATCGCAGAGACTGGGCCAACCCAGAGGAGGGAGGGAGAGCAGGGGAGGAGTTACTGACAGTTGGTCAAGTGGGGTCCATAGTCAGCCTGGGGACCAGACAGGTTCAAGGAACGAGGGGGCCTTGAACCCAGAAAGAGGAGGCGCGCACCCTCAGCTCCCGGGTTTCGGCACCATCTGCAAGGTGTCCGGCACATAACAAATCTTGCCAGGCAGACGAATCAATTAATTCACAGGCTTTTATTGGGATTCCGCTCCTGGGCGAGGTTCCCCGGTCCCAGCAGAGCGGGGGCTGGGGAAGTCACGTGTCAGAGGTTGGGAGAGCTCCTTTTATAGATTCAGGGCATGGGGGTTAAAGGTTGAGGCAGGGCTGATCCTCATTGGTTGACCTTGAGGCACCCGTGGGGACCTTGACAAGGACTTTCTTCCCCGGATGTGCGGGCAGGGACTCTCCATTCCCGGAAGTGCAGGCCTTCTCTCCTTGCGGATCCCAAAGCTACCAATTCATGTGTCTCTCACTTCCCATTCGCTCCGTCCCGGACACTCGGCGTCCTCAGGGAGCTGCCTAGTGGGCTCTGTTTGCGGCGCTGCGCCATGCAAGAGCTGCCCAGGTTCTCAGCCAGCAGCCCTGCCGTTAAGGGACAGGTGACTGTCCCTGTGTTGACCTGACACACCCCAGGAAGCGTGGCCAGGACACAGGGGTCGTGGTGTTCTGCTTTGCATGGCTCACGTCCTCGCCCCACCGTGACCCCCGCTCTGCACTCGGGCGAAGGACCCCGAAGTCCCTGCTCACAGCAGTGGGAACGGGGCTGGGGGGGGTCAAGCCGCAGCCACCGCTGATCCCAAACATGCACCCCCCGCCCCCACCCTGGGCCCAGCTCTGCATGGCCTCAGCTTCCCCAGCCGGCCCTGGGTACCCGCTGGGCATCCTGAGTGGATGCCAAGGGTGTGCACACACACCCACACCCACCCACACACACACATACACAGAGACATCTTCCAGTGCTGGTTTCTCCTCAAATGCCTGCCAAGACCAGAGCTGGGCTGGGCCAAAGCTGGGAGCCAGAAACTCCAAGAACACGGCAGAGACCAAACCGGAGCTGTCTCTGCCTCCTTCCAGGGTGTGCACCGGCAGGAAGCTGGAACTAGGAGCAGAGCTGCTACTTGAACCCAGGCAGGAGGGGGACAGACAGCCAAGTGGACGATCACCCCACAGCAATAGTCACAGTCCATGCAGTGGACATGAGAATGTAACCAGCCAGAAGCAATCAAGGAGGGCTTCTGGGAAGTGGTGACGCCTGGGCTCAGCCCTAGAGGAAGACCTAGCGGTAGGAGCAGTGGGCCTGCAGGAGGGAGGAGCGGGGCCCTGTCTGGAGTAGGCAGCACGCTGTCACGGCCAGCTGTTACTACAAACCATTGTCTCGGTGACTTGTGTTAGCCCCTAGGGCAGACCAGAAGCTGTGTCTCCCGGGGTGGCGCCTGCATGGCTGGGTCAGCAAGCATAACAGGCATCTGACATTTTGTCGCCTGCAAGAGTCACCAAGAACCAAAACATGTGTTTGATTCAGGCGAAACTCACATCACCGAAAATTAACCACTGGAAAGCGAGCGATTCGGGGGCAGTTCCGGCCTCCGCGGGGCTGTGCAGACACGGCCTCCGTCCAGCTCCGGAACGCTAACTGCCTGTGATCCAGCCCATCGAGAAGCCCCGCCAGGCTCCCCCACCCCCGCCCCTGCCTGTGGGGCAGCCATGCTGGACAGGGGTGAGTCAGCCAGCCGGGATTTTCACGTCTGTCTTCTCTCACTGAGCGTGTCTCCCAGGGGCAGTCCATTTGCAGTGGGGGAGGTCAGAGCAGAGCTCAGACCATGGTCAGAAGGTGGCACGGCCTTCTCCCTTGCACCCCTTGCTCATCCCTTCCACCTGTCTGCCCTCCTGCACAGGCCCGGACGCGAGCTCCTTGCCTGCTGTTTGCCTCGACCCCGCCCTGCCCACTCGGAGCCTCGGGCTCCACACTTGGGGCATGAATGTCCTCAGTGCTACTGAATTCGCTGCCCACAGATGGCCAAGATGGCGAATTCTATGTCGTGTCAGGGTTTTGTTTTTTTTTTTTTAAAGATCTGTTTATTCGATCCCAGTTAAAATAAGAGTGGGAATGAGAGAGGGAGGAGCTGTTCAGTTCGGCACACATTCCCATGGACCTACCCCTAAGGGTGAAGCTAAAAACTTGCCATGGGACGCCAAATCCCACTAAGCTGGGCGTACTAATCCCATCTTACGTGATAAAGTGATCATATTAAGTGTGAAATTGATCATATAGATAGGATTAAATGTCAAAGAGATCACATAAATAAGACCAAGTGTCTGTTAATAACAATAGATAGAATTACAAAGGAGGGAACAATCCAACATGGGAAGTGGGCCACACAGCAGACTCATAGAATGACAAATGCCCTAAACAGCACTCTGGCCTCAGAATCAGCCCTTAAGGCATTCAGATCTGGCTGAAAAGCCCATGAGAGCATTTCAGGCATGGAAAGCCAAGACACTGTGGCAAATACTCTTCTGCATGAAGGATCTCTGTGAGTGAGATCCCAGTGGAAAGAAGAGGCCTGAAGGAGATACCTTTCTCTGCAGGGAGGAGACACTTCCACTTTGATTATAGCCTTCTCTAAATACTGATGAAGATTATGGGCTTAAGAGGCTTCCATAGCCTTGGCAGCTCATGACAAGAGCCTCGGGTGATTACTGACATCATAAATAAGAGTGTCAGTTGTTAAATCAACAACGGGGGTCACTGTGAACCTGCTCCCCATGTAGGACCTCTGTCCTTAATGAGTTGTACTATGAGAATTAACAGTAAAAAAACAGTCTTCAAGCAGTACTTTATACTTTGTGTGTCTGTGTGGGTGCAAACTGTTGAAATCTATACTTAGTATAGAGTTGGTTTTCTGAATATAAAGTCAATTAAAATCTAATCCTAATGAAGAATGGGAGAGGGAGTAGGAGGTGGGACGAGGGTGGGGGTGGGCGAGAAAGGGGGGAAGAACCACTATATTCCTAAAAGCTGCACATATGAAATTTGTATTCATTAAATAAAAAACTTCTAAAAAAGATTTATTTATTTATTTGAAAGTCAGAGCTACACAGAGAGAGGAGAGGCAGAGAGAGGTCTTCCAACCTCTGGTTCACTCCCCACATGGCTGCAACAGCCGGAGTTGCACCAATCCAAAGGGGAGTCAGGGGCTTCTTCGGGTCTCCCACAAGGGTGCAGGGACCCAAGGGCTTGGGCCATCTTCCATTGCTTTCCCAGGCCATAGCAGAGAGCTGGATTGGAAGTGGAGCAGCCAGAACTCAAACTGGCACCCATAGGGGATGCCGGCACTGCAGGCGGCGGCTTTAGCTGCTATGGCACAGTGCCAGCCCCATGTCAGGCTTTTTAAGCACAAGAATAGTTTTTTAAAAGCACCCCAAGGGAAAATCTAAAAAAAAAAAAAAAAAAAAAAAAAAAAAAAAAAAAAAAAGCAATACTGGGTGGATGAAGGTCTCCCAAGGACACATGAGTGACCTTGGGGGGAAGAAAGGGCAGCCAAGGGGCAGGAGAAGGCAGAGGTCCTGGGTCCCGGTCCCTCCTCTCCTTGCCCTGGGGTTTATGTCCCAGTCCTCAGCCGCTGTCACTCCACAACCCTCAGGCCGGGCCCCCAGCTCCATCGGCAGGACGGGAGCAAAATGGGAACGGCTGGATTTCCAAACAGATTCAGCCTCCATGATTAAAAAAAATCTTTTTCAGCAGAATTTGACCCAGTTCAGGGTAAAAGCAATAAATATTTGATAAGAAAACTGTGATTCCAGAGCCAAGCCTGGCCCTACTGGCAGAAGGGGCTCAGAGCGTGTGGCAAGCGCATGCCCCAGGTTTGGCCTCAAACCTCCGTCTCCCTGCTCCCCCGGGGCCCCCATCATCCAAGCGTGAGCTGCCCCTGGGCTCAGGAATCCATAGCCAAGCTCAGGGGAAGGCTGTTCCGGCAGGTGCCCCTCGGGTAGGTGAATAAGTGGCCTGAGACAGTGTGATTAGTAGGAACCCAAGAATGTTTTAGCGAACAAGCGCTCCACACACAGAGCCAAAAATAAAAACATCACATTGATTTATCCTCCTTGGAGTCCCTCCTGGAGCGAGGCCGCCTGCCGACCGCGCTGCTTCCAGCTCTCACTGAGAAGGCAGCTGCAACCAAGACCGCGTGCGGGATACAGGGCGGGCGCCATCCAGGCAAAAGCACGGCCATCGGGGGGAAGCAAGCCAGGAGGGCTTCCGGGACGCGGTGAGGCCACAGCTAACACAGGAAGAGCCATGGAGCAGGTGGCTGGGCTGGCGGGAGTTGGGGAGCAGGCAGCCTCATAGAGGCAAACACACTGGCACTGGGGTCGCACGGCTGGGGTCGCATGGCTGGGGATGCTGCCCCGCTCTGCCCCCACCCCCGGCTCCTCCATTTTCCGTGGCTTCTTTACAGAGTTTGTGTCACTTTTACAAGACAATGTCACACAGACAGGAAAGGACTGGTGCTGTTTCCCGAGAGCGTGGTCCAGAATCTGTGACCGCAGGGTGGCAACCCGTCCCTCGCCATCCCCACAGCTCTCTTTCCCTCTCCGGCGCCAACAGCCCAGGGCCACGGATCGGGGCCTCACACAGCAGGGCACAGCCGCCCCGGCAGGTGCATCTCCCCCTCCCACCTTGGCCACAGGAGTTCAGAGGAGCAGCCCTTGCTGGATCTCTGAGCAGAGAGAACGTGGCGGGTGCTGGGGTCCCCGCTGAGGCCGCTGGAGGGGCAGGGCAGGCTCAGGCCCCCACCTCCGTGAGAGGCAGTCAGGAGCCCTGATGGGCGTCCAGAAATCCATAGATCCTTCCCTGGACACAGACATACGTACACACATGAGCACACACATGCTATACTCATGCACAGAGACACACTACATGCACACTCACACATGCCACACATCACATGTGCACACAGACACACATCCCATGTGCACACACAGATACATGCACTCACATCACATGGGTACACATGCACAGACATTACACACATGCACACACACATGCACACAGACGCACACACTACATATACACACGTGCACAGACACGGCACTCATGTGCACGCGCACGCAGCACATGCACACAGAGACACATTGTACTCATGCATGCACACCACACATGCACACACACACCCGTGCACACACAGATGCTGTATCGGGCACATCTGCACACGCCGTCCTGCCCTGGGCACCCTCGCGCTTTGTCGTGGGTGCAGGCTGTTTTGGAGACGGCAGGCGAGGGCTGAGACTGACGAGGTGATGGGGAGGGCGTCTCCTCACTGCTCTGCGCTGGGCTTGGTACACAGGGCCGTCGGCTCGGGGGGTAGGGGGCACCCAGGCATCTCGGAGCCCAGAGCCTCCTTCAACCCTGTACAGCCCGGCATCCCTCTGCATCCGCACCCGCACTCGGCACGCCCCAAGGAGAGAACCCCGGAGGCCAGGCTCCCACGGCCACGGCCAGGGCCTCGGGGCCCTCACGGAGACCACGCCTGGTACTGGTTCCCTCCAGGCAGGGCTTCGAGGGCACACACAAACCCAGTGGCCTGAGCTTGCCCAGCCCCACCTTCCTCAGCCTCCAGACCACGCTGGGTCTGGGACCGTCCCCCAGGACCTGCACCTGCCACACTCTCCCATTCTCCCCCTCCCCTGGGAGGGCACCGAGTCCCGGGCTCCGGAGGTGACCGGGCCTGGACGCTGCCTGGTTCTCCAGGTTTCTGCCCATAAAGCCACTCTGAGTCCTCCCACCCAGGCACCGGGCAGCGCCGGTGACAGATCAAGGCCAAGCACAACAGTGGTCCCTGCAGTGGTCCCCTTTCTCAGGCCTGATCTCATCAGCTCCATTTCACAGGTTCACAAACTGAGGCCCAGAGAGCGTTGACGACTCACTGGGCAAGCGGCAGAGCCACAGTGGGGACCCACGGCTGCCGGCTGCCAGCCGACCAGCCCTCCCTCCCTCGGCCGCTCTCTGAGCGGAGACTGTACTTAACTGGGGCTGCACGGGCAGGAGCCCCAGTGCCCAGGAGCGGAGCCGAGAGTCTTTTGAGCTCATACACGTCACCCCCCACGCTGACCTCATAAATATCATTAGAGCCCCGGGCGGGAGGAACTCTGTATCCTGTTCCCAGCCGCAGCAGGTGGAAATAGTGTGAACTGATGAAATCTCACCAGCGAGGCTAACAGCTGAACGCCAGGCTCCTGGCAGCCGGCAGTGCTGAGACCGCTGACCCACACACACCGGCCTCCACGCGCCGGCAGCTGGGAGGCCGGCGTGAGCGCGAGCTCGGGGACAGCACCTGATACGGGGGAGGCAGGCAGGCCAGTGTGGTCCCGGCGTGCTGTGTGACCTTGGCCAAGAGACTTGACTTCTCTGGTTCGCTCATCTGTGAAGGGGGGTATTAGGGTGCACTGTGGGAACATCTATCTGTGAGGGCGTCAGCGGAAGGCCACGCATTGTATGAGGACCCGGGAGGAAGGGGGAGTCTGTGTGGGGGTGTCACACCTGCCCGTCTACCCAGGAGCCTAGGATCGGGACAGGGACATCTGCAGCGTCCTGGGCACCCCCCAAGCTACCTCAGCTCTGACGTCACAGGCTCTGAGCGCCCAGGGTCCCCTCCCCGTGCATGTCCTGTGGGGTTGACTCCCCACCCCTTCCACGCCTGAGGGGCGCCCTGGCCCCGGGCTGTGCTCCCGATGGTCCCCCAGAGTGCCCGATTTAGGACCGCCATGGACCGCACTGAGCGGATCGCGGCCGGCCAGCCCAGCTCGGCTCTGGGACGCCTGCTCACGCTGCCGGGGAGGTGGCGGCTCTGCACGTTTACAGCGGGGCAGGGGCCACCCAGCCAGTCTGCACCGGACACCAGCTGTCGCTGAGGAAGAGAAAAGCAGCAGGAGTTCTGGATCAAGCCACACCTGAAGCTTCCTGGACGCTTCTGCTGCACGAATCAATAAATCTCCCCTTGTCTCCAGCCAGCCTGAGCCCAGCTGTCCTGCCGGTTGCAATCACAGGAGTTGTGATGGATTGATAGCTCCTTTTCTGGCATTACAGCTCTTGTAAAATCAATCAAAGCAATGAGGTGACGCCTGCATGAATGAGCTCAGATTCAGAGCAAAAAGCTCCGGATACTGGGGCAGGAGCCTCTGCTCCCACTAAAGGCTGTGGGAATCAGAAGAGTTGCATTCAAATCCTGCCCTCCCACTGACCTTGCAGCTGTGTGGCCTTGGGCAAGTCCCTAAGTGTCTCTGAAATTCTAGTTCTTCAACCCCTGAGGGCTCTGAGAGGGACAAAGTGACACAACGTGCTCAAAGCACTAGATATACAGTCGGTGCCCAATAAGTGTACTCCCGCAGTCTGGGTCAGCCCCTCTACATTCACTTAATTCCAGGTACCGGGAGAAGACTCAGGGGACAAACAGGAAGGCTGATTTGGTTCCTGAGAATCCACTCCCAGTGGGTGCTGCCCCAGGCGTCAATCAGCCTTATGCCCAGAGCAGGGGACTATGGGAAAAAGGGAACAAGTGCTTGAGAGTCAGAGAAACCTGGGTTTAAGCTCTGTCCCTGCGTTGCGGCCTCAGGCAAGTCGCCCAGCCCCTCTGAACCTTGCTCTTTGGTTGGCAGGATGGGGAGGGCACCACCTGCCCCTGAAGGCGCCACGGGGATGCAGGTGTGGTGGCGAGGGCGCTGCACCGTGGGAGGGATTGCCTTGCGGGCCCTGTCCAGTGGGCTTCCTGGAGGCACCGTGCTCAGGGCCGCAGCACGCCCGCCACGTGGAGCTCGGCCGTGACCGTGACTTTACCTCCTTGACCTCTCTGGCAAAGCCCTATGCCGGCCCTGACCTCGCTCCACAGTCCAGACCTCCTGAGCACCTCCACCAGGAGGGTGCGCGTGGAGCGGCCCCCCATGTGCGCACGCCCCCATTGCCACTGTCGCCATCCTCATGCAGGCCCCAGCCCCAGCTTCCCCATTGCTGGGCACCCTCTGTCCTCCCCACCCACAGCGCCGATGTTGAACGCCGGCCAAGCACTCACTCCCCAGCAGGCTTTGCGTGGACGCTCAGCCTCCTCCTGCCCTGTCCAGAACTGGACACGCCTCCCCCACCCTGACAGTGCCAGCAGCCTGGAGGTCCTCTTTCAGGTGAGAGGCGAGGAGGGGCGCAGCTCTTGGGGTTCCTCTGAGACACTCAGTAAACACTTGTGAAACCCCTCGTTCACTCATTCACTCATTCATTCATTCGCGCTTGTCTTGGGGTCATCCCCAGTGCAAGACACCAGGGCAGAGAGCTTTGCGCCTTCGTCCCTGCCAAGCGTCCTTGCCTGGGACATCTCGCATCCAATTGCAGGGGCCCCAGGCCCAGAGAGAGGACCCAGGTTGCCTCCGATGGAGCCCATTTTATAGATGGGGAGACTGAGACACAATAGAAACCATCCGAGGACGTGCAGGGCGCTGCTTCCTGCCAGGCGTGGGTCATCGTGGGGGCATGCCACGCCCACTCCCGGCTCCAGGCCCCCGGTGCGCAGTGGCAGGTCACTTGGCATCGTGCCTCTCCCAGCCATGTCCACTCGTGGGCTGCACAGCCATGGCGAGAAGAGAGCACGTGTGTAGGAGCCTGGCCCAGGCCTTCGCCTCTCCTTTCTCTGCCTTGCAGGGTTTAGAAGCAGGAAACACTGCTGCCATCTAACGTGGTCATGGAAGGCTTCGTGGAAGAGGCAAGCCCAGCTCGGGCCTCAATTTTGGGTGCTGAAGGGAGGCAGGGGCCAAGGGTTATTAATAGGCCCAGGGAGGGTGAATGTGATACAGACACCCAGCACCGTGGGTGGGGAGTACCTGACACCGGAAGGGGAGGGGGCCGGGGCCCGGGGCAGCAGCACCTCCCGAAATAGCTGGGGCAGAGACCTATATAGGCGGCCATGCCCCCAGCAGGCTCACTTCCCGACAGGATCGCCCACCAGCCCAGCCCTTGAGTGCAGGCTCCAGCCCTCCGCCCCCACCGGAGGTGAGTGGCAGCTGCTGAGGTAGGAGGAGGACGGAGGGATGCTGCAGGGATGAGGCCGCCAGGAGGGAGAGCCACACACGTCCCCGTCCCCAGGGACCCAGGGGCTGGGGCGAACTGCAGGCCTGAGACAATGGCCCCCCACCCCGTTCTCCATCCCGGCTCCTGTGGGTACTGGGGCAAATCCATGCCCCTGCCTGGGCCTCATGCCACCCCATCTTTGGCGTGAGAGGGGCGGAGCCAGATATGCAGGGACTGGTAATGCCATCAGAGGGGACCCAGAGGAGGCAGGGTAAAGAGGGCGGATGGACTCGCTGGGCCACGCTGCCCGAGGCTGCAGCCGGGGGGACCTGGGTCCAGAGCAGGTGTCCCGTTGATGGGAGAGGCGGAGGAAGGCAGGGAAGAAGGATGGTGGCTTTTGCCACGGGGCCAGTTTGGGGTTCTCAGGGAGCCAGCATGTGCTCAGACACGTGGTACTCTGCAGGGCTGGGTCCCCAAGATCAGGGAGGGTCACAGGGGGAGTCGCACACTCTGAGCCCCGCCCTGCCATGGCCAATGCCCTACCTGTATAGCGTGAGGGTCCCTCAGCCAGGATGATACCTCTCTAACCAGGTCCCTGCGGCGAGCAGAGCCTGCAAGTCGAGATGCTAACACACAACACAGCACACCCCAGCAGGCAGCCGGCTGGAAGCCAGGGGCCGAGGTGCTGGCGGCGGCAGCAGGGGCAGCAGAGCCCCGAGCAGCTGAGGGGCATGGGGAGGCCTCCTGCGGAGAGATACTGGGTCAGGAGCTACAGCCCGGTGCCTTGGAAGCCAGTTGGCGGGCTGGGGCCTGAAGGAGCTGACTCACCCGGAGCCGGGCGACGGGAGCCAGCATCGCCTAAGGTTTCCAGGGAGGGCAGCCATCCAGAGCCAAGCCGGGGGCGACAGTGTTGACAGCGAGTATCAGGCAACCCGAGCTGCCGGGCAGCTGGACAGCTCCCCCCAGGCCCCGCCCCTGCCCACCTGCCCAGCTGCGGTCTCAAGATCCCGCTACATCCAACACGAGAGACGGTCGCAGAAGCCCAAAGACGGCCCCCAAGGTCACACGGGGCTCAGTGCGGCCCCTGGTGTGGAACCCAGGCCGGCTAGCTCCTTGTCCAGTGCTCACACACTCTCGGGAAGCCCCAGTATAAAGTTTGGTAAAGTTAGGGAGTGTCCCCTTCCCCAGAGGGGAGGTTCAGACCGCAGGGCCAGCATAGGTAGTCTGCAAAGCTGGTCTGACGGAGCCGCCCCTCCTCCAACTCACCTGGTGCCTTCTGGGAGGGGCCACAGGTGTATTCCAAGTAGCACCCCTGAAAGGATTGAGGGGGCAGGGAGGCAGGAAGGTAAGTGTTCAAGGAGGTGGGAGAAACAGTTCTTAGAAAAGTCAAATAAGCAAAAAGAATTAAAAAAAAAAATGGTTTCTGAACCATGTGTCCCTGCCCAGCTGTGGCAGGGCTCCTGCGGGGGGGGGGGGGCAGCAGCTGGCCCTGGCCCTGCCCCTGGCCCTGCCACCGCCCCTCCTGGGTCAGATTTCTCAACCTCAGGCTCAGATTTTGCAGCATAAATTTGCATCCAGGACCAAGCATTGAAGGCTGGGGTAGGAGAGGAAAGAGATCGGAGGGAGCCGGGTGGAGGAGGGGCCCGAGAGGGCATAGCCTGGACCCTGAAGCCCGGGACCTTCCCAAGCCCCGGACATCTCCCTAGGAGCCCAGGTCGGAGACCCCCGCCTCCTGCGTGTCCCGGAAGGGAGCAAACTGCCTAGACCCGCCTGGTGGAGTAGGAGCCCCCGAATCATCCAGAGCTTGCCCCTGCCCCTCGCGCCCCCACGGCAACCCCTGGGACCCCAAGACCTCCGGCTGGGCAGTGCGGGGCGGGGAAGGCTTAGGGTGGGCGCTGCTCAGCCGCGCGTGCGGCGGGACTGAGCTGTTCCCGCGGCGCGCGGCGCCCGGCGCCCCTGGCGCGGTGCCAGGGCGGGCGGGCGTGCGCCGGGCGCGCGGCACTGCAGCGCTGGTCATATGAGCAGAAATGATGAGAAAAGCACTTTTTAATCTTTTCGCACTTGCTCTGCCCGCTCAAACAGTTGCAGGATGGCGATGACAGAGTTGCTCAACGCTGAGGACATCAAGAAGGCAATAGGCGCCTTTGCGGGTGAGCAGCGCACCACCCTCCCCACCCTCCCCTCTCATCCTGCACCCTCGCCCCGCACCTCTGCTGCCCCGCAGCCCGCGCATCCTCCCCGGCGCTCCCCTGCCCACGCATCCAGCGGGGCGCGGGGGACCGGTGTGTGCTGGGGGCCGGGGGCGGAGGTGTGTGGTGGGGCAGGGAGGCTCAGCATTTCCCAAACTCGGTCCAGGCGGGACTTGGCGCGGGGAGCGTCCTGCCCGAACAATGCAAACTCGCGGGCGCCCGGCCCCGCCGGGAGGACGCTGGGTCCGGGGACCAAGGGCAAAGAGCTGGCGGCGGGAGGGACCTCCCGGGTCCTTGGGCGCGCTCAGGACTCCCCTGGAAGGCACGTGGAGGGGCTGCCGGCGCGCCCGCTTTCTCTCCCCCGGGGCCCCTTTCCTTGACCCCTATTCTGAACAGGACTTTTCTCGCCCGCGATGTCCCCCGCTCCCGACTGTCCCAGCCCCCTCCCTGCGGTCTGGGACCCTCGCCACCTACGGGCTACGGGCTGGCGCGGGGGGAGGTGACCTTCCCTAGGGAGCGCTCAGCTCTGCTTCCAGCCCCTTCCAGAGGACCAAGGGCGAACCAGCAGTGCCCTCCCCCTCCCCCGGGGAAAGGGAGGCTGGGAGAGGAGGAAAGACTTGTCCAAGGGCACACAGGAGGGGTCCAGGTGTCTCCCAACCTGGAGTCAGAGGTGCTTAGAGTGGCTTAAGCTGTCTCCCTCTGAACCTGGGCTGAGGGAGAGTGACTCTCAACAGCCTCTCCTCCTCCAACCACACACACACACACACACACACAGGTGCACACACATGTACACACACATGCTCACACATATGCACACACACACTCAGTGGACCATTGCACTCTCCCCAGGATGCTCCAACAAGGAACCTCAAGACAGGAAACTGGGGAGCAGGACGGGCTCCCATCCCCCTCCACATCTCTCCGGGGAAGCCCCCTCCCAGGGCACCGTGGTACCCATGCTCTCTGCCCTGAGTCACAGAAGCAGCGTGGCTGGGCGATCATCCCCCAGCCCCCTCCACGTGAGCCCCTAGAACAGGTGACTCCAGGCCCTTCCCCCTCCCCCCACCCTGTGACCTTGAGAGAAACTGGTTCTCTCCTTGTCCATTTCCTGGAGACGCAGTCTGGTCTGTGGTTCGAGAAAGAGGTCAGCCTCCCCCTCCCCCACCTCTGTGCAGATGCCCGCACCGGGCTCTGCTCTCCCCACGTTCATCTCCCCGCTCACTCCCACCGCTGCCCCAAGCCTCCATGGAAACTCAGGAGGCCAAAAGGGTCTGTTAGGTGTTCGGGGAAAGGTGCAGTGCGGTTGGGGAAGGAGGTCGTCTCCCACCCTGGCTGCCTGACCTTGGATGGAGGAGACACCTGCCTTTGCCTGGGACCCCGGAGCCCCGCACCACTGGTGTGTGGGAGCCCCTACCCTACAACTACCCTCCCCCAGCCTCCCCTGGGCCCCTCCTTGCCTCCTGTCACCTGCTCCTCCCCTCCCCCCACAGCCGCCGAGTCCTTCGACCACAAAAAGTTCTTCCAAATGGTGGGGCTGAAGAAGAAGAGCACGGAAGACGTGAAGAAAGTGTTCCACATCCTGGACAAGGACAAGAGCGGCTTCATCGAGGAGGAAGAGCTGGGGTACACGGAGGCTGGCGGGGGCGGGGAGGGGGACTCTCGCTGCTCCCAGGTCCCCTCAGCCCCACCCTTCTCTCGCCAGCTGCGGGTGACCGCAGGGCCCACGGCCGGCTGGGCTAATGCCCCTCAGCCGACTCGGTTAAATCATAGCCACTTAATATCGCTAATGGAGGGACGCTGCTTAGTAATCGAGCACACACAGAGAGCCCGCGCTCTCGCCGCCTCACCGCGCTGCCCGGCCAGACGCTCCGTGGCTTCGGTCTTCACTGATTTCTGCCTGTCTGAAAGCCACCTTCCACCGCCCACCTGCAGAGCCCAGCGCCCTCTGGGCCAGCTTTGCGGGGGTGGGAGGGTGTCAGGGCTCCCTGGAGCGAGGCGGAGGGGGAGAAGGTTGTGATTAGGCAAATGCAAACTGGCAGCAAAGAGCCGTGCCTCTGCCACCCGGCCTGTACCTGCCCACCCGACTGTGCCTCACGCCTCTCTGGGGCCACGGCTGTGCCCACTTTTGTTCAGAGAAAGGAGAGGGGTGAGAGAGGCCTTTTGAGTAGAGACGTCCCCTGCCTATCCTGTGTGTCCCCTAAGCCATCTCACAAGGGTACCCGTATCTAGAACCTTCTGCTGCCCACCCACACCCAAGTCACGGGTACACAGCCACTCCCAGGCTGACTTCTCCCTCTGCCCCGGGCGTCACCTCCGTTCTCCCCGTGGGGGATGGGCGCCTTCCCTGGGTGCCTCTCTCCTTGCCTCCGCCATCACGGCACCCCTCACCCTCCGGGGCCTCTCCCCATTTCTTCCGGGGCTTCCTAAGGTCCCCACTGTGCTCTTGGTCTTCGGCACAGCCCTGCTCTCCAGACACGTTGGTTGAATGGATTTTAAAATGAAGCGGGGTCGACCCCGGAGGACAGCCTGTGCCCCACCCCAGGCCCTGCACGGTCAGGCTACCCCGCCCTGCACAGCTGCACGCAAGCCTGCTGTTTGCTGCCTGTCCAGTTGCCCCATTCCCACCCCCGCCCCGTGTTGCTGCAAGGTGACCTTGGCCCTGACTCCCTCCTCTGCTTCCTCCCCTCCATCCTCCAGATTCATCCTGAAGGGCTTCTCCCCAGACGCCCGAGACCTGTCTGTGAAAGAAACCAAGACGCTGATGGCTGCCGGCGACAAGGATGGGGACGGCAAGATCGGGGCGGATGGTGGGTAGCTGCGCGCTCGCGCTCGGGGCCGGGCGCCCTGGGGCTGTGTGGATCTGAGGCTGTGTCTGTGACAGGCGTGGGAGTCGAGGGCCCTCACCTCCAGGGTTAGGAGGAAAAAGTCAACCTACGAGGTCATAAGACAGCCAGTGAAAACCTGATAGCTTTTTCTAATTTCACACAACCCAGAAGGAGTGAAGTCTTGTCTTTGCCCCTACTGGACCAGGAGCCTAGGAAATCAGGCATTTTTTTCTGAACCTTGCCTGCCCTTTTTAGCCTGGGTTCTGGCGCTGACACTAATCCCACCCTGCTGTGTGACCTTGGGCAGTCTTTCTCCCTCTCTGGGCCTCTGTCTCTCATCTGTCCTCTGAGGGAACGAGGCCACCTGACCCCCATGGGGCCTCCGCCCCCCCCCCCCCCCCGTCTCAGATTCCAGGCATGGAAATCCTTATCTCCTGTCCTCCCCAGCATCCTGCCCGGCTGCCCTCTCAACTCTCCAGCCCGGTGTGGGCTGTGCTCAAATGCTCCGTTCCATGGGTGTCAGAGAGCCAGGGGAAACAGCCAGCCGGGAGTCTCCAGGACTTAGAAGAAGGGGGGATGCCTGAGCAGGAGGCTGGCGACCAGCACCCCACACCCTGGTCCTCCTAAGCGGCCTCGTGCCTTGCTCTCTCTCTCAGCATCACCACGTCCTTGGGAGTGCATGTCGGCTCAGCCTAGGGCAAAGGCAGGGCGCGGTGGTGGAGGTCTCGGCTGTGCAGCCAGGGCTTTGGGTCCCCCTGCTACCGTCTGTTCCCCAGATCGTCCTGCCTGCATCCGAGGGAAAGCTGGGGTGCAGCTGTTGGGCCTCTGGGTTCCAGTCCCAGCCCTGCTATTTCGTGGCTGCATGACCTTGAACAGTTGGCAGGACGCCGCTGCGCCCCGTTTTCTCATGTCTGAGCTGAGGCTGGAGGTAGCTGCTATCTCGTAGGGTCGGCATGCGTATTACCTGTCGACAAAGCTTGCTGTCGGGGGCCGAAACGGCACCTGGCACAGCGGAAACGCGCTCCGTGCGTGCACTAGGGAGTGGGTTCCGCTCATCCTTTTGTCCCCAGTGCGGAGCCAAGGGCTGACACGAGGCAGGAGCGTCCGCAACAGCTGTCGCCCGTTCCCCGTGCTCGGCTTCCTCTTGCCCGTTGCCAGCTGTGCCCTTGACCCCGTTGCCTCTCCCCACCCGGGTTCCCGTGCATGATAAATGGGACGCGCAAGCTTCTCAGATGGGCTCAGGCTCGTTGTGCAAATGAAGTGGCCACAGACACAAAATCGCTTGGGGACAGGCACGAGGATTCTGAAAGGGAGGGTCAGTTTATTAAAACTGTTTCTGTGTGCACCAGAAACAGGAATGGGGACTAGCAAGGTCAGGTGAGGCCAGCGGGCAGGAGGGAGGTGGCTGCGAAGGAGCCGGCGTGCAGGGGGTGGAAGAGGGGCTGCTCTTCGTGATGCTGCTGAGAGCAGGTGCTCCCCCCACCCTCGCCCCTCTCATCAGCTCCGCCTGCAGCCCTGCCCTTCACCCTGACCCCCACCCAGGCCCCCAGACCTGCCTCACATTTTTATTTGAGGCCAAGAAGCCACAGCTCAGAAGCCCGGGGCAGGGTCTTCATGGCTGGCTGCACACAGACAACCGAAATACTGGAGAAAAACCAGGGCGGCCCAGGCCTGGTTCCCCGTCTCCCTGCTTTCCTCCCTCCCTGCCACACCCAGACCTTAAAGAGCCAACTCAGCCCTTCCCAGAGACCCCGCAGGCATCCACGGAAGCAGCTCTGGTCCACGGTGGCAGGGGGGAAGGGAGGAGGTTACGACGGACGGCTCAGAGGCACCGAGTCCTGGCTGGGAGCCCCTGGGCAGCAGCTCTGTGGCCCTCAGCCTCAGTCTTCTCTCCTGTAAACTGGGCACGGTCACGTGGGCACGTTGCCTGCAGCTCTCCCTGAGTGCACACAAGAGAATGATCCTATGGCATGAGCATCTCTTACCCAGAAAGCTTGGGACCAGAAGCGTGTCAGGTGTCCCCCACCCAGACTTTGGAATATTTGCATAGCATCGTGTCTGAGGTCAGGGAGTTTTAGATTTCAGATTTCAGCCTAGGGATGCTCAGCCAGGCAGAGGCGGGGAGGGGCGGGCAGCAGGCACCTTGAACGGATTCCGAGGGCTACAGGCCAGGGTTGCCGCAGGCTGGGAGGGGCAGGTGATGGGAGGACCAGGCAAGGTGCTGGCAATGACAAACGAAGGCTGGCAAGTTGAGGTGTGTTTGGAAAGAGGCAAGAAGATGGGGGAGTGGAGAGAGGTGACCTGGGTACGTGGCAGGGCCACGGCCCAGGGCTGGGCTCTGTCCGAGTGTCATATCGTGTGACCTTGGAAGAACAGGGGGTGGTGTAGGTGCCCGTGTGGAAAGGGCAGCTCAGGGGGTCCTAGACCACACTGCCAGCAGGTGCCAGAACCAAGGCTCTGCCCCAGGTCTGTCTGGCAGCTCAGTCCAGGCCCAGGCCAACCTGTACGGCTTCCACTGAGCTCCTGTGACTGGGGCAGAACACAAAAATGGTGGACAGAAGAGCTGAAAGGGGGGGGCGAGCATGGCCCACCCTGGGCTGGGGACCCGCGCTTCATGCTTTGGAGGGGGAAAGATGCAGGAGGCCCCTCTCCCCTCCCACCTCCCAGATGCAGGAAGAGTGGACTTGGTGCTGCCCAGGGGGTCCCAGGCAGGAGGCAAAACCCATTGCAGGGCTCCAGGGGGTCTGCCTGGGGTGCTCTGTGGGCTGCCAGCTCCCTCTGAAAGCCAGAAGGGTCCGAGCTGCACTCCCAGCCAACAGGTGCCTTCAACTCCCAGAAAGACCTGGAACAGGTGACTGAACCCTCTGCCTTGTAGAGTCTCAGTCTGTGAAACGAGGGTCCGATCGCTAGCCAGTCCCTGCGTCCTTTCCAGCTCTGGATGCCCTGATGGGTAAAGCTGCACGTGTGGACCAGCTGAGCACAGGCGTGACCTTGACCAATGAGAGCAGGCACCCAGACTTCATGGGGCGCCTCCAGGCACTGTGCTTGGCCCTTCCTCATCACTCTTCCTTGCCAGCTTGGGGGTGGCTGCTACTTTTTTTTTTTTTTTTTTTTTTTTTTTTTACAGGCAGAGTGGACAGTGAGAGAGAGAGAGGGACAGAGAGAAAGGTCTTCCTTTTGTCGTTGGTTCATCCTCCAATGGCCGCCACGGCCGGCGCGCCACACTGATCCGAAGGCAGGAGCCAGGTGCTTTTCCTGGTCTCCCATGGGGTGCAGGGCCCAAGCACTTGGGCCATCCTCCACTGCACTCCCTGGCCACAGCAGAGAGCTGGCCTGGAAGAAGGGCAACCGGGACAGAATCCGGCACCCCGATCGGGACTAGAACCCAGTGTGCCGGCGCCGCAAGGCGGAGGATTAGCCTATTGAGCCACGGCGCTGGCTATGGGGGGGGGGGGTGGCTGCTACTACTCGCCCATTCTGCGGGTGAGAACCCCAAGGCTCAGAGTTTGCCTGAATTCCCATGACTGGATCTGAATTCGGGTCTGTTGGGTTCCGATGCGCAAGCCCTGGACTGCCTCTTCCACTTGTGCGCTTGAAGTTTGGGGAGCAGCCACCGCTGGACGGCTTTGTGTAGTGACCTGCCATTCGCTTCTCTCTCTGCTGCTGAGATGTCAGCCCTACACGGCAGGGGCTTTGTTCTATGCAGTTCTGGCCTCAGTACCTGGTCTGGGGATGTGTCCAGCTCTGGGCATGCAGTATAAGGAAGCATTGCCCTGTGGGTAGGCAGAGGCTGTGTGCAGGCCACGGGTGGAGACCCGGCCAGCAGGGACTTGCACGCTGCAGGTGCTGGGTGCATCTGGGGCCAGGGACTGCCTCTGTCACGGTTGTCTTTGTCCTTCCGAAGGTGAGTGCTATTTCCTGGGTTCTCTAGGGTCCCAGACTGAAGGGAGGGGCCAGAAAGACAGCGTTCTAATAATAACCCTCTGCACTCCCGTCTCTGGGGTGACTACTTGCAGGAAGCTCCAGGACGTTTATAGATGCGGTCAATCGACTCTTCCCAGCCACACAGAAAGACTGTGCCCGGCTGGCCTGGGTGGGCGTGTGGGCTAAGGTATTGAAGGGGAGAGGAGCTAGAAAGATGGGGGAGGTCCCCAGACCCCTGCTGCAGGTGCAAAGCCCCAGCACCAAAGCAGGTGCAGAGAGTGAGGCAGGTGCATGGACAATGCAGCAGGTGCCTTTTCACGCAGTTGACCTTCACACGCCGAGGGGTGTCCAAGCGTAGCCGCTGTCAGAACCACCTGGAGGGCTTTTCACAGCACCCAGGGCAGACTCCCGGGTGGCGCTGAAGTTGTTGCCTTTCTACCAAGATACCAGGTGGCGCCTGATGGTGTAGTGAGCCTTAAACAGCCCTAGGCAGGAGGTGCTCCTATCCCTGTTTTACAGGTGAGGGAATGGAGGCACTGGGGGGGGGGGGTTAAGTGGCAGGCCCAGGGTCACTCAGGGGCAGAGCTAGGACCTGGCCTGCCTCGCACACACCTGTGTCCCCAGCCCGGGCTCTCCAACCCACAGCCTGCCCCGGAGGAAGACGCACAGCGACTAGAATGAGGTGAGCACCCCTGCTGCCTTCCTGGGGCCAGGGTGTGCACACAGGCCCTGCCTCTCTCGGCGCTCCACAGCTCAGCGCAGCTCCACAAAGGGCAGCGTCCGCGGGGGAGGCACGGCCACCGCTGCGAGGCATCGGCCCCATTCAAACGCTGGCTCCAGAGGTCTCAGTCCTGGGGCTGCTCGCAGGATCCGCACGCCCCTGTAGGCACGCCTGCACGCCCCTTCCCTGTGCCCTGAAGCCCGACTGGGGGAGGGCCCGCTTTCCTGTGCTCTAAGCCTCTTCTCCCTCGGGAGCCTGTGGCTTGATTTTGCAACCCCCCTTGCTGAAGCCTTCGACCTCGCGATCGCCCCACCACGGTGGCCGCTCCACGCTCCCACCTGAAGGCATTTGCCGCTTCTGCTTCCTTCCAGCAAAATCTGTGCTCGCTCATCCTTCAGTAGCCTGTTAAGCCTGCTGGGCGGGTGGGAGCGATGCAGGAAGACCCTCCCCTCCCAGAAGCACAGGAACCAGGCCTGGATGTGACCTTGGCATTTCAGCCCTTGGGGCATCCATTCTGTCCGAATGTTCTGGACATGAATTCTTTCCTCTTACTGCCTGTGAATGCAGCCCCACTAAGTCTCGGCTTAACCCTTGGGAAGCAGCGGGGTCCCGTCCTTAACACAACCCAAGCTGAGTTTCAGAGGAGAGAAAGGCCAGAGCGGGGAAGGAGAGGCTCCCCGCCTGCCTGTAATCCCAGCCTCCACCCCCGGTGGGATTTGATCCCAGCAGAGCTGAGCCTCGCACCAGCTCTGGGAGGGCCAGGACCCAGAGCCCCACCCGTGGATGTGGAACCTGAGGTCGTTGGATGCCAAGGGCACGTGGCAGATCCCCGGCTGAGGGAGACCTGGGTCTCCTGACTTCCTCCACCCCGCCCTGGGCAGGGCTGAGACTTTGCAGTTCGGAACGGTTTCTGTACTTGGCAAGTCTGCTCCTTACTATTCCCGCGTGGACTTTCCTCAGCCCCAGCCCTTATGTTGCACCAGATAAGCTTCGGCGCTGCTTATGTAACTGGCCCCCTGCGAGATGGAGCCGCGGTCAGGGCCGCAGGAGGATGTGGGCCGTTTGTCTCTCTCCTTCTGCACGAGGGCTGCAGCTGGGGTCCCCACGCAGGGCGTGGGACACCCCCTCCCCTCCACCCCGCCAGCACCGCTGAGGAGCACCCTGGTGGGAGCCATGTCTGAGTTAGCATCTCCCTGGTGAGCCACTCTTGGACTCAGTTTCCCTTGCAGGAAGAATGGGGATGAGAGAGCCGGCGAGGCTGGAATGCAGGACCACGCGGGGCAGCGCCTGGCACAGACGGATGCCCCAGAACTGTTTACGTTGCCTCCTCACGGCTGGCCGGCTTGACCCCAAATGACCCTGCCTCCTGTCACGGGAAAGTGATCCCTGCTTACAATACTAATTTATAAGAACTCGAGCCGGGAGCTATTTCGAGGCAAGGGGATAAAACCAGGAGACCGGGTCCTCGTCCCCGCTCACCACGACAGAGGCCGGGAGGCAGCGTCCAGCCGCTGACTCTGACAGTCTCGGTTTCACTCCAGGCTATCAGCGTGTGCCGGTCCCACCTGTCAATAGCTTCTAAATTTGTCCGATCCCAGTGGCACCGGCCTGGAGCGGACCTAATTAGGCCAATTGCAGTTTCCGAAGGGAAAGGAAAGAACAGAGTCCGCGCATCTTCTCTTCTGCCGCCTCCCCCTGCCTGGGGCTCTTTCCGATCAGACGAGGAGGCTGTAGCAAGCTTGGGGTGGCCTCTGGCCGCACGGGCGGTGCTACACTTGGCCAGAGTCTTGCGGGGAGAGGGTTCCGGATCCCTCTCAAGGAACGCGGGCTGTCAGGGCTGCAGTTAGAGCTGATCTGTGCCCCGGCTGCGAGATGCAGCTGAGCACAAGGCACTTCTGGTCTGTTACTCATGTAGCCCCTGCTGCTACCTTTATTTTGGGGAGGTGGGGGTGAGCCTCGGTATGCCCATTCACTCTGCATCACTTGTGCATAGGAGCTCTGAGGGGGTGGGCCTAGCACTCATAAACCACCTACTGTGTGCCTGGCATCTTTATCTTCTCTGCTGGTCTTTCTCATAGCTGTGCAAGTAGGCATTGTTGTACCCACCCTGCAGACGAGAAAACTGAGGCACAGAGAGGTAAAATAGTGACCCCGGCCCCTCCACCAGGTGGCGCTGGACCCAGCTCCAGGGCTGCTGGAAGGCTGCAGGCTGGTGCCAGGGTGGAGTCAGGCAGTGGTGGGGGTGATGGAGACGGAAGCCAGCAGCAAGAGCAGCTCGGATGCTAATGAGAGTCCCGCTGCCACCTCCAGGGCCCTGCCTGCACCCGGCAGTCACCAGACGTTGCATAGGCTTGGTTTCAAAGTGGCCCAAAGCATAGAAACATCTAGAATCCAACTGCTACCGGATGTAGCGTTAGCCCAGGAGGTAGGTGCTGTCCTAGCTCCATTTTACAGATGAGGAAACTGAGGCAGAGGATCTACTTGAAGGTTACAGAAGCAAGGAACAGGAGGCGGGAGCTGACCCTCAGCCCGCTTGCCCCAAACCCCGGGGTGAGCGTCGGAGGGACATCCCCCAGAGCGGACGCCCCACAGACTCAGGAGCTGGACTTCCGCGGCTTCGCTCCTGTCCCTGCGTCTTTGCTGGGGCGAGGGCTGCGCAGCTCCGGGAAGCTCTTAGAGGAAGCGCCCTTGACGGGCTGCTGGGAGTTAATTGCCTGGCTTCTAACCGCGCTGCCCGAGGCAGGCAGAAAGGGACAGGAGAGCTGCCCTCTGCCCTCGCCAAGGCTGGGATGGGACAAAATTAGAATCTTGTGTTCTCTTAAAAAAGCCAGGGCCCGGGGGCCTCGTGACATCCCGGCTGCGTCAGAGACCTCAGGGCAGGCGCGGGGTCTGACTTAAGAGGGTTTCGCATCCAACCCCCAATCCTGAAAGTCACCCTCAGCGGGGCTCCCACCTGCTGGGCTGCCCACTCCCTCCCAGTCCCTCGGCCCCTCCCCGCCGGCTGCACGCAGTCCCGGCCGGGGTGAAGGTGATTCCTGAACTCTTCCGATGAACAGTCAGGGAGCCTGGGGGTTCCAGGCGAGGTCCGGGGGCCAGTGCCGCTGGGAAGGGGAGGACCAGAGCCGGCTCCTTGCAGTCTCTACGTCTTAGGTGTCTCTGTGCTGGAAGGGAACAGCTGAGACCCCTACGCGGGGCTGGAAGGCAGGGGGTGCTCAGGCTCTGTTGCATCCACGTTGCGCGGACGGGAGAGGCAGGCTTCCCCTCCCTCCAGGGCTTTGCAGCAGTGAGTCCATAAACAAGACCCTGTCCCAGAGAGGGCTGGGAACCACGCAGACTGAGATGGGCTGAGGTGACAGCAGTGGCCATGGGGACATGTGAGCCGGGACGCGTGGCCCTACGCCTAGGTCAGGGCAGGCTGAGGACCCGCAGGTCGGGAAGGGTGGCCCAAGAACGTGCATGCTCGTGTCCACTGTGTGGCCATGGTCGAGCCGCTGAGGTCCCGGGTCTTGGTCCCCCCGTCTGTAACGCACACACAGAAGTGTGTCTGCTGGCCGGCGCCGCGGCTCACTAGGCTAATCCTCTGCCTAGCGGCGCCGGCACACCAGGTTCTAGTCCCGGTCGGGGCTCCGGATTCTGTCCCGGTTGCCCCTCTTCCAGGCCAGCTCTCTGCTGTGGCCAGGGAGTGCAGGGAAGGATGGCCCAAGTGCTTGGGCCCTGCACCCCATGGGAGACCAGGAAAAGCACCTGGCTCCTGGCTCCTGCCATCGGATCAGCGCGGTACGCCGGCCGCAGCGCGCCGGCCATGGCGGCCATTGGAGGGTGAACCAACGGCAAAAGGAAGACCTTTCTCTCTGTCTCTCTCTCTCTCTCACTGTCCACTCTGCCTGTCAAAAAAAAAAAAAAAAAAAAAAGGAAGTGCGTCTGCCGTGGCGTAGCCGTGGACAGAGACCATCTATGTGAAACGCGTTCCAGGCAGAGAGCCCGTGAGTGCCCGATCCTGGCCATGGATGTTGCCGGCAGTCTGGGGACAAGAGAGGGCGGTGTCTGTTTCCCAGGCCAAACCCCAGAAAGCGGAGGAGCTCAGATGCGCGTCCCCGCACGTGGTCTGGGCCAGCGCTGGTGGTTGCCATGGCGTGGCATGTGTGGCCATCAGAAGTCTGACCTGCGAATCAGTGTAGAAAAGCCCACGGGGCAGCGAGAAGCCAGCCAGGGCATCGGGTGGGCTCTGCCAGTACGCCCCCGCCAAGCCCAAGAGGGTGAGCCGTGCCCTGGGCCGTCCCCGGCACTTTCTGAAGCCATTCCACACCAGCCTGGCCTCTGTCCCTCACAGGGAATGGCTCCTGTCCCCTCTCTGCGCTCCGCGGATAGGTAAGGGGACTGACTGAACCCGCAGGCAGGCACCTTTGCTGGCAAACAGAACCAGGGTAGGCCTGGGGCTCCCAGCTCCTGCTCCCCAGGCCAGTCTCCCCCACACCGCAAGACTGCGACGGGGACTTGCCCGAGACCCTGCACCCCCCGGCAGGCCTGGGACACGGCACCTCAGAGACACCGTGGCTTGCGGTGGCAAAGTCCTCGTCCTGTCTCATCTCCTGGGGTTGGGGGGCAGCAGAGAAGTTTAGTAAAACTGCTGGGCCGTGAGCCTCAGCTTCCTCACCTACAGAATGGGCCTGATGAGAAAAACGCGCCTGTACAGTCTGTTGGAGGCGGCTCAGGAAATCTCTAACCGTGCGTGTGAGCAGGAGACCCGGGAGCCTCCGCGCCTCTCCTCTCCTTTCATGGGTTCACGCACTCCCACACTCAGGCTTCCCCTCCCTCTGGGTCTGCCGCAGGGATTGCAAGCAGCAGCAGTAAGCGGCGCGGGAGGCGGGAGGCGGGGCTCAGGCCCTGTTCGCGGGAGGCGGGGCTCAGGCCAACTTCCCCGCCTGGGACTCACCTCGCTGTGTGGTTCGCTTTTGCAGAATTCTCCACTCTGGTGTCTGAAAGCTAAGAGGTGCTGACTGCCTGCTGGGACCTTCCACCCCCCACCCCGAAGCCCCCGTCACAGCCCCCCCTCCTGCTGTTCGGTTTGTTTATGTCATTTTTTACTCCCCCGACCCCTGCGACCCTCAGATGAACACCCCCACACACACCCCCCGATTATTCTGGAAAATGATGGAGAGACAATAAAGGCCATACCAATCAGACTCTGGGCCCGCTTGGGAGACGGGGTTTTCCAGACCACCTGGGGTGGGGGAGGGGCTGGGGTCCTCCACGAGGGCTACCCGCTGGACCCCTGGGACCCATCCATCAACTCCCATTTTATAGATGGAGAAACTGAGTGCTGGAGACGGGAGGTAATGTGTGCAACGAGGACTCATTGGTGCTGGGATGTAAATGCAGGTCTATGGGTGGATGGGTGGATGGGTGGATGGGTGAACAGAAGGATGGATGGGTGGGTGGATGGATGGACGGATGAGTGGGTGGGTGGGTGGACATGTGGGCGGGAGAGTGGGTGCCACTGACCCTGACCTGCAGTTGCTTTAATGGCTCTCTCTCCCCAAACTCTCGACTCTACACAGCACAGGGCACAGCAGCCAAGTGTTTGAGAGCAAGGCCACTTGACCTCCCGGCTCCAAAACTCTGCTTTGGAAAGAATTTTCCCAGAGCCTGGGAAAGACGGCAAGGGGGTGATGGCTTCTGGCCCCTGCCGCTGTTGCTAGCAGCAGGACGTGGAGGGACAGGCGAGAGCTGCTTGGGAGGGGAGTGGCTGCGGGGCTCTGCTACACGGCATCATCTGCCGGCCTGCCGCGAGCAAGCTGCTGCCATGGGCACCATGTCTGTCCTCTTTTACAGAAAACCAAGACAGGCAGCCGGCGTGGGCAGAGGTGGAATCGTGCCTGACAGTGGCCCCCTGCGCTGTCCCCTGTGCTCAGCACCTCGTGCAGGGGAGGGGGAGCTGGGGGCACCGCGGGGCCCACCTGTGTGCCGTGGACTCGGGATTCAGCCGTGTCCTCTCACCTCTCAGCTCCCGGCCTTGTCCCCGCCCGGGGTAGGGCCCAGGTCTCACTCCCTAAGGCCCCGCCGAATGCACTCTGTGATCTGCTCTTCGGGCGGCGCCATTCTCCGTCACCGCTTCTAGCTCAGCCCCGGTGTGTTCGTGATCTGCGGCCTGCACCGTGGGAGGCGGTTGGCCTCTCCCGGTCCCTGAGAGCCGCCCAGGTCAGGATTCGCCTGCCCAAAACTGTGCTGTGGCTGTCCAGGCTGCAGAAGGAAAACCCAAAGCAGGTGCAGCCCTTAGGGCCTGAGGCCGCCCAGCCTCCTTGCCCCGCCCCTTCTCCCTTGGAACTTCCGCTCCACTCTCTCTGCCCTTTCTCCCCGCCTCTCCCTGGCTCCATCCTCTTCCTCCCTGGGGACAGCCGCCCTGGACAGTTGCCCCGGACGGGGACAGAGCCCCTGAACTTCTGCAAGTGAAATGGGGAAAAAAGTGACCACTTGATTCCAGTCCATTCTTGCCAGGCCACAGGTGCTTGGTGGAGGGGACTGTGCAGGACCCCCACTGGGACTCAGGGCCGGAGACCCCAGGACAATGAGAGGAAGACCCTGAGGGCATCTCAGAGATCCCTGGGGCTGCCCCTCCCAGGGCGGGTGCGTCAGAGGCCTGGAGGGGGTGGCGTCCTGTCTGCAAGGAGCCCCTGGGTGCCCTGGGCCAGCTCTGGATTCCGGCTTCCCAGGCTCAGGTGCGCATCCTACTGGTGGCAGACCTTGGCATTGCCCGCGTGGTGCCAGCTTTGCAGGCAGGATGGGAGGGTTACAGCGTGGAGGCAGTTTCCACGGAGATTCCAAAGGGAAGCAGCAAGGCTGGGCAGAGTCCCTCCCTCTCCGGTCCCTGTCTGAAGGCAGGCAGGAGGGGCAAGTCTGGCTCAGAGGAGGACAACCCCCCCTACCCCGCTCCCGAAACACACATTACAGAGGGCACATGCCTAAATCTATCGAGGTCCATGCTGGCTTCGTCCAAAAGACCCTCACGGAGGCAGCCAGGATGTCTGACCACACAGCCGAGCACCCCTTGGCCCGGTCAAGTTGACACAGAATCCATCACCGCCAGGGACAAGGTGGCACAAAGTCAGGACCCACGAGGGGACTTCCCAGGCCATGGCTCCTGTCTAACCCTGAGGAGGCCCCGGCTTCCCTCGGCTCTGCCAGGCAGACAGGTGCACGCACGGAGCACCTTCCTCGCGGCTCCAGCACGCTGTGCTGCCGTGACCTGGGCTGGCTCACGGGCCACGGGCCACGCACAGTCTGCTGAACCCCCCGCCGGCTGGTTGCTATGGATGTCACACGCGTGGATCCAAAGATAGCGGCCCCACCCAAAGATGCAGAGAAGTCTCCAAGGCGTTCCTCTATTTCTCCCTCCCGACCTGGCCAGCTTTCTGAGGGCCAGCGAGCGCAGGCTTGGAGGAGACGAGCTGGCGTGTCTCTCTCCCGCGGGAGGCTCTTCCCGGGCGCTGTCCCCTGCTGAGCTCGCCACCTCTGGGCTCCAGGGTTGACGTCACCCCAGCCGCTGCCCCTGATGCCTCTTCCCTGGGTTCACCTTGGCGCTGAGGCCCTTGGGACCAGGCCCCGCTGTGTGAGACAGAGGCGCTGAGAGTCTAGAAGGTATGAGATTAAGAGAAGTTAAGGGGCTGGCGCCACGGCTCACTAGGCTAATCCTCCGCCTTGTGGCGCTGGCACACCGGGTTCTAGTCCCGGTTGGGGCGCCAGATTCTGTCCTGGTTGCCCCTCTTCCAGGCCAGCTCTCTGCTGTGGCCCGGGAGTGCAGTGGAGGATGGCCCAAGTGCTTGGGCCCTGCACCCCATGGGAGACCAGGAGAAGCACCTGGCTCCTGCCATCGGATCAGCATGGTGCGCCGGCCGCGGCGGCCATTGGAGGGTGAACCAACAGCAAAAAGGAAGACCTTTCTCTCTCTCTCTCTCACTGTCCACTCTGCCTGTCCAAAAAAAAAAAAAAAATAGAGAGAGAAGTTACGGGGCACCCACAATACACTGACTGTGACACATCCTCGAAATCAATCAATCCCTGTCAATGTCCTATAACAACATGGGGAACCCCTATCATGGGAATTTTTTGAAAATATTTATTTATTTATGGGGGTGGGGGCTAAGAATCCATCCGTGGTTCATTTCCTAAGTGGCCACAACAGCTGGGGCTGGGCCAGGCTGAAGCCAGGAGCCTGGAACGCCATCCGGGTCTCCCACATGGTTGGCAGGGGCCCAGGTACTTGGTGCCTTCCCCCCAGGCACATTAGCAGGAAACTGGATTGGAAGCAGAGTAGCCAGGACGCAAAGCAGCGCTCCAGTGTGGGATGCCCGGGGCACAAGCGGAGGCTTCACCCGCTGCACCAGGAAGCCAGCCCGAATTTAAGGCGCCACCGTCTGTAGTGTGATTGCCCACTACCCATGGCCACTGCCCGCCCATCTCTAAAGCTCACCCTTCTGTCCATCAGAACCTATCAGGGCAGGGACTCCCTGAGTCCCCCAGGGGACACGGCTCCGTCCCGTGAGACACAGTCACACGTGCCTTGGGCACATCCATCCCCACGGGCCTGCAGGAGGCTTCCAGGGAAGCAGCCCTCTGAGCCCGAGGCCTTGGCTTTCCTACAGGAGGGTGAAGGACGCTCGCTCAGTGCCCAGGCATGGAACCGCCTTCCAGGATTACACAGTCAGCGATGGCCGCCTCCACCAGGGGGAGCCCCGGGCCCCGATGGCTCCCTCATGCCTTCCTACTGGCCCAGAAACTGCCGGACCTGGAGAGTGCTTGGGACCTGGCCAGTGCTTCTAACGGGAAAACCGGCTGCTTAAGCGGCTGGGCTTGGTACATGAGGCCGCCATAACCCTAAGCGATGCCAGGGTGACTACAGAAAACTTGCGAAATGCAGCACAGTGGCTGGAACAGCACCCCCCCCCCAACGACACGGCCCCTAGAACCTTAGACCAGGACCTCCCTGGGAATACGGGCCCTTGTGGGTGCAATTAGGGAAGGATTTGGGGGCCCTGCTGTGACGTAGTGGGTTATGGTGCCGCCTGCAGCGCCGGCATCCCATATGAGGGGCACCAGTTCAAGTCCCGGCTGCTCCATTTGCAGTCCAGCTCCCTGTTAATGCACCTGGGAAAAGCAGCAGAGGATGGCCCAAGGGCTTGGGTCCCTGCACCCACACGGGCGACCTGGAAGAAGCTCCCTACTCATGGCTTCTGCCTGTCCCGGCCCTGGCTGTTGCAGCCATTTGGGGAGTAAACCAGCAGATGGAAGACCTCGCCCTCTCTCTCTCTCTCTGTGTAACTCTGCCTTTCAAATAAGTAAAAAATAAATAAATCTTTAAAAAAAAAGTAAGGATTTTGAGATGAGACCATCCTGGTTTCGGGCGGCCCCTAAATCCAATGACAGGTGTCCGTGTAAGACACAAGGGGGGGCGGCCGTGGGAAGATGGCGGGGGCTGGGGGCAGAAGCTGGCGTGACACTGCCACCAGCTGAGAAGCAGCAGCCACAAGACACCCCTCCCCCCGAGCCCTCCCACACCTGGACCCCAGCCTTCCGGCCTCTGGAACTGTGGGTGGACTAAAGTCTGTAGTTTAAGTCACTGGGCAGGGGTCATCACCTAGGAAACCGGAGGACGTGGGATCCAAGGCGGGCGTTTGACGTTTGACGTTTGACGGGTGAAGGGGGGCTCATGGGGCAAGTGCGAGGGCAGGGCCTTCCTAGCTCGCGCCAGCACTCTGGGGTAGGAACAGCCATGCCGCAGGGCCCTTGCTCTGCCGGGTCCTTCCCGGCCCCTCCCTCAATCCCAGGACCCATGACCTCGAGCCTCCCTGCAGAGCGAGGCAAGGAGGGTCGTGACACATCCCGCAAGGGGGCGCTGCCCCTCACCCTGAAGACCGAGCCACCTCCTGCTGCGGGAGCCCCGCCCCTGTGCCTGCCCAGGCAAGGCAGAGCTGCCCAGAGCAGCGCCCTCCCTCTGCCAGTGGGGGCTGAGTCAGACTCAGAACACACCCCCTTTGTCCCCTTTGGCTGCGGGGACTCAGACACCAGCTCCACGCAGGTCTCCCGTTCTCCAGCAGGACTGAGCGCCCACTGACCCCAGGGGGCTGTGACATCATTGCGCCCCTGCTGGCTTTGGTCCCCTGCCCAAGGGGGCCACCACTTGCACTCGCGTCCTCACAGAGGACCTCAACCCCAGACAGTGTCGGAGGAGGGGCTTAACCCCAGCTCACCCAGCCTGGAGCCCAGGGGGACACTGCCCCTGCCCCTGCCCATGGGGTTACAAACACAGCAGTTTGGTCTCTAGGGACACACATGAGAAAGCAGGCTCTCTGCAGCCCAGGGCAGGAGGCCGAGGGAGACGGTGTTGGAGAGCATTGGAGGAGCCACTCCCACCCTGCAGGTGCCTGAACACAGGGCCGAGGGAGCCCAGGAGGATCTCAGGCTGTTTGTATTCACCGCGCTGCCTGCGGCGCCAGCTCGGCCGCGTGCCAGCGAGCAGCCTGCTCCCCTCTCTTCCCACTCCCACTTCTGCGGGTCTCAAGCCACTTGTCACCCTCTCCTCTCGCGCTTGCATCTGTGAACTCTCGAGAAATGAGCAGAGAGCACTCAGTCGTGCCGAGCGCCGCGGAGACAATTCCAGGGGCGGCTGGGAAACCTGCCGGGCCAGCCAGCGCCAGCTGAGAAATCGCTACGCCCCAGCAGCTCTGCAAAGCCCACGGCGATTTCTGCTGGAGCGGAGGTCAGTTATTGGAAGGCTTCTTGCATAATCATCACAAAACACCACCTTGTCAGCATCGCCGGAGAGACCCTGGCAGGGGACCTGGGGCCAGCCCTCTCTCTGCTTCTAGAAAGATCCTGCCCGAATGCGAATAGCACAGAGGGAATGAGCCCGGTTCTCCTGCCCCAATAAACCGCTTCCGTAAGCACTTTCTTTCCCACGGCAGGGAAGCTGCCTGCATCTCGGGTGCCCTGCGAGGAAAGCGTCCTGTCTCCCATGAGGGATAAGAGTACATTGGAATTCTTCAGCCGTTCAGCAGCAGCGTGCCCCGGAGCCGTAGCAGCAGGTGCGCCACTTCCGCGTTTGCTCTGCGCCTGTGCCCAGTGCTTGCCTTGCAAAACCCCATGTAATCCCTGCATCCATCTGAGCTTGATCCTATCATTAGCCCCATTTCACAGGCGAGGAAAGAGAGGCTCGACCAAGTTCCCCAGTCACCCAAGGTCCCAGCCAGTAAGCAGGAGCCAGCTTGGGAGAAAGAAGATTGCATGCCCACCATCCCAGTATCTCTCTCTCTCTCTCTCTCTCTCTCTCTCTCTCAAGGTTTATTTCAAAGGCAGAGAGGGAAAGAGAGGGAGAAATCTTCCACCTGCTGGTTCACTCCCCACATGGCTACAACACCCAGGGCTGGGTCAGGCCAAAGCTGGGAGCCAGGAGCTCCATCTGGGTCTCCCACATGCAAGGCGGGGGCCATCTTCTGCTGCTTTTCCAGGCCACTAGCAGGGAGCTGGGTCAGATGTGGAGCAGCCAGGATTCGAACCAGCACCTTTATGGGATGCTGGTGGTACAAGCAGCAGCTTAACCCACTGTGCCACCACACCAGCCCCCGGTCTCACTTTGTACTCACGATGTGGGCACCTCACTTCACTGCATTAGCTGAGCCTGGGGTCCCTCTGCCCTCTGCTGGAGCCGGGCACGGCCACCGGCGGGCACACAGCCCTGGAGGGGAGAAGTGGAGCGGTTCTGGGCTGCCTTGGGTCTGTCCAGCTCCCCCTTCAAGAATGAGGAGGAGCCCAGCACCTGCTCACACTGCAAGAGGCCCTACTGGGCTTTGGGGGTTGCCTGGCCCGCCTGTGCGCCGTGGTCAGGTCAGGAAGGGCCCCTCCACTTCCCAGGTGGGACGATGTCCAGGGCTCTTCTCCACCGGCGTGGGGGCCACCAAGCTCCAGCTCCCAGATGTTGCAGCAGGGCGTGGCGAGCGTGTGCAGATGGAAATCTGAAAGGGGGGGGGGGCCCGGAGGCAACAGGCTCTGTGCATGCTGTTCCGTCTTTAAATTGCAAACCTTGGCAAGAGGTGCAAAATTATCACTCTCGGGGCCAGCGCTGTGGCATAGAGGGTTAAGCTGCCGTCAGTGAGGCCGGCATCCCCTATGAAGGCACCAGTTTGAGTCCCGGCTGCTCCACTTCCGATCTGGCTCCTTGCTGGTGCACCTGGGAGGGCTGGTGGGCCCTGCCGTACATGTGGGAGAGGGGCCAGCAAAGGACATCGGCAGGTGCATGGTCAAACCAGGAGCAGCACTCAGCAGCCCTAGACTCTGGGATGTGAACCAAGGCCCTGTGCCTCCAGCAAGACGCCCCGGAGAGTTGGCAGCCCACTGCCAGCCAGCAAATGGGCAAAAGTCAGAACGTTCCAGAAAAGCTGCTCTCGGCTTCTGTGGATGAGCTGCCGCAGCCTGTTAAACAAGGCCTCGGGTGGCTGTGGCGGGGATGACTGGCTCAACTGTAAGTAAAAGCAGCCGCAAAGTTAACCTGAAGGGCCCGGCGCTCAACCGCAGTTACCTGGGTGCTGCTGCCCCCTGCTGACGGAGCGAGGCATGGCGGCCTCCGTGCCTGCCGCGGCCCTGGTTCCGGCGGCCACTTTGCATTCCAGGCACAGGGTGGATGGGTGCGTCAGCCCCATTTCCTCTGCCCTTTATGGAGGCGGCCATGCATGGCCAAGCACTGCATCCGCGGAGACGTCGTAAACAACCAGGCCCGCGTGAGCAGTGGAAAACGCACGGCCGAGTCATTACCACGAGAAGGCCGTGTACCAGGTGCCACAGCCGCCTGACACGCTGTTCATCAGGCCTGGGCCCTCCCACCTGGCCGGCGCGTCCCAGGCCGCTTCCCCCGGGAGCAGGCGTGAGCAAACTGAGGCACAGAGGAGCCGGGGGCAGGGGAGCAGGGACCAAACCCAGACAGTGTGAGTCCCCGCCTGATTTCACTTTCAAAGTCCAAATCCTTGACCACGGAGTCCAGTCGTCTCGACCGGCGGTTGTCCTCTGTGGAAGACCTTGGCAACGCCTGGGGACATCTGTGGTTGTCTCAGCAAAGACGGATGCTTCTAGCAGGGGCCAGCGACGCCAGCAAACATCTCCCAACACCCCCACCCCACCCCACCAAGCATCGGCTACCCCAAAACTGCAGAGAGCCTGCGGCATGCACACTCCGTTCCTGCAGCTCCCCACCCCCACACCCCACCTTCTGGGCCTGGCCTCGGACGCCTTTCTCCACCTATGTCCCCAAACCTCTCATTTCCCCAAGGGGCTTGTCCTGCACCCAGCAACCCTACAAAGCCTGAGAGTGATGGGGCCCTGAGGAGGCTCCCTGGGGGCCCCCGCCAGCCCTGGCGCCGTGCGGAGAATACTGCGGCTGCGGCTGGCACCGGGCCGCGGCTCCGACACAGGCTGCTCATCAGGGCTGTTGGGAGGCGTTCAACCCCACGATGATTGAACAGTCCCTGGGAACGACCGTCGGCAGCTGCCTGCCTCCCCACCCCACTCTCCCTGGACCCTTGCTTTGCAATCAGCCCGCGTGCAGCCAAACCCAAACTGTTAACTCCTCCTCCTCCTGCACGGAGCGAGCGCGGGTCCAGCTGGGCGTGCAGCCAGCAGGTGGGAGAGGCCCCGGGCCCGGGCTACCTGTACCCAAAGGCTACACCTCTCCCAGTAACAGGCCCCCCGGCCTGCCCAAGTTCAACAACGGGTGCTTGTTGAATGAATGAATGACCACACGGGCAAACACTAAGAAATCCATTCATTCATTCAGTTTAAAAATAGCCCTGAGTGTGTCATGCTGGGCCCCGGTTCTCATGCCGCTCGCCTTCCAGTGGAGGGAGACAGAAACTACACAAATAGGCAACCAACTAGGGACAATTGTCCGGGGTTGAACAGAGGGTTGTCAGGAAAGCAGAGAGGCAAGGGGACTGAGACTGATGGGTGGAGGCGATGCTATACACTGGGTGCCTGGGAGGGCTTCCCTGGGGACGTGACCTTGAGGCAGCGATCCAAGGTCATGAGAGCAAGAGACCTGCAGTCCTGCTGAGGGCAGTATGTGCAAAGGCCCTGGGGTAGGAAGGCTCCGGGGACCTTGACACACAAAGACAAGCAGATGCGGTGGCTAAGGTGAATCCTGGCACCACCTACAGACACCCGGGTCACAAGGAAGGCTGTGGCAAGGCCGTGGGCCCCACCCCCAGTGCTGGGGCCTGGGAACCTGAATTTCTAACAGCTCCCCGGGTGAGGCTGACGCTCTGGTCCGTGGGTCACAGCACCACTGCTTACCACACAGTCCTAGGTGACCACTGTCTGAGCACCCGCCTGCCCCTCTGCATCCCAGCGCTTGGTCATCCCTCAACAGACTTTTGGGGAGAGGTGGGCTCTTGGCCTAATAACCACCTAAGATGCTGCCCACTCCCCGTATTAGAGCACCGCATTCGAGCCCTGGCTCCAGTGTCCTGCTAATGCAGACCCTGGGAGGCAGCAGTGGCGGCTCAAGTGCCGCCCATGCGGGAGCCCCAGCCCCAGCCCCAGCCCCAGCCATCCTGGGTACGTGGGGCGTGGATCAGTGCGTGGGAGTGCTTCGCTCTCTTTCTCAAAACAAAAAAACACATTCCCATTTCAAAAACCATCTTCATTGGGTAGATTCCCCCCAGAAGGGTTCTCTGGCCAGTGTTGTCCACTGTCTGTGCCTGCCCGTGTGGCTCCGCCTGCCCGGGTCCTGGCTTACCCGGTGGGACCCGGTCTCCCATTCACACCCAGAGAGTGGCACCTGCCATTCTCCACATGCCCGCACCATGTGCCCTGCCTGTGGCCCCACCCAGCCCCGGTGGGGCCCCCCCTCCGCGTCCACCGTGTAAACTTCCAGCCCTTCTTCAAGGCCTCCTTTCCGGAGTCTCCTTCCCAACCCCTCTCCCCCAGCCAGGGCGAGGCGCGCTCCTCCAGGCGCAGGAGGACCTGTGCCCACGTAAGCCTCGGTGACGGCTCCTCGCTGACTCCTCTTCTCCACCAGAGGTCCCGGCTGCGCGGACGGCCCCGAGCCGGTGCAGGTCTCCCCACGGCTGCCCTGTCTTCCCTTTCAGTCCGTTTGCATGGCAGACAAAAATAGATTCCTGGCTCCTCCACACCCGCATGGCCCTGGCGCGCCACTGCGAGGCCTAGGACCCTGCCTTCTTCCCTTCCGTGGCCCCAGCAGCGGCAAAGGGCCCGGCCCGCAGCCAGCACTCATGTACAGCTGCTGCTTTGTAAGATTTATTTATTTATTTGAAAGGCAGCTATAGACAGAGGGAGAGACAGAGAGAGAGTCTTCCACCCACTGGTTCACTCCCCAAATGGCCTCCATAGCCTGAGCTGGGCTGTCAGGAGCCAGGAGCTTCTTCCAGGTTTCCCACGCGGGTGGAGGGGCCCAAGGACTTGGGCCATCTTCTACTGCTATCCCAGGCCATAGCAGAGAGCCGGACACCCACACAAGGGCCGGTGCTGCAGGTGTGGCTTTATCTGCTACGCCACGGCCCCGCCCACCATGAACAGCTTCTAAATGAGACCAGGGCAAGAACACGGGGTGATGGGAAGCCATCAGCCCCAGCAAGCATCGAGACGCGGGCTGGCTACGCTCCTGGCTGATAGTGCTAGAGTCCTGGCCTCCCTCAGGGACCCCAGCTCCCTGGCCTGAGAAATTAAAGGGACCACAGCTTCCACTTCCCTGGTGTAGGAGCGGTGGCTACGCAGGGAGGGTGCAAAGCGCTCTGCCCGAGCCTGGCGCCCCAGGCTCCCCAGCAGGGAACTCGGGGAGACGCTCGCTCTCCAGGGTGACAGGGAACGGGGCAGCGTCCCCGGTGTTCAAACAACTCCAACGCTGCCACTCAACAGCCATGCAACCTTGGCATCAACTTAACCTTGTACGGTCCTTGAAGAGGGAAGGGGGGTCACTGCAGCGAACAGCCTGGCCTGGGGAGGGGCCAGCAAGAAGCGGGACGAGGAGGCAGGGGTTTGTCTGAGCGGTCAAGATGCCACTTAGCAAATTGTATGGAAAAACACAACATCGCATAAATGGAAGGATGTATAATCGCATCTAAGTAACTTTTTATACCCAGGCGAAACAAACTGCTTCATGAAGGGGAAAAAAAAAAAAAAAAAGATGCCACTGAAGAGCGCCCGCGTCCCACGCCGGTTAGCCTGGGTTGAGCACTAGCTCTGCTCCGGTCCAGCCGCCTGCTGACGCCACCCGGAGAGGCAGCGATGGCGGCTGAGTGCCTGGGTCCCTGCCACCCACACGGGAGGTCTGGATGGAGCGACAGGTGTCACCAGGACACCAGGGGTGAACCCGCGGAAGAAAATCCCAAGCTATCCGCATTGGTTACCCTGGTCCAGGGCTAGGGAGTGCGCGCGCCAGCGAGCAGAGGGAGGGCTCCGAAGGGCACCTGCCGCCCCGGGCCCCCGGGGGCTGCGGCTGGGGCTGGGGGCGCCTGCCCGGGCGGCGGGCAGGGATCTGCGGCCCGGGGGTCACACGCCTCCCCCACCCCCGTCAAACGCCGCCACGGGCTCGGTTTCAAGCGCGCACCGTCCTTGGGCTTTCTAAAGCACGGTCCCTTGGGGACACAGGGCGTGCACGTGGTGGTGCTCCTGGAGCCGCGATCCCTCCAACCCGGGACCCGGACGCGACACCGAAATGCCCCACGCCCCCAGCCCCCAGGCCCTGCTGCCGCCTCTTCGACTGCGCAAGCGCCGCTCAGGACGGCCGGAAGCCAGGCCCCTTGAGGGCGAACCCACTTCCAGGAGGGCAGGGGGCTGTCGCGAATCCCCATTTCTCTGGAAGATGGGCCAAGCCAACCTCTGACCAATCAGAAAGCTTCTTTCATCAGCGCTTTGGCTACTTGGTGTTGGAGTTTGTTTTCCCTGTAAGCAAAGGCGGAGAGAGGGCGGGAGACAGAGCTGATTGACATAACCTGAACCCATTCAGAGTCAAGCGGAATGAACTTGAAGAGCAGATGCTGCTACAAATTGTCTCTCAAAAGGAGCCGATTAGTCCCTCCCCCTCCTCCCATTGGGTCTCCGAGAGCTGTCGGGGGCGGGAGTATTGATGACAGCCAATCGAGGGTCAGCGAGGAAGAGGCGGAGGCGGAACTAGGGGCGGTGGTTACCAGGCAAACACCTTTGGCGCGGGACTTCGGACGCGAAGGGTCTGGGCTGCGAGGCTGGGCCGCGCTCCGGGGTCGCGTCGCTTCGCTTGCACTTTCCCTGGCTGCTTCTGGAGCCTTGAGCCGGGCCCCGTCAGGAGCCCTCCTCCAGCCCGCACGCCCACCGCCGGCGTCGCTGTCTGCCCCCAGCCCCTGTCCAGGAGATCCAGGCCGCGGAGATCGGCCCTCCCACGCACCTCCCATCAGAGGCCGGCGCAGGGCCCCGAGCAGCCGCCCTGCCCCTCTCGGGTCCGGGGCGGCGGCTGTTACCATGGTGAAGCTGGCAGCCAAGTGCATCCTGGCCGGTGAGTCGGCGGCCTCGCGCTCCAACAGCGGCTCCGGCGTCGTGGGAGCTCTTGTCCCTTCCCTTCCGCTCTCCTGCAGTGGCTGGGGCAGTAAAATCCGTTAGGCGGGGAGGAGTTGCCTCCCAGAGCACCTGTGTAGCCCCGCCGGCCTGGCCCGGCGCGGTCAGGAAGCAGGCTTAGCGGTCAGCCGAACCCTGCGCTGTCCGGCGGGGCGAGGCATGGGGGAATTGGCCGGTCATCACTCCATGCGTCCTGTCGGCTTGGCGCCCTGGCCTCGGCGCTGCCTCGTCCACCCTCGGCCTGTTCCTCCTGAGGCACCGAGAGGGGCGGCCCCAGCTCAGACCCAGGGTTTCCACCACCTGCAGCTTCCCCGGGCTTCCCCAAGCAGCTCAGGAAAGAAGCGGCAAGAAATTGTATGGAGAAAAGAATCTCCTTTTTAAAAGTCAGCGTTAGATGTCGGGGGGCGGGGGGACAGATCAATTTTCCATCGGCTGGTTCACTCCCTCACTCCCTAGATGGCTGCAAGGCCCAGGGCTGGGCCAGGCTGATGCCAGGAGCCAGGAGCTTCTTCCTGGTCTCCCCCGTGGGCGCAGGGGCCCAAGCACTTGGACTGTCTCCCGCTGCTCTCCCAGGCACGTTAGCAGGGAGCTGGATCGGAACGGGAGCAGCCATGGGGGATGGCGGCACTGCAGGCGGCAGGTTAACCCACTGCAGGCTCAGATGAGATGGTCATATTGGGGATGACTTTCCTGATTTGAAAGTAAAAGGGTCCCCCGGAAGGGTGCCTGGCAGCCTAACTCAGCTCATGTTAGGGCTGGAGAATTAGGGGTTCTCAGGGGAGGCGGCTGCCCCAAGCGCTGGGGGAGGCAGTGTTGTGTATGAGAAATAACTGGGCTGTTCCTCTCGCCGGCTCCGTCATGTCTGCTTTGGGGATGAGCTGGCCACAGTTTACTTTCTCCTCCGAATGGGCGGCTCTGACTGTTCCTCCTCCTGTTGCTTTTCAAATCGAGCTGCCCGCTGGAGTGGTTTCTGGGCGCCAGCACCGTGCTAGACTCTTAGCCCTTCTCCCCCTGGGCGGGACTGTCCTCCTCACTTAGAGGGGAAGAGGCCCAGAGAGGGGAGGACATGCGCAGGGTCACACAGCAGGAGCCGCACACTGTGTGATCAGACCCTGTGGTCTGGCTCCCGGGGCTCTGTTCCCAGCCCAGGCTTTCAATGTCTCTCATTTTGCCCTCCTCCTCCTCCTCCTCCCCGTCCTCCTTTTTAGAGGCTGAGTGACAGTAAGAGGAGAGGCAGAGATCTTCCATCCACTGGCTCGCTCCCCAGCCGGGGCGGGGCCAGGCCAAATCCAGGAGGCTGGAACTCCATCCGGGTCTCCCTGGTGCGTGGCAGGGGCCCAGACACATTAGCAGGGAGCAGCCAGGACCTTCACTGGCGCTCCACTGTGGACCGCCGGCACCGTCAAGCAGCTTAGCCCTGCCAGGACGCCAGCCCCGGTGTCCGCCTCTGCCCCTGCTCCCGAGGCCGACGTTTCTACTCGGTCCAGCTGCCGCCTGCGGGAGCAGGAGTGACCCTGAACCCCAGCCCGGCCTTCAGTCTGCAGCCTGCCCGTGAGGCCCCAAAGGCCTCTCTTCCTGGAAGTGTCCGGGGACCTAAAGGCCTCAGCCTGGCGCGCCAGCCCCCTTTCCCACCACGCACACGCACACGCAAGCACACGCATGCACGCACCATCGCTGGCTTTCTCTTTCCTTTCACCTCTCCCGGGCCCGCTGCTTAACCCGTGCGGCTTTGTTTTTTCTCCCCCGTAACCAGCCCACCAGTCCAAGGGTGTTCATGCGACAGCCGCCACTGGGCACCTGCTGCCGGGGAGTCGTCCTGCACGGGGAGCGCAGGGCCGCTTCAGCCCAGCCCCTGCGCTGCAGGACGGGCCGAGGTGCCCGTGAGAGGTTGATCCGCAGCAAACACGAACCAAGACACCCGAGATGTTATATATTAATGTCAGCCGTCTTAAAACACACCGGACACCGGAGTAAGGGAAAGGGTCTATTGGGGAACACCCAACAGACCGGAGTGAAGGGGCGGCGAAGGGAAAGAGAAGGAGACTGTAAGGGAGAGACAGGAGGGAGGAGAGAGACGAGAGGAGGAGACTAGAGAGCAGAACCAAGAGAGCTCGGTGTTCAGAACAGGCCTTTTTAAAACTTTGCCCGAGGGCGGGCAGGAAAGCAGAAGCAGTGAATCCCATTAGGATGGGGGTGGAGCCTGGCTCGGGTAGCTGGGCCATGCGGCCACCTGGCTACAACTGCGCCAGTTTCCTAACACAAGAAACGCCTCGTGTGGCTGGTTCTGGCTCCCACCACGCGAGCAAGGCACACTTGGTGCTCATCTGTGTTTTCTTAGGAAACATTTAAGCAGCACCTACTGTATGCCAGGCACTGTGCTTTTTAACTCACGAAATCCTCCCAGCAATTTGAGGAAGCGGGTGTTACTGCTGGCCCGTTGGATGGCTCTGGCCGCTGAGGCACAGAGAGGCTAAGGGACTGACCCACAGTCACACAGCTAGCAAGTGATGGAGTTGGTCGTGAGTCTGCACCCTGAGGTGCTGTGACGTGCTGCTTCACGGGACGCAGGGGACGGTGACGGTGCCTCCGGGGAGGACGCACCTCGCCGCCCGGGGACGGACAGACAGGACACCGGGCTTTGCCTGGCAGATAATGGGCAGGCTTTGGACTTGGACTGGGGCACCGGACGGAGCTGGCCCTGGGCTGAGAGCGGGAGTGCAGAGCCCAGACTGTGTGCTGGTGAGAGCTGGGCCGTGGGCCGGGGCAGGCTTGGCGGGCGGGCATCGCTGCGGTTTGCGCGAGAGCCGGGAGGAGGGCGCCGCCCTGGGAGGGTCCCTGGGCGGTGCTGTGCACAGGGCGGCTGAGGCGGGGAGGAGAGAGCGGCCTGCTGGCGGGCCTTCCTACCCGAGGCCTGGTGGAGACCACAACGCACTCAGCCCTCAGCGAGGACGGCTCATCAGGCATGGAGGGCCAGGGGCAGGCAGCGGGCAGAGGTGGGGCCGCCGGAGCTTAGCAGCCCTCAGAGCTGGGATGCAGACCCCCGCGGCCCCTTGGCTCACGCGGGCACTGCAGTTCAGTGGCCCAGCGGGGGCGGGGGTCACTGTGACTCACTTCCTGCAGCAGCAGGGTCTGGAGCACAATCCAGGTCCCCCACATGGGCGTGGGCGGCAGGAACCCAACCAGCTGAGCCATCACTGCAGTGTGAGGTGTGGGCGGGCCAGTGTCGGGAGACGCCCAGGTGTGGGGTGTGGGCGGGGGCAGTGTCGGGAGATGCCCAGGTGTGGGGTGTGTGAGTGGGGGCAGTGTTGGGAGATGCCTGGGTGTGGGGTGTGGGCGGGGCAGTGTCGGGAGACGCCCGGGTGTGGGGTGTGGGGTGTGGGCGGGGCAGTGTCGGGAGACGCCCAGGTGTGGGGTGTGGGCGGGGGCAGTGTTGGGAGATGCCTGGGTGTGGGGTGTGGGCGGGGCAGTGTCGGGAGACGCCCAGGTGCGGGGTGTGTGAGTGGGGGCAGTGTCGGGAGATGCCTGGGTGTGGGGTGTGGGCGGGGCAGTGTCGGGAGACGCCCAGGTGTGGGGTGTGGGCGGGGGCAGTGTCGGGAGATGCCCAGGTGTGGGGTGTGTGAGTGGGGGCAGTGTCGGGAGACCCCCAGGTGTGGGGTTTGAGTGGGGGCAGTGTGGGAGACCCCCAGGTGTGAGGTGTGGGTGGGGGCAGTGTGGGAGACCCCCAGGTGTGGGGTGTGGGTGGGGGCAGTGTCTGGAGACCCCCAGGTGTGGGGTGTGGGTGGGGGCAGTGTCAGGAGACCCCCAGGTGTGGGGTGTGGGTGGGGGCAGTGTCGGGAGACCCCCAGGTGTGGGGTGTGGGCGGCGGCGTGGGCTTGAGATGCAGCAGAGGATGTGAGAGAGGGAAGGGCCACTGCTGGATAGGGGAGGGGGCAGTGAGGACGCGGCGTGGGGGTGTGCAGAGCCCCAGGGACCCGGGAGCCTGGCTGTGCACAGACGCGTTGGGTAAAGGCCCACGGGTCCTGGGAATACCAAGCACAGCAGGGAGGCCTTGAGGGTCGAGGCCGTGAGAATGATTCAGAGCTCCGAGGACTCACGTGGGGGCCGAGGAGTGGGCAGAGTGGCAGGAGACTCTGGCCAGCGCCGGGGCCCTGAGACCACAGGGCCAGGGCTCAGGGTGGAGGGTCACGTCGGGCTGCCTCATGCCCTTGAGAGCTGTCAAGGATGATGAGAACCAAGAACAGACATTGGACTTGGCAGGTCCGGGGTCACGGTGGCCTCCGCCGTCACCCTCGGGAAGCCCGCCCGCCGCACAACTCACTCCTTCCTTCCGCGCCTCGCTGCTGCCGCAGACGGCGCCCTGGTTCTCAGTGCTTGACCTTGCACTTGTCAGCTTGCTGCTCTGCCGATGTGGGTAGCAGTGGTTTCGCCTCCTCGCAGCCACCGCAGGAGGTGTCCTGTAGGCCGGTGACGCCGCCTGACAGCTGGGGGTGAAGCAGATCAGACCTGCGGGCACTGTCCCACCGCGGGGAGGGCCCATTGCCGCCGCGTGCGGGAGCGGGCAGCTGGGTGCGGGCAGGGCGTGCAGGAGAGCTGTCTGTGCTCCAAGAACGGTGGTGCCCGGCCCCGGTCCTCACTGTGGGCCAGGGCTGGGTCAGCAGTGGGCCCCGACTGCAGGGGAGGAGGGGCCTTGGAGGGAGGGCACCTGCTTCTCCCACCCTCTTCATCTGTCCCCTGAGGTGCACGGCAGCGGCCTCGGCGGGGAAGGCAGGTGTGGGCGCACGAATGGGACACGTGGGGCAGATAGGGAAGCCAGCTCACTCACACCTGGAGGAGTTAAAGCGCAGTGCCATGCGCCATCCAAGAATTGTCTTCCGGGGGAATTATAGGTGGGAAAAGCCTAAACTGGAGGCGAACAGAGCGGCCAGCCCTCAGCAGGCAGCGGGCACACAGGGTGCAGGGGCGCCGGCGCTGAGGGTCGAGAGCTGGTTCTGTCTGGGGCTGGATGGACGAAGGGCTGGGAACCAGGGTGCGGCTCTGCAGGTGCGGAAGATACTGCAAATAAAACAGGCGGCCAGCAGGCGGCCGAGCGGGGTCATGGGTGCAAAACTCAGCAGGACGAATGGAGAGGTAGAGACGGGCGGAGAGAGCCGGCGGCACCTGGCGAGCTCGGGCAGCGCTCCAGGCCCCACTGCTCCCGGGTGGGATCCCAGGCTCGCCGCGTCCCTGTGCGGGGCTGTTGACCAGCCAGAGAGCGTTGGGAGAAGCCCAGCTTGGCGGGAACAGTTCCTGCTGCGATGGGGCTGTGGCGAGGCTGCGAGGAGGAGCCCGGGCAGGTGGAGAAGGTCCCCTGGACACGGGTTTCGGGGTGGGCAGGGAGAAAGACGGGGCCTTCCACCCACTGGTTCACTCCCCCTGTGCCCACAGCAGCCAGGGCTGGGCCAGGCCACAGCCAAGACCCCAGAACTCCGTCTGGGTCTCCCACGCGGGCTGGCAGGGACCTACTGCGAGAGTCACGCCTTGCTGTCTCAGCGCACGTTCGCGGAAGCTGGACCAGGCACGCCGGTGTGGGCTGTGGGAGTCCCAGCTTAGCCACGGCACCAGACGCCCGCCCCGCCGTGAATTTAGGGTCTCACAAGTCCATTGCCCTGCTCACGACCTCCAAACAAGAGCCCACGCAGGCCCAGGACGTCGTCGGTGAAAAGCCACTGGCATTCCGGTGTCTGGGGCCAGAGCTTCTCGGGGCTGATGAGAACTCACGGCGTCCCCTGCCCTGACCTCACAGGAGACCCCGCGGTGGGCAAGACCGCCCTGGCCCAGACCCTCCGCAGTGACGGGGCCCACTTCCAGAAGAACTACACCCTGGTGAGCCGCATGAAGGCTGTGGAGCAGGGGCCACCGAGAAGCCCCCTCCCCCACCGCTGCTCGCGGGGGCCGGTGCCATGGGGTGGGGGGCCATGTGCCGAGCGGGCTGCCCAGGGCACCGTGTGGTCACCAGGCCCGCTCCCGGGCATGGAGGGGAGGGGCCTGGCAGGTCTGCTCTAGCTGCCACACTGCCCGCGAACACCGAGGCGGGTGGTGGGGGGAGCCTCCAGGGACCGGGGTGCTCATCCTCTCCTCCTGTTGCCCCCCCGACCCTCCATGCTCACGCGCTTGGTGCTCATGGCAGACGACGGGGGTGGACTTGGTGGTGAAGACGGTGCCAATTCCCGACACGGGCGACAGCGTGGTGAGTGGTGGCCTCCCCCCACCCCCACCAGGGGACCCAGCGCTGCTCCACCTGGGCTCAGGGCCCCTCCCCGTGAGGGCTGCCACGCGAGGACTTGCCCCGGCCTCGTCCATGCACCTGGGAACAGCATCCGGGACACAGGGAACATGGGGCAGATGAGCTGAGGGCGAGCAGGGGAGGAGTTCGGGGGTGTGGGCCCTGCCGCCAGAGAGCTTGTCAGTGAGCATCTGGGTTCTTACACCTCTGGGTGCATCCGGGAACTCTTCCGGCTGAGTGGTGGGATGGGAAGCTCGTGTGTGCGCACCTGCGGGAGGACTTGTAGCTTTTCCTAGATCCTTTAAAAATCAAGATTGATTGATTGATTTGAAACGCAGAGTTAGAGAGAGAAGGAGACAGCTTCCTTCACTGGTTCACTCCTCAGATGGCCACAATGGCCAGGGCTGGGCCAGACCAAAGCCAGGAGCCAGGGGCTTCATCTGGGTCTCCCATGCTGGTGCAGGGGCCCGAGGACTTGGGCCATCTTCTGCTGCTTTCCCAGGTGCATTAGCAGGGAGCTGGATCAGAAGTGGAGCAGCCAGGGCTCAAACCGGTGCCCATGTGGGTTGCCAGTGTCACAGGCCATGACACGGATCCCTTCTAGAGATCTGTGGTGGGGCAGGCATTTGGTACAGTGCTTAAGCTGTCTCCTGGGACACCCAGATCCTATGTCAGACTGCCTGGGGTTGAGGCCTGGCCCGGCTTCCTGCCAGTGCGCACCCTGGGAGGCAGCAGTGGTCTCCCAGACACCTGGGTCCCCACCACCCACATGGGAGGCCTGTGTGGGGCTCTGGGCTCCTGGCTTTGACTTGGCCCAGCCCAGGCTGTTGCTGGCATTTGGGGAGTGAACTAGGGAATGGAAAATCTCTTTTTGTCCAGCTGTGTCTCTCTTTGTCTCTGTCTTTCAAATAAGAAAAATTATATATATAATATATAATATATATATTATATACATGGAGAAACCCATGAGCAAAAATATGTCCCGGATGCCCCTGATGCGGTGGGAAAGGCTGGGGCGGGTGCTCCGGCGCCCATATGCAGGGGGTGCTGGGGTCAGAACCCGCAGGGGGAGGGCAGAGGGCGAGGAGAGGGGGGCTTCGGGGGCAGCAGCACCGGGACAGCCTCCCCTGGGCGGGGTGAGGTGGGGGCGAGGCGGGAAGGGTCATCCCTAGCCCCCCATCCCGGTGGGCGGCCCCTCAGCCATCCCAGAACCTGGACGGCCCAGCCTACTTGACACACACACCCCCACCACCACCACCACCAGACCTCACCAGGGCTTCTTTAAGACTTGAAAATCCATTTGGTTAGCAAAGCACGGTGACCTCTGGAAAACAGAGCCCCTGTGGCCTGCGTAGCGTTCTGCTCCCCCAGGTGGGAAGTGGGAGGGGTGAGAAGGGGCGGGGAGGGCTGGGTGGCCTGCGACGGGGGTCCGGGGGTCGCTGCTCTGCTCTCCGCCTTCCTCGCACCCAGGGGCCAGTGTGTGTGCCCGGGGCTAAGGCGAGCACCAGCCGTGACTCTCGCCAAGGGCATCGCGCATGTAGGCATGGTCAGCACGCATGTTTCCAATTCCAGGAGCTCTTCATTTTCGACTCTGCGGGCAAGGAGCTGTTCTCAGACATGCTGGATAAGCTGGCAAGTAGCACGCCCCTTTCCTAACTGCCGCCCCTCCCCCTCTCAGCCACCAACATGCACGGTGGCCATTGAGAAAAACTGCGGGGGCGAGATTCCTTACGGGGCATTCTTCTCAGCCCCGGCCCCCACCCCAGCTCTGGACCAGCTGGGTTCCAAATGTGCCAGAAGCCACGTGGCTCTGTCCTTGCAGCCCCTGCTCTGGGTGCCCCCTTCTTGTAAGCACCCTGCCGCAAAGCCTCCTGGGACACACCTGCTGCGTCCGTCCCTCTAGGGACTTGCCTAAGGGCCCTGAAATGAGGCGCAGGCCTCCTGGGGTGGGGGCACCAGGGCTTCCTGGGGGCATCCCACGGGGGTCTGCTCTGGGCCGGGCGCTCGCTGCCTCCCGGGTTGATCCTACCTGTCCGGCCGCACCTCCCCAGGTAACTGCCTCACTGAACTAATTAGAAGGCTGGGCTCCCCCAGAGCCCTCCCCTGCCTTCCACGAAGGCCACATTTTCATGGAAGTTGCCTGCTGCGGCCTTTTGTTGTCTAAGAGAAGTGGGTCCGATGATGACGTCACACAGGGCGCACTGTGCGCCGATTCCTGCTGCTTCCCAAGCAGCTGTCAGGGGCAGGGCCTGGTGCCAGCTGGTGCCATGTGGCTCCGCCCTTGCAGCCACCATTCTGGGCCCCCTCTTCTTATCAGCCCCCAGCCGCAAAGCCTCCTGGGTGGGGGTTCCTGTCTTGGTTCCTCTCACCGTGGGGCAGTCAGCTTGTTTCGGGGGCCTGGCTGCCCGAAGGGCTCCTGGCTCAGTCGGAGCTCCCCCGAGACACCTGGAAAACCAGTGAGGCCCTGTGAGTTGGGGGTGGGCGCTCCGGAGCCGAGCGGGAGCCGGCCTTGCCAGGGCGCCGGGGGAAGAGAGCGTCCCTCCTTCATGCTTTGGGAGAGTCCCGGCGTCCCCACAATGAGCCAGGCTGTCCCCGTGCAGGAGACCAGGGTGACCTGGGGCTCTCTGAGCAGCCCTTGTGAGTGCAGCCGCAGCCCCCGATGCCTGCCCGATTGTGGGTGAGGTCTGGGGTAGGGCTGCTGTGGACGCCGCTGCGCTGCCGGGGGAGCACAGAGAGCCCTTGGTGCATAGAACAGCCGGCACCCAGGTCCCAGTGAGGAGAGGAAGAAGACGGGTGGGCTGCAAGGCTGAAGGGCGGAACAGCGGGGGCAAATGGGCCTTGGAGAAGAACTCGGGCGAGAGGCGAATGGAACAAGCAGCAGGTGCACGCACATCCTCCCAATGGAGAGAGCAGCCCCCCTACAGCCAGGAACCTGGGTCCCCAGCTCCAGACTGGGACTGAGCAGCACCCTCCCCCGCCCCCGCCCCGGCCCAGGAGGGACACGTCACAGCCTTTGCTCACCGGGTGACCGGCTCTGCTGCTGGGGGTGTGGCCAGTCCCCACTCGCGCCCCCTTCAGGGCGGTTCACGCCCTGGCACCCTCATCCCTTCCCTGGGAAGGCCCCCTCCTCCCCCAGCCCCACCTCCACACCGCTGACCCGGCCCCCTCTCACCCTCACGCCCAGTGGGAGAGTCCCGACGTCCTGTGCCTGGTGTACGACGTGACCAGCGAGCAGTCGTTCAGCAGCTGCGGCCGGTGGCTGGAGAAGGCACGCTCCCTGGCCCCCGGCGTCTCCCTCCCAGGTAGGGGCTGCGGGCGGGCCTTGGCCCCTCAGCTGTGGGGCCCAGGGGGTTGCTAGGGTGGCTGGGTGCCAGATGGGGTGCTGAGGGCATGGCCTCTGACGGCCTTGCTTGTGCAGGGGCCCCGCCTCTGGCCACCCACATCTACAAAAGGGGAGCAAAGCCGCCCCCCAGCGGGGCTGTGGGAGAGACTCGGGGGAAGAACGCTTGCTCCCGGAAGGCCAGCCCGGGGAGGACCCCTCCTGGGCCTGGGGGACAGGCAGCGTGCGCGTCCCGGCCTCACCGCCGAGCGCCTTCAGTCCGCCGAGTGTTCATCGCTGTGTGAAATCAGCAAGTCCTCCTCGTTCCCACCCAGGAGACAGGCTCAACAGTGCGTGCCGCTGGCGCCGAGCTGCCTTGCCCGCCAGCTCTGCCTGGGCCCGGGCTTGGATCAGCATCGATGCCCGTTTTACGCTGCCCCCTTGGCTCACACACACCTGGCCCTGCCGCCCTGTGCACAGGGGGACACAGGAGCTCGTGATGGCCAGGAAGAAAGGCCACGCAGCAGCAAAGCCCACCTGGGGGGCCGGCATGAGAGGCCCCGGCCCAGGGAGCCGCTCTCCCAAGGTGCCGCACGTCCCTCAGAGGCCGCGTGCTCGCTCGCGCCGCGCTGCCCGTGCCCCAGCTAAGTGCCGTGTGTTCTGGATGCTTCTCTGGAGCAGGTGTGTTGGTGGGGAATAAGACAGACCTGGCCAGCAGACGAGCCGTGGACCCCGCCCAGGCCCAGGCGTGGGCACTGAGCCAAGGCCTGGAGTGTCTGGAGACCTCCGTGGTGAGTTTGCCCGTAGGGGTGGGGGCGGGGGCGCGCACTTCACCGCCGTAGGTACGCAGAGACCAGCGTGGAGCTGATGTTTGCATTCTTACTTAGCCCAGATCCTTCTGCCGTGCACTAGAAATCCTCACAGGTCAGGTCAACCACGGGAGCCGGCCAGCCCCGGGGGAGCTGTAGCTCCATGGCGGCCCTCGCGGCTGGGCTGGGGTGGGGCGGCACCTGATTCCCCCGCACCCGCACAGTGTTGGCCCCACAGGCCCCAGGTGGGCGTGGAGGAGCTGCGGTGGCTGGCCCGAGGCAGCGTGACGGGTGACAGAGCCAGCCGGGGCTGGGGTCCCTGGCTTCTCATGCCATCAGTGCAGCTGGCCCCCACTTGCTGCGCCCCGGGGTGACTCCAGCCCACCAAGTGCCCTCCAGCAAGCTGGAGTGGGAAGTTCAAGGGTGACAGGATTTGGGCTGTCCAGCTCTGCCCCCTGGCGGTGCTCGTGACCCCTACAGCCCTGGCCTTCCCATGGCCAGCTGCAGCAGCTGACCCAGGCCCCGCCTAGAAATGGCCGTCTCAGCACCAGCCCGGGGCCTTGGTGGTCGTTCCCTACCCAAACTCTGCTGCAGCCCCTGGCACTGCCTTTGTGGGGTGCCGTGACGACATGAGCCTTAAGAGTGGCGCTGCCCTCCTGCGGCCAGTCGAGAGCCAGCCGGGGAACCCTGGGCGTGGCACTCAGCCGCTCGGCGCTCCGTCTGCCCCTGGGAAGCAAGGGAAATGCGGCGGCGCCCTCCTGGATTGTGGGTGCGAGATTAAGACGGTGACGCCAGAGCCCCGGCACAGTCTGCTAAGTGCTCAGTGAGTGGCCGCTGGTTTTACAGCATGAACGTCCCTGGCGGTCTCACTTGCACCCTTACGGCTGAGCCCTTGCACTCGTAGCCGGCAGTGAGGAATGTCACCCCTGCCCCTGGTCCAGTGGCCACAGACGCTGAATTAAGGAAGTTCCAGCTGAGTGTTTACCACACTGAGGGCTCCCTCGGTGGCGCCCCGGGCGAGCAGCGTCCCGGGTTCCCTCCTCCTGGGTTCCTGCCCGTGAACTTGGCCCCTCACCCCGAGACCCATCCCGGGACTTCCCGGAACTCCTGATGGAACTCAGAAGTTAAAACCCAGCTGCCGTGAAAGCCGCTGGGCCGCGAGGTGCAGGTGTCCGGGTGTCGCAGTGGGTGGGGAGGGGGCTTCCGTGCAGCTCGTGGTGTTAACCCTGCACGCTAACACGTCCCCCCTGCCACGGTCATAGCACTGGCAGCTCCGGTAAGCGAGCCGTGATTCAAAAGGAAATGCAGCCAGATGCCCTCCGAGACGCGGGCGGGTCGCAGCGCCATGCCCATCCCGTCCTCCCTGAACTCCTCCCGAATCTGCAGCTGTGGTCTCGCGGCCGCTGTGATGCCTCCCCTCCCCAGCACGGCCTGGATCTTGAAACGTGCAGACCAAGACATCAAAGCATGTGTTTAAGCAAACGTTAAAAATGTTGAAAACCACATTGTTCGGCACCTTGAGGGGTTGGACCAGCTTCAGAAACCAAGTCCTGGGATGAGGCTGGGGCAGTGCAGGGAGGAGGGGCTGGCGCTGGCTGGAGGCTGCCGTGTGCGCTGGTTTTGCACACGGTACCTGCGTTAAGTGCCCTAACAGCCCCACAGGCGGCTGCACCTGTGTCAGGTCTCAGAGCAATGGAGGAGAGGGTGGCTCCTCCCTGGGTGCGCAGGTGAAGAGAGAACTAGAGCCACGGAACCCCGGAGATGTGACGTCATGTGACACACGGGTCTCTGGCTCGGGCGGCCCTGTGGCGGCGGAAAGTGGCCCAGTTGACGTCGCTTCCTGGTGACTGTTGAGGCTCCCAGGTGCTGAACTCCTTACTTCGTAGAGTTCTCCCTAGACCCGGCTTTGGGGAGCCCTCTGGACCCCTTCAGAAGTCCAGGTGCACCTGCTGTGGCGGATGCCTTGTTCACATCCCAAACTGTCCTTAACCACGCGGCCACCGGCTGCCCTCCTCCCGGTCCCGCAGAGCCCCGGGCGGGCAGCCCCAGGCCGGCACTGCTTGCCCCTGCTGGCCCAGGGGAGCAGAAGCACCTTGCAGCCTTCGTGTCAGTTTATCTTCATTTTATCTGAGAGAGAGAGCTTCTTTTTTTTGACAGGCAGAGTGGACAGTGAGAGAGAGAGACAGAGAGAAAGGTCTTCCTTAGCCGTTGGTTCACCCTCCAATGGCCGCCACGGCCGGCGCACTGCGGCCGGCGTACCACACTGATCTGAAGCCAGGAGCCAGGTGCTTCTCCTGGTCTCCCATGGGGTGCAGGGCCCAAGCACTTGGGTCATCCTCCACTGCCTTCCCGGGCCACAGCAGAGAGCTGGCCTGGAAGAGGGGCAACCGGGACAGAATCTGGCACCCTGACCGGGACTAGAACCTGGTGTGCCGGCACCGCAGGCGGAGGATTAGCCTAGTGAGCCGCGGCGCCGGCCTGAGAGAGATCTATCTGCTAGTTCTCCCCAAATGCCTGGGCGACAGCCAGGGTTGGAGCGGGCCGAAGCCAGGAGCCTGCAACTCCATCCCAGCCTGCCAGTCCTTGGAGCGTCACCCCTGCCTTCAGGGTGCGTTAGCAGGACGCTGGGTTGGAAGTGGAGTGGCTGCGACTCCAGCCAGGCACTCGCGTACAGGGTGCAGCGTGCTCGGCCCAGCTTCTGTCTGCTTAACGTTTATTTCGAGAGGCAGAGGCGGCCGGAGATCTCATCTACTGAGCCACTCCCGAGTGCCCGGGCTGCACGTGGCTTTACCGGAGTGCAGCCAGCAGCTCGGGCCCCTGCCTCACGCCGTTGCCTTCTGGGTTTTGTTTGTTTGTTTATTTTTGAAGATTCGTTCATTGAGGCCCAGCGGGTTAAGCTGCTGCTTGCAGGGCTGGCACCACGTCCCGTATCACAGCGCCGGTTCGAGTCCCTGCCGCTCCACTTCTGGAGCACACGGGACTGTGTGCTCGTGGGAGAGACCCGGGGGAATTCCTGGCTCCTGTTAGTGCCTGGCCTGTCTTTGGCTGATGTGGCCATTTAGGGAATGAACCAGTGGGTGAAAGATATCTCTCTCTCTCTCATTCTGCCTTCCAAATGAAGGAAGAGAATCCTCTAGACAGATTCATTGGTTCCTTTGAAAGGCAGACAGGTCTTCCGCCTGCCAGATCGTTCCCCCAAATGCTGGCAGCAGCTAAGTGTAAACCAAGCCAGAGCCGGGAGCTCCATCCGGGTCTCCTTTACGGTGACAGAAACTACACCTGCTGCTTCCCAGTGCACCTGCAGGGACCCCCACCTGTGCTCCAGGATGGGGCAGGGCTTCCTAGATGTTGCCCCCTACCCCGTGCCACGTGCACACCCCCTGCTGCAGCCTGCTGGCTGGCACCTGAGCGGGTGGGGGGTGGTGTGCGGTGTGTCCCGATGAGCTCTCCTGGCCGCGCCGTCGGGACCGCCAGCTCCAGGATCTGTACTCCTCCGGGGCCTCCACCTTTTTCCTGAGAGCCTCACAACAACTCGACGGAGACCAGGGAGGGGCGCCCTGCCCCTCCCCCCGGAAACATCCCTGTCCCCACACCAACCCGGTTCCCATCCAGACCCTTGGGGACAGGGACTCTGCCTCCAGTGCGTGGGGCTCCTGGCCGGCACCTGCTGTGTTGGCCTCCGGACCCTGAGTCCAGACAAAGTGAGAAAGGGCCTTGTCTCACCCCCGTCCGGCATCCAGCTCTGTCCGAACGGCCCCAGCACCTTGGCCGCCGTGGGTGGTGCCTCTGCCCGACGCCCTCACCTAGGGTGCAGGGGGAGGCCGAGTGTGGGCAGCCCCGAGCGAGCAGAGCTGGCCCTCTGCCCATGCGAGAACGACACCGCGGCTTTCTCGACTCTCTCTGCAGAAGGAGCAGGAGAACTACGAGGCCCCGTTCCACTGCCTGGCCCAGCAGTTCCACCGCCTGTACCGGGAGAAGGTGGAGACCTTCCGGGCATTGGTGTGAGGGCCGGGCGGACGGTGCTGCCGGGCACCCCGCTGCGGGCTCTGCTGTGTGGAAGGCACGAGAACGGCGGACTCGCCCCCTGCGCTGCCAGAGCATCCCGACAGCTCAATAAAGGGAGCAGAGAACCCAGAAGCGGTGGCTCCTCTCGTTCTTGGCCAGGGCAGCCCTGGTTCTGGGTTGCACTTAGGCTGCTGTGGCACCGCCCATCACAGAGCAATCCCAGGAGCTCTGCTCCGAGCCCGGCGGCCTCCCTTTGTGGTGGCTGGCTGTGTGGAGGGCAATGCTGCCCACCCCGTGTAGCACGTGGCTGGGCGCACAGGCTCCTTGAAGGCCCCTTCACAGAGAAAGCCACACCCTCAGGCTCAGCCGCAGTCCAAGTGCTGGCCCTGCCGCGCAGCCCCCTGGCTGGAGCCCACGGCCCTCTCCTTGTCTCCACCAGGCTTGGTTTCGCGGCCTGTCCGGCAGCCAGGGCTCCCTGGAAGCGGCTGCTGTCGCTGAGGCCACAGCGCCCTCTGCTGGCCAGGCCCGGCCCAGGGTGCTGGGGGAAGGGCCCAGCCTCTCGCGGCTGCCGGGAAGCGAGCGCTCGGCCAGCCAGGGGCCCTTCTGTGAACTGGGCAGCAGCCGTCACTCCCTGCACTCAGCCAGACTCTGCTCCGTCCCGCCTCTGCGCCAGGTTAATCTGCCTAAAACGCCGCTCTCATCATCTCCCTGCCCTGATTAAAGACCGCAGGGCTGCCTTGCTGCCTTTGCCTTCAGAGCCGCAGCCGCCGCGCAGCCTGGCACCCGACCTCCCCATCACCCTCGGCTTCCTGCAGCCTCTCGCCCTGTGTAGCCTGGGCTCCGCCCCAGTGCTGGCGGCGCCTCCTGTGGCCTGCCCGCCTTGTCTTAGCCGAGGTGGCCCTCGCAGCGGCGAGCCACGTTTACGGACGAGGAGCCAGTGAAACCTGGCTGGCGGGACCGGGGGTGCCGGCAGGATCTTGGCTGACAGGCTGCCCCTCCTCAAGGTCACAGCAAGAAGCAATGACCGGGATGACTAGGCCCATGGCAGCAGCCAGCGGCAGGCCCTCGTGCCCCCTTCTCTTCCTGTGCCGCCTCTGAGCCCGTGGCAGCCACCCCATCGGACCGTGGGGTCTCCTCCAGCAGCACGCTGGGAGTTTGGGGCACGAGCAAGGCCGAGCTGCTGCCCTCGTGTGGTCGGTTCCAGAAAGGAAGGCCTACGGGAAACCACCCAGGGGACCTGGGCAGGTGGCAGCCCGGTCACCCTGGAACTGGACAGACGCCACTAGGTAGACCACTTCCTAAGGAGGTCCCAGGAATTAGGGCCAAGTAACGCCCCACCCCCTCTTCCCTGTCCGTGGGAGCACACAGTGGGCACGGGAGGCAGGGCTGAGGGTGCACCTGATGTGAGTCAGTGCCCCCCCAGCCCAAGGCCCAAGCAAGAGAGGCCCCTAGAAAGCCCCCAGGGCTGAGGCTGGCGCCTAGAGGGGGAGGCGGGGCTCCACCAGGTGGGGGGTGTCCTGGGGGAGGCCTGGCCTTGCCAAATGGGCACTGGGCGAGGGGGAACCATGTCCTGCCGGGAAGAGGGAGGGGCTTGTGCCGCTGTATCTCCTAGAGGAGACCCCAGAGCCCCCGAATCCAGGGACCCTGCCGCCAATGGAACAGGACCAGGAGCGGGCCTGCGTGGGACAGACGTGGCTCAGCCCCGGCCCCTCTGCCCCATGGGGCCCCAGAGAGCGAGCCTGCTCCTCCCCGACCGCACAGACCAGAGACCTGAGCAGACTCGCAGTCTCCAACTTGGTGTGTTTTTTTCACGATGAGGCGTGCTTGGAGCATCGTGGGTCCCCTGCTAGAAGCCCCAGCGGGAACAGGGATTGGCCGAAGCGTGGTAGAATTAAGCAATGGGAGGAAGTCCAGAGGTCCTGGTTTGGAGGGTCCCCGGCAGGCCGTCCCATGCAGTGCAGACAGACAGAGCGGGGCCAGCAGCTGTGGTGGACAGGAAGGCCTCTGAGAAGCGGCATTTGAAACAAGAGGAATGGCCACGTGACCGTGCAGGGGCTGAGCCATCGGGCAGCAAGGGCAGCAAGTGCAAAGGCCCTGAGGCACAGGTGGCTTTGAGTGTCCAGAAACCTGAAGCCAAAGAGGATGCAGCCTGGTGTGTGTGTGGAGCAGCAGAGGAGACGAGGCAGGCAGGGGTCACAGCAGGGGGAGCTTGGCTGGCAGGGTGGGGACCCAGCAAGCGGCTATCAATGAACAATTTTACCAGAGGGTCCCGTTGCCCATCAGCAAACACACAGGAAACGCACGCCTGCAGATTTTGTTAACAATCGATTTATTTGAAAGGCAGAGTGACGGAGAGACAGAGGAGATCAGCCATTCTCCATTTCATTCCTCAAAAGCCTGCAACAAGTGGGGCTGGGCCAGGCCAAAGCCAGGGGCCAGGAGCTCCACCCGGATCTGCTGCGTGGGGGGCGAAGACTCAAGTTCTTGGGCCATCTTCTGCCACTTTGCCAAGTGCTTTAGCAGGGAGGGAGCTGGGTGGGAAGTGGAGCAGCCGGGACTTGAACCGGTGCTCATATGGGGTGCCGGTGTTGCAGGCTGCGGCTTAACCTGCACGACTCTGCACCCCAGGTTTCGTTCTTCAGTGAATGCATTGGCTGAAGCAACGAGCTCAGACCAAGCATTGGCTGAGCGCCTACTGTGTGCCAGTTCCTGTGCCTGGAGGGGGGACATCAGGCTCCCTGCCCTCCAGGGGCTCGAGTTGCTAGTGAGAGAGGTGTTGGTGAAGCAGGCAGTGGGCAGGGGAGAGCGGGGGTCCTGGGGGCAGGGCGGGGGAAACACCTCACTGCAGCAAAGGTCAGAGGTCGCAGCCGGCTCCCTCCCGCCATTGTTAAGGTTTGGCCACCCCCAAACGCAGGTGGACGTCTGAACCCCCAAATCTGCTCATGGCTTAATGCTGGCAGTTGGTGGACTAGGGGGGCGGCTGGACCCCAGCGTGGCGTCCGCAGGTGGGGCCCCTGGGAAGTGAGTGGGTGGGGTTGCTGGGGTGCAGCCCCGGGAGGCCGTATCAGGAGAAGCCCGTGGAGGGAGGGGGAAGGGCGGCCGCGGGGTCCTCCAATGCGACATGTGTTCCACCACCACCATCACACGGGCCTGGCCTGGGCCCCTTGAGACCGCAAGCCGGGGTGACCTCGGCCCCTCCAAAGAGGCTGCTCTGGCGCACTTTGACAACAACCTGACGCATTCACCCCCCTGCTCATCCTCGACCTGTGCTCTCTCTTCCCCGGGCGCCCAGCGCTGGGGTCACTGCCAACAGCACAGGCTGTGTGCACAAACCCTGGGGGAGGTGAGCTGCATGGGACGGAGGAGAAAGGCGAGAACCTGACCTCAGGGGGACCCCAGGAAGCGCCCCAGCCAGGTTGGGGGCCGGGGGGAGGGCAGCCCACCCTGATTGCAGAGGCAGCTTCCGGTCTGCCCTCTGCCCTCCCTTCTCCGAAGCCTGGCCTCTCTGTCCTCACTGCTGGCCCATCGGTGGTGCCTGTGGCTGTGCATCACCATCACTTGGTGCCCCCACCGGAGGGCAGGGACACTGGGGGTGGGGGGGTGGGTACAAGGGAGCAGCGGGGCTGGCCAGGTTTTGGAGCCAGCGTTCCCTGGGTCCAGAGACAATGTCCCCCCCTCCCCCATGACACCCAGCGGCTTCCCCTGCGGAGCGCCTTGGCGAGGTTCCACCGACAGGGGCCTCCCCGCTGGGCTGTGTGGGAGGCGGCCCCTGGCGAGTCTGCCCAGCGCCGGCTCTGCAGCCTGCAGCTCTCCCAGCTCAGCAAGGAGACCGGGGGCAGAATGCAGTGCCTCAGCGCCCGGGCAGAAAACACCTCCTTTTGGGGTGCGTTTCTAAAATTGGAATACTGGGAATTAAGTATCTCTGTGTCCAAACTGGCCGGCGGTCGGCACAGACTCAGAGGCTCCCAGGAGGGGAACTGGAAGTGACGCTAAGTTCCCGTCCGAGAGACAGAGACGTGCGGAGAAGGTTTGGTTCTGCACTGTGCTTCAGACTCCTGGGTTCAGCCCTGGGCAGGGCCCCGCCCCGTCCTGGGTGTTAAGGGAGGGCAGGCTTTGCCCCGGAGGAGCCCCAAGTCTGATGAGCACAGGGCTTACCATGGAGGTGTTCTACACAAAAGGGAGCCTGGGCAAAGGCCCTGAGGCAGGAAGATGGAGCCCTGCCAGAGCCCTGCACACATGCACGACAGGGTGTGGGAATCCGAGGGGCACCCAGCTGGTGAGGTGCTGGAGACAAGGACACACCGAGAACACCGAGTTGGGGCCGGCGCTGTGGCGCAGAGCATTAAAGCCACCACCTGCAGCGCCAGCATCCCATATGGACGCCGGTTCGAGTCCCGGCTGCTCCACTTCCAATCCAGCTCTCTGCATGGCCTGGGAAAGCAGTAGAAGATGGCCCAAGTGCTTGGGCCCCTGTATCCACCTGGGAGACCCAGAAGAGGCTCCCGGCTCCTGGCTTCAGCCTGACTCAGCCCCGGCCGAGGCCATCTGGGGTAAACCAGCAGATGGAAGATTGATATCTCTCTCTCTCTCTCTCTCTCTCTCTCTCTCTCTCTCTTTCAAATAAAATAAATAAATTTTAAAAAAAGAAAAGAAAAGAACCCTGCACTTCTGTACCCGGAGCCCAGGAGCTGGCCTTTGCCGGAAGGGAGTGGAGCGGGACTCACTGGGAACTGGAAGGAGGGGTGGGACCTCCGGCCAGAGTGTGGGCCAGGTGGGAACAGGCTGGACCAGGCAGAGTCGGGCACAGCCCCTGCGCCACCCATTATCTGCGGGGCGCCGAGAGTTCGCCGACGACAGAGAAGACAGAGTGAGTTCTTTGGTGATGGAAGCAGGAGGGAGCGCAGGGCCCGCCGGCCTCTGTGGATTTCATGATATTTATGTTCAGGGCGCCCGCCCTGCCGCGCTGCCAGTAAACAGAGCTGACAAATATGACGAGGGCCGCGGCACAGAGCCCATGTCTGTGCCAGGAAAGCAGGAGGCTGCGGGGGGCTCGTTAGGAGGAAAGAGTGGCAGGGCAGGCCGGTGCCGCGGCTCACTAGGCTAATCCTCCGCCTGCGGCGCCGGCACACCGAGTTCTAGTCCCGGTCAGGGCGCCGGATTCTGTCCCGGTTGCCCCTCTTCCAGGCCAGCTCTCTGCTGTGGCCCGGGAGTGCAGTGGAGGATGGCCCAAGTGCTTGGGCCCTGCACCCCATGGGAGACCAGGAAGAGGCACCTGGAAGGGGCGGGGCAGGGGCATGGAGTGGGGGTGGGGGCCTGAGCAGGGCGAGAGGCAGTAGTTCCTCCATAGGCAGCCGAGGTTCAGTGGAAAGAGCACCCACAGGCTTCACATCAGAGGCGCTGAATTAGAATTGCAGCTGTGTGTCTTTGCGCAAGGTACTGACCCTCTCTGATCTTCAGTCTCTCCATTTATCAAGTGCAAACAACAACACCAAACTTACCAGCTGTTGTGTGGGGGTTAAGATAGGCAAAACCAGGGGCCGGCGCTGTAGTGCCACGCCGGCAGCCCACATGGGCACCAGTTCCAGTTTCTGCTGCTCCACTTCCAATCCAGCTCCCTGCTAATGTACCTGGGAAAGCAGCAGAAGACGGCCCGAGTGCTTGGATCCCTGCACCCACGTGGGAGACGTGGATGGAGTTCCAGGCTCCTGGCTTCCATCTGGGGAGTGGACCAGCAGATGGACGTTTCTCTCCCCCCACTTCAAATAAACATACAAGAAAGAAGAAACTATTCATATCTGACCACTCAGATGTAGTCGCCACGAATGTTTGATGGGTGTCTTTGCTTCCTCATTCCTGTCTTTATAAGAACACTTCTGTGGTTCGAATCCCCCCGAGATGGGATAGTGCCCCAGAGACTATTTGGAACGTCTCTCTCTTCACTGACCAGTATCTCATGGACATGATACCAGACCAAAACAGGTAGTTCTCTGGGGCCATAGAACAGGCAGAGTGGATAGTGAGAGAGAGAGACAGAGGACAGAGAGAAAGGTCTTCCTTTTGCCATTGGTTCACCCTCCAATGGCCGCCATGGCTGGCGTGCTGCGGCCTGCACACCACGCTGATCTGAAGCCAGGAGCCAGGTGCTTCTCCTGGTCTCCCATGGGGTGCAGGGCCCAAGCACTTGGGCCATCCTCCACTGCACTCCCGGGCCACAGCAGAGAGCTGGCCTGGAAGAGGGGCAACCGGGACAGAATCCGGCGCCCCGACCGGGACTAGAACCCGGTGTGCCAGCGCCGCAAGGCGGAGGATTAGCCTAGTGAGCCGTGGCACCGGCCCTGGGGTCATTTTATTTGATGTAAAATCATGAATACTCAACACAGGACTCAAAGGCAGGCATTAACGCAGAAGACACTCGCGCTGCACGAGCAGGCTTGGCGGTGCCGCTGGGTTGGCTTCCCCACCCCCTTCTGTGGTTGTGGTTGATGTTGTTGTTGTTTTGTTGTTTTTGTTTTTTTAAGATTTATTTATTTATTTGAAAGGTGGAGTTACAGAGAGGCAGAGAGAGAGAAAGAGGTCTTCCACCTGCTGGTTCACGGCCAGAGCTGCACCGATCTGAAGCCAGGAGCTTCTTCCAGGCCTCCCACGTGGGTGCAGGGGCCCAAGGACTTGGGCCATCTTCCACTGCTTTCCCAGGCCACAGCAGAGAGCTGGATAGGAAGTGGAGCAGCCAGGGCTCGAACCTGCACCCATGTGGGATGCCAGCATTGCAGGCGGCGGCTTTCCCGCTGCGCCACAGTGCTGGCCCGCTCCCCCTTCGGTGGTGGTTGCTGATACACTGGTTTACAGCAGCTCCAGCTCGCCTGTCCGTCTCCAAGCCGATCACAAGCTCATTACCACACCTAACACAATTAATGGTGACTCCTCAGCAGAAAGAGCCGGTCCACGCTCAGAATCGCGGCACGCCCTGACCAGCTTGTGTGATCTCCAGGGAGGGGCAACAGGTTAGGAGGGTGTCGCTAAGGGACAGCCCGGGGGCAGCATCCTGGCACATGTGGCTGAGGACCCCGTGATTTCTCAAGGACACGTTCCTGGAAGAGGACAGCCAGGTCAAAGCCTATATACTTTTTTTTAAGGCTTTTAACAGTATTTGACAAATTGCCCTCCAGAGAAATTGCACCAATTTACACTCCCACCAGCAGGGCCCAGCACCCTGGACAACCCGAGACTGCTAATGAAAGGCAATGAAAGGGAGAGAAACAGGCGCCGAGCAGGCGCCGAGGAAAAGGGGCAGGGCAGGGAATTCTGGAGGGGAGCTCTTGGTGCCCCCCGCCCCCGCCCAGGCCGGCCCACCCCAGCCAACCAGAACGGGGCAGGGGGGTGCAGGGAGCCGGCCCTCGGCGGGCTGCACACAGCCAGCCAGGTTCTAGAGCAGCCGGGCACTGCAGACGGAGCGCGAAGTCTCTTCGATCCATTCTAATTAGGAGCTGCCTGAACAGAGACCAGAGCAGCCTCCATGGCTGAAGGCAAAAAGCAAAACAAAATTGCCGCAGCCCAGCTGTGCTGCAAGCTTTATCTGTTTTCCTAAAATCCTGAGAAAGAGCTCAGCACCCGGGCGGGCGCTCCCAGGCGCTCCACCTCCAAGGCACCTGCCCGGCTCCTGCTCCCTGACAGCAAACATTGTTTCCAGGCTTGAGAAGAATAAATACAATTGAGATACATTTGAGCCTAGCAGGGCACTAGGCTCAAATGTGGAGAAGAGGCTGGGTCGGGTCCTTGCGCCCTGGGGGAGGTGAGAGGGTCACCTCCAGTGGCCACCGTGATGCTCCACTTGCCTTCAAGATACTCTCTCTCCACCTTGCACTACAATAGTCATATGCTGAAGCCAAGGATCCCAAAAAGCGAATCCTAGGCTAAACTTGAGTCACTCTTGAGTTGGAAAAGCCCTCCTGACAGGGGCAGGGACCCTCCTGGCACAGGGCCAGACCCTCCCCGGTGCCAGGGACCGTGTGTAATGCGGGGTTCGCAGGAAGAGCACATGAGGGCAAGGTCTGGTGCAATAGTGCTGCCAACAAAGGAAGTTTTCAAGGCCAGGCAAGACAGCTTCATGTACCAGGCTGAAAAATATGCATGGTGCCTTCAAGCAGTTCAGGAAAAATGAGTGGTGTGAAAAAAGCCAGGGGCCAGTGCTCTGGTGTAGTGGGCTAAGCCTCTGCCTGCAGTGCCGGCATCCTATATGGGCACCTGTTCTAGTCCCGGCTGCTCCTCTTCCGACCCAGCTCTCTGCTGTGGCCCAGGAAGGCAGTGAAAGATGTCCCAAGTCCTTTGGCCCCTGCACCCACGTGGGAGACCTGGAGGGAACTCCTGGCTCCTGGCTTCGATCTGACCCAGTCCCAGATGTTGTGGACCATTTGGGGAGTGAACCAGAGGATGGAAGACCTCTCTCTTTCTGTCTCTCTGTCTCTGTCTCTGTCTCTCCTCTCTCTCTCTCTCTCTCTCTCTCTCTGTCTCTCTCTCTCTTGTGTGTGTGTGTGTGTGTGTGTGTGTGTCTACCTCTCAACCAAATAAATTTAGTAGTGTGGGGACAGAGCAGGATGAAACGCGATTAGCCCGCCAGCCTGATGAGCAATTCCAGGAGCTGTTCCAGGGAAGAGTTTGATTGGACGGAGGCTTGGAACAGCACCTGCCAGAAAGAGACCATCCACAAACCCCTGTAGAAGTCGCGGGAGCAGGGGCGAGGCCAGGCGGGACTCTCCACTTGAGTCCTTGCTCCACCAGCGTCATCGTGCGACCCTACCATTCCCTGAGCCTTCCTTTCTGGAAGATTCTATGACAGTGGCAGCCTGGGGAACTGTGGAGGGAGCTAGACGCATGTCGGAGTCACCTTGGGGGAGGCAGCCTGAACCTCGGTTTCCTCAACTGTACAATGGGCTCATCATCTCTCTGGGGCTGGACCAATGTGAAGGCGGCCCAGGCTGTGGCCAGTGCCGCTGCTCCGCCTGCGATCCTGGGGGCTGTGGGGGATGGGGTCTCTGCTGCGGCGCCAACCCTGCAGCAAGATCACCCAGCAGAGCCCCTCTCTGCCCTCCCTCTCCTGGGGTTCCACATGGCCCCCATCTTGCAGGCACTGGGTAGGGGAGACCCCCCCAAGAGAGCACAGCAGATACCGGACATGGCGGCGTTGGAGTGGGAACCCCGGCCTCCTCTACGGAGCATGGGAGATCTGGGTCCCACGCAGGACTGGCCCGACAGCAGCCCCACCGCCAAGCCAGAGCCAACACTGGGGGAGGACCCCTGGCCCGACCCTCCAAGGGAGACACCAAGAAAGTGAGAGCCGTGGGGGCAGGGTCCCCGGACTGTCTGAGCTGGGGGGGGGGGGGAGGGGAGACGCTGTCACCTGCACTTCATGGAGACGGGCTGGGGGTGGGGGGGGGACAGGGCCACTCACTGGCCTCCCTCCTGGGGCCAGGCAGGGAGGAAGCCGAGGCAGGGAGAGGGGCGGCGACTTGGCCCTGCACTTCCTCTGTGCCGCGCACCCCACAGCCCTCACAACCAGCTTGCAAGTGGCCACGATGTGGTCCATTTTACAGACGAGGCTGAGAGAGGTAGAGGTGATTATCCAGTCCACACGGGGGCTGGGGCTTGCGTACAACCTGAGCTTGTCCGGTCACGAAGCAGCAGCCCAGGCAGGTGGCAGGAGCCCACCCTGGGAGTGCTTCTGTCTCCAAAGAGAAGCCCAGGAAGGGTGGGCCGTGGCCGCTCACAGCCCAAGGCGGCACCTCCCAAGGGCCAGGCCCTTTCTCTCCTCTTGGGATCCCAACGGAGACGCCGCTACCCCTGCAAGCCAGTCAGGGGCCCCCCGAGGCACCACAGGGTGGCCAGCACCCCTTGCCACTCTCTTATCCCCCTCCCCCTCCAGAGCCCAGGAACCCGTGTCCTACACGCCCTGCACCACTGGGTGCCGGGAACAAGGGCACCTCTGCCCTGCTACACCGGGCCGGGCGCTGCCGCCGCCAGCCGGGCTCACCCGCCCCTCGCGGACAGCGGGCAAGGGCAGCCGAGCCGCGCAGGAGAAGGTGGGGCGCGCAGACCCTGCTGACCCCATTCGACGGCGCTCACTTACAAGGCCATCTGCTCAGGCGGCTGTGGCAGCACAGGGCACTGGGGCAGAAACAGCGGCACCCGGCCAGCCACGTGCGCACCCCCAGGGCCCTGCCCACGGCAGCTGCCAGCCTGCCTGGACTCCTGGCGCCGACCCTTCCCCACAGAGGTCTCAGGGTGGGGAGCGAGGGGCACCCTGGGACTCAGGAGGACGGGCAGGGGCATGGGAGGGGGAGGGCAGAGGCAGGCTGCGTGGGCCCGGCTCTGCCATGAGCTCTGCGGGCAGTGGTGCGGGGAGCAGAGCCCCTGATCGCCGGCTCTCCTGACCCGCTGACCCCATAGCCCCGGGGACCAGCGAGGGAGCTCAGCACCTGCCCAGACCCCTGTAACCCACGCTCGCCTCTGTCACAGGTGACCCTGCCCCACGGACTCCGCAGCGTCAGAACCGGCTCGACACCCCCAGGTTACCAACCCAGCCCTGCCCTGCACACCTGCTCCATGGCCTCACTGTGTCCCATCTACCCCCTCTACACGCATGCTCACACACACATATGCACACACACAGTCAACACACATTCACAACACACCCCACATGCAGCAACTCTCACTCTTGCACACCCACACACAGCACTCTTGCACGCTCGCTCTTGCACACTCACAGCAACACCTTGCACGCTCACAGCAACACCTTGCACGCTCACAGCAACGCTCACTTTTGCACACTCACACAGCACACTCTTGCACACTCACACAAAGCATGCTCTTGCACGCTCACTCTTGCACACTCACACACAGCACTCTTACATGCTCACTCTTGCACACTCACAGCACACACTCTTGCACACTCTCACAGGACTTTCATCTCAGGGGACTTCTTTCGTTCTGCATTCCCTTCCTGCTCTGCTAACTTCTCTGTGCCTCAGTCTCCACACTGGCAAATGGGAATACCTCCTAGTGTGCTGGCTTTAGTTTCTTGGAAAACAGACCCCACGGTGAGTGTTGAGGGGCTGGGAGTTGGTCTTGGGGGCGATCTTGGGGCCCTGTGTGTGGGGAGGTGAGGGATGAGACAGGGAGGAAGAAGCACCAACAAAGGCAGTGACCGGGGGTCTCTGGGAGGCACAGACTCCCCCAGGGGCAGGCAGCAGAGGTATTTAACTCCCCAGTATGGGGATCCTGCATCTTACAGGTCAGCTGGGCAACACAGGAGGCCACCAGCAAGGACAAAAGCCATCCTCAGGTCACCCCTGGGGTGGGGTGAGCGACCGCGGGCAGGGCGCTGTCCGTCTCTTCCTCACAGCCCCGTGGGATGAGCAATCTAACCCGGGCCGAGTGCTTAGCATATTGGCACCTGCAGGTACTCAGCGAGTCTCGGCTGTTGCAACAATACCTTCACATTATCACCGATGATGCTATCGGTGTGCTGTCGCTGCGGGGCCCTTGCTCCAGCTGTTCACACCATCTGGCTCTCCTCAGCACAACCTCCCTCCACAAGGGTGTTGTCCGATTATTCCTCAGGTCACAGCCCAAGTACCACCTCCTCCGAGAAGCCTTCCTGGGACCGCTGCATCAGATCGGCTGTCACTTTAAACTGATTAGCATGGTGCCTTGCGGTCCTTTGCTGGTTGCCTGTCTCTCCCTCTGGGCACAGGCTGGGTTTGCCTGGCCCACAGAGACATGCCCAGGACATCCCCCTTCCCTCGGAAACTCCCTGGGGAACACCAGTTGTGCTGAGCGCAGGTAGGCAGCGATCAACACGGCAGGTGCAGTCCCTGCCCTCAGGGGCTCTCCCGCCAGTGAGGGTGGTGAGAGGTGGAGAGACAGGGCTGCGTCAGCCAGATGGGCTACACTTGTCTCCCGAGTATCCAGGAAGACTACATTTCCCAGCGTCCTTGCAGCTGGCTGGGGTCATGTGACCAGCTGTGGCCAAATGCAATATGGGAGGAAGTGATGCTTAGCATTTCCACTCCAGCCCGCAGAAACCTTTCCCACAATCCTCCACTCTGTCTTCTTGGGCCTCCAGGACCCCAGGGCAGGGGTCAGCACCCTTTTCTTATGAAGGTCAGAGGGCAAATATTTTAAGTTTTCTGAGTCATGCAGACTCTGTTCTGGCCTTGTAGCGCTAAAGCGGCCGTTGTCAAAATGTGACTGCAGGGTTGGCCGGCACTGCGGCTCACTAGGCTAATCCTCCATCTGTGGCGCCAGCACCCCAGGTTCTAGTCCCGGTTGGGGCGCCAGATTCTGTCCCGGTTGCCCCTCTTCCAGGCCAGCTCTCTGCTGTGGCCCAGAAGTACAGTGGAGGATGGCCGAAGTGCTTGGGCCCTGCACCCCATGGGAGACCAGGAGAAGCACCTGGCTCCTGCCATCGGATCAGCACAGCACCGGCCGTAGTGGCCATTTGGGGGGTGAACCAACCGAAGGAAGACCTGTCTCTCTGTCTTTCTCTCTCACTGTCTAACTCTGCCTGTCCAAAAAAAAAAAAAAAAAAAAAGTGACTGCAGGGGCAGGGCTAGGTGTCGATAAAGCTTTATTTGCAAGAGCCAGTCACAGTCTGCTGGCTCCTTCTCAGAGGACGGTGGAGCCACTGGGCAGAAGGCACAGCCCGCTGGCCTCACCTCAGCCAGCTCTTGTGCCACTGCACTCTGCTGGTGCGAAGGCTTTTGGATGAGGGTAACAGACGACGTATCCTGGTGAGTAAGGGTGCTCCTCACCTTGCACCAAGTGGAGAGCGGCAGGTGGGATGGAAGATAGAGGGGAAAGGATGTAAAACGTGCCCACCGTGCGACACCTCCTGCCTGGCACCCCCCCACTTAGATTCCACCCACCCCTCAGGACTGTGCCCAGAAAGAGTACAGAGTGTGAGGCCACATAGTCCTGGGTTCAAATCCCGGCTCTGAAGCTCAAGGGTAAGCGCTTAAATGTAACGGAGCCAAGACTTGTTGGATTTGAAAACTTTGCTCATGCGCACTTTTCCTGCTAGGTGACAATTCGCAAAGCAAGAAGTGACTTTGGCAAAGACCAAAGCGCAGGTCACGGCCAGGAAGGCGTTTACAGATGATCCAAGGCGTGACTATAAAGCCCTTAGCTGTGAGCTCAGACGGGGCGAGGCGGGGCCTCCAGACCTCCCAAGCAGTGTTGTCGCTCCCCCTCTTCGTGGAGGAGCAACACTGAACCCTGCCTAGGCTTCACATCCGAGTCACGGCACCATTATGTCGCTCCCCGTTTTCGTGGAGGAGCGACACTAAACCCTGCGCTGTTCTTTCGTCTGCTCGGCCCTCCCCGGGTTTGCTGCTGGTTCTTCCCGGGTTGGCTACTGTCCCTTCCACCTCCGTGGAAGGGCAGTTCCCCCTGGCCACATTCCCCACTTCCGCAGGGGAGCGGCACACCGCCGGCCGGCTCTCTCGGGGGCTGCACAGGTGTTCCCCTTAGATGTTCCCCTTAGATGTTCCTGGTGCATGCCGTCTCTCTCCTCCTTTATAGTCCTCCTCTGCCAATCCCAACTCGGCTGCCCACACGCCGAGTACGCTGCTCTCCTCCAATCAGGAGCAAGTCCTACAGTTTATTGGTTGAACTGGAGGCAGCTGCATAGAAGCTGTTTTCTCCTCTCCCAGCGCCATATTGTGGGAGAGCAGATGCATAGAATAAGTCTTAATTCCAGTAACTCAGTCCAGTCCGGGCTGCTCCTCACAGATCCCCCTTTCTTTTTATTTTTTGGCGTTGATATGCGCCTGTCTTCGGTGTCCCGCGGCACACACTCTGCTCTACTTGCTAGAGTTGCCACAGGTTCTTACAAGTCCTATCAATCAGGCAAACCGAATCCGGGTCCTCTCTTCGCCATGTTGTGAGGAGGTTTTTAGGCGCTGATGCGTGCCTGTGTTCGGTGACCTGTGGCTCACACTCTGGTCGAGCCGCCTGCTGGTGCTTACCGCCTTAATCAGGCAGACCGAATCCAAGCTCTCACATTGCAGTGTTGTGGGGAGGCCTTATTGATGTTAATTCGTGCCTGTCTTCGGTGACCTGCGGCGCATAAGCTGCTAGCCACCCGCAGGTGCTCATCGCCTCACTAATCAGGCAGACCGAATCCACGCCTTCTCATTGCAGTATTGTGGGGAGGCCTTTCTATTTCTCTACTTCTCTATCTCCGGGCATTCCTATTTCTCCCATTTTACTTCTGTCTGCCAACATTCCTATTTCTCTCATTTTACTTCTAAACTTCTGTTTCTCTTATCCCCGCGGCTTCCCGGCGCCCGCCCCGAGGCTGCCTCTCGGCGGCTTTCCGGCTCTGAGCTGCTTCAGCCCGCGCCTCTCTCATCTGCGCGGCTCGGCTTTGCGCGCACACTCCGCGGTCTCGCACTTAGCCCAGCGTTCCCTATCTACTTGTGCCCCGCACGCTCTCTCTGCGCGCGGCAGCCTCCGCGAGTCACACAGCGTAGCTCACGTCTCCACCACTAGCATTCAATCCAAGTTCCCCGGGCTAGCCTGGCGAATTCAACCCAGCTCACGTCTCCGCCCCACGATTTGGCTTCCCGTCCTTTGCTCCCCGGGCTAATCAGACGGATCCCAATCTGGCTTACGTTTCTGCTTCTGGTTTCAACTTTTCGCCCCCTATTCCCGGGCTAACTTGAGAATCCCAAAGTGGCTTTCGTCTCCGCCTTGGCCTGCCCCCCGCGGCTTCAATTTCCCTAACATTTTTCTCTACCCGGTATGTTTCCCCAAGCTTTCTTCCAACAATACTCCTCCCTCATTTCTCCTGGCCTCTCCCCACAGTCCGCATCCAACTCTGTTTGTTCTAGCTTTCACTTTCGCTTTCGACCTTAGAGATTTCTCCCAGCTTCCCCCCGTAGTCCGTATCCGAGTCTATGCCTAGGCTTTCAATAGCTTCTTCCGGCACCCTTTTCGTCCAGCTTTTCCCTAGGCTGTTTGCTAGTCTCTCTCTCCAGTATTTTCCCAGTTCTTCCCGTTTCTTCCCTCCTAAGTTTCCTATCCGTCCTAGGTTTCCTATCCGAGTCACGGCACCATTATGTCGCTCCCCCTCTTCGTGGAGGAGCAACACTGAACCCTGCCTAGGCTTCACATCCGAGTCACGGCACCATTATGTCGCTCCCCCTCTTCGTGGAGGAGCGACACTAAACCCTGCGCTGTTCTTTCGTCTGCTCGGCCCTCCCCGGGTTTGCTGCTGGTTCTTCCCGGGTTGGCTACTGTCCCTTCCACCTCCGTGGAAGGGCAGTTCCCCCTGGCCACATTCCCCACTTCCGCAGGGGAGCGGCACACCGCCGGCCGGCTCTCTCGGGGGCTGCACAGGTGTTCCCCTTAGATGTTCCCCTTAGATGTTCCTGGTGCATGCCGTCTCTCTCCTCCTTTATAGTCCTCCTCCGCCAATCCCAACTCGGCTGCCCACACGCCGAGTACGCTGCTCTCCTCCAATCAGGAGCAAGTCCTACAGTTTATTGGTTGAACTGGAGGCAGCTGCATAGAAGCTGTTTTCTCCTCTCCCAGCGCCATATTGTGGGAGAGCAGATGCATAGAATAAGTCTTAATTCCAGTAACTCAGTCCAGTCCGGGCTGCTCCCCACAAGTGTGTGTTAAAGACCTCTGATGTCAAACAACAGAGCTGCTAAGCATCTCCAGGGCAGCTCCCCCAGGAGCCTGTGTCAGCCAGCTTTTCGGTTCTGCAAGGGCACTACCCGAGAGGAGCTGCTGAGGGAGGAAGAGGTTTTCCTCAGCTCACGGTTTTGGAGGTTCACAGTCCAAGATCACAGTGGTGGGCTAGCATCTGCAGGGGCAGTGGAGCAGAGAGGATTGCATGGCAAGCCAGGAGGCAGAGGGAGAGAGCCTGGACCCAGGTCAGCGTTCATAAACTGCCTGCCCAGGCCACACCCCAGTGACCTCAAACCCCGCCCCTGGCTCATCTCCTAGATGCCACAATTCAATCATCTCCAACCTTCATTCATTAACATAATCAGCAAGGAGTTTGGGGACCAAGGCAGAGGCAGAGGGAGAGGGAGAGAGGTCTTCCATCTGCTGGTTCACTCCTCAGATGGCCGCAACGGCTGAGCTGGGACAATCCAAAGCCAGGAGCCAGGAGCTTCTTCCGGGTCTCCCACGTGGGTGCAGGAGCCCAGGGACTTGGGCCATCCTCCACTGCTTTCCCAGGTCACAGCAGAGAGCTTGGATCAGAAGTGGAGCAGCCGGGACTCAAACCGGTGCCCATATGGGATGCCGGCACCACAGGCTGGGGCTTTACCCGCTACACCACAGGGCCCTCCCTGGCAGTTTTCCTCTCCCAGTTTGGAGTCTAAAAACCCAAGGTGGAGGTGGCAGCCAGGCGGGTTTCTTCTGGGGCTGCTCCCCGTGTCTTGGCCTCTTTTCCTGGCTGCGTCTGTGCCCTGAGCGTCCTATCCGAGAGTCAGCCCCCAGGGATCAAGGCCACCGCACTGCACTCCCTCCCCACAGGCAGTCACGTCCTGAGGCTCCCGGAGTTTGGGCTTCAAGACGGGAAATCGAGCCAGGGAGGTGCAGTTCAGCCCGTTATCTGGGGTGCGTGTGAGTCCTGGGTGTGAATGGTGGGAACACTTGTGGATGGTGTGAACCTCAGAAACCCGCGGGCCAACCGTGGCCAACTGTATTTGCTGCAGCTGCCCCCACAGACTCTGTTCACACGTGACCTTGACCGTCCTGCTCCCGGAGGTGGGCTCCACGTCCCACCTGACGTGGAAGGGTGGGCAGAGGGCTGTGGAAACTGAGCTTTGGGCTGCACCTCTGGAGACAACGGCCGGGAAGGAGCCGGAAGTGACTCCCGGACAGAACGGCCCAGGAGTCCATGTGCCAGGAGGAAGAGGAAGAGGAGGGACGTTTGCTCTTCAAGGGCCAGGAGCCGGGCTCCTGCGACTGAAGACTGCAGGACGGGGGAGTGGGGGTGGGGGTGGGGGTGGGGGCTCGGGGTGAAGCCTGGGAAAGACGCCACAGCAGAGCCAGGGCTCTGGGGGCTGCACACATGGTGCCCGGCATGCAGAGGCGGGGCCGCGCGTGGAGCAGGGTGCCCCCGGGACCTGCCTTTACCTGCTTTCTGCCTTTGTCCCTCCCAGCTCTCCGGCAGCCCGAGGCGCTGCGTTCCGGAGTCTCGTCTCTGCCTCCCTTGCCCACGAGCAGCCCAGGGCTGTTTGGGGCCCGTCTGGTTCCTTTGCTTTTCACTTAATTCCGCCCCCCTCATCCCATTCTTCCCCTTCCAACCCATTTCCTCCCCACTGCCCCCGGCTCTCCAGAGCTCCCATTAGTCCCTTTCAGACCTGCGGCCGGGGGCCCTTACGCCCATTTCTACACCACCCCCTCCTCCCGGTCAGTCCGCCCACCTCACCCCTCCCAGGTCCTGAGCACACGGAGCCCTCGAGTCCTCCCTGGGTCTGGTTCCCTTCTCCTCATCAAACTGGGTTGTGCACGCGGCTGCGGGCCGCAGGGAGGCCACGCGGCAGGGCTAGGCTCCCAGGGGGCTGGCTTCCAATCATTTTATTTTTACACCGTCCTTGCATGGATCGAGGTGGCTGTGCAGGGTGGGGTTTGGGGCTGGGTGGGAGGGGACCGAGGCGGCGAATAGCACGCGCAATTAATATAGGTCAGTTGTCACGCAGCGTCCCGGTGGGCCTGGCGGGCGGAGAGCCTCGTCATCTGGGGCCTCGCTCTGCAGAAGTGGCGGTGGTGGCGTCTCTGCGAAGCTGTGCGGGGACTCGGGACGGTGGCCCGTGAGCAGGATGGGCCCGGCTGCTCTGCGGGAATCAGCAGGCAGCAGAAGGGACCTCCCTTCCTCCTGAGGCTCCTGGGGTCTAAGGAGAGCGTCCTGGCTCCGCCCCCGATCGCTGGCAGGTGGAAGAGGCAGGCCGCTCCCTGAAAAACGCAAGCGCCCCGTCTTGTGCCCAGCTCTGCCACGGTGCTCTCGGGCACAGCGCGCGACTTCTCCGGGTCTTTGCAGGAAAAGTGGGGGAAGCACCCCAGAAAGCTCAAGGACACCTGCCCAGCAGGAAGAGTCTTCAGGGTGCCAGCGCCTTCCGCGCCTTATCCCCTGCCTGAACCTGCAGCCCCGGGGGCAGCCCAGGTCTCCCCGCCCACGAAGGAAGAGACTCGAGCTTAAATGCCAGGAGGCCCGATGAGCCCAGAGAAATGAGGAGAGCTCTGGACCTCAGCTAAAGCCCGGGGGAGGCGGGAGCACGCAGGCGCCCTACTCACTCCTCCAACCGGAAGTGCTAGGGGCCTTTTGGGTGCGGGTCCTGTGCCGGGAGGGGGCGCGACGGTGGGCAGGGCAGCCATGATGCCTGCCCTCAGGGGGCTCATCTAAGAGGGACACAGACATCAAACTAAGCAGGCAAAGGTGCAAGGGGGAATTGAGCAGGGCGCAGGAGACCACATGCACTGAGAGAACCCAGGGGCCTCCGTGAGATCCCAGGGGCAGAGGGCGGCGCCTCTGGCTGTTGCCATTGGAAGGGGGAAAGTGTGGCCCAGGCAAAGACTAAGAGAAAATTGTGTCGCAGGAGGAGGGAACATGTGCAAAGGCCCGGGGGGGGGGGGGGAGCCCATGTGATGGAGGGGCTGAAAGATGGAGGGGGCAGAAGAGAGCTAAAGTTAGAGGGTCCGGGGGGGGGGGGGCAAGAGGAGGTCCCTAGGGAGAAGGGCAGGGCCAGGTCGCGCAGGGTACCAGCAACGCATATGGATTCGTTGAAAGAGTTTAAGCAAGGGGCTGGTACTGTGGTGTAGCGGGTTAAGCCTCCACCTACAGTGCCAGCTTCGCATATGGGCGCTGGTTCGAATCCCAGCTGCTCCACTTCTGATCTGGCTCCCTGCTGATGGCCTGGGAAAGCAGTAGAAGATGGCCCGAGTGCTTGGGCCCCAGCACCCACATGGGAGACCCAGAGGAAGCTTCTGGCTCCTGCCTTCAGATCAACCTGGCTCCGGCCATTGCGGCCATTTGGGGAGTGAACCAGCAGATGGAAGACCCCTGTCTCTGTCTCTCCCTCTCTCTAACTCTGCCGCTCAAATAAGTAAATAAATCTTTAAAAATAAAGAGTTTAATTTAACCAAGGCAGTGAGACGCTCTGATTTCTGTTTCAAAAAATCCCTCTGGGTGCTGAGCAGAAAGAGAGATTGCAGAAGGAGGGGAAAACCAAAGACCCCCAAGGACGTCTGGGCAGGAGACGGCAGCAGCTTCAACAGAGACACTCAGGCCCTCCCCCTCCCGGAAGCCCTCTCGCCTGCCCCAGGGAGAAGAGACGATTGAACCCATGTGACAGATGAGAAAACTGAGCCTCCGAGAGGTTGCAAGGGCTTGTAGGATGTGACTCTGGACCGTGCGCGCAGCTGGTCCGCTTCCCACCCCTGCCCCCTCGGCTTCCTGTGAGGGGCTCTTCGGAGAGCCGGAGGTGGGGCAGGCGAGGGAGCCGTGCGTGTGTCTGGGACGGGTGGGCAGCCTTCGGGCACCCGCCTTGCTTTCACTGCGGTTTCCCAATCCTAGGCGTCCTCGTGGGGATGGGGATGATGACCTGCCCCGCCCTTCCGGGAGTGAGAGCACTTAGGTGGCACACAGTGGGCGCACCATCAGCTCCCGAGGGCCACTGACACATGCCTGCTGTCACATGGCTGACTGCGCGCTGCCCTGCTGCACCCCCGCTCAGGCTGTGTGAGCCGGCCAGGGGGCTGGGTGGTTCTCTGGGTGAGGTCTCACGCTCTGGCCAGCAATCTGCAGAGGAGGAGCTGGCCACAGAGCTGCCCCCTGGCTGAGCTCTCCCTGCACGGCCTCGGGCAGGGTGTGGGACCTGCTTCCATCTCCTTCCAACTACAAGCCGGCTGCAGGCACGGCCACCTGCCAGGGGCTTCCTAAACCCACCGGAACCTCCTTGATGGCACCATCTCCCACACAGGCTCGCAGCCATCTCAAGGTGGAAGGTACCTCCCCTCCAGACGGACGTGGTCCCGCTGCGTAAGGAGAAAGGGTGGATTTCGCTCACAGTTTTGGAAGTTCAAGTTCAAGATCAAGTGGTCCCACTGGTTTAGCTTTGGGAAAGAGCAGCAGGTGGCGGCACAGCATGGAGGGGACGTGGAGCGAGAGGTGACACTGGGAGCCAGAACAGAGACCCTGATCCATAGTCCCCTGTGAGGGCAGCGCCCCAGCAGCCCAAGGACCTCTGATTCAGCCCCACCTGCAAATGGTTCTAATCCCCTCCCAGTGGCACCACCAGGGACCATGCCTTTAACACCTGGGCCTCTGGGGACAGTCAACTGCAGGTGACAGCAAGAGGAGGCTGCCGAGAGACGGCAAGTGCACAGGACTCCCAGTCACACGACAGCCCCTGCCTGTGCTCACGGCCACCCCACCCTTGCCCAGAGAGGCACATCCCCCTGCGAGCAGATTCAAGGTCAAGGACAGCCAAGCCAGCACAGCCTTCATCCCAGGATGGCCAGCAGGACCAAGCTCTGACAGAGGACACCAGACTGGGTTCAGCCCCTGAGCTTTGGGAGTGTTCCTGCTTCTAGAATCCTGGAGTGGCTGAAATTGTGGGCCCAGAGACGAGCTTGGGGCTGGGGGGCAGGTGCACCCAGGTGGGTGGGACAGACAGGGGACAGGACTGCGTGGGAAGAAGCATCGGAGCGTAAGGGCCCAAGGGCATGGGTGCACTGAGCCCAGGGAAGCCCGGGATGGACACAGGGAGAGGAGCCCAGGTGCCCAGGGCCACCCAGAGCCCCAGGGGGTCGCCTCGCACAGCGCCCATGCAGGAGGCCATGGCCTAGCTGCGAGCAGCTTCCGGCAGTTTCCAGGCTGGCAGGAAGGGCCAGCAGGAGGAGGAGGCGGGCGCTCAGGACGCGGGAGCCGCGTGCTGCCGTACCCCCGCCTTTCGTCGGTGCAGGCTGCCGCCCGCCCCCTTTAAAAGCAGCATAAATGAATGATCAGATAGGCAGCCGGTGACCTTGAAAGGGGCTTCAAGAGCTGGCTTTGTTCTCCGCTGGCTTGTGTCACATGTGCTCGAGTGTCCCCGATGCACCAGCGCTGACTGGGCACCTGCCACGTGCCAGGCTCTAGGCCAGCTCAGCGCACAGGGCAGGAGCCCAGGCTCTGCCCTCAGACGGTGCCACGGCCCAGAGCTGACCCCAGGGAGACCATGGGGCCCACGCAGCGCACAGAAGCCCTGGGGGCTGGGAAAGGAAGAGGAACGCAGCGTCCTGTGGTTTCGTAGATGAAATGCATTTATTAGGGAAAAAAGCACTCCACACTCTCACAAGCGTCTCCCTCGCTGCTCAGTCCAAGGCAGGGAAGCCCGGCACTGTGCAAGAAGAGAACGCGGCGACACAGGCACTGGATTTTGCTGACACCACAGAACGGGGCACGGAGGGACTCAGGGCGAAGCCTCCCCTGACCAGGCCTTGGAATGACTCCCAAGAGTCCAGCAGGCAGACAGGGGCGTGGCAGGTGCAAAGGCCCTGGGGCAAGCTGGGGGCAGGGGCCTGAGGTGTTTTGGCATTGGTGGAACTTGAAGGTGAGATCAAGGGCGAAGTGAGAAGCCCGGGTCAGCAGCCCGCCCTGTGGGGTCTCTGCTTCCAGGGGCCTGGCAGTATTTTGCACATCGGAGGGGACTGGTGCTCTCCTCCCCCCAACCATAAGGGGGACATTGGAGGATCTGGGGGAGGCTGCTGCGGCTGTGTCCGTGGTGGCCACCATGCACAGGGCCGGCTTCCAGAAGGCCTGTGAGCTGTGGGTCACCAACCGGGCAGAGAGCTGCACTGGAGGCGCCCATGGCGGCCGTCACCTCCTCAGGCCACTTCTCCCACGGCAAAGAAAAACCCAGGGTGAGGGGGTGAGGAGCTTTGTGCAAGGTGTGGGTGATGCAACCCTAGGGTGCTCGGGGAAGGCGCCTGTCTTAGACAACTCAAAGGAGGCGAGGGAGTGACTGTGTGCATGTGGGAGAAGTCAGTGCAAAGGCCCTGGGGCCGGTGGGGATTGGGGTGGTGGGTGACAGCAAGGTGACCAGAGTGGCTGACCAGAGCTGTGGGCTAGGAGGGCCCTGCCTGGAGGCCACTTTAAACCCTGGACTTTTACCTGAGTAAAATGAGGTGACACAACCCAGGCAGGTGACACAGTCTTTCTTTCCCACCTACTTGGAAGTCAGAATGACAGAGAGAGAGACCGATGACCTTCCTTCGGCTGGTTCACTTCCCAAATGCCAGCAATAGCCAGGGCTGGGCCAGGCCAAAACCAGGACCAGGAACTCCATCCAGGTGTTCCAGATGTTCCCATCGAGGTCCCCGATGTGCGTGGCAGGGCTCCACGCACTCGAGCCGTCCCCTGCTGCCTCCCAGGCACATTGGCAGGAAGCTGGAGTCACCAGGGCTAACACAGACACATTGTGGGTATTGCACGCCGCTGCAGCTGCCACAAGGCCCGCCCCTAATTTACATGCTAAGCGGCTCACCCTCCCTGTGTTGGGAGGCAATGGAGGTGGGACCGGTGTAGGAGCAGGGAGAGGATGAGGAAGATATCGAGGCAGGGAAGATGTCCTGATGGGCAGGAGGTCAGGGGGGCAGGGCTCCCTGCAGGGTTCCAGGCCCTGTCGGAGGCTGTGGGGGAAGCAGGTGGAGGGGAGCAGCCCGCAGGTACGGGGTGCGGGGTGTGCTGCCTACGGCGTCCAAGTGCAGGTGCCAGCCCAGTCCTGCGGGCCAGCACGCCTGAGCGTGTCCCCTGAGTTTGGCCCCCAGCAGGCACGTGGCCCAGGTCCCTGGAGTGGGGCAGAGCTGGGACAGTTTTCCCTAAGCCATCGTCACAGCGGGAGCGCGCGCGTGCAGGGGTCAGGCTTTTGCTACTGTAAGGAAACCCCCAGCTGGCTTCTTTGTAAAGAAGAGAGGCTTGGGGTCCAAGGGCGTCAGCAGGGCTGTGGTGAGGGCCTCCCAGCGGGGGCATCATGACAGCGGGAGCAGGTGCACCTGCACCAGGAGGTCATGGCACCAGACAGGAAACCCAGAGAGGTCCAGGACAACCCACTGCTGCGAGGACTAAGAGACGCCACCTCTTAAGGCCCCACCCCTCTCGGCACCCCCACGCTGGGGACCGAGTCTCTGGCTCACAAGCTGAAGGGGGTGCTGAGACGGCAGTGTAGTCCACCTGTCTCTCAATCTCTGCTCTCTTCCAGAAGGATCAGACACTTCCTCAGAAGTGTTGGAACCAGCCACAGCCATTGCTGAAGGAGACACACCAAGTGGAACCTTAGCCACATTCCAGGGCCTCCACTTACCCATCCACAAAATGGGTACACGCCTTTGCCCCAAGCACGCTGGGAAGAACAAGCCGTGCTAACATACGTTGCTGTTGCTTTTATTATTAGGATTATCCTATCATCAAAGGGCACATAGTAGGTGCTCAGGACAACAGTAAGTGTCATTCTTTAAAACAATGCTGGCGATGAGGGTGTAGTGTCCAATCCTGCCTGGCCGAGGCTGGCTGATGCGAGCCTGCAAAACTGCGGGATGAGATGGGCAGCCCCGAGCAAGCACAGACAGAGCGGGGCGCACTTCCCACCCCCACCCCGCCCCTGCCCCGCAGGGACAATTAGTGGCTGCCATGGTGAGCCGCCACCTGCTGTGACAGGAGCATCTGCCTGGTAGGAATCCAACCAAGAGCTGTCAGCTCCAGCTGTGCAGGCGGGGATCCCGGCCCGAGGCCTGTGAGGGCCAGGTGTCCCCACGCACCCTGGGCTGGACCCTGCAGGAACCAGGGCCCCAGAGGACAGCAGCAGCCACAGAGCCTGCCCAAGACCCGTGTCCTGGCTTGCACCCCCTGCAGAGAACAGAGGGCTCCTGGCAGGCCACGAGCAGTAGCCCCTACCCACACCATGCCTAGGGCACCAGGCTCCAGTGCTGGGCTGCGAACGACCCCAGCCCAGCAGGTGCAGTGGGGCGGGGCTTCCTGGGAGGAGGCTGGTGGTTTGCTGGGTGGGTGTTGGGGGGCATCTAGAGAGCCCGCGGTAGGAGGTGGGGAGACAAGGCCAGCTGGACAATCAGACCAGGGCCGGAACGACTTCCTCCTGTGTCCCCTGCCATGCTGGTGGGGCCAGGGTCTCTCCAGGTTCAGGACACAGGGCCTACAGGGCCGGGTCAGTGCCCTGGGGCTCAGGGAGGGCCAGGTCCCTGAAATGATGATGCCCCCCGACCCCAGGAGGAGGTGAACTCATTGCCTGGACAGCAATCAGGGCCCTGTACCCAAGGGACGGGGACCTGATTCTCACGGCCCTGAACAGTGATCGTGCAGTGCCCTGGGCTCCGGAGACTGGCAGACCCGCAGCCCAGTCCCCATGCGGCCCCTCGCTGCCTGAGCCACCTCGGACGAGCTGTTCCGTGTCTGAGGACTTCAGAACTCTGCCAAGGAGAGAAGGCTGATGAAGCGGCTGGCAGCGCCGGCCCATCCGGGGACTCAGCAAGCCGGAGCCCATGTGGGCAGGGGGAGACCACAGTGATTCAAATGCGCCAGTCCCACGGGAAAGCAACTCTGACTCCTGAGTCCTGGGACTTCCCAGCGCCCTGGGAGAAGAGTTGGCAGCTGGTGGGCAGCATTCACCAGCAAGGGACGCGAGGCAGAAGACCACGAGGGCCCTGGACCTGGACCTGAACATGAACTTGACCCTGAACCTGCCTCCCTCCCCAGAGCAGGCCCAGGAACAGGTCTCTGAGCCCCCGACCACTCCCAGCCGTGGGCCCTGCAGCGTATTCAGTGCGCTGGGTTCTGAGAATCCCGGGATGCGGGGAAAGTGACAGCGGCGACACCAGGGCAGAGAGGAGAGTGCCCACTCCCCCGTGTGACAAGGGTCCCACCCCACTCCCGAGCTTAGAGGCCCCAGGAGCCAGCTCTGCACGCCGGATCTACACTTAAGCAAGAGAACTGGGCGGAGGTAGGAGCTGGAGCCAAAGCTGAGTCTTCCACACTCACACTTTGATGCAGACACACACATGCAGACACACAAATGCCCAACCCACACAGGCATGTACACACATGTTCACACACGCACGCACATATCTACATATGCACCGGACACAGACACGCACATGCATGTGCAAATGCCTGAGATCCACACGCATGTACACATGTGCTCGCGCGTGCATGTGCACACATGTGTGTCTACATGTGCACTGCACACAGGCACACACACAGGCTCACACCACCCAGGGAGGTGCACCAACTTCCCCATGAGATTGCCATTTTAAAATGAGCAGGCGTGCGTCTTAACAACCAGAGACTGTTCTTTTTTTAACAACTGAACGTGACTGGAAAGATCTAGAAGAGGCTGGAGGTGTCCCACAGGAAGCCGGCTACCCAGCACGACAACCAAGCTCACCGGAGTGGTCCGGGCACGACGGAAGCAGTTTTTAGAAAGACAACGAAACAGAGCAGAACCGTTGTCTGGGTGCCTCCCACGCCCCAGCCCTGCGAACCCCCACCATCTCCCAGCTTCAGGCTGGACCCCGGCTGGGCGCGCTCCCAGCACCCAGGGAAAGCCTCCGTGAACTGGGAAATCTGAAGGGTAAGCGAAGAAGTGGGTGCGTTGGAGGCTTTCTCACTGCCGCCTGGTTTTGCTTTCAAATCCCGACACGAGCGGTGAGTTTGCCAGCCTAAGGGTTCTGTGGCAAATTCTCACGCATGCATGGTACAGCAAGGCTCTCCTTCTGTTTGACCTTGGCTGCTCTCCTTTTCCCAGGCGATTCCATTACTTCCCAGTAGGAGAAGGGTCTGGGAGTGCAGGCAGGGGCTCGCCGTGGGAAGCCCGTGCCTGGTGCCTGCTCACTGGGTGCCCAGGCCAAGCCCCTGTCCCTGGCAGACTCCTGGGCTCATCACGGCCGGCTCCGGGAGTCTGGGTGAAGGAGAGGATGGGCGCGCTCAGTCCTCACCCCGCGCCGGGAGCCGGAGCTGCCTGCCCCAGCCCCCAGGAGCAGCGCAGGCTGCTGCAAGATGCTCCCCTCTTCCAGAGACAGGAAATTGTCTCCACGCCGCCTGACAGGCGAAGCTTCCAGGCGCCTCTGTTTGGTGAGCACCTGCTTTGCACTGGCCCCTACCAGGGGCTCCGCCCACTCAGCTCAGAGGAGCCCCAAGACAGCAGGTCCCACCACCCCTGCTACACTGGGGCAGCGCTGGGGTTTGAGCAGATCCGTCTGCCCAAGCCCAGGAGGGCTCTCGGCCCCTCCCACATCCTCCCTGCTGCTACAGGGCCGGCCATGACTCCCCCTGCACCAGCTTCCCCTCTGACCCCCCACCCCCACAGCACACGGAGCTGTCCCCATTCACCCAGCCTCCTGCCCATGGATCAATGCCTCCCTCTCTCCCTCTCTCTCCTCTTCCCTCTGCCTCCAGCCCTTGAGTTTCCAGTGTCACCATTAGCTCATTGGACAGTGGCAGTGTTCCCGGTCCCACTCTGGAAGACACCATCTTCTGCAGGACACAGAAAAGCAGCACAAAGGTAGGGCCGGAGAGGCGGCAGTGGGCTCGGGATCGCCCAGCAGCAGGCCTGCTGCACCCCTGGGGCTCCCTCAGCCAAGGTCAGTCCCCGCTCCCGGCAGGTGTTTTGCGTGTGTGAACTGTCACTCTGAGAGGGCACGCAGGGGCTGGTCGGGGATCGCACAGAACAAGGGACCCTGTAAGTCAGTAAAGGCTGCACCCGGGCTGCATGTTAGCACTTCCTCGAATGCCAGGGACCCGGAATGGGGACGAGCCGCTGGGCATGCGAGGGACAGAGCAAGGTGCAACGTGGCAGCTCTCAGTGTGAGAGAAAAGAGAGGGGTGCCTCCGGGGCCCCCCGGATGCCCGACTTGAAGGGTTGTCATGAACAGGGTGACTAGGATGGGGGACACCCCTTCCTCTGTCCAGTACCTCACATGTTTCATCGCCTGCTGCCCTGGCAACACTGCCCTGACATCATCGTCCACCCCCCATTGGACAGATGAACAAACTGAGACCTGGGGAGTGAGGTGACTTTTCCAAGGCCACACAGCTGGGGCCTGGGGGCCTGGGACTCAGACCCTGAGAGCGGCTTCTCAGCCTCTTGCTGGGGTGGGAAGCGTGGAGCACCACGGCCAGCCCAGGGGAAGGGCCCGGGGAATGGGTCCACCACCCACACTTGACCAAGCGGGGCGGGCCCAGGGCCTGAAAGAGCTGTCCATGGTGGACATGGCCGGCGAGGCGGGGAGTGCCTACCAGACCCCTGCATCCGAGGCACGTGGCTTCCGTGTGGTCCTAGGGCCAGCTTGGCAGCAACAGCAAGACTCCAGGTATATTTAAAAATACAAGTGACCTGGGGCTGGTGCCATGGCTCACTTGGTTAATTCTCCACCTGTGGCGCCAGCATCCCACATGGGCACCAGGTTCTAGTCCTGGCTGCTCCTCTTCCAGTCCAGCTCTCTGCTGTGGCACAGGAGGGCAGTGGAGGATGGCCCAGGTGCTTGGACCTCTGCACCCGCATGGGAGACCAGGAAGAAGCCCCTGGCTCCTGGCTTCGGATTGGCGCAGCTCCAGCTGTAGCAGTCAGTTGGGGGGAGAACCAATGGAAGGAAGACCTCTCTCTCTGTCTCTCTATCTCACTGTCTATAACTCTACCTCTCAAATAAAAAAAAATTCAAGTGGCCGTTTGAAACCATGGCCCATCTATGTAAGGCGTCGTCAGTGGCAGTCCCACTCACTGCAGGCATCCTGGACTGGGGGGGGGGGTCTAAAAAAGAAGGGTTCTGATCTAAGATTTACTAACTCCACTTGCCGTGTGCCCAGGGGTGAATCCTGGCTGTCTCTGGGACGGCCATAAAATAATTCAGTAGACGCACCTGTTCTTAAAGTGCCTCCCCCGTCTGGCTTTCCAGGAGCCCGGTGAGTGAGTGCCCAGGGTCTGTGGGCCGGATGGAGCGGGAGCCCACAGAACTTTTCATACAAAGTGCTAATTCAGCACCGACCTTGTCAGCTCCTGTCCGTGCATAGCCTCAGGTTAAGGGCAGCTCAACCCCATGACGTGGAACTAGAAGAGCAGCCCGCCCATCTTGCAGAAGAGAAGTTGAGGTTCCAAGGTGTGAAGTCCCACGCCCTTTGGCCCACAGCGAGTTCAAGCCCAGCTCCAGTTCTGGTCCCCTTCCACTGTGCGCTGCTGCCCCCCACCCCTGTGCCCACAAAGGTCGCTCCTCCCTCCACAGGGCCTCCTGCGAGGGGCTACACTCAGGACTCCCATTTCACAGAATGGAATACAGAGGCACAGGCCGTGAGCTTCACCACTTAGCAACACTGCCTTGCCCACCTCGAGGCTCTCACAGTATGAGAGGCAGCAAGCTCGCAGGCCCCTGGCAGCAATTAGGTACTAGACACAGACCTTGTGGAGGCCCAGGGGGTTCCAAGAGGGGCTGCAGTCCCGATCAGGATGGCAGGAGGCTGCCTTGAGGGGCCGGGTGGTAGGGGATGAGCAGAAGCAGGAGAGGAGATGGAGCAGAAGGGAGCAGCTTGTGGCTCGGCCGTTAAGACACTGCGTGGGACAGTGGCATCTCACACCCAAACACCTGGGTTCAAGTTCTGGTTCTGCCTCTGGTCCCAGCTTCCTGCAAACACACTCCCTGGGAGACAGCAGCTGAGGGTCCAAGTGCTTGGGTCCCTGCCACCCACATGGGAGACCCAGATGGAGTTCCTGGCTCTTGCTTTAGCCTGGTCCCATCCTGGCTGTTTTGGGCATTTGGGGAGTAAGCCAGTGGATGGAAGATCTCTCTCTGTCTCTTTGCCCTTCAAAAATATATATATTTGGGCCAAGCACCTGCATTACATGTTGGGGACAGTGCCCTGCTCCAACAAAGGATGCAAGTTTGGACACCGCTCCCAGGGCTGGGGGGGACACGAGGAATGGGGGTGCAGGGGCGATGCGTGCTGCAACAGGGCGGGGTGCAGAGGAAGATGCTGGCCCTGTCCACATCAAGGAATCCCGGTACTGGGTCCTGGAGCTGCCCTCTCAGGGCGCAGTTGCGACGCCACACCTCCCTAGGGTCCTGTGCCCGCCTCCCTCTCCTGGCCATGCCCACAGCCGCGCAGCCCACAGAGCGCCCTTGAATGCCGGCTCCTGCCCTTGGTTTGTCACAGAACTTTCCCAAGGTCCTTTGCATTTTAATCTTGATGACCAGGCTTAAGGTCCAGGATCTAATTTGTGTTACACAGAATTTACTACGCAGACAGGGACTACGGGGACAGACAGATGGCGCAGAGGTGAGGATGGGCTCTTAGGCTGTGCTGGCACATAGCAGGTGCTTCTCGAACGTCTACTGGATGGACTGAGGGTCAGAGGTGAAGGTTAGGGGCCAGCAGGGTGAGGTGCAGGGCTCCAGCAGAGTCTTCTGCCACCTCCCGCCCCCTGACCTTGTCCTCACAGCCATTCCCCAGCCTTACTTCCTGAGAGACACTTTACGACACTTCATGATCAAACGCCCATGACTGTCCTTGGAGGCACTGGCCCATGGTCACTCAATGAGAAAGCAGAGGAGGAATTTCGGTCCAGATTTGGCTGACTCTAGAACCTTCTTTCTTAGTCGCTGGATTTTATTGATTCTCAAAGCTTCGCCCATAGACACTCACCTCTTTGGCTAACTGTTTGCTACTCAGGATAAATATTTGAGGTCCACGTCAAGCTGTCTTATCAGACCTTTACACTTTAGTGTGAACATGGGGGATACATTCACTAATTAAAATTTACTAATGAAAACGCCCATAGTAACCTCACGACTAGTATTCACACAGTCGCCCGATTGCTCATTGAGCACGCATGACACACCAGGGACTGTTATCAGCACAGGACAGGTATTCTGTCTTTTAACCTTCGTGGCAAGCTCTGACAGCAGTGGTTGTTAGGATCACTGGTCATTAACGATTGAGATCCCCCGCTCTTTCACACCGTTGGCGGGAGTGTGAAATAGTAGAGCCACTTTGGAAAATGGGATGGAGGAGCTTCAACAAACTAAAAGCAAACAATCCTGCGATCCAGCGATCCCACCACTGGGTGTCCATCCAGGTGGGATGAGGCCACTATACCCAAGAGATCCCAGCATGGCCCAGTTTTTTGCAGTGCTCCTCACTGTAGCCAGCACCCAGAGTCAACCAGTGTCCACCAACAGATGAGCGGACAAAGAAAACATGGTATGCACACAAGGGAATGCTACACAGTCATCAAAAAGAGAAATGCTGGGCCGGCGCTGTGGCGTAGTGGGTAAGGCTGCCGCCTGCAGTGTTGGCATCCCATATGGGCACTAGTTCAACCCAGCTGCTCCACTTCCAATCCATCTCTCTGCTATGGCCTGGGAAAGTAGAAGATGGCCCAAGTCCTGGGGTCCCTGCACCCATGTGGGAGACCGGGAAGAAGCTCCTGGCTCCTGGCTTTGGATCGGCACAGCTCCGGCCATTGCAGTCAACTGGGGAGTGAACCAACGGATGGAAGACCTCTCTCCCTCTCCCTCTCCCTCTCTGACTCCCTCTCTGACTCCCTCTCCCTCCTCCTCCCCCCTCTCTCTCCTTCTCCTTCTCTCTCCGTGTAACTCTGACTTCCAAACAAATAAATATTTTTTAAAAAGTGAAATGCCAACATTTGCAGCAACATGGATGGAGCTGAGGCCATCCTATCACACAAAAGAATCCAGGGAGACAAGCACCACGTGTTCTCAGCGTCTGCAGACGCGGCAACAGCTGCTCTTCTAGCACAGAGCTCACCAGAGGTGAGGCAGGGAGGTGGGGGTACCCTGAAGTTGGCCAACAAGTGGGACAGGAGGCATGGGTCACAGTGTGCTGCGTGCGTTAGCTCTAGTGGGCAGCAGTCTGTGCTGCACTTCAAAAATAGCCAGGGGGCTGGCACTGTGGTGCAGCAGGTTAATCCTCTGCCTGTGGTGCCAGCATCCCATATGGGCATCAGTTTGAGTCCCAGCTGCTCCTCTTCTGATCCAGCTCTCTGCTGTGGCCTGGGAAAGCAGTGGAAGATGCACCCACGTGGGAGACATGGAAGAAGCTCCTGGCTCCTGGCTTCGGATTGGTTCATTTCTGGCTGTTGTAACCATTTGGGGAGTGAACCAGCAGATGGAAGACCTTGCTCTCTGTCTCTCCCTCTCACTGTCTGTAACTCTACCTCTCAAATAAATAAACAAAATCTTTTAAAAAAAAATAGCTAGAAGATCCCAACACACAGCAATAATCAGATCAACATTTGAGGGGTCAGGGATACGAGCTTCCAGGCATTGACCATTGGACATGGCCTGCGTGCATCCTGTTTCCACACTGTACCCCCAAAACAGAGACAACTCCTAGGTGTCAGATCCAAGTTTCAAAAGTTCCACTTCGCTTCCCCTCCCACTTCCCTGGCCCTTGACCTCTCTGCTGGGCCCCCTCTCACCACGAGAACCTGCCTTCCCTCACCCGTGGGTCAAAGGGGAGGTCAGACAAAGGGAGAAGAGCTCTGCTCCGTGCACAGCCTGGAGCCATGCGCAGAGAGCCCAGCCTGGACAGAGCAAGCCCGGGCCACTTCCACCCTCACCTCCCCCCAGAGGCACAAACGGAAACCTGTGTTTGCTGTGGATTCACTGTGTCTGGGGGTGTTTGTCACCGGCCACAGCCAACCAGGACAAATCCTCACATGCACACAAAATGACTGAGACGCAGGGAGATGGCCTCACTCCCATGCGTTCACAGGGCTAAAGGTAAACTCGAACAGTCCCGGGCCAGGGCCTGGAGTCACAGGGGAGGGGCAGAATCTTGAAGAATGAAGTCCAAAAGCTTGTGAATAAAATAAATCAAAGCGGACGAATGGCCCATGGGTTCACGTTCAAGGTCACCGAAAGGTAGTACCTCCAAGTGCAGAGCAGGTGCGGGCACGGCCAGGACTGAGGTGAGGCGAGAGGAAGGAACTTCAGGACCCTTCCCGGGCAGGGGTGCAGGCTCTGCGGAGGGAGCTCTGTCAGAGGAGCTCCATGAAGCTGGCACTACCCTCCGCCAAGATGTCACTCATCCAACACATCCCTCCCAGGCCCCCGAGGAGGGGAGGAGACAGTGGCCGGGGAACAAGGACAGCAGGAAAAGGAGGCACCAGGCATAGTGTGGAAGGAGCCATCGGCCGGGACCACAGAATTCTTTCATTAGAAGAACTTCAGGGTCGGGGCCAGCGCTGTGGCATAACAAATAAAGCCGCCGCCTGCAGTGTCTGCATCCCATATGAGTGCCAGTTCTAGTCCTGGCTGCTCCACTTCCGATCCAGCTTTCTGCTATGGCCTGGGAAAGCAGTAGAAAATGGCCTAAGTCCTTGGGCCCCTGCACCCACGTGGGAGACCTGGAAGAAGCTCCTGGCTCCTGGCTCCTGGCTCCTGGCTCCTGGCTTTGGATTGGCGCAGCTCTGGCCTTTGTGGCCATCTGGGGAGTAAACCAGTGGATGGAAGATTCTCTCTCTATATATATCTCTTTCTGTCTCTCTCTGCCTCTGCCTCTCTGTAACTCTGCCTTTCAAATAAATAAATAAATCTAAAAAAAAATAAAAAAAAAGAACTTCCTGGTCATCACTTTATGAGCCCCTGTGTCCCTTCTGATGGCCTCCTGAGCCAATATAGCAATCGGGCAGGGATGGTGGGGGGACTCACTCAAGACCAAATAACAACCTTTGGCCCGGGGCTGACGATGCCCACGGCCCACGCCAGAGAACGCGGGCTCTACCAGGCAGCAGCCGTGGCTCAGGTGACTCGGTTCCTGCCACCCGCGTGGGAGACCCGGCCTGGACTCCCAGCTCCCAGCTCCTGCCCCGGCTTAGCCTCACTGTCGCAGGCCTCTGGGGAGTGAGCAGTGTGTGGAAAATTGATCTCCCTCTCTCTCCTAGATAATAGATTGTTGTTATTATTATTACTACTACTGAGTAATTTTCAGTATCAGTGGGAAGCCCGGTCTCTGCAGAGTCCTGGACCAAGTCCAGGCTGAGGGTGCTGGTTGGAAATGCCCCCGGAGACCCTGGGGTCCGAGCTCCAAGATGGGGAAAGAGAAACCCAGAGCGGCTGACGGATGTGCAAGTCATATGGCAAAGCCCCCGGCGTCTCTTCCATCTAAGACTCACCCTGAGTCTTCCCTGAGGCCAATCCCAAAAGTCCTTCCCTGCACCAAGATGTTCAGCTCGGTGTTGTTTAGAACCACGCAAAATGCAAGCCTCCTGCTGCCGGCGGTAGGCGAGGGAGCCCCATCGTTTTCTAGCCACAGCACCCTTGATTCGAGCCCCCTGGAGCGACTCTGCCCCTGGAAGGTGCGCCTCAAGCCTCTACTGCTTTGCACATACTGTTCCCTCTGCCTGGAGCCCTTCCTCCCGCACCTGTCCACACGCCCCTCACTACACAACTCCACACTGCTCAGGAGTGTATACTTGCTCTTGCCATCCCCAGCACCCAGCTCAGCCTGGCACACAGGTAACCACTGGGTGAAGGGCAGCATCACACACAGGCCTCCTGAGCCCCTGTGGGGCCGCCCAGTGCTCCTGGCTGCCTAAACCCAGGGACAAGCCCTCGAGTCCAAATCACGCGTCCCCGCCTGCTTTCAGCAGCTCCCAGCCACCCCACCACCACCACCACCAGTGTCCCCGCGCTGCTTCCTTCAGCATCCCACCCCCTTTCCCCTGCAGGCCACCACCCTCGGGGTCCAGTTTACAAAGAGGCGGAGCCGTCTGAGAGCCACCGCCCAGCCACCAAGCGACCCAACCTCCCTCCTTGTGTGTTTCAGACACCATCGAGGGACAGACACCCGCAGCGGCTGTTCTCAAAACTCGCCTCTATCCCCAGCTGCCTCCAGCGAGCTCCCCGCCAACACCTGCAAAGTCCCCGAGCCCTC